>NW_027211893.1:11264241-11896362 GCF_036971445.1 Narcine bancroftii | reverse complement strand
ACCTCTGATTCCCCAGCTCTGATTCCCCGCCTCTGATTCCCCGCATCTGATTCCCTGCATCTGATTCCCAGCCTCTGATTCCCTGCCTGTGATTCCCAACCTCTGATTCTCCACCTCTGATTCCCCATATCTGATTCCCCGCCTCTGTTTCCCCACCTCTGATTCCCCGCCTCTGTTTCCCCATATCTGATTCCCCGCCTCTATTTGCCCACCTCTGATTCCCCACCTCAGTTTCCCCATATCTGATTCCCCGCCTCTGAATCCCCAACTCTGATTCCCTGCATCTAATTCCCCAGCACTGATTCCCCGCCTCTGATTCTCCGTGTCTGATTTCCTGCCTCTGATTCCCCGCCTCTGATTACCCATGTCTGATTCACCGCCTCTGATTCCCCACCTCTGATTCCCCATCTCTGATTCCTCACATCCCATTCCCTGCCTCTGATTCCCCGCCTCTGATTCCCCGCCTCAGATTCCCCGTGTCTGATTTCCTGCCTCTGATACCCCGCCTCTGATTACCCATGTCTGATTCACCGCCTCTGATTCCCCACCTCTGATTCCCCATCTCTGATTCCGCACATCCGATTCCCTGCTTCTGATTCCCCGCCTCTGATTCACAGCCTCTGATTCCCCAGCTCTGATTCCCCGCCTCAGATTCCCCGCGTCTTATTCCCTGCTTCTGATTCTGATTCCCTGCCTCTGATTCCCCATCTCTGATACCGCACATCTGATTCCCTGCCTCTGATTCCCCACCTCTGATTCCCAATATCTGATTCCCCGCCTCTGTTTCCCCGCCTCTGATTCCCCGCCTCTGTTTCCCCATATCTAAGTCCCCGCCTCTGATTCCCCAACTCTGATTCCCCACCTCTGATTCCCCAGCTCTGATTCCCCGCCTCTGATTCCCCGTGTCTGATTTCCTGCCTCTGATTCCCCGCCTCTGATTACCCATGTCTGATTCACCGCCTCTGATTCCCCACTTCTGATTCCCCATCTCTGATTCCGCACATCCGATTCCCTGCCTCTGATTCCCCGCCTCTGATTCACCGCCTCTGATTCCCGGCCTCTGATTTCCCGCCTCTGATTCCCTGCCACTGATACCCCGCACCTGATTCCCCACCTCTGATTCCCCATATCTGATTCCCCGCCTCTGTTTCCCCGCCTCTGATTCCCCGCCTCTGATTCCCCATATCTGATTCCCCGCCTCTGATTCCCCAACTCTGATTCCCCGCCTCTGATTCCCCAGCTCTGAATCCCCGCCTCTGATTCCCCGCGTCTGATTACCGGCCTCTGATTCCCCGCCTCTGATTCTCCATCTCTGATTCACAACCTCTGATTCCCCACCTCTGATTGCCCATATCTGATTCCCCGCCTCTGTTTCCCCGCCTCTGATTCCCCAGCTCTGATTAACAATATCTGATTCCCCGCCTCTGATTCCCCACCTCTGATTCCCCGCCTCTGATTCGCCAGCTATGATTCCCTGCCTCTGATTCCCCAGCTCTGATTCCCCGCCTCTGATTCCCCGTGTTTGATTCCCTGCCTCTGATTCCCGGCCTCTGATTCCCCATCTCTGATTCACCGCCTTTGATTCGCCACCTCTGATTCCCCATATCTGATTCCCCGCCTCTGATTCCCCGCCTCTGATTCCCCGCCTCTGATTCCCCATATCTCATTCCCCGCCTCTGAATCCCCATCTCTGATTCCCGGACTCTGATTCCCCACCTCTGATTCCCGGCATCTTATTCCCGGCATCTGATTCCGGCCTCTGATCCCCGGCCTCTGATTCCCTGCTTCTGATTCTGATTCCCTGCCTCTGATTCCCCATCTCTGATTGCGCACATCTGATTCCCTGCCTCTGATTCCCCACCTCTGATTCCCCATATCTGATTCCCCGCCTCTGTTTCCCCGCCTCTGATTCCCCGCCTCTGTTTCCCAATATCTAAGTCCCCGCCTCTGATTCCCCAACTCTGATTCCCCACCTCTGATTCTCCAGCTCTGATTCCCCGCCTCTGATTCCCCACCTCTGATTTCCCATATCTGATTCCCCGCCTCTGTTTCCCCGCCTCTGATTCCCCGCCTCTGTTTCCCCATATCTGATTCCCGGCCTCTGATTCCTCGCCTCTGATTCCCCGCCTCTGATTCCCTGCCTCTGATTCCCCATCTCCGATTCCGCACATCTGATTCCCTGCCTCTGATTCCCCGCCTCTGATTCCCCGCCTCTGATTCCCTGCCTCTGATTCCCAACATCTGATTCCCCACCTCTGATTCCCCATATCTGATTCCCCGCCTGTTTCCCCGCCTCTGACTCCCCTCCTCTGATTCCCCAACTCTAATTCCCCGCCTCTGATTCCCCAGCTCTGATTCCCCGTGTTTGATTCCCTGCCTCTGATTCCCTGCCCTGATTCCCCATCTCTGTTTCACCGCCTTTGATTCGCCACCTCTGATTCCCCATATCTGATTCCCCTCCTCTGTTTCCCCGCCTCTGATTCCCTGCCTCTGATTCCCAACCTCTGATTCCACACCTCTGATTCCCCATATCTGATTCCTCGCCTCTTGTTTCCCCGCCTCTGATTCCCCGCCCCTGTTTCCCCATATCTGATTCCCCGCCTTTGATTCCCCAACTCTGATTCCCCGCCTCTGATTCCCCAGCTCTGATTCCCCGCCTCTTATTCCCCGTGTTTGATTCCCTGCCTCTGATTGCCCGCCTCTGATTCCCCATCTCTGATTCACCGCCTTTGATTCGCCACCTCTGATTCCCCATATCTGATTCCTCGCCTCTTGTTTCCCCGCCTCTGATTCCCCGCCCCTGTTTCCCCATATCTGATTCCCCGCCTCTGATTCCCCAACTCTGATTCCCCTCCTCTGATTCCCCAACTCTAATTCCCCGCCTCTGATTCCCCAGCTCTGATTCCCCGTGTTTGATTCCCTGCCTCTGATTCCCTGCCCTGATTCCCCATCTCTGTTTCACCGCCTTTGATTCGCCACCTCTGATTCCCCTTATCTGATTCCCCGCCTCTGTTTCCCCGCCTCTGATTCCCTGCCTCTGATTCCCAACCTCTGATTCCACACCTCTGATTCCCCATATCTGATTCCCCGCCTGTGTTTCCCCACCTCTGATTCCCCGCCCCTGTTTCCCCATATCTGATTCCCCGCCTCTGATTCCCCAACCCTGATTCCCCGCCTCTGATTCCCCAGCTCTGATTCCCCGCCTCTGATTCCCCGTGTTTGATTCCCTGCCTCTGATTGCCCGCCTCTGATTCCCCATCTCTGATTCACCGCCTTTGATTCGCCACCTCTGATTCCCCATATCTGATTCCCTGTCTCTGTTTCCCCGCCTCTGGTTCCCCGCCTCTGATTCCCCATATCTCATTCCCCGCCTCTGAATCCCCATCTCTGATTCCCGGACTCTGATTCCCCACCTCTGATTCCCGGCCTCTTATTCCCGGCATCTGATTCCGGCCTCTGATTCCCGGCCTCTGATTCCCTGCTTCTGATTCTGATTCCCTGCCTCTGATTCCCCATCTCTGATTGCGCACATCTGATTCCCTGCCTCTGATTCCCCACCTCTGATTCCCCATATCTGATTCCCCGCCTCTGTTTCCCCGCCTCTGATTCCCCGCCTCTGTTTCCCAATATCTAAGTCCCCGCCTCTGATTCCCCAACTCTGATTCCCCACCTCTGATTCTCCAGCTCTGATTCCCCGCCTCTGTTTCCCCATATCTAAGTCCCCGCCTCTGATTCCCCAACTCTGATTCCCCACCTCTGATTCCCCAGCTCTGATTCCCCGCCTCTGATTCCCCGCATCTGATTCCCTGCATCTGATTCCCAGCCTCTGATTCCCTGCCTGTGATTCCCAACCTCTGATTCCCCACCTCTGATTCCCCATATCTGATTCCCCGCCTCTGTTTCCCCGCCTCTGATTCCCCGCCTCTGTTTCCCCATATCTGATTCCCCGCCTCTATTTGCCCACCTCTGATTCCCCACCTCAGTTTCCCCATATCTGATTCCCCGCCTCTGAATCCCCAACTCTGATTCCCTGCATCTAATTCCCCAGCTCTGATTCCCCGCCTCTGATTCCCCGTGTCTGATTTCCTGCCTCTGATTCCACGCCTCTGATTACCCATGTCTGATTCACCGCCTCTGATTCCCCACCTCTGATTCCCCATCTCTGATTCCGCACATACCATTCCCTGCCTCTGATTCCCCGCCTCTGATTCGCCGCCTCAGATTCCCCGTGTCTGATTCACCGCCTCTGATTCCCCACCTCTGATTCCCCATCTCTGATTCCGCACATCCGATTCCCTGCTTCTGATTCCCCGCCTCTGATTCACAGCCTCTGATTCCCCAGCTCTGATTCCCCGCCTGAGATTCCCCGCGTCTTATTCCCTGCTTCTGATTCTGATTCCCTGCCTCTGATTCCCCATCTCTGATTCCGCACATCTGATTCCCTGCCTCTGATTCCCCACCTCTGATTCCCCATATCTGATTCCCCGCCTCTGTTTCCCCGCCTCTGATTCCCCGCCTCTGTTTCCCCATATCTAAGTCCCCGCCTCTGATTCCCCAACTCTGATTCCCCACCTCTGATTCCCCAGCTCTGATTCCCCGCCTCTGAATCCCCAACTCTGATTCCCTGCATCTAATTCCCCAGCTCTGATTCCCCGCCTCTGATTCCCCGTGTCTGATTTCCTGCCTCTGATTCCCCGCCTCTGATTACCCATGTCTGATTCACCGCCTCTGATTCCCCACCTCTGATTCCCCATCTCTGATTCCGCACATCCCATTCCCTGCCTCTGATTCCCCGCCTCTGATTCCCCGCTTCAGATTCCCCGTGTCTGATTTCCTGCCTCTGATTCCCCGCCTCTGATTACACATGTCTGATTCACCGCCTCTGATTCCCCACCTCTGATTCCCCATCTCTGATTCCGCACATCCGATTCCCTGCTTCTGATTCCCCGCCTCTGATTCACAGCCTCTGATTCCCCAGCTCTGATTCCCCGCCTCAGATTCCCCGCGTCTTATTCCCTGCTTCTCATTCTGATTCCCTGCCTCTGATTCCCCATCTCTGATACCGCACATCTGATTCCCTGCCTCTGATTCCCCACCTCTAATTCCCAATATCTGATTCTCCGCCTCTGTTTCCCTGCCTCTGATTCCCCGCCTCTGTTTCCCCATATCTAAGTCCCCGCCTCTGATTGCCCAACTCTGATTCCCCACCTCTGATTCCCCAGCTCTGATTCCCCACCTCTGATTCCCCATATCTGATTCCCCGCCTCTGAATCCACAACTCTGATTCCCTGCATCTAATTCCCCAGCTCTGATTCCCCGCCTCTGATTCCCCGTGTCTGATTTCCTGCCTCTGATTCCCCGCCTCTGATTACCCATGTCTGATTCACCGCCTCTGATTCCCCACCTCTGATTCCCCATCTCTGATTCCGCACATCCGATTCCCTGCCTCTGATTCCCCGCCTCTGATTCACCGCCTCTGATTCCCGGCCTCTGATTTCCCGCCTCTGATTCCCTGCCACTGATACCCCGCACCTGATTCCCCACCTCTGATTCCCCATATCTGATTCCCCGCCTCTGTTTCCCCGCCTCTGATTCCCCGCCTCTGATTCCCCATATCTGATTCCCCGCCTCTGATTCCCCAACTCTGATTCCCCACCTCTGATTCCCCAGCTCTGAATCCCCGCCTCTGATTCCCCGCGTCTGATTACCGGCCTCTGATTCCCCGCCTCTGATTCTCCATCTCTGATTCACAACCTCTGATTCCCCACCTCTGATTGCCCATATCTGATTCCCCGCCTCTGTTTCCCCGCCTCTGATTCCCCAGCTCTGATTAACAATATCTGATTCCCCGCCTCTGATTCCCCACCTCTGATTCCCCGCCTCTGATTCGCCAGCTATGATTCCCCGCCTCTGATTCCCCAGCTCTGATTCCCCACCTCTGATTCCCCGTGTTTGATTCCCTGCCTCTGATTCCCGGCCTCTGATTCCCCATCTCTGATTCACCGCCTTTGATTCGCCACCTCTGATTCCCCATATCTGATTCCCCGCCTTTGTTTCCCCGCCTCTGATTCCCTGCTTCTGATTCCCCATATCTCATTCCCCGCCTCTGAATCCCCATCTGTGATTCCCGGACTCTGATTCCCCACCTCTGATTCCCGGCCTCTTATTCCCGGCATCTGATTCCGGCCTCTGATCCCCGGCCTCTGATTCCCTGCTTCTGATTCTGATTCCCTGCCTCCGATTCCCCATCTCTGATTGCGCACATCTGATTCCCTGCCTCTGATTCCCCACCTCTGATTCCCCATATCTGATTCCCCGCCTCTGTTTCCCCGCCTCTGATTCCCCGCCTCTGTTTCCCAATATCTAAGTCCCCGCCTCTGATTCCCCAACTCTGATTCCCCACCTCTGATTCTCCAGCTCTGATTCCCCGCCTCTGATTCCCCGCATCTGATTCCCTGCATCTGATTCCAAGCCTCTGATTCCCTGCCTCTGATTCCCAACCTCTGATTCCCCACCTCTGATTTCCCATATCTGATTCCCCGCCTCTGTTTCCCCGCCTCTGATTCCCCGCCTCTGTTTCCCCATATCTTATTCCCGGCCTCTGATTCCCCGCCTCTGATTCCCCGCCTCTGATTCCCTGCCTCTGATTCCCCATCTCCGATTCCGCACATCTGATTCCCTGCCTCTGATTCCCCGCCTCTGATTCCCCGCCTCTTATTCCCTGCCTCTGATTCCCAACATCTGATTCCCCACCTCTGATTCCCCATATCTGATTCCCCGCCTGTTTCCCCGCCTCTGACTCCCCTCCTCTGATTCCCCAACTCTAATTCCCCGCCTCTGATTCCCCAGCTCTGATTCCCCGTGTTTGATTCCCTGCCTCTGATTCCCTGCCCTGATTCCCCATCTCTGTTTCACCGCCTTTGATTCGCCACCTCTGATTCCCCATATCTGATTCCCCTCCTCTGTTTCCCCGCCTCTGATTCCCTGCCTCTGATTCCCAACCTCTGATTCCACACCTCTGATTCCCCATATCTGATTCCTCGCCTCTTGTTTCCCCGCCTCTGATTCCCCGCCCCTGTTTCCCCATATCTGATTCCCCGCCTCTGATTCCCCAACTCTGATTCCCCGCCTCTGATTCCCCAGCTCTGATTCCCCGCCTCTGATTCCCCGTGGTTGAATCCCTGCCTCTGATTGCCCGCCTCTGATTCCCCATCTCTGATTCACCGCCTTTGATTCGCCACCTCTGATTCCCCATATCTGATTCCCCACCTCTGTTTCCCCGCCTCTGATTCCCCGCCTCTGATTCTCCATATCTCATTCTCCGCCTCTGAATCCCCATCTCTGATTCCCGGACTCTGATTCCCCACCTCTGATTCCCGGCCTCTTATTCCCAGCATCTGATTCCCGGCCTCTGATTCCCGGCCTCTGATTCCCCGCTTCTGATTCTGATTCCCTGCCTCTGATTCCCCATCTCTGATTCCGCACATCTGATTCCCTGCCTCTGATTCCCCACCTCTGATTCCCCATATCTGATTCCCCACCTCTGTTTCCCCGCCTCTGATTCCCTGCCTCTGTTTCCCCATATCTAATTCCCAAGCTCTGATGCCCCAACTCTAATTCCCTGCCTCTGATTCCCCGCGTTCTATTCCCTGCCTCTGATTCCACGCCTGTGATTCCCCATCTCTGATTCACCACCTCTGATTCCCCACCTCTGATTCCCCATATCTGATTCCCCGCCTCAGTTTCCCAACCTCTGATTCCACACCTCTGATTCCCCATATCTGATTCCCCGCCTCTGTTTCCCCGCCTCTGATTCCCGGCCCCTGTCTCCCCATATCTGATTCCCCACCTCTGATTCCCCAACTCAGATTCCCCGCCTCTGATTCCCCAGCTCTGATTCCCCGCCTCTGATTCCCTGTGTTTGATTCCCTGCCTCTGATTCCCCACCTCTGATTCCCCATCTCTGATTCACTGCCTTTGATTCGCCACCTCTGATTCCCCATATCTGATTCCCCACCACTGTTTCCACGCCTCAAATTCCCCGCCTCTGATTCTCCATATCTCATTCCCCGCCTTTGAATCCCCATCTCTGATTCCCGGACTCTGATTCCCCACCTCTGATTCCCGGCCTCTTATTCCCAGCATCTGATTCCTGGCCTCTGATTCCCCATATCTGATTCCCCGCTTCTGATTCTGATTCCCTGCCTCTGATTCCCCATCTCTGATTCCGCACATCTGATTCCCTGCCTCTTATCCCCCACCTCTGATTCCCCATATCTGATTCCCCGCCTCTGTTTCCCCACCTCTGATTCCCCGCCTCTGTTTCCCAATATCTAATTCCCAACCTCTGATTCCCCAACTCCGATTCCCCGCCTCTGATTCCCCAGCTCTGATTCACCGCCTTTGAATCACCACCTCTGATTCCCCTTATCTGATTCCCCGCCTCTGTTTCCCCGCCTCTGATTCCCCGCCTCTGATTCCCCATATCTCATTCCCCGACTCTGAATCCCCATCTCTGATTCCCGGACTCTGATTCCCCACCTCTGATTCCCGGCCTCTTATTCCCGTCATCTGATTCTGGCCTCTGATTCCCGGCCTCTGATTCCCTGCTTCTGATTCTGATTCCCTGCCTCTGATTCCCCATCTCTGATTGCGCACATCTGATTCCCTGCCTCTGATTCCCCACCTCTGATTCCCCATATCTGATTTCCCGCCTCTGTTTCCCCGCCTCTGATTCCCCGCTTCTGTTTCCCAATATCTAAGTCCCTGCCTCTGATTCCCCAACTCTGATTCCCCACCTCTGATTCTCCAGCTATGATTCCCCGCCTCTGATACCCCGCATCTGATTCCCTGCATCTGATTCCAAGCCTCTGATTCCCTGCCTCTGATTCCCAACCTCAGATTCCCCACCTCTGATTCCCCATATCTGATTCCCCACATCTGATTCCCTGCATCTTATTCCAAGCCTCTGATTCCCTGCCTCTGATTCCCAACCTCTGATTCCCCACCTCTGATTCCCCATATCTGATTCCCCGCCTCTGTTTCCCCGCCTCTGATTCCCCGCCTCTGTTTCCCAACCTCTGATTCCACACCTCAAATTCCCCATATCTGATTCCCCGCCTCTGTTTCCCTGCCTCTGATTCCCGGCCCCTGTTTCCCCATATCTGATTCCCCGCCTCTGATTCCCCAACTCAGATTCCCCGCCTCTGATTCCCCAGCTCTGATTCCCCGCCTCTGATTCCCTGTGTTTGATTCCCTGCCTCTGATTCCCCGTCTCTGATTCCCCATCTCTGATTCACTGCCTTTGATTCGCCACCTCTGATTCCCCATATCTGATTCCCCACCACTGTTTCCACGCCTCAAATTCCCCGCCTCTGATTCTCCATATCTCATTCCCCGCCTTTGAATCCCCATCTCTGATTCCCGGACTCTGATTCCCCACCTCTGATTCCCGGCCTCTTATTCCCAGCATCTGATTCCTGGCCTCTGATTCCCCATATCTGATTCCCCGCTTCTGATTCTGATTCCCTGCCTCTGATTCCCCATCTCTGATTCCGCACATCTGATTCCCTGCCTCTGATCCCCCACCTCTGATTCCCCATATCTGATTACACGCCTCTGTTTCCCCACCTCTGATTCCCCGCCTCTGTTTCCCCATATCTAATTCCCAACCTCTGATGCCCCAACTCCGATTCCCTGCCTCTGATTCCCCGCGTTCTATTCCCTGCCTCTGATTCCCCGCCTGTGATTCCCCATCTCTGATTCACCACCTCTGATTCCCCACCTCTGATTCCCCATATCTAATTCCTCGCCTCTGTTTTCCCACCTCTGATTCCCCGCCTCTGTTTCCCCATATCTGATTCCCCGCCTCTGAATCCCCAACTCTGATTCCCTGCCTCTGATTCCCCATCTCTGATTCCGCACATCTGATTCACTGCCTCTGATTCCCCGACTCTGATTCCCCAGCTCTGATTCCCCGCCTCTGATTCCCCAACTCTGATTCCCCGCCTCTGATTCCCCAGCTCTGATTCACCGCCTTTGATTCACCACCTCTGATTCCCCTTATCTGATTCCCCGCCTCTGTTTCCCCGCCTCTGATTCCCCGCCTCTGATTCCCCATATCTCATTCCCCGACTCTGAATCCCCATCTCTGATTCCCGGACTCTGATTCCCCACCTCTGATTCCCGGCCTCTTATTCCCGTCATCTGATTCTGGCCTCTGATTCCCGGCCTCTGATTCCCTGCTTCTGATTCTGATTCCCTGCCTCTGATTCTCCATCTCTGATTGCGCACATCTGATTCCCTGCCTCTGATTCCCCACCTCTGATTCCCCATATCTGATTTCCCGCCTCTGTTTCCCCGCCTCTGATTCCCCGCTTCTGTTTCCCAATATCTAAGTCCCTGCCTCTGATTCCCCAACTCTGATTCCCCACCTCTGATTCTCCAGCTATGATTCCCCGCCTCTGATACCCCGCATCTGATTCCCTGCATCTGATTCCAAGCCTCTGATTCCCTGCCTCTGATTCCCAACCTCAGATTCCCCACCTCTGATTCCCCATATCTGATTCCCCACATCTGATTCCCTGCATCTTATTCCAAGCCTCTGATTCCCTGCCTCTGATTCCCAACCTCTGATTCCCCACCTCTGATTCCCCATATCTGATTCCCCGCCTCTGTTTCCCCGCCTCTGATTCCCCGCCTCTGTTTCCCAACCTCTGATTCCACACCTCAAATTCCCCATATCTGATTCCCCGCCTCTGTTTCCCCGCCTCTGATTCCCGGCCCCTGTTTCCCCATATCTGATTCCCCGCCTCTGATTCCCCAACTCAGATTCCCCGCCTCTGATTCCCCAGCTCTGATTCCCCGCCTCTGATTCCCTGTGTTTGATTCCCTGCCTCTGATTCCCCGTCTCTGATTCCCCATCTCTGATTCACTGCCTTTGATTCGCCACCTCTGATTCCCCATATCTGATTCCCCACCACTGTTTCCACGCCTCAAATTCCCCGCCTCTGATTCTCCATATCTCATTCCCCGCCTTTGAATCCCCATCTCTGATTCCCGGACTCTGATTCCCCACCTCTGATTCCCGGCCTCTTATTCCCAGCATCTGATTCCTGGCCTCTGATTCCCCATATCTGATTCCCCGCTTCTGATTCTGATTCCCTGCCTCTGATTCCCCATCTCTGATTCCGCACATCTGATTCCCTGCCTCTTATCCCCCACCTCTGATTCCCCATATCTGATTCCCCGCCTCTGTTTCCCCACCTCTGATTCCCAACCTCTGATGCCCCAACTCCGATTCCCTGCCTCTGATTCCCCGCGTTCTATTCCCTGCCTCTGATTCCCCGCCTGTGATTCCCCATCTCTGATTCACCACCTCTGATTCCCCACCTCTGATTCCCCATATCTAATTCCTCGCCTCTGTTTTCCCACCTCTGATTCCCCGCCTCTGTTTCCCCATATCTGATTCCCCGCCTCTGAATCCCCAACTCTGATTCCCTGCCTCTGATTCCCCAGCTCTGATTCCCCACCTTTGATTCCCCCCGTCTGATTCCCAGCCTCTGAATCCCCGTGTCTGATTTCCTGCCTCTGATTCACCGCCTCTGATTCCCCATCTCTGACTCACCGCCTCTGATTCCCCACCTCTGATTCCCCATCTCTGATTCCGCACATCTGATTCCCTGCCTCTGATTCCCCGACTCTGATTCCCCAGCTCTGATTCCCCGCCTCTGATTCCCCAACTCTGATTCCCCGCCTCTGATTCCCCAGCTCTGATTCACCGCCTTTGATTCGCCACCTCTGATTCCCCATATCTGATTCCCCGCCTCTGTTTCCCCGCCTCTGATTCCCCGCCTCTGATTCCCCATATCTCATTCCCCGACTCTGAATCCCCATCTCTGATTCCCGGACTCTGATTCCCCACCTCTGATTCCCGGCCTCTTATTCCCGTCATCTGATTCCGGCCTCTGATTCCCGGCCTCTGATTCCCTGCTTCTGATTCTGATTCCCTGCCTCTGATTCCCCATCTCTGATTGCGCACACCTGATTCCCTGCCTCTGATTCCCCACCTCTGATTCCCCATATCTGATTTCCCGCCTCTGTTTCCCCGCCTCTGATTCCCCGCCTCTGTTTCCCAATATCTAAGTCCCTGCCTCTGATTCCCCACCTCTGATTCTCCAGCTATGATTCCCCGCCTCTGATTCCCCGCATCTGATTCCCTGCATCTGATTCCAAGCCTCTGATTCCCTGCCTCTGATTCCCAACCTCAGATTCCCCACCTCTGATTCCCCATATCTGATTCCCCACATCTGATTCCCTGCATCTTATTCCAAGCCTCTGATTCCCTGCCTCTGATTCCCAACCTCTGATTCCCCACCTCTGATTCCCCATATCTGATTCCCCGCCTCTGTTTCCCCGCCTCTGATTCCCCGCCTCTGTTTCCCCATATCTAATTCCCAACCTCTGTTTTCCCGCCTCTGATTCCCCGCCTCTGTTTCCCCATATCTGATTCCCCGCCTCTGAATCCCCAACTCTGATTCCCTGCCTCTGATTCCCTGCTTCTGATTCTGATTCCCCACCTCTGATTCCCCATCTCTGATTCCGCACATCTATTTCCCTGCCTCTGATTCCCCATCTCTGATTCCCCATATCTGATTCCCCGCCTTTTGTTCCCCGCCTCTGATTCCCCGCCTCTGTTTCCCCATATCTAAGTCCCTGCCTCTGATTCCCCACCTCTGATTCCCCAGCTTTGATTCCCCGCCTCTGATTCCCCGCATCTGATTCCATGCATATGATTCCCAGCCTCTGATTCCCTGCCTCTGATTCCCAACCTCTGATTCCCCACCTCTGATTCCCCATATCTGATTCCCCGCCTCTGTTTCCCCGCCTCTGATTCCCCTCCTCTGTTTCCCCATATCTGATCCCCGCCTCTATTTGCCCGCCTCTGTTTCCCCGCCTCTTTTTCCCCATATCTGATTCCCCGCCTCTGAATCCCCAACTCTGATTCCCTGCCTCTAATTTCCCACCTCTGATTCCCCGCCTCTGATTCCCCGTGTCTGATTTCCTGCCTCTGATTCCCCGCCTATGATTACCCATGTCTGATTCGGCACATCCGATTCCCTGCCTCTGATTCCCCGCCTCTGATTCACTGCCTCTGATTCCCCAGCTCTGATTCCCCGCCTCTGATTCCCCGCGTCTTATTCCCTGCTTCTGATTCTGATTCCCTGCCTCTGATTCCCCATCTCTGATTCCGCACATCTGATTCCCTGCCTCTGATTCCCCACCTCTGATTCCCCATATCTGATTCCCCGCCTCTGTTTCCCCTTCTCTGATTCCCCGCCTCTGTTTCCCCATATCTAAGTCCCCGCCTCTGATTCCCCAACTCTGATTCCCCACCTCTGATTCCCCAGCTCTGATTCCCCGCCTCTGATTCCCCGCATCTGATTCCCTGCATCTGATACCCAGCCTCTGATTCCCTGCCGGTGATTCCCAAACTCTGATTCCCCACCTCTGATTCCCCATATCTGATTCCCCGCCTCTGTTTCCCCGCCTCTGATTCCCCGCCTCTGTTTCCCCATATCTGATTCCCCGCCTCTATTTGCCCACCTCTGATTCCCCACCTCAGTTTCCCCATATATGATTCCCCGCCTCTGAATCCCCAACTCTGATTCCCTGCATCTAATTCCCCAGCTCTGATTCCCCGCCTCTGATTCCCCGTGTCTGATTTCCTGCCTCTGATTCCCCGCCTCTGTTTACCCATGTCTGATTCACCACCTCTGATTCCCCACCTCTGATTCCCCATCTCTGATTCCGCACATCCCATTCCCTGCCTCTGATTACCCGCCTCTGATTCCCCGCCTCAGATTCCCCGTGTCTGATTTCCTGCCTCTGATTCCCTGCCTCTGATTACCCATGTCTGATTCACCGCCTCTGATTCCCCACCTCTGATTCCCCATCTCTGATTCCGCACATCCGATTCCCTGCTTCTGATTCCCCGCCTCTGTTTCCCCGCCTCTGATTCCCCGCCTCTGTTTCCCAATATCTAAGTCCCCACCTCTGATTCCCCAACTCTGATTCCCCACCTCTGATTCTCCAGCTCTGATTCCCCGCCTCTGTTTCCCCATATCTAAGTCCCCGCCTCTGATTCCCCAACTCTGATTCCCCACCTCTGATTCCCCAGCTCTGATTCCCCGCCTCTGATTCCCCGCATCTGATTCCCTGCATTTGATTCCCAGCCTCTGATTCCCTGCCTGTGATTCCCAACCTCTGATTCCCCACCTCTGATTCCCCATATCTGATTCCCCGCCTCTGTTTCCCCGCCTCTGATTCCCCGCCTCTGTTTCCACATATCTGATTCCCCGCCTCTATTTGCCCACCTCTGATTCCCCACCTCAGTTTCCCCATATCTGATTCCCCGCCTCTGAATCCCCAACTCTGATTCCCTGCATCTAATTCCCCAACTCTGATTCCCCGCCTCTGATTCCCCGTGTCTGATTTCCTGCCTCTGATTCCACGCCTCTGATTACCCATGTCTGATTCACCGCCTCTGATTCCCCACCTCTGATTCCCCATCTCTGATTCCGCACATCCCATTCCCTGCCTCTGATTCCCCGCCTCTGATTCCCCGCCTCAGATTCCCCGTGTCTGATTCACCGCCTCTGATTCCCCACCTCTGATTCCCCATCTCTGATTCCGCACATCCAATTCCCTGCTTCTGATTCCCCGCCTCTGATTCCCCGCCTCTGATTCCCCAGCTCTGATTCCCCGCCTCAGATTCCCCGCGTCTTATTCCCTGCTTCTGATTCTGATTCCCTGCCTCTGATTCCCCATCTCTGATTCCGCACATCTGATTCCCTGCCTCTGATTCCCCACCTCTGATTCCCCATATCTGATTCCCCGCCTCTGTTTCCCCGCCTCTGATTCCCCGCCTCTGTTTCCCCATATCTAAGTCCCCGCCTCTGATTCCCCAACTCTGATTCCCAACCTCTGATTCCCCACCTCTGATTCCCCATATCTGATTCCCCGCCTCTGTTTCCCCACCTCTGATTCCCCGCCTCTGTTTCCCCATATCTGATTCCCCGCCTCTATTTGCCCACCTCTGATTCCCCACCTCAGTTTCCCCATATCTGATTCCCCGCCTCTGAATCCCAAACTCTGATTCCCTGCATCTAATTCCCCAGCTCTGATTCCCCGCCTCTGATTCCCCGTGTCTGATTTCCTGCCTCTGATTCCCCGCCTCTGATTACCCATGTCTGATTCACCGCCTCTGATTCCCCACCTCTGATTCCCCATCTCTGATTCCGCACATCCCATTCCCTGCCTCTGATTCCCCGCCTCTGATTCCCCGCCTCAGATTCCCCGTGTCTGATTTCCTGCCTCTGATTCCCCGCCTCAGATTCCCCGTGTCTGATTCACCGCCTCTGATTCCCCACCTCTGATTCCCCATCTCTGATTCCGCACATCCAATTCCCTGCTTCTGATTCCCCGCCTCTGATTCACAGCCTCTGATTCCCCAGCTCTGATTCCCCGCCTCAGATTCCCCGTGTCTGATTCACCGCCTCTGATTCCCCACCTCTGATTCCCCATCTCTGATTCCGCACATCCAATTCCCTGCTTCTGATTCCCCGCCTCTGATTCACAGCCTCTGATTCCCCAGCTCTGATTCCCCGCCTCAGATTCCCCGCGTCTTATTCCCTGCTTCTGATTCTGATTCCCTGCCTCTGATTCCCCATCTCTGATTCCGCACATCTGATTCCCTGCCTCTGATTCCCCACCTCTGATTCCCCATATCTGATTCCCCGCCTCTGTTTCCCCGCCTCTGATTCCCCGCCTCTGTTTCCCCATATCTAAGTCCCCGCCTCTGATTCCCCAACTCTGATTCCCCACCTCTGATTCCCCAGCTCTGATTCCCCGCCTCTGATTCCCCGCCTCTGATTCCCTGCATCTGATTCCCAGCCTGTGATTCCCAACCTCTGATTCCCCACCTCTGATTCCCCATATCTGATTCCCCGCCTCTGTTTCCCCACCTCTGATTCCCCGCCTCTGTTTCCCCATATCTGATTCCCCGCCTCTATTTGCCCACCTCTGATTCCCCACCTCAGTTTCCCCATATCTGATTCCCCGCCTCTGAATCCCAAACTCTGATTCCCTGCATCTAATTCCCCAGCTCTGATTCCCCGCCTCTGATTCCCCGTGTCTGATTTCCTGCCTCTGATTCCCCGCCTCTGATTACCCATGTCTGATTCACCGCCTCTGATTCCCCACCTCTGATTCCCCATCTCTGATTCCGCACATCCCATTCCCTGCCTCTGATTCCCCGCCTCTGATTCCCCGCCTCAGATTCCCCGTGTCTGATTCACCGCCTCTGATTCCCCACCTCTGATTCCCCATCTCTGATTCCGCACATCCAATTCCCTGCTTCTGATTCCCCGCCTCTGATTCACAGCCTCTGATTCCCCAGCTCTGATTCCCCGCCTCAGATTCCCCGCGTCTTATTCCCTGCTTCTGATTCTGATTCCCTGCCTCTGATTCCCCATCTCTGATTCCGCACATCTGATTCCCTGCCTCTGATTCCCCACCTCTGATTCCCCAACTCTGATTCCCAACCTCTGATTCCCCACCTCTGATTCCCCATATCTGATTCCCCGCCTCTGTTTCCCCACCTCTGATTCCCCGCCTCTGTTTCCCCATATCTAAGTCCCCGCCTCTGATTCCCCAACTCTGATTCCCAACCTCTGATTCCCCACCTCTGATTCCGCACATCTGATTCCCTGCCTCTGATTCCCCACCTCTGATTCCCCAACTCTGATTCCCAACCTCTGATTCCCCACCTCTGATTCCCCAACTCTGATTCCCAACCTCTGATTCCCCACCTCTGATTCCCCATATCTGATTCCCCGCCTCTGTTTCCCCACCTCTGATTCCCCGCCTCTGTTTCCCCATATCTGATTCCCCGCCTCTGTTTCCCCGCCTCTGATTCCCCGCCTCTGTTTCCCCATATCTAAGTCCCCGCCTCTGATTCCCCAACTCTGATTCCCAACCTCTGATTCCCCACCTCTGATTCCCCATATCTGATTCCCCGCCTCTGTTTCCCCACCTCTGATTCCCCGCCTCTGTTTCCCCATATCTGATTCCCCGCCTCTATTTGCCCACCTCTGATTCCCCACCTCAGTTTCCCCATATCTGATTCCCCGCCTCTGAATCCCAAACTCTGAATCCCTGCATCTAATTCCCCAGCTCTGATTCCCCGCCTCTGATTCCCCGTGTCTGATTTCCTGCCTCTGATTCCCCGCCTCTGATTACCCATGTCTGATTCACCGCCTCTGATTCCCCACCTCTGATTCCCCATCTCTGATTCCGCACATCCCATTCCCTGCCTCTGATTCCCCGCCTCTGATTCCCCAGCTCTGATTCCCCGCCTCAGATTCCCCGCGTCTTATTCCCTGCTTCTGATTCTGATTCCCTGCCTCTGATTCCCCATCTCTGATTCCGCACATCTGATTCCCTGCCTCTGATTCCCCACCTCTGATTCCCCATATCTGATTCCCCGCTTCTGTTTCCCCGCCTCTGATTCCCCGCCTCTGTTTCCCCATATCTAAGTCCCCGCCTCTGATTCCCCAACTCTGATTCCCCACCTCTGATTCCCCAGCTCTGATTCCCCGCCTCTGATTCCCCGCATCTGATTCCCTGCATCTGATTCCCAGCCTGTGATTCCCAACCTCTGATTCCCCACCTCTGATTCCCCATATCTGATTCCCCGCCTCTGTTTCCCCACCTCTGATTCCCCGCCTCTGTTTCCCCATATCTGATTCCCCGCCTCTATTTGCCCACCTCTGATTCCCCACCTCAGTTTCCCCATATCTGATTCCCCGCCTCTGAATCCCAAACTCTGATTCCCTGCATCTAATTCCCCAGCTCTGATTCCCCGCCTCTGATTCCCCGTGTCTGATTTCCTGCCTCTGATTCCCCGCCTCTGATTACCCATGTCTGATTCACCGCCTCTGATTCCCCACCTCTGATTCCCCATCTCTGATTCCGCACATCCCATTCCCTGCCTCTGATTCCCCGCCTCTGATTCCCCGCCTCAGATTCCCCGTGTCTGATTTCCTGCCTCTGATTCCCCGCCTCTGATTACCCATGTCTGATTCACCGCCTCTGATTCCCCACCTCTGATTCCCCATCTCTGATTCCGCACATCCGATTCCCTGCATCTGATTCCCCGCCTCTGATTCACAGCCTCTGATTCCCCAGCTCTGATTCCCCGCCTCAGATTCCCCGCGTCTTATTCCCTGCTTCTGAATCTTATTCCCTGCCTCTGATTCCCCATCTCTGATACCGCACATCTGATTCCCTGCCTCTGATTCCCCACCTCTGATTCCCAATATCTGATTCCCCGCCTCTGTTTCCCCGCCTCTGATTCCCCGCCTCTGTTTCCCCATATCTAAGTCCCCGCCTCTGATTCCCCAACTCTGATTCCCCACCTCTGATTCCCCAGCTCTGATTCCCCACCTCTGATTCCCCATATCTGATTCCCCGCCTCTGAATCCCCAACTCTGATTCCCTGCATCTAATTCCCCAGCTCTGATTCCCCGCCTCTGATTCCCCGTGTCTGATTTCCTGCCTCTGATTCCCCGCCTCTGATTACCCATGTCTGATTCACCGCCTCTGATTCCCCACCTCTGATTCCCCATCTCTGATTCCGCACATCCGATTCCCTGCCTCTGATTCCCCGCCTCTGATTCACCGCCTCTGATTCCCGGCCTCTGATTTCCCGCCTCTGATTCCCTGCCACTGATACCCCGCACCTGATTTCCCACCTCTGATTCCCCATATCTGATTCCCCGCCTCTGTTTCCCTGCCTCTGATTCCCCATCTCTGATTCCCCATATCTGATTCCCCGCCTTTTGTTCCCCGCCTCTGATTCCCCGCCTCTGTTTCCCCATATCTAAGTCCCTGCCTCTGATTCCCCACCTCTGATTCCCCAGCTTTGATTCCCCGCCTCTGATTCCTCGCATCTGATTCCATGCATATGATTCCCAGCCTCTGATTCCCTGCCTCTGATTCCCAACCTCTGATTCCCCACCTCTGATTCCCCATATCTGATTCCCCGCCTCTGTTTCCCCGCCTCTGATTCCCCTCCTCTGTTTCCCCATATCTGATCCCCGCCTCTATTTGCCCGCCTCTGTTTCCCCGCCTCTTTTTCCCCATATCTGATTCCCCGCCTCTGAATCCCCAACTCTGATTCCCTGCCTCTAATTTCCCAGCTCTGATTCCCCGCCTCTGATTCCCCGTGTCTGATTTCCTGCCTCTGATTCCCCGCCTATGATTACCCATGTCTGATTCGGCACATCCGATTCCCTGCCTCTGATTCCCCGCCTCTGATTCACTGCCTCTGATTCCCCAGCTCTGATTCCCCGCCTCTGATTCCCCGCGTCTTATTCCCTGCTTCTGATTCTGATTCCCTGCCTCTGATTCCCCATCTCTGATTCCGCACATCTGATTCCCTGCCTCTGATTCCCCACCTCTGATTCCCCATATCTGATTCCCCGCCTCTGTTTCCCCTTCTCTGATTCCCCGCCTCTGTTTCCCCATATCTAAGTCCCCGCCTCTGATTCCCCAACTCTGATTCCCCACCTCTGATTCCCCAGCTCTGATTCCCCGCCTCTGATTCCCCGCATCTGATTCCCTGCATCTGATACCCAGCCTCTGATTCCCTGCCGGTGATTCCCAAACTCTGATTCCCCACCTCTGATTCCCCATATCTGATTCCCCGCCTCTGTTTCCCCGCCTCTGATTCCCCGCCTCTGTTTCCCCATATCTGATTCCCCGCCTCTATTTGCCCACCTCTGATTCCCCACCTCAGTTTCCCCATATATGATTCCCCGCCTCTGAATCCCCAACTCTGATTCCCTGCATCTAATTCCCCAGCTCTGATTCCCCGCCTCTGATTCCCCGTGTCTGATTTCCTGCCTCTGATTCCCCGCCTCTGTTTACCCATGTCTGATTCACCACCTCTGATTCCCCACCTCTGATTCCCCATCTCTGATTCTGCACATCCCATTCCCTGCCTCTGATTCCCCGCCTCTGATTCCCCGCCTCAGATTCCCCGTGTCTGATTTCCTGCCTCTGATTCCCTGCCTCTGATTACCCATGTCTGATTCACCGCCTCTGATTCCCCACCTCTGATTCCCCATCTCTGATCCGCACATCCGATTCCCTGCTTCTGATTCCCCGCCTCTGTTTCCCCGCCTCTGATTCCCCGCCTCTGTTTCCCAATATCTAAGTCCCCACCTCTGATTCCCCAACTCTGATTCCCCACCTCTGATTCTCCAGCTCTGATTCCCCGCCTCTGTTTCCCCATATCTAAGTCCCCGCCTCTGATTCCCCAACTCTGATTCCCCACCTCTGATTCCCCAGCTCTGATTCCCCGCCTCTGATTCCCTGCATCTGATTCCCTGCATTTGATTCCCAGCCTCTGATTCCCTGCCTGTGATTCCCAACCTCTGATTCCCCACCTCTGATTCCCCATATCTGATTCCCCGCCTCTGTTTCCCCGCCTCTGATTCCCCGCCTCTGTTTCCACATATCTGATTCCCCGCCTCTATTTGCCCACCTCTGATTCCCCACCTCAGTTTCCCCATATCTGATTCCCCGCCTCTGAATCCCCAACTCTGATTCCCTGCATCTAATTCCCCAACTCTGATTCCCCGCCTCTGATTCCCCGTGTCTGATTTCCTGCCTCTGATTCCACGCCTCTGATTACCCATGTCTGATTCACCGCCTCTGATTCCCCACCTCTGATTCCCCATCTCTGATTCCGCACATCCCATTCCCTGCCTCTGATTCCCCGCCTCTGATTCCCCGCCTCAGATTCCCCGTGTCTGATTCACCGCCTCTGATTCCCCACCTCTGATTCCCCATCTCTGATTCCGCACATCCAATTCCCTGCTTCTGATTCCCCGCCTCTGATTCACAGCCTCTGATTCCCCAGCTCTGATTCCCCGCCTCAGATTCCCCGCGTCTTATTCCCTGCTTCTGATTCTGATTCCCTGCCTCTGATTCCCCATCTCTGATTCCGCACATCTGATTCCCTGCCTCTGATTCCCCACCTCTGATTCCCCATATCTGATTCCCCGCCTCTGTTTCCCCGCCTCTGATTCCCCGCCTCTGTTTCCCCATATCTAAGTCCCCGCCTCTGATTCCCAAACTCTGATTCCCCACCTCTGATTCCCCAGCTCTGATTCCCCGCCTCTGATTCCCCGCATCTGATTCCCTGCATCTGATTCCCAGCCTGTGATTCCCAACCTCTGATTCCCCACCTCTGATTCCCCATATCTGATTCCCCGCCTCTGTTTCCCCACCTCTGATTCCCCGCCTCTGTTTCCCCATATCTGATTCCCCGCCTCTATTTGCCCACCTCTGATTCCCCACCTCAGTTTCCCCATATCTGATTCCCCGCCTCTGAATCCCAAACTCTGATTCCCTGCATCTAATTCCCCAGCTCTGATTCCCCGCCTCTGATTCCCCGTGTCTGATTTCCTGCCTCTGATTCCCCGCCTCTGATTACCCATGTCTGATTCACCGCCTCTGATTCCCCACCTCTGATTCCCCATCTCTGATTCCGCACATCCCATTCCCTGCCTCTGATTCCCCGCCTCTGATTCCCCGCCTCAGATTCCCCGTGTCTGATTTCCTGCCTCTGATTCCCCGCCTCTGATTACCCATGTCTGATTCACCGCCTCTGATTCCCCACCTCTGATTCCCCATCTCTGATTCCGCACATCCGATTCCCTGCATCTGATTCCCCGCCTCTGATTCACAGCCTCTGATTCCCCAGCTCTGATTCCCCGCCTCAGATTCCCCGCGTCTTATTCCCTGCTTCTGAATCTTATTCCCTGCCTCTGATTCCCCATCTCTGATACCGCACATCTGATTCCCTGCCTCTGATTCCCCACCTCTGATTCCCAATATCTGATTCCCCGCCTCTGTTTCCCCGCCTCTGATTCCCCGCCTCTGTTTCCCCATATCTAAGTCCCCGCCTCTGATTCCCCAA
The DNA here is from genome assembly GCF_036971445.1 of Narcine bancroftii. Taxonomy (NCBI): domain Eukaryota; kingdom Metazoa; phylum Chordata; class Chondrichthyes; order Torpediniformes; family Narcinidae; genus Narcine; species Narcine bancroftii. The sequence continues at coordinate 11,874,311 of NW_027211893.1, read as the reverse complement.
CTCTGATTCCCCACCTCTGATTCCCCAGCTCTGATTCCCCACCTCTGATTCCCCATATCTGATTCCCCGCCTCTGAATCCCCAACTCTGATTCCCTGCATCTAATTCCCCAGCTCTGATTCCCCGCCTCTGATTCCCCGTGTCTGATTTCCTGCCTCTGATTCCCCGCCTCTGATTACCCATGTCTGATTCACCGCCTCTGATTCCCCACCTCTGATTCCCCATCTCTGATTCCGCACATCCGATTCCCTGCCTCTGATTCCCCGCCTCTGATTCACCGCCTCTGATTCCCGGCCTCTGATTTCCCGCCTCTGATTCCCTGCCACTGATACCCCGCACCTGATTTCCCACCTCTGATTCCCCATATCTGATTCCCCGCCTCTGTTTCCCCGCCTCTGATTCCCCGCCTCTGATTCCCCATATCTGATTCCCCGCCTCTGATTCCCCAACTCTGATTCCCCGCCTCTGATTCCCCAGCTCTGAATCCCCGCCTCTGATTCCCCGCGTCTGATTACCGGCCTCTGATTCCCAGCCTCTGATTCTCCATCTCTGATTCACAACCTCTGATTCCCCACCTCTGATTGCCCATATCTGATTCCCCGCCTCTGTTTCCCCGCCTCTGATTCCCCAGCTCTGATTAACAATATCTGATTCCCCGCCTCTGAATCCCCAACTCTGATTCCCTGCCTCTGATTCCCTGCTTCTGATTCTGATTCCCCACCTCTGATTCCCCATCTCTGATTCCGCACATCTATTTCCCTGCCTCTGATTCCCCATCTCTGATTCCCCATATCTGATTCCCCGCCTTTTGTTCCCCGCCTCTGATTCCCCGCCTCTGTTTCCCCATATCTAAGTCCCTGCCTCTGATTCCCCACCTCTGATTCCCCAGCTTTGATTCCCCGCCTCTGATTCCCCGCATCTGATTCCATGCATATGATTCCCAGCCTCTGATTCCCTGCCTCTGATTCCCAACCTCTGATTCCCCACCTCTGATTCCCCATATCTGATTCCCCGCCTCTGTTTCCCCGCCTCTGATTCCCCTCCTCTGTTTCCCCATATCTGATCCCCGCCTCTATTTGCCCGCCTCTGTTTCCCCGCCTCTTTTTCCCCATATCTGATTCCCCGCCTCTGAATCCCCAACTCTGATTCCCTGCCTCTAATTTCCCAGCTCTGATTCCCCGACTCTGATTCCCCGTGTCTGATTTCCTGCCTCTGATTCCCCGCCTATGATTACCCATGTCTGATTCACCGCCTCTGATTCCCCACCTCTGATTCCCCATCTCTGATTCGGCACATCCGATTCCCTGCCTCTGATTCCCCGCCTCTGATTCACTGCCTCTGATTCCCCAGCTCTGATTCCCCGCCTCTGATTCCCCGCGTCTTATTCCCTGCTTCTGATTCTGATTCCCTGCCTCTGATTCCCCACCTCAGTTTCCCCATATCTGATTCCCCGCCTCTGAATCCCCAACTCTGATTCCCTGCATCTAATTCCCCAACTCTGATTCCCCGCCTCTGATTCCCCGTGTCTGATTTCCTGCCTCTGATTCCACGCCTCTGATTACCCATGTCTGATTCACCGCCTCTGATTCCCCACCTCTGATTCCCCATCTCTGATTCCGCACATCCCATTCCCTGCCTCTGATTCCCCGCCTCTGATTCCCCGCCTCAGATTCCCCGTGTCTGATTCACCGCCTCTGATTCCCCACCTCTGATTCCCCATCTCTGATTCCGCACATCCAATTCCCTGCTTCTGATTCCCCGCCTCTGATTCACAGCCTCTGATTCCCCAGCTCTGATTCCCCGCCTCAGATTCCCCGCGTCTTATTCCCTGCTTCTGATTCTGATTCCCTGCCTCTGATTCCCCATCTCTGATTCCGCACATCTGATTCCCTGCCTCTGATTCCCCACCTCTGATTCCCCATATCTGATTCCCCGCCTCTGTTTCCCCGCCTCTGATTCCCCGCCTCTGTTTCCCCATATCTAAGTCCCCGCCTCTGATTCCCCAACTCTGATTCCCCACCTCTGATTCCCCAGCTCTGATTCCCCGCCTCTGATTCCCCGCATCTGATTCCCTGCATCTGATTCCCAGCCTGTGATTCCCAACCTCTGATTCCCCACCTCTGATTCCCCATATCTGATTCCCCGCCTCTGTTTCCCCACCTCTGATTCCCCGCCTCTGTTTCCCCATATCTGATTCCCCGCCTCTATTTGCCCACCTCTGATTCCCCACCTCAGTTTCCCCATATCTGATTCCCCGCCTCTGAATCCCAAACTCTGATTCCCTGCATCTAATTCCCCAGCTCTGATTCCCCGCCTCTGATTCCCCGTGTCTGATTTCCTGCCTCTGATTCGCCGCCTCTGATTACCCATGTCTGATTCACCGCCTCTGATTCCCCACCTCTGATTCCCCATCTCTGATTCCGCACATCCCATTCCCTGCCTCTGATTCCCCGCCTCTGATTCCCCGCCTCAGATTCCCCGTGTCTGATTTCCTGCCTCTGATTCCCCGCCTCTGATTACCCATGTCTGATTCACCGCCTCTGATTCCCCACCTCTGATTCCCCATCTCTGATTCCGCACATCCGATTCCCTGCATCTGATTCCCCGCCTCTGATTCACAGCCTCTGATTCCCCAGCTCTGATTCCCCGCCTCAGATTCCCCGCGTCTTATTCCCTGCTTCTGAATCTTATTCCCTGCCTCTGATTCCCCATCTCTGATACCGCACATCTGATTCCCTGCCTCTGATTCCCCACCTCTGATTCCCAATATCTGATTCCCCGCCTCTGTTTCCCCGCCTCTGATTCCCCGCCTCTGTTTCCCCATATCTAAGTCCCCGCCTCTGATTCCCCAGCTCTGATTCCCCACCTCTGATTCCCCAGCTCTGATTCCCCACCTCTGATTCCCCATATCTGATTCCCCGCCTCTGAATCCCCAACTCTGATTCCCTGCATCTAATTCCCCAGCTCTGATTCCCCGCCTCTGATTCCCCGTGTCTGATTTCCTGCCTCTGATTCCCCGCCTCTGATTACCCATGTCTGATTCACCGCCTCTGATTCCCCACCTCTGATTCCCCATCTCTGATTCCGCACATCCGATTCCCTGCCTCTGATTCCCCGCCTCTGATTCACCGCCTCTGATTCCCGGCCTCTGATTTCCCGCCTCTGATTCCCTGCCACTGATACCCCGCACCTGATTTCCCACCTCTGATTCCCCATATCTGATTCCCCGCCTCTGTTTCCCCGCCTCTGATTCCCCGCCTCTGATTCCCCATATCTGATTCCCCGCCTCTGATTCCCCAACTCTGATTCCCCGCCTCTGATTCCCCAGCTCTGAATCCCCGCCTCTGATTCCCCGCGTCTGATTACCGGCCTCTGATTCCCAGCCTCTGATTCTCCATCTCTGATTCACAACCTCTGATTCCCCACCTCTGATTGCCCATATCTGATTCCCCGCCTCTGTTTCCCCGCCTCTGATTCCCCAGCTCTGATTAACAATATCTGATTCCCCGCCTCTGAATCCCCAACTCTGATTCCCTGCCTCTGATTCCCTGCTTCTGATTCTGATTCCCCACCTCTGATTCCCCATCTCTGATTCCGTACATCTATTTCCCTGCCTCTGATTCCCCATCTCTGATTCCCCATATCTGATTCCCCGCCTTTTGTTCCCCGCCTCTGATTCCCCGCCTCTGTTTCCCCATATCTAAGTCCCTGCCTCTGATACCCCACCTCTGATTCCCCAGCTTTGATTCCCCGCCTCTGATTCCCCGCATCTGATTCCATGCATATGATTCCCAGCCTCTGATTCCCTGCCTCTGATTCCCAACCTCTGATTCCCCACCTCTGATTCCCCATATCTGATTCCCCGCCTCTGTTTCCCCGCCTCTGATTCCCCTCCTCTGTTTCCCCATATCTGATCCCCGCCTCTATTTGCCCGCCTCTGTTTCCCCGCCTCTTTTTCCCCATATCTGATTCCCCGCCTCTGAATCCCCAACTCTGATTCCCTGCCTCTAATTTCCCAGCTCTGATTCCCCGACTCTGATTCCCCGTGTCTGATTTCCTGCCTCTGATTCCCCGCCTATGATTACCCATGTCTGATTCACCGCCTCTGATTCCCCACCTCTGATTCCCCATCTCTGATTCGGCACATCCGATTCCCTGCCTCTGATTCCCCGCCTCTGATTCACTGCCTCTGATTCCCCAGCTCTGATTCCCCGCCTCTGATTCCCCGCGTCTTATTCCCTGCTTCTGATTCTGATTCCCTGCCTCTGATTCCCCATCTCTGATTCCGCACATCTGATTCCCTGCTTCTGATTCCCCACCTCTGATTCCCCATATCTGATTCCCCGCCTCTGTTTCCCCTTCTCTGATTCCCCGCCTCTGTTTCCCCATATCTAAGTCCCCGCCTCTGATTCCCCAACTCTGATTCCCCACCTCTGATTCCCCAGCTCTGATTCCCCGCCTCTGATTCCCCGCATCTGATTCCCTGCATCTGATACCCAGCCTCTGATTCCCTGCCTGTGATTCCCAAACTCTGATTCCCCACCTCTGATTCCCCATATCTGATTCCCCGCCTCTGTTTCCCCGCCTCTGATTCCCCGCCTCTGTTTCCCCATATCTGATTCCCCGCCTCTATTTGCCCACCTTTGATTCCCCACCTCAGTTTCCCCATATATGATTCCCCGCCTCTGAATCCCCAACTCTGATTCCCTGCATCTAATTCCCCAGCTCTGATTCCCCGCCTCTGATTCCCCGTGTCTGATTTCCTGCCTCTGATTCCCCGCCTCTGTTTACCCATGTCTGATTCACCACCTCTGATTCCCCACCTCTGATTCCCCATCTCTGATTCCGCACATCCCATTCCCTGCCTCTGATTCCCCGCCTCTGATTCCCCGCCTCAGATTCCCCGTGTCTGATTTCCTGCCTCTGATTCCCTGCCTCTGATTACCCATGTCTGATTCACCGCCTCTGATTCCCCACCTCTGATTCCCCATCTCTGATTCCGCACATCCGATTCCCTGCTTCTGATTCCCCGCCTCTGTTTCCCTGCCTCTGATTCCCCGCCTCTGTTTCCCAATATCTAAGTCCCCACCTCTGATTCCCCAACTCTGATTCCCCACCTCTGATTCTCCAGCTCTGATTCCCCGCCTCTGTTTCCCCATATCTAAGTCCCCGCCTCTGATTCCCCAACTCTGATTCCCCACCTCTGATTCCCCAGCTCTGATTCCCCGCCTCTGATTCCCCGCATCTGATTCCCTGCATTTGATTCCCAGCCTCTGATTCCCTGCCTGTGATTCCCAACCTCTGATTCCCCACCTCTGATTCCCCATATCTGATTCCCCGCCTCTGTTTCCCCGCCTCTGATTCCCCGCCTCTGTTTCCACATATCTGATTCCCCGCCTCTATTTGCCCACCTCTGATTCCCCACCTCAGTTTCCCCATATCTGATTCCCCGGCTCTGAATCCCCAACTCTGATTCCCTGCATCTAATTCCCCAGCTCTGATTCCCCGCCTCTGATTCCCCGTGTCTGATTTCCTGCCTCTGATTCCACACCTCTGATTACCCATGTCTGATTCACCGCCTCTGATTCCCCACCTCTGATTCCCCATCTCTGATTCCGCACATCCCATTCCCTGCCTCTGATTCCCCGCCTCAGATTCCCCGTGTCTGATTCACCGCCTCTGATTACCCACCTCTGATTCCCCATCTCTGATTCCGCACATCCGATTCCCTGCTTCTGATTCCCCGCCTCTGATTCACAGCCGCTGATTCCCCAGCTCTGATTCCCCGCCTCAGATTCCCCGCGTCTTATTCCCTGCTTCTGATTCTGATTCCCTGCCTCTGATTCCCCATCTCTGATTCCGCACATCTGATTCCCTGCCTCTGATTCCCCACCTCTGATTCCCCATATCTGATTCCCCGCCTCTGTTTCCCCGCCTCTGATTCCCCGCCTCTGTTTCCCCATATCTAAGTCCCCGCCTCTGATTCCCCAACTCTGATTCCCCACCTCTGATTCCCCAGCTCTGATTCCCCGCCTCTGAATCCCCGCATCTGATTCCCTGCATCTGATTCCCAGCCTCTGATTCCCTGCCTGTGATTCCCAACCTCTGATTCCCCACCTCTGATTCCCCATATCTGATTCCCCGCCTCTGTTTCCCCACCTCTGATTCCCCGCCTCTGTTTCCCCATATCTGATTCCCCGCCTCTATTTGCCCAACTCTGATTCCCCACCTCAGTTTCCCCATATCTGATTCCCCGCCTCTGAATTCCCAACTCTGATTCCCTGCATCTAATTCCCCAGCTCTGATTCCCCGCCTCTGATTCCCCGTGTCTGATTTCCTGCCTCTGATTCCCCGCCTCTGATTACCCATGTCTGATTCACCGCCTCTGATTCCCCACCTCTGATTCCCCATCTCTGATTCCGCACATCCCATTCCCTGCCTCTGATTCCCCGCCTCTGATTCCCCGCCTCAGATTACCCGTGTCTGATTTCCTGCCTCTGATTCCCCGCCTCTGATTACCCATGTCTGATTCACCGCCTCTGATTCCCCACCTCTGATTCCCCATCTCTGATTCCGCACATCCGATTCCCTGCTTCTGATTCCCCGCCTCTGATTCACAGCCTCTGATTCCCCAGCTCTGATTCCCCGCCTCAGATTCCCCGCGTCTTATTCCCTGCTTCTGATTCTTATTCCCTGCCTCTGATTCCCCATCTCTGATACCGCACATCTGATTCCCTGCCTCTGATTCCCCACCTCTGATTCCCAATATCTGATTCCCCGCCTCTGTTTCCCCGCCTCTGATTCCCCGCCTCTGTTTCCCCATATCTAAGTCCCCGCCTCTGATTCCCCAACTCTGATTCCCCACCTCTGATTTCCCAGCTCTGATTCCCCACCTCTGATTCCCCATATCTGATTCCCCGCCTCTGAATCCCCAACTCTGATTCCCTGCATCTAATTCCCCAGCTCTGATTCCCCGCCTCTGATTCCCCGTGTCTGATTTCCTGCCTCTGATTCCCCGCCTCTGATTACCCATGTCTGATTCACCGCCTCTGATTCCCCACCTCTGATTCCCCATCTCTGATTCCGCACATCCGATTCCCTGCCTCTGATTCCCCGCCTCTGATTCACCGCCTCTGATTCCCGGCCTCTGATTTCCCGCCTCTGTTTCCCTGCCACTGATACCCCGCACCTGATTCCCCACCTCTGATTCCCCATATCTGATTCCCCACCTCTGTTTCCCCGCCTCTGATTCCCCGCCTCTGATTCCCCATATCTGATTCCCCGCCTCTGATTCCCCAACTCTGATTCCCCGCCTCTGATTCCCCAGCTCTGAATCCCCGCCTCTGATTCCCCGCGTCTGATTACCGGCCTCTGATTCCCCGCCTCTGATTCTCCATCTCTGATTCACAACCTCTGATTCCCCACCTTTGATTGCCCATATCTGATTCCCCGCCTCTGTTTCCCCACCTCTGATTCCCCAGCTCTGATTAACAATATCTGATTCCCCGCCTCTGATTCCCCACCTCTGATTCCCCGCCTCTGATTCGCCAGCTCTGATTCCCCGCCTCTGATTCCCCAGCTCTGATTCCCCGCCTCTGATTCCCCGTGTTTGATTCCCTGCCTCTGATTCCCGGCCTCTGATTCCCCATCTCTGATTCACCGCCTTTGATTCGCCACCTCTGATTCCCCATATCTGATTCCCCGCCTCTGTTTCCCCGCCTCTGATTCCCCGCTTCTGATTCCCCATATCTCATTCCCCGCCTCTGAATCCCCATCTCTGATTCCCGGACTCTGATTCCCCACCTCTGATTCCCGGCCTCTTATTCCCGGCATCTGATTCCGGCCTCTGATCCCCCACCTCTGATTCCCCATATCTGATTCCCCGCCTCTGTTTCCCCGCCTCTTATTCCCCGCCTCTGTTTCCCAATATCTAAGTCCCCGCCTCTGATTCCCCAACTCTGATTCCCCACCTCTGATTCTCCAGCTCTGATTCCCCGCCTCTGATTCCCCGCATCTGATTCCCTGCATCTGATTCCAAGCCTCTGATTCCCTGCCTCTGATTCCCAACCTCTGATTCCCCACCTCTGATTTCCCATATCTGATTCCCCGCCTCTGTTTCCCCGCCTCTGATTCCCCGCCTCTGTTTCCCCATATCTGATTCCCGGCCTCTGATTCCCCGCCTCTGATTCCCCGCCTCTGATTCCCTGCCTCTGATTCCCCATCTCCGATTCCGCACATCTGATTCCCTGCCTCTGATTCCCCGCCTCTGATTCCCCGCCTCTGATTCCCTGCCTCTGATTCCCAACATCTGATTCCCCACCTCTGATTCCCCATATCTGATTCCCCGCCTGTTTCCCCGCCTCTGACTCCCCTCCTCTGATTCCCCGCCTCTGATTCCCCAACTCTGATTCCCCGCCTCTGATTCACCGCCTTTGATTCGCCACCTCTGATTCCCCATATCTGATTCCCCACCTCTGTTTCCCCGCCTCTGATTCCCCGCCTCTGATTCTCCATATCTCATTCTCCGCCTCTGAATCCCCATCTCTTATTCCCGGACTCTGATTCCCCACCTCTGATTCCCGGCCTCTTATTCCCAGCATCTGATTCCCGGCCTCTGATTCCCGGCCTCTGATTCCCCGCTTCTGATTCTGATTCCCTGCCTCTGATTCCCCATCTCTGATTCCGCACATCTGATTCCCTGCCTCTGATTCCCCACCTCTGATTCCCCATATCTGATTCCCCGCCTCTGTTTCCCCGCCTCTGATTCCCTGCCTCTGTTTCCCCATATCTAATTCCCAACCTCTGATGCCCCAACTCTAATTCCCTGCCTCTGATTCCCCGCGTTCTATTCCCTGCCTCTGATTCCACGCCTGTGATTCCCCATCTCTGATTCACCACCTCTAATTCCCCACCTCTGATTCCCCATATCTGATTCCCCGCCTCTGTTTCCCAACCTCTGATTCCACACCTCTGATTCCCCATATCTGATTCCCCGCCTCTGTTTCCCCGCCTCTGATTCCCGGCCCCTGTTTCCCCATATCTGATTCCCCGCCTCTGATTCCCCAACTCAGATTCCCCGCCTCTGATTCCCCAGCTCTGATTCCCCGCCTCTGATTCCCCGCATCTGATTCCCTGCATCTGATACCCAGCCTCTGATTCCCTGCCTGTGATTCCCAAACTCTGATTCCCCACCTCTGATTCCCCATATCTGATTCCCCGCCTCTGTTTCCCCGCCTCTGATTCCCCGCCTCTGTTTCCCCATATCTGATTCCCCGCCTCTATTTGCCCACCTCTGATTCCCCACCTCAGTTTCCCCATATATGATTCCCCGCCTCTGAATCCCCAACTCTGATTCCCTGCATCTAATTCCCCAGCTCTGATTCCCCGCCTCTGATACCCCGTGTCTGATTTCCTGCCTCTGATTCCCCGCCTCTGTTTACCCATGTCTGATTCACCACCTCTGATTCCCCACCTCTGATTCCCCATCTCTGATTCCGCACATCCCATTCCCTGCCTCTGATTCCCCGCCTCTGATTCCCCGCCTCAGATTCCCCGTGTCTGATTTCCTGCCTCTGATTCCCTGCCTCTGATTACCCATGTCTGATTCACCGCCTCTGATTCCCCACCTCTGATTCCCCATCTCTGATTCCGCACATCCGATTCCCTGCTTCTGATTCCCCGCCTCTGTTTCCCCGCCTCTGATTCCCCGCCTCTGTTTCCCAATATCTAAGTCCCCGCCTCTGATTCCCCAACTCTGATTCCCCACCTCTGATTCTCCAGCTCTGATTCCCCGCCTCTGTTTCCCCATATCAAAGTCCCCGCCTCTGATTCCCCAACTCTGATTCCCCACCTCTGATTCCCCAGCTCTGATTCCCCGCCTCTGATTCCCCGCATCTGATTCCCTGCATTTGATTCCCAGCCTCTGATTCCCTGCCTGAGATTCCCAACCTCTGATTCCCCACCTCTGATTCCCCATATCTGATTCCCCGCCTCTGTTTCCCCGCCTCTGATTCCCCGCCTCTGTTTCCACATATCTGATTCCCCGCCTCTATTTGCCCACCTCTGATTCCCCACCTCAGTTTCCCCATATCTGATTCCCCGCCTCTGAATCCCCAACTCTGATTCCCTGCATCTAATTCCCCAGCTCTGATTCCCCGCCTCTGATTCCCCGTGTCTGATTTCCTGCCTCTGATTCCACGCCTCTGATTACCCATGTCTGATTCACCGCCTCTGATTCCCCACCTCTGATTCCCCATCTCTGATTCCGCACATCCCATTCCCTGCCTCTGATTCCCCGCCTCAGATTCCCCGCCTCAGATTCCCCGTGTCTGATTCCCCGCCTCTGATTCACAGCCTCTGATTCCCCAGCTCTGATTCCCCGCCTCAGATTCCCCGCGTCTTATTCCCTGCTTCTGATTCTGATTTCCTGCCTCTGATTCCCCATCTCTGATTCCGCACATCTGATTCCCTGCCTCTGATTCCCCACCTCTGATTCCCCATATCTGATTCCCCGCCTCTGTTTCCCCGCCTCTGATTCCACGCCTCTGTTTCCCCATATCTAAGTCCCCGCCTCTGATTCCCCAACTCTGATTCCCCACCTCTGATTCCCCAGCTCTGATTCCCCGCCTCTGATTCCCCGCATCTGATTCCCTGCATCTGATTCCCAGCCTCTGATTCCCTGCCTGTGATTCCCAACCTCTGATTCCCCACATCTGATTCCCCATATCTGATTCCCCGCCTCTGTTTCCCCACCTCTGATTCCTCGCCTCTGTTTCCCCATATCTGATTCCCCGCCTCTATTTGCCCACCTCTGATTCCCCACCTCAGTTTCCCCATATCTGATTCCCCGCCTCTGAATCCCCAACTCTGATTCCCTGCATCTAATTCCCCAGCTCTGATTCCCCGCCTCTGATTCCCCGTGTCTGATTTCCTGCCTCTGATTCCCCGCCTCTGATTACCCATGTCTGATTCACCGCCTCTGATTCCCCACCTCTGATTCCCCATCTCTGATTCCGCACATCCCATTCCCTGCCTCTGATTCCCCGCCTCTGATTCCCCGCCTCAGATTCCCCGTGTCTGATTTCCTGCCTCTGATTCCCCGCCTCTGATTACCCATGTCTGATTCACCGCCTCTGATTCCCCACCTCTGATTCCCCATCTCTGATTCCGCACATCCGATTCCCTGCTTCTGATTCCCCGCCTCTGATTCACAGCCTCTGATTCCCCAGCTCTGATTCCCCGCCTCAGATTCCCCGCGTCTTATTCCCTGCTTCTGATTCTGATTCCCTGCCTCTGATTCCCCATCTCTGATACCGCACATCTGATTCCCTGCCTCTGATTCCCCACCTCTGATTCCCAAGATCTGATTCCCCGCCTCTGTTTCCCCGCCTCTGATTCCCCGCCTCTGTTTCCCCATATCTAAGTCCCCGCCTCCGATTCCCCAACTCTGATTCCCCACCTCTGATTCCCCAGCTCTGATTCCCCACCTCTGATTCCCCATATCTGATTCCCCGCCTCTGAATCCCCAACTCTGATTCCCTGCATCTAATTCCCCAGCTCTGATTCCCCGCCTCTGATTCCCCGTGTCTGATTTCCTGCCTCTGATTCCCCGCCTCTGATTACCCATGTCTGATTCACCGCCTCTGATTCCCCACCTCTGATTCCCCATCTCTGATTCCGCACATCCGATTGTCTGCCTCTGATTCCCCGCCTCTGATTCACCGCCTCTGATTCCCGGCCTCTGATTTCCCGCCTCTGATTCCCTGCCACTGATACCCCGCACCTGATTCCCAACCTCTGATTCCTCATATCTGATTCCCCGCCTCTGTTTCCCCACCTCTGATTCCCCGCCTCTGATTACCCATATCTGATTCCCCGCCTCTGATTCCCCAACTCTGATTCCCCGCCTCTGATTCCCCAGCTCTGAATCCCCGCCTCTGATTCCCCGCGTCTGATTACCGGCCTCTGATTCCCCGCCTCTGATTCTCCATCTCTGATTCACAACCTCTGATTCCCCACCTCTGATTGCCCATATCTGATTCCCCGCCTCTGTTTCCCCGCCTCTGATTCCCCAGCTCTGATTAACAATATCTGATTCCCCGCCTCTGATTCCCCACCTCTGATTCCCCGCCTCTGATTCGCCAGCTATGATTCCCCACCTCTGATTCCCCAGCTCCGATTCCCCGCCTCTGATTCCCCGTGTTTGATTCCCTGCCTCTGATTCCCGGCCTCTGATTCCCCATCTCTGATTCACCGCCTTTGATTCGCCACCTCTGATTCCCCATATCTGATTCCCCGCCTCTGTTTCCCCGCCTCTGATTCCCCGCTTCTGATTCCCCATATCTCATTCCCCGCCTCTGAATCCCCATCTCTGATTCCCGGACTCTGATTCCCCACCTCTGATTCCCGGCCTCTTATTCCCGGCATCTGATTCCGGCCTCTGATCCCCGGCCTCTGATTCCCTGCTTCTGATTCTGATTCCCTGCCTCTGATTCCCCATCTCTGATTGCGCACATCTGATTCCCTGCCTCTGATTCCCCACCTCTGATTCCCCATATCTGATTCCCCGCCTCTGTTTCCCCGCCTCTGATTCCCCGCCTCTGTTTCCCAATATCTAAGTCCCCGCCTCTGATTCCCCAACTCTGTTTCCCCACCTCTGATTCTCCAGCTCTGATTCCCCGCCTCTGATTCCCCGCATCTGATTCCCTGCATCTGATTCCAAGCCTCTGATACCCTGCCTCTGATTCCCAACCTCTGATTCCCCACCTCTGATTTCCCATATCTGATTCCCCGCCTCTGTTTCCCCACCTCTGATTCCCCGCCTCTGTTTCCCCATATCTGATTCCCGGCCTCTGATTCCCCGCCTCTGATTCCCCGCCTCTGATTCCCTGCCTCTGATTCCCCATCTCCGATTCCGCACATCTGATTCCCTGCCTCTGATTCCCCGCCTCTGATTCCCCGCCTCTGATTCCCTGCCTCTGATTCCCAACATCTGATTCCCCACCTCTGATTCCCCATATCTGATTCCCCGCCTGTTTCCCCGCCTCTGACTCCCCTCCTCTGATTCCCCAACTCTAATTCCCCGCCTCTGATTCCCCAGCTCTGATTCCCCGTGTTTGATTCCCTGCCTCTGATTCCCTGCCCTGATTCCCCATCTCTGTTTCACCGCCTTTGATTCGCCACCTCTGATTCCCCATATCTGATTCCCCTCCTCTGTTTCCCCGCCTCTGATTCCCTGCCTCTGATTCCCAACCTCTGATTCCACACCTCTGATTCCCCAACTCTGATTCCCCGCCTCTGATTCCCCAGCTCTGATTCCCCGCCTCTGATTCCCCGTGTTCGATTCCCTGCCTCTGATTGCCCGCCTCTGATTCCCCATCTCTGATTCACCGCCTTTGATTCGCCACCTCTGATTCCCCATATCTGATTCCCCACCTCTGTTTCCCCGCCTCTGATTCCCCGCCTCTGATTCTCCATATCTCATTCTCCGCCTCTGAATCCCCATCTCTTATTCCCGGACTCTGATTCCCCACCTCTGATTCCCGGCCTCTTATTCCCAGCATCTGATTCCCGGCCTCTGATTCCCGGCCTCTGATTCCCCGCTTCTGATTCTGATTCCCTGCCTCTGATTCCCCATCTCTGATTCCGCACATCTGATTCCCTGCCTCTGATTCCCCACCTCTGATTCCCCATATCTGATTCCCCGCCTCTGTTTCCCCGCCTCTGATTCCCTGCCTCTGTTTCCCCATATCTAATTCCCAACCTCTGATGCCCCAACTCTAATTCCCTGCCTCTGATTCCCCGCGTTCTATTCCCTGCCTCTGATTCCACGCCTGTGATTCCCCATCTCTGATTCACCACCTCTGATTCCCCACCTCTGATTCCCCATATCTGATTCCCCGCCTCTGTTTCCCAACCTCTGATTCCACACCTCTGATTCCCCATATCTGATTCCCCGCCTCTGTTTCCCCGCCTCTGATTCCCGGCCCCTGTTTCCCCATATCTGATTCCCTGCCTCTGATTCCCCAACTCAGATTCCCCGCCTCTGATTCCCCAGCTCTGATTCCCCGCCTCTGATTCCCTGTGTTTGATTCCCTGCCTCTGATTCCCCGCCTCTGATTCCCCATCTCTGATTCACTACCTTTGATTCGCCACCTCTGATTCCCCATATCTGATTCCCCACCACTGTTTCCACGCCTCAAATTCCCCGCCTCTGATTCTCCATATCTCATTCCCCGCCTTTGAATCCCCATCTCTGATTCCCGGACTCTGATTCCCCACCTCTGATTCCCGGCCTCTTATTCCCAGCATCTGATTCCTGGCCTCTGATTCCCCATATCTGATTCCCCGCTTCTGATTCTGATTCCCTGCCTCTGATTCCCCATCTCTGATTCCGCACATCTGATTCCCTGCCTCTGATCCCCCACCTCTGATTCCCCATATCTGATTCCCCGCGTCTGTTTCCCCACCTCTGATTCCCCGCCTCTGTTTCCCCATATCTAATTCCCAACCTCTGATGCCCCAACTCCGATTCCCTGCCTCTGATTCCCCGCGTTCTATTCCCTGCCTCTGATTCCCCGCCTGTGATTCCCCATCTCTGATTCACCACCTCTGATTCCCCACCTCTGATTCCCCATATCTAATTCCTCGCCTCTGTTTTCCCGCCTCTGATTCCCCGCCTCTGTTTCCCCATATCTGATTCCCCGCCTCTGAATCCCCAACTCTGATTCCCTGCCTCTGATTCCCCAGCTCTGATTCCCCACCTTTGATTCCCCCCGTCTGATTCCCAGCCTCTGAATCCCCGTGTCTGATTTCCTTCCTCTGATTCACCGCCTCTGATTCCCCATCTCTGACTCACCGCCTCTGATTCCCCACCTCTGATTCCCCATCTCTGATTCCGCACATCTGATTCCCTGCCTCTGATTCCCCATCTCTGATTCCGCACATCCGATTCCCTGCTTCTGATTCCCCGCCTCTGATTCACAGCCTCTGATTCCCCAGCTCTGATTCCCCGCCTCAGATTCCCCGCGTCTTATTCCCTGCTTCTGATTCTGATTTCCTGCCTCTGATTCCCCATCTCTGATTCCGCACATCTGATTCCCTGCCTCTGATTCCCCACCTCTGATTCCCCATATCTGATTCCCCGCCTCTGTTTCCCCGCCTCTGATTCCCCGCCTCTGTTTCCCCATATCTAAGTCCCCGCCTCTGATTCCCCAACTCTGATTCCCCACCTCTGATTCCCCAGCTCTGATTCCCCGCCTCTGATTCCCCGCATCTGATTCCCTGCATCTGATTCCCAGCCTCTGATTCCCTGCCTGTGATTCCCAACCTCTGATTCCCCACCTCTGATTCCCCATATCTGATTCCCCGCCTCTGTTTCCCCACCTCTGATTCCCCGCCTCTGTTTCCCCATATCTGATTCCCCGCCTCTATTTGCCCACCTCTGATTCCCCACCTCAGTTTCCCCATATCTGATTCCCCGCCTCTGAATCCCCAACTCTGATTCCCTGCATCTAATTCCCCAGCTCTGATTCCCCGCCTCTGATTCCCCGTGTCTGATTTCCTGCCTCTGATTCTCCGCCTCTGATTACCCATGTCTGATTCACCGCCTCTGATTCCCCACCTCTGATTCCCCATCTCTGATTCCGCACATCCCATTCCCTGCCTCTGATTCCCCGCCTCTGATTCCCCGCCTCAGATTCCCCGTGTCTGATTTCCTGCCTCTGATTCCCCACCTCTGATTACCCATGTCTGATTCACCGCCTCTGATTCCCCACCTCTGATTCCCCATCTCTGATTCCGCACATCCGATTCCCTGCTTCTGATTCCCCGCCTCTGATTCACAGCCTCTGATTCCCCAGCTCTGATTCCCCGCCTCAGATTCCCCGCGTCTTATTCCCTGCTTCTGATTCTGATTCCCTGCCTCTGATTCCCCATCTCTGATACCGCACATCTGATTCCCTGCCTCTGATTCCCCACCTCTGATTCCCAATATCTGATTCCCCGCCTCTGTTTCCCCGCCTCTGATTCCCCGCCTCTGTTTCCCCATATCTAAGTCCCCGCCTCTGATTCCCCAACTCTGATTCCCCACCTCTGATTCCCCATATCTGATTCCCCGCCTCTGAATCCCCAACTCTGATTCCCTGCATCAAATTCCCCAGCTCTGATTCCCCGCCTCTGATTCCCCGTGTCTGATTTCCTGCCTCTGATTCCCCGCCTCTGATTACCCATGTCTGATTCACCGCCTCTGATTCCCCACCTCTGATTCCCCATCTCTGATTCCGCACATCCGATTCCCTGCCTCTGATTCCCCGCCTCTGATTCACCGCCTCTGATTCCCGGCCTCTGATTTCCCGCCTCTGATTCCCTGCCACTGATACCCCGCACCTGATTCCCCACCTCTGATTCCCCATATCTGATTCCCCGCCTCTGTTTCCCCGCCTCTGATTCCCCGCCTCTGATTCCCCATATCTGATTCCCCGCCTCTGATTCCCCAACTCTGATTCCCCGCCTCTGATTCCCCAGCTCTGAATCCCCGCCTCTGATTCCCCGCGTCTGATTACCGGCCTCTGATTCCCCGCATCTGATTCTCCATCTCTGATTCACAACCTCTGATTCCCCACCTCTGATTGCCCATATCTGATTCCCCGCCTCTGTTTCCCCGCCTCTGATTCCCCAGCTCTGATTAACAATATCTGATTCCCCGCCTCTGATTCCCCACCTCTGATTCCCCGCCTCTGATTCGCCAGCTATGATTCCCCACCTCTGATTCCCCAGCTCTGATTCCCCGCCTCTGATTCCCCGTGTTTGATTCCCTGCCTCTGATTCCCGGCCTCTGATTCCCCATCTCTGATTCACCACCTTTGATTCGCCACCTCTGATTCCCCATATCTGATTCCCCGCCTCTGTTTCCCCGCCTCTGATTCCCCGCTTCTGATTCCCCATATCTCATTCCCCGCCTCTGAATCCCCATCTCTGATTCCCGGACTCTGATTCCCCACCTCTGATTCCCGGCCTCTTATTCCCGGCATCTGATTCCGGCCTCTGATCCCCGGCCTCTGATTCCCTGCTTCTGATTCTGATTCCCTGCCTCTGATTCCCCATCTCTGATTGCGCACATCTGATTCCCTGCCTCTGATTCCCCACCTCTGATTCCCCATATCTGATTCCCCGCCTCTGTTTCCCCGCCTCTGATTCCCCGCCTCTGTTTCCCAATATCTAAGTCCCCGCCTCTGATTCCCCAACTCTGGTTCCCCACCTCTGATTCTCCAGCTCTGATTCCCCGCCTCTGATTCCCCGCATCTGATTCCCTGCATCTGATTCCAAGCCTCTGATTCCCTGCCTCTGATTCCCAACCTCTGATTCCCCACCTCTGATTTCCCATATCTGATTCCCCGCCTCTGTTTCCCCGCCTCTGATTCCCCGCCTCTGTTTCCCCATATCTGATTCCCGGCCTCTGATTCCCCGCCTCTGATTCCCCGCCTCTGATTCCCTGCCTCTGATTCCCCATCTCCGATTCCGCACATCTGATTCCCTGCCTCTGATTCCCCGCCTCTGATTCCCCGCCTCTGATTCCCTGCCTCTGATTCCCAACATCTGATTCCCCACCTCTGATTCCCCATATCTGATTCCCCGCCTGTTTCCCCGCCTCTGATTCCCCTCCTCTGATTCCCCAACTCTAATTCCCCGCCTCTGATTCCCCAGCTCTGATTCCCCGTGTTTGATTCCCTGCCTCTGATTCCCTGCCCTGATTCCCCATCTCTGTTTCACCGCCTTTGATTCGCCACCTCTGATTCCCCATATCTGATTCCCCTCCTCTGTTTCCCCGCCTCTGATTCCCTGCCTCTGATTCCCAACCTCTGATTCCACACCTCTGATTCCCCAACTCTGATTCCCCGCCTCTGATTCCCCAGCTCTGATTCCCCGCCTCTGATTCCCCGTGTTTGATTCCCTGCCTCTGATTGCCCGCCTCTGATTCCCCATCTCTGATTCACCGCCTTTGATTCGCCACCTCTGATTCCCCATATCTGATTCCCCACCTCTGTTTCCCCGCCTCTGATTCCCCGCCTCTGATTCTCCATATCTCATTCTCCGCCTCTGAATCCCCATCTCTTATTCCCGGACTCTGATTCCCCACCTCTGATTCCCGGCCTCTTATTCCCAGCATCTGATTCCCGGCCTCTGATTCCCGGCCTCTGATTCCCCGCTTCTGATTCTGTTTCCCTGTCTCTGATTCCCCATCTCTGATTCCGCACATCTGATTCCCTGCCTCTGATTCCCCACCTCTGATTCCCCATATCTGATTCCCCGCCTCTGTTTCCCCGCCTCTGATTCCCTGCCTCTGTTTCCCCATATCTAATTCCCAACCTCTGATGCCCCAACTCTAATTCCCTGCCTCTGATTCCCCGCGTTCTATTCCCTGCCTCTGATTCCACGCCTGTGATTCCCCATCTCTGATTCACCACCTCTGATTCCCCACCTCTGATTCCCCATATCTGATTCCCCGCCTCTGTTTCCCAACCTCTGAATCCACACCTCTGATTCCCCATATCTGATTCCCCGCCTCTGTTTCCCCGCCTCTGATTCCCGGCCCCTGTTTCCCCATATCTGATTCCCCGCCTCTGATTCCCCAACTCAGATTCCCCGCCTCTGATTCCCCAGCTCTGATTCCCCGCCTCTGATTCCCTGTGTTTGATTCCCTGCCTCTGATTCCCCGCCTCTGATTCCCCATCTCTGATTCACTGCCTTTGATTCGCCACCTCTGATTCCCCATATCTGATTCCCCACCACTGTTTCCACGCCTCAAATTCCCCGCCTCTGATTCTCCATATCTCATTCCCCGCCTTTGAATCCCCATCTCTGATTCCCGGACTCTGATTCCGCACCTCTGATTCCCGGCCTCTTATTCCCAGCATCTGATTCCTGGCCTCTGATTCCCCATATCTGATTCCCCGCTTCTGATTCTGATTCCCTGCCTCTGATTCCCCATCTCTATTTCCGCACATCTGATTCCCTGCCTCTGATCCCCCACCTCTGATTCCCCATATCTGATTCCCCGCCTCTGTTTCCCCACCTCTGATTCCCCGCCTCTGTTTCCCCATATCTAATTCCCAACCTCTGATGCCCCAACTCCGATTCCCTGCCTCTGATTCCCCGCGTTCTATTCCCTGCCTCTGATTCCCCGCCTGTGATTCCCCATCTCTGATTCACCACCTCTGATTCCCCACCTCTGATTCCCCATATCTAATTCCTCGCCTCTGTTTTCCCGCCTCTGATTCCCCGCCTCTGTTTCCCCATATCTGATTCCCCGCCTCTGAATCCCCAACTCTGATTCCCTGCCTCTGATTCCCCAGCTCTGATTCCCCACCTTTGATTCCCCCCGTCTGATTCCCAGCCTCTGAATCCCCGTGTCTGATTTCCTGCCTCTGATTCACCGCCTCTGATTCCCCATCTCTGACTCACCGCCTCTGATTCCCCACCTCTGATTCCCCATCTCTGATTCCGCACATCTGATTCCCTGCCTCTGATTCCCCGCGTTCTATTCCCTGCCTCTGATTCCACGCCTGTGATTCCCCATCTCTGATTCACCACCTCTGATTCCCCATCTCTGATTGCGCACATCTGATTCCCTGCCTCTGATTCCCCACCTCTGATTCCCCATATCTGATTTCCCGCCTCTGTTTCCCCGCCTCTGATTCCCCGCCTCTGTTTCCCAATATCTAAGTCCCCGCCTCTGATTCCCCATATCTGATTCCCCGCCTCTGTTTCCCCGCCTCTGATTCCCCGCCTCTGCTTCCCCATATCTGATTCCCGGCCTCTGATTCCCCGCCTCTGATTCCCCGCCTCTGATTCCCTGCCTCAGATTCCCCATCTCCGATTCCCCAACTTTGATTCCCCACCTCTGATTCCCCAGCTCTGATTCCCCGCCTCTGATTCCCCGCATCTGATTCCATGCATATGATTCCCAGCCTCTGATTCCCTGCCTCTGATTCCCAACCTCTGATTCCCCACCTCTGATTCCCCATATCTGATTCCCCGCCTCTGTTTCCCCGCCTCTGATTCCCCTCCTCTGTTTCCCCATATCTGATCCCCGCCTCTATTTGCCCGCCTCTGTTTCCCCGCCTCTTTTTCCCCATATCTGATTCCCCGCCTCTGAATCCCCAACTCTGATTCCCTGCCTCTAATTTCCCAGCTCTGATTCCCCGCCTCTGATTCCCCGTGTCTGATTTCCTGCCTCTGATTCCCCGCCTCTGATTACCCATGTCTGATTCACCGCCTCTGATTCCCCACCTCTGATTCCCCATCTCTGATTCGGCACATCCGATTCCCTGCCTCTGATTCCCCGCCTCTGATTCACTGCCTCTGATTCCCCAGCTCTGATTCCCCGCCTCTGATTCCCCGCGTCTTATTCCCTGCTTCTGATTCTGATTCCCTGCCTCTGATTCCCCATCTCTGATTCCGCACATCTGATTCCCTGCCTCTGATTCCCCACCTCTGATTCCCCATATCTGATTCCCCGCCTCTGTTTCCCCTTCTCTGATTCCCCGCCTCTGTTTCCCCATATCTAAGTCCCCGCCTCTGATTCCCCAACTCTGATTCCCCACCTCTGATTCCCCAGCTCTGATTCCCCGCCTCTGATTCCCCGCATCTGATTCCCTGCATCTGATACCCAGCCTCTGATTCCCTGCCTGTGATTCCCAAACTCTGATTTCCCACCTCTGATTCCCCATATCTGATTCCCCGCCTCTGTTTCCCCGCCTCTGATTCCCCGCCTCTGTTTCCCCATATCTGATTCCCCGCCTCTATTTGCCCACCTCTGATTCCCCACCTCAGTTTCCCCATATATGATTCCCCGCCTCTGAATCCCCAACTCTGATTCCCTGCATCTAATTCCCCAGCTCTGATTCCCCGCCTCTGATTCCCCGTGTCTGATTTCCTGCCTCTGATTCCCCGCCTCTGTTTACCCATGTCTGATTCACCACCTCTGATTCCCCACCTCTGATTCCCCATCTCTGATTCTGCACATCCCATTCCCTGCCTCTGATTCCCCGCCTCTGATTCCCCGCCTCAGATTCCCCGTGTCTGATTTCCTGCCTCTGATTCCCTGCCTCTGATTACCTATGTCTGATTCACCGCCTCTGATTCCCCACCTCTGATTCCCCATCTCTGATTCCGCACATCCGATTCCCTGCTTCTTATTCCCCGCCTCTGATTCACAGCCTCTGATTCCCCAGCTCTGATTCCCCGCCTCAGATTCCCCGCGTCTTATTCCCTGCTTCTGATTCTGATTCCCTGCCTCGGATTCCCCATCTCTGATTCCGCACATCTGATTCCCTGCCTCTGATTCCCCACCTCTGATTCCCCATATCTGATTCCCTGCCTCTGTTTCCCTGCCTCTGATTCCTCGCCTCTGTTTCCCCATATCTAAGTCCCCGCCTCTGATTCCGCAACTCTGATTCCCCACCTCTGATTCCCCAGCTCTGATTACCCACCTCTGATTCCCCATATCTGATTCCCCGCCTCTGTTTCCCCGCCTCTGATTCCCCGCCACTGTTTCCCCATATCTGATTCCCCGCCTCTGAATCCCCAACTCTGATTCCCTGCATCTAATTCCCCAGCTCTGATTCCCCGCCTCTGATTCCCCGTGTCTGATTTCCTGCCTCTGATTCCCCGCCTCTGATTACCCATGTCTGATTCACTGCCTCTGATTCCCCACCTCTGATTCCCCATCTCTGATTCCGCACATCCGATTCCCTGCCTCTGATTCCCCGCCTCTGATTCACCGCCTCTGATTCCCGGCCTCTGATTTCCCGCCTCTGATTCCCTGCCACTGATACCCCGCCCCTGATTCCCCACCTCTGATTCCCCATATCTGATTCCCCGCCTCTGTTTCCCCGCCTCTGATTCCCCGCCTCTGATTCCCCATATCTGATTCCCCGCCTCTGATTCCCCAACTCTGATTCCCCGCCTCTGATTCCCCAGCTCTGAATCCCCGACTCTGATTCCCCGTGTCCGATTACCGGCCTCTGATTCCCCACCTCTGATTCCCCATATCTGATTCCCCGCCTCTGTTTCCCCGCCTCTGATTCCCCACCTATGATTAACAATATCTGATTCCCCGCCTCTGATTCCCAACCTCTGATTCCCCGCCTCTGATTCGCCAGCTATGATTCCCCACCTCTGATTCCCCGCGTCTGATTCCCTGCCTCTGATTCCCCGCCTCTGATTCCCCGCCTCTGATTCACCACCTCTGATTCCCAGCGTCTGATTCCCCGCCTCTGATTCCCCATCTCTGATTCCCCATCTCTGATTCCCCATCTCTGGTTCCCCAAATCTGATTCCCCGCCTCTGATTCCCCAGCTCTGAATCCTCGCCTCTGATTCCCTGCCTCTGATTCCCAACATCTGATTCCCCACCTCTGAATTCCCATATTGATTCCCTGCCTCTGATTCCCCGCCTCTGATTCCCCAACTCTGATTCCCCGCCTCTGATTCCCCAGCTCTGATACCCCGCCTCTTATTCCCCGTGTTTGATTCCCTGCCTCTGATTCCCGGCCTCTGATTCCCCATCTCTGATTCACCGCCTTTCATTCGCCACCTCTGATTCCCCATATCTGATTCCCCGCCTCTGTTTCCCCGCCTCTGATTCCCCGCCTCTGATTCCCCATATCTCATTCCCCGCCTCTGAATCCCCATCTCTGATTCCCGGACTCTGATTCCCCACCTCTGATTCCCGGACTCTTATTCCCGGCATCTGATTCCGGCCTCTGATTCCTGGCCTCTGATTCCCTGCTTCTGATTCTGATTCCCTGCCTCTGATTCCCAATCTCTGATTGCGCACATCTGATTCCCTGCCTCTGATTCCCCACCTCTGATTCCCCATATCTGATTTCCCGCCTCTGTTTCCCCGCCTCTGATTCCCCGCCTCTGTTTCCCAATATCTAAGTCCCCGCCTCTGATTCCCCAACTCTGATTCCCCACCTCTGATTCTCCAGCTCTGATTCCCCGCCTCTGATTCCCCGCATCTGATTCCCTGCATCTGATTCCAAGCCTCTGATTCCCTGCATCTGATTCCCAACCTCTGATTCCCCATATCTGATTTCCCGCCTCTGTTTCCCCGCCTCTGATTCCCCGCCTCTGTTTCCCAATATCTAAGTCCCCGCCTCTGATTCCCCAACTCTGATTCCCCACCTCTGATTCTCCAGCTCTGATTCCCCGCCTCTGATTCCCCGCATCTGATTCCCTGCATCTGATTCCAATCCTCTGATTCCCTGCATCTGATTCCCAACCTCTGATTCCCCACCTCTGATTCCCCATATCTGATTCCCCGCCTCTGTTTCCCCGCCTCTGATTCCCTGCCTCTGATTCCCCATCTCCGATTCCGCACATCTGATTCCCTGCCTCTGATTCCCCGCCTCTGATTCCCCGCCTCTGATTCCCTGCCTCGGATTCCCAACATCTGATTCCCCACCTCTGATTCCCCATATCTGATTCCCCGCCTCTGTTTCCCCGCCTCTGATTCCCATCCTCTGATTCCCCAACTCTAATTCCCCGCCTCTGATTCCCCAGCTCTGATTCCCCGTGTTTGATTCCCTGCCTCTGATTCCCTGCCCTGATTCCCCATCTCTGTTTCACCGCCTTTGATTCGCCACCTCTGATTCCCCTTATCTGATTCCCCGCCTCTGTTTCCCCGCCTCTGATTCCCTGTCTCTGATTCCCAACCTCTGATTCCACACCTCTGATTCCCCATATCTGATTCCCCGCCTGTGTTTCCCCACCTCTGATTCCCCGCCCCTGTTTCCCCATATCTGTTTCCC
The DNA here is from genome assembly GCF_036971445.1 of Narcine bancroftii. Taxonomy (NCBI): domain Eukaryota; kingdom Metazoa; phylum Chordata; class Chondrichthyes; order Torpediniformes; family Narcinidae; genus Narcine; species Narcine bancroftii. Next base: position 11,850,497 of record NW_027211893.1, on the reverse strand, counting down.
CGCCTCTGATTCCCCACCTCTGATTAACAATATCTGATTCCCCGCCTCTGATTCCCAACCTCTGATTCCCCGCCTCTGATTCGCCAGCTATGATTCCCCACCTCTGATTCCCCGCGTCTGATTCCCTGCCTCTGATTCCCCGCCTCTGATTCCCCAGCTCTGATTCCCCGTCTCTGATTCCCCGCATCTGATTCCCTGCATCTGATTCCCAGCCTCTGATTCCCTGCCTGTGATTCCCAACCTCTGATTCCCCACCTCTGATTCCCCATATCTGATTCCCCGCCTCTGTTTCCCCACCTCTGATTCCCCGCCTCTGTTTCCCCATATCTGATTCCCCACCTCTATTTGCCCACCTCTGATTCCCCACCTCAGTTTCCCCATATCTGATTCCCCGCCTCTGAATTCCCAACTCTGATTCCCTGCATCTAATTCCCCAGCTCTGATTCCCCGCCTCTGATTCCCCGTGTCTGATTTCCTGCCTCTGATTCCCCGCCTCTGATTACCCATGTCTGATTCACCGCCTCTGATTCCCCACCTCTGATTCCCCATCTCTGATTCCGCACATCCCATTCCCTGTCTCTGATTCCCCGCCTCTGATTCCCCGCCTCAGATTCCCCGTGTCTGATTTCCTGCCTCTGATTCCCCGCCTCTGATTACCCATGTCTGATTCACCGCCTCTGATTCCCCACCTCTGATTCCCCATCTCTGATTCCGCACATCCCATTCCCTGCTTCTGATTCCCCGCCTCTGATTCACAGCCTCTGATTCCCCAGCTCTGATTCCCCGCCTCAGATTCCCCGCGTCTTATTCCCTGCTTCTGATTCTTATTCCGTGCCTCTGATTCCCCATCTCTGATACCGCACATCTGATTCCCTGCCTCTGATTCCCCACCTCTGATTCCCAATATCTGATTCCCCGCCTCTGTTTCCCCGCCTCTGATTCCCCGCCTCTGTTTCCCCATATCTAAGTCCCCGCCTCTGATTCCCCAACTCTGATTCCCCACCTCTGATTCCCCAGCTCTGATTCCCCACCTCTGATTCCCCATATCTGATTCCCCGCCTCTGAATCCCCAACTCTGATTCCCTGCATCTAATTCCCCAGCTCTGATTCCCCGCCTCTGATTCCCCGTGTCTGATTTCCTGCCTCTGATTCCCCGCCTCTGATTACCCATGTCTGATTCACCGCCTCTGATTCCCCACCTCTGATTCCCCATCTCTGATTCCGCACATCCGATTCCCTGCCTCTGATTCCCCGCCTCTGATTCACCGCCTCTGATTCCCGGCCTCTGATTTCCCGCCTCTGATTCCCTGCCACTGATACCCCGCACCTGATTCCCCACCTCTGATTCCCCATATCTGATTCCCCGCCTCTGTTTCCCCGCCTCTGATTCCCCGCCTCTGATTCCCCATATCTGATTCCCCGCCTCTGTTTCCCCAACTCTGATTCCCCGCCTCTGATTCCCCAGCTCTGAATCCCCGCCTCTGATTCCCCGCGTCTGATTACCGGCCTCTGATTCCCCGCCTCTGATTCTCCATCTCTGATTCACAACCTCTGATTCCCCACCTCTGATTGCCCATATCTGATTCCCCACCTCTGTTTCCCCACCTCTGATTCCCCAGCTCTGATTAACAATATCTGATTCCCCGCCTCTGATTCCCCACCTCTGATTCCCCGCCTCTGATTCGCCAGCTCTGATTCCCCGCCTCTGATTCCCCAGCTCTGATTCCCCGCCTCTGATTCCCCGTGTTTGATTCCCTGCCTCTGATTCCCGGCCTCTGATTCCCCATCTCTGATTCACCGCCTTTGATTCGCCACCTCTGATTCCCCATATCTGATTCCCCGCCTCTGTTTCCCCGCCTCTGATTCCCCGCTTCTGATTCCCCATATCTCATTCCCCGCCTCTGAATCCCCATCTCTGATTCCTGGACTCTGATTCCCCAACTCTGACTCCCCACCTCCGATTCTCCAGCTCTGATTCCCCGCCTCTGATTCCCCGCATCTGATTCCCTGCATCTGATTCCAAGCCTCTGATTCCCTGCATCTGATTCCCAACCTCTGATTCCCCACCTCTGATTCCCCATATCTGATTCCCCGCCTCTGTTTCCCCGCCTCTGATTCCCTGCCTCTGATTCCCCATCTCCGATTCCGCACATCTGATTCCCTGCCTCTGATTCCCCGCCTCTGATTCCCCGCCTCTGATTCCCTGCCTCGGATTCCCAACATCTGATTCCCCACCTCTGATTCCCCATATCTGATTCCCCGCCTCTGTTTCCCCGCCTCTGATTCCCATCCTCTGATTCCCCAACTCTAATTCCCCGCCTCTGATTCCCCAGCTCTGATTCCCCGTGTTTGATTCCCTGCCTCTGATTCCCTGCCCTGATTCCCCATCTCTGTTTCACCGCCTTTGATTCGCCACCTCTGATTCCCCTTATCTGATTCCCCGCCTCTGTTTCCCCGCCTCTGATTCCCTGTCTCTGATTCCCAACCTCTGATTCCACACCTCTGATTCCCCATATCTGATTCCCCGCCTGTGTTTCCCCACCTCTGATTCCCCGCCCCTGTTTCCCCATATCTGTTTCCCCGCCTCTGATTCCCCACCTCTGATTAACAATATCTGATTCCCCGCCTCTGATTCCCAACCTCTGATTCCCCGCCTCTGATTCGCCAGCTATGATTCCCCACCTCTGATTCCCCGCGTCTGATTCCCTGCCTCTGATTCCCCGCCTCTGATTCCCCAGCTCTGATTCCCCGTCTCTGATTCCCCGCATCTGATTCCCTGCATCAGATTCCCAGCCTCTGATTCCCTGCCTGTGATTCCCAACCTCTGATTCCCCACCTCTGATTCCCCATATCTGATTCCCCGCCTCTGTTTCCCCACCTCTGATTCCCCGCCTCTGTTTCCCCATATCTGATTCCCCGCCTCTATTTGCCCACCTCTGATTCCCCACCTCAGTTTCCCCATATCTGATTCCCCGCCTCTGAATTCCCAACTCTGATTCCCTGCATCTAATTCCCCAGCTCTGATTCCCCGCCTCTGATTCCCCGTGTCTGATTTCCTGCCTCTGATTCCCCGCCTCTGATTACCCATGTCTGATTCACCGCCTCTGATTCCCCACCTCTGATTCCCCATCTCTGATTCCGCACATCCCATTCCCTGTCTCTGATTCCCCGCCTCTGATTCCCCGCCTCAGATTCCCCGTGTCTGATTTCCTGCCTCTGATTCCCCGCCTCTGATTACCCATGTCTGATTCACCGCCTCTGATTCCCCACCTCTGATTCCCCATCTCTGATTCCGCACATCCCATTCCCTGCTTCTGATTCCCCGCCTCTGATTCACAGCCTCTGATTCCCCAGCTATGATTCCCCGCCTCAGATTCCCCGCGTCTTATTCCCTGCTTCTGATTCTTATTCCCTGCCTCTGATTCCCCATCTCTGATACCGCACATCTGATTCCCTGCCTCTGATTCCCCACCTCTGATTCCCAATATCTGATTCCCCGCCTCTGTTTCCCCGCCTCTGATTCCCCGCCTCTGTTTCCCCATATCTAAGTCCCCGCCTCTGATTCCCCAACTCTGATTCCCCACCTCTGATTCCCCAGCTCTGATTCCCCACCTCTGATTCCCCATATCTGATTCCCCGCCTCTGAATCCCCAACTCTGATTCCCTGCATCTAATTCCCCAGCTCTGATTCCCCGCCTCTGATTCCCCATGTCTGATTTCCTGCCTCTGATTCCCCGCCTCTGATTACCCATGTCTGATTCACCGCCTCTGATTCCCCACCTCTGATTCCCCATCTCTGATTCCGCACATCCGATTCCCTGCCTCTGATTCCCCGCCTCTGATTCACCGCCTCTGATTCCCGGCCTCTGATTTCCCGCCTCTGATTCCCTGCCACTGATACCCCGCACCTGATTCCCCACCTCTGATTCCCCATATCTGATTCCCCGCCTCTGTTTCCCCGCCTCTGATTCCCCGCCTCTGATTCCCCATATCTGATTCCCCGCCTCTGTTTCCCCAACTCTGATTCCCCGCCTCTGATTCCCCAGCTCTGAATCCCCGCCTCTGATTCCCCGCGTCTGATTACCGGCCTCTGATTCCCCGCCTCTGATTCTCCATCTCTGATTCACAACCTCTGATTCCCCACCTCTGATTGCCCATATCTGATTCCCCACCTCTGTTTCCCCACCTCTGATTCCCCAGCTCTGATTAACAATATCTGATTCCCCGCCTCTGATTCCCCACCTCTGATTCCCCGCCTCTGATTCGCCAGCTCTGATTCCCCGCCTCTGATTCCCCAGCTCTGATTCCCCGCCTCTGATTCCCCGTGTTTGATTCCCTGCCTCTGATTCCCGGCCTCTGATTCCCCATCTCTGATTCACCGCCTTTGATTCGCCACCTCTGATTCCCCATATCTGATTCCCCGCCTCTGTTTCCCCGCCTCTGATTCCCCGCTTCTGATTCCCCATATCTCATTCCCCGCCTCTGAATCCCCATCTCTGATTCCCGGACTCTGATTCCCCACCTCTGATTCCCGGCCTCTTATTCCCGGCATCTGATTCCGGCCTCTGATCCCCGGCCTCTGATTCCCTGCTTCTGATTCTGATTCCCTGCTTCTGATTCCCCATCTCTGAGTGCGCACATCTGATTCCCTGCCTCTGATTCCCCACCTCTGATTCCCCATATCTGATTCCCCGCCTCTGTTTCCCCGCCTCTTATTCCCCGCCTCTGTTTCCCAATATCTAAGTCCCCGCCTCTGATTCCCCAACTCTGATTCCCCACCTCTGATTCTCCAGCTCTGATTCCCCGCCTCTGATTCCCCGCATCTGATTCCCTGCATCTGATTCCAAGCCTCTGATTCCCTGCCTCTGATTCCCAACCTCTGATTCCCCACCTCTGATTTCCCATATCTGATTCCCCGCCTCTGTTTCCCCGCCTCTGATTCCCCGCCTCTGTTTCCCCATATCTGATTCCCGGCCTCTGATTCCCCGCCTCTGATTCCCCGCCTCTGATTCCCTGCCTCTGATTCCCCATCTCCGATTCCGCACATCTGATTCCCTGCCTCTGATTCCCCGCCTCTGATTCCCCGCCTCTGATTCCCTGCCTCTGATTCCCAACATCTGATTCCCCACCTCTGATTCCCCATATCTGATTCCCCGCCTTTTTCCCCGCCTCTGACTCCCCTTCTCTGATTCCCCGCCTCTGATTCCCCAACTCTGATTCCCCGCCTCTGATTCCCCAGCTCTGATTCCCCGCCTCTGATTCACCGCCTTTGATTCGCCACCTCTGATTCCCCATATCTGATTCCCCACCTCTGTTTCCCCGCCTCTGATTCCCCGCCTCTGATTCTCCATATCTCATTCTCCGCCTCTGATTCCCCAACTCTGATTCCCCACCTCTGATTCCCCAGCTCTGATTCCCCGCCTCTGATTCCCCGCATCTGATTCCCTGCATTTGATTCCCAGCCTCTGATTCCCTGCCTGTGATTCCCAACCTCTGATTCCCCACCTCTGATTCCCCATATCTGATTCCCCGCCTCTGTTTCCCCGCCTCTGATTCCCCGCCTCTGTTTCCACATATCTGATTCCCCGCCTCTATTTGCCCACCTCTGATTCCCCACCTCAGTTTCCCCATATCTGATTCCCCGCCTCTGAATCCCCAACTCTGATTCCCTGCATCTAATTCCCCAGCTCTGATTCCCCGCCTCTGATTCCCCGTGTCTGATTTCCTGCCTCTGATTCCACGCCTCTGATTACCCATGTCTGATTCACCGCCTCTGATTCCCCACCTCTGATTCCTCATCTCTGATTCCGCACATCCCATTCCCTGCCTCTGATTCCCCGCCTCTGATTCCCCGCCTCAGATTCCCCGTGTCTGATTCACCGCCTCTGATTCCCCACCTCTGATTCCCCATCTCTGATTCCGCACATCCGATTCCCTGCTTCTGATTCCCCGCCTCTGATTCACAGCCTCTGATTCCCCAGCTCTGATTCCCCGCCTCAGATTCACCGCGTCTTATTCCCTGCTTCTGATTCTGATTTCCTGCCTCTGATTCCCCATCTCTGATTCCGCACATCTGATTCCCTGCCTCTGATTCCCCACCTCTGATTCCCCATATCTGATTCCCCGTCTCTGTTTCCCCGCCTCTGATTCCACGCCTCTGTTTCCCCATATCTAAGTCCCCGCCTCTGATTCCCCAACTCTGATTCCCCACCTCTGATTCTCCAGCTCTGATTCCCCGCCTCTGATTCCCCGCATCTGATTCCCTGCATCTGATTCCAAGCCTCTGATTCCCTGCCTGTGATTCCCAACCTCTGATTCCCCACCTCTGATTCCCCATATCTGATTCCCCGCCTCTGTTTCCCCACCTCTGATTCCCCGCCTCTGTTTCCCCATATCTGATTCCCCACCTCTATTTGCCCACCTCTGATTCCCCACCTCAGTTTCCCCATATCTGATTCCCCGCCTCTGAATCCCCAACTCTGATTCCCTGCATCTAATTCCCCAGCTCTGATTCCCCGCCTCTGATTCCCCGTGTCTGATTTCCTGCCTCTGATTCCCCGCCTCTGATTACCCATGTCTGATTCACCGCCTCTGATTCCCCACCTCTGATTCCCCATCTCTGATTCCGCACATCCCATTCCCTGCCTCTGATTCCCCGCCTCTGATTCCCCGCCTCAGATTCCCCGTGTCTGATTTCCTGCCTCTGATTCCCCGCCTCTGATTACCCATGTCTGATTCACCGCCTCTGATTCCCCACCTCTGATTCCCCATCTCTGATTCCGCACATCCGATTCCCTGCTTCTGATTCCCCGCCTCTGATTCACAGCCTCTGATTCCCCAGCTCTGATTCCCCGCCTCAGATTCCCCGCGTCTTATTCCCTGCTTCTGATTCTGATTCCCTGCCTCTGATTCCCCATCTCTGATACCGCACATCTGATTCCCTGCCTCTGATTCCCCACCTCTGATTCCCAATATCTGATTCCCCGCCTCTGTTTCCCCGCCTCTGATTCCCCGCCTCTGTTTCCCCATATCTAAGTCCCCGCCTCTGATTCCCCAACTCTGATTCCCCACCTCTGATTCCCCAGCTCTGATTCCCCACCTCTGATTCCCCATATCTGATTCCCCGCCTCTGAATCCCCAACTCTGATTCCCTGCATCTAATTCCCCAGCTCTGATTCCCCGCCTCTGATTCCCCGTGTCTGATTTCCTGCCTCTGATTCCCCGCCTCTGATTACCCATGTCTGATTCACCGCCTCTGATTCCCCACCTCTGATTCCCCATCTCTGATTCCGCATATCCGATTGTCTGCCTCTGATTCCCCGCCTCTGATTCACCGCCTCTGATTCCCGGCCTCTGATTTCCCGCCTCTGATTCCCTGCCACTGATACCCCGCACCTGATTCCCCACCTCTGATTCCCCATATCTGATTCCCCGCCTCTGTTTCCCCGCCTCTGATTCCCCGCCTCTGATTCCCCATATCTGATTCCCCGCCTCTGATTCCCCAACTCTGATTCCCCGCCTCTGATTCCCCAGCTCTGAATCCCCGCCTCTGATTCCCCGCGTCTGATTACCGGCCTCTGATTCCCCGCCTCTGATTCTCCATCTCTGATTCACAACCTCTGATTCCCCACCTCTGATTGCCCATATCTGATTCCCCGCCTCTGTTTCCCCGCCTCTGATTCCCCAGCTCTGATTAACAATATCTGATTCCCCGCCTCTGATTCCCCACCTCTGATTCCCCGCCTCTGATTCGCCAGCTATGATTCCCCGCCTCTGAATCCCCAGCTCTGATTCCCCGCCTCTGATTCCCCGTGTTTGATTCCCTGCCTCTCATTCCCGGCCTCTGATTCCCCATCTCTGATTCACCGCCTTTGATTCGCCACCTCTGATTCCCCATATCTGATTCCCCGCCTCTGTTTCCCCGCCTCTGATTCCCCGCTTCTGATTCCCCATATCTCATTCCCCGCCTCTGAATCCCCACCTCTGATTCCCGGACTCTGATTCCCCACCTCTGATTCCCGGACTCTTATTCCCGGCATCTGATTCCGGCCTCTGATCCCCGGCCTCTGATTCCCTGCTTCTGATTCTGATTCCCTGCCTCTGATTCCCCATCTCTGATTGCGCACATCTGATTCCCTGCCTCTGATTCCCCACCTCTGATTCCCCATATCTGATTCCCCGCCTCTGTTTCCCCGCCTCTGATTCCCCGCCTCTGTTTCCCAATATCTAAGTCCCCGCCTCTGATTCCCCAACTCTGATTCCCCACCTCTGATTCTCCAGCTCTGATTCCCCGCCTCTGATTCCCCGCATCTGATTCCCTGCATCTGATTCCAAGCCTCTGATTCCCTGCCTCTGATTCCCAACCTCTGATTCCCCACCTCTGATTTCCCATATCTGATTCCCCGCCTCTGTTTCCCCACCTCTGATTCCCCGCCTCTGTTTCCCCATATCTGATTCCCGGCCTCTGATTCCCCGCCTCTGATTCCCCGCCTCTGATTCCCTGCCTCTGATTCCCCATCTCCGATTCCGCACATCTGATTCCCTGCCTCTGATTCCCCGCCTCTGATTCCCCGCCTCTGATTCCCTGCCTCTGATTCCCAACATCTGATTCCCCACCTCTGATTCCCCATATCTGTTTCCCCGCCTGTTTCCCCGCCTCTGACTCCCCTCCTCTGATTCCCCAACTCTAATTCCCCGCCTCTGATTCCCCAGCTCTGATTCCCCGTGTTTGATTCCCTGCCTCTGATTCCCTGCCCTGATTCCCCATCTCTGTTTCACCGCCTTTGATTCGCCACCTCTGATTCCCCATATCTGATTCCCCTCCTCTGTTACCCCGCCTCTGATTCCCTGCCTCTGATTCCCAACCTCTGATTCCACACCTCTGATTCCCCAACTCTGATTCCCCGCCTCTGATTCCCCAGCTCTGATTCCCCGCCTCTGATTCCCCGTGTTTGATTCCCTGCCTCTGATTGCCCGCCTCTGATTCCCCATCTCTGATTCACCGCCTTTGATTCGCCACCTCTGATTCCCCATATCTGATTCCCCACCTCTGTTTCCCCGCCTCTGATTCCCCGCCTCTGATTCTCCATATCTCATTCTCCGCCTCTGAATCCCCATCTCTTATTCCCGGACTCTGATTCCCCACCTCTGATTCCCGGCCTCTTATTCCCAGCATCTGATTCCCGGCCTCTGATTCCCGGCCTCTGATTCCCCGCTTCTGATTCTGATTCCCTGCCTCTGATTCCCCATCTCTGATTCCGCACATCTGATTCCCTGCCTCTGATTCCCCACCTCTGATTCCCCATATCTGATTCCCCGCCTCTGTTTCCCCGCCTCTGATTCCCTGCCTCTGTTTCCCCATATCTAATTCCCAACCTCTGATGCCCCAACTCTAATTCCCTGCCTCTGATTCCCCGCGTTCTATTCCCTGCCTCTGATTCCACGCCTGTGATTCCCCATCTCTGATTCACCACCTCTGATTCCCCACCTCTGATTCCCCATATCTGATTCCCCGCCTCTGTTTCCCAACCTCTGATTCCACACCTCTGATTCACCATATCTGATTCCCCGCCTCTGTTTCCCCGCCTCTGATTCCCGGCCCCTGTTTCCCCATATCTGATTCCCCGCCTCTGATTCCCCAACTCAGATTCCCCGCCTCTGATTCCCCAGCTCAGATTCCCCGCCTCTGATTCCCTGTGTTTGATTCCCTGCCTCTGATTCCCCGCCTCTGATTCCCCATCTCTGATTCACTGCCTTTGATTCGCCACCTCTGATTCCCCATATCTGATTCCCCACCACTGTTTCCACGCCTCAAATTCCCCGCCTCTGATTCTCCATATCTCATTCCCCGCCTTTGAATCCCCATCTCTGATTCCCGGACTCTGATTCCCCACCTGGGATTCCCGGCCTCTTATTCCCAGCATCTGATTCCTGGCCTCTGATTCCCCATATCTGAATCCCCGCTTCTGATTCTGATTCCCTGCCTCTGATTCCCCATCTCTGATTCCGCACATCTGATTCCCTGCCTCTGATCCCCCACCTCTGATTCCCCATATCTGATTCCCCGCCTCTGTTTCCCCACCTCTGATTCCCCGCCTCTGTTTCCCCATATCTAATTCCCAACCTCTGATGCCCCAACTCCGATTCCCTGCCTCTGATTCCCCGCGTTCTATTCCCTGCCTCTGATTCCCCGCCTGTGATTCCCCATCTCTGATTCACCACCTCTGATTCCCCACCTCTGATTCCCCATATCTAATTCCTCGCCTCTGTTTTCCCGCCTCTGATTCCCCGCCTCTGTTTCCCCATATCTGATTCCCCGCCTCTGAATCCCCAACTCTGATTCCCTGCCTCTGATTCCCCAGCTCTGATTCCCCACCTTTGATTCCCCCCGTCTGATTCCCAGCCTCTGAATCCCCGTGTCTGATTTCCTGCCTCTGATTCACCGCCTCTGATTCCCCATCTCTGACTCACCGCCTCTGATTCCCCACCTCTGATTCCCCATCTCTGATTCCGCACATCTGATTCCCTGCCTCTGATTCCCCATCTCTGATTCCGCACATCTGATTCCCTGCTTCTGATTCCCCGCCTCTGATTCACAGCCTCTGATTCCCCAGCTCTGATTCCCCGCCTCAGATTCCCCGCGTCTTATTCCCTGCTTCTGATTCTGATTTCCTGCCTCTGATTCCCCATCTCTGATTCCGCACATCTGATTCCCTGCCTCTGATTCCCCACCTCTGATTCCCCATATCTGATTCCCCGCCTCTGTTTCCCCGCCTCTGATTCCCCGCCTCTGTTTCCCCATATCTAAGTCCCCGCCTCTGATTCCCCAACTCTGATTCCCCACCTCTGATTCCCCAGCTCTGATTCCCCGCCTCTGATTCCCCGCATCTGATTCCCTGCATCTGATTCCCAGCCTCTGATTCCCTACCTGTGATTCCCAACCTCTGATTCCCCACCTCTGATTCCCCATATCTGATTCCCCGCCTCTGTTTCCCCACCTCTGATTCCCCGCCTCTGTTTCCCCATATCTGATTCCCCGCCTCTATTTGCCCACCTCTGATTCCCCACCTCAGTTTCCCCATATCTGATTCCCCGCCTCTGAATCCCCAACTCTGATTCCCTGCATCTAATTCCCCAGCTCTGATTCCCCGCCTCTGATTCCCCGTGTCTGATTTCCTGCCTCTGATTCCCCGCCTCTGATTACCCATGTCTGATTCACCGCCTCTGATTCCCATCTTCTGATTCCCCATCTCTGATTCCGCACATCCCATTCCCTGCCTCTGATTCCCCGCCTCTGATTCCCCGCCTCAGATTCCCCGTGTCTGATTTCCTGCCTCTGATTCCCCGCCTCTGATTACCCATGTCTGATTCACCGCCTCTGATTCCCCACCTCTGATTCCCCATCTCTGATTCCGCACATCCGATTCCCTGCTTCTGATTCCCCGCCTCTGATTCACAGCCTCTGATTCCCCAGCTCTGATTCCCCGCCTCAGATTCCCCGCGTCTTATTCCCTGCTTCTGATTCTGATTCCCTGCCTCTGATTCCCCATCTATGATACCGCACATCTGATTCCCTGCCTCTGATTCCCCACCTCTGATTCCCAATATCTGATTCCCCGCCTCTGTTTCCCCGCCTCTGATTCCCCGCCTCTGTTTCCCCATATCTAAGTCCCCGCCTCTGATTCCCCAACTCAGATTCCCCACCTCTGATTCCCCAGCTCTGATTCCCCACCTCTGATTCCCCATATCTGATTCCCCGCCTCTAAATCCCCAACTCTGATTCCCTGCATCAAATTCCCCAGCTCTGATTCCCCGCATCTGATTCCCCGTGTCTGATTTCCTGCCTCTGATTCCCCGCCTCTGATTACCCATGTCTGATTCACCGCCTCTGATTCCCCACCTCTGATTCCCCATCTCTGATTCCGCACATCCGATTCCCTGCCTCTGATTCCCCGCCTCTGATTCACCGCCTCTGATTCCCGGCCTCTGATTTCCCGCCTCTGATTCCCTGCCACTGATACCCCGCACCTGATTCCCCACCTCTGATTCCCCATATCTGATTCCCCGCCTCTGTTTCCCCGCCTCTGATTCCCCGCCTCTGATTCCCCATATCTGATTCCCCGCCTCTGATTCCCCAACTCTGATTCCCCGCCTCTGATTCCCAAGCTCTGAATCCCCGCCTCTGATTCCCCGCGTCTGATTACCGGCCTCTGATTCCCCGCCTCTGATTCTCCATCTCTGATTCACAACCTCTGATTCCCCACCTCTGATTGCCCATATCTGATTCCCCGCCTCTGTTTCCCCGCCTCTGATTCCCCAGCTCTGATTAACAATATCTGATTCCCCGCCTCTGATTCCCCACCTCTGATTCCCCGCCTCTGATTCGCCAGCTATGATTCCCCGCCTCTGATTCCCCAGCTCTGATTCCCCGCCTCTGATTCCCCGTGTTTGATTCCCTGCCTCTGATTCCCGGCCTCTGATTCCCCATCTCTGATTCACCGCCTTTGATTCGCCACCTCTGATTCCCCATATCTGATTCCCCGCCTCTGTTTCCCCGCCTCTGATTCCCCGCTTCTGATTCCCCATATCTCATTCCCCGCCTCTGAATCCCCATCTCTGATTCCCGGACTCTGATTCCCCACCTCTGATTCCCGGCCTCTTATTCCCGGCATCTGATTCCGGCCTCTGATCCCCGGCCTCTGATTCCCTGCTTCTGATTCTGATTCCCTGCCTCTGATTCCCCATCTCTGATTGCGCACATCTGATTCCCTGCCTCTGATTCCCCACCTCTGATTCCCCATATCTGATTCCCCGCCTCTGTTTCCCCGCCTCTGATTCCCCGCCTCTGTTTCCCAATATCTAAGTCCCCGCCTCTGATTCCCCAACTCTGGTTCCCCACCTCTGATTCTCCAGCTCTGATTCCCCGCCTCTGATTCCCCGCATCTGATTCCCTGCATCTGATTCCAAGCCTCTGATTCCCTGCCTCTGATTCCCAACCTCTGATTCCCCACCTCTGATTTCCCATATCTGATTCCCCGCCTCTGTTTCCCCGCCTCTGATTCCCCGCCTCTGTTTCCCCATATCTGATTCCCGGCCTCTGATTCCCCGCCTCTGATTCCCCGCCTCTGATTCCCTGCCTCTGATTCCCCATCTCCGATTCCGCACATCTGATTCCCTGCCTCTGATTCCCCGCCTCTGATTCCCCGCCTCTGATTCCCAGCCTCTGATTCCCAACATCTGATTCCCCACCTCTGATTCCCCATATCTGATTCCCCGCCTGTTTCCCCGCCTCTGACTCCCCTCCTCTGATTCCCCAACTCTAATTCCCCGCCTCTGATTCCCCAGCTCTGATTCCCCGTGTTTGATTCCCTGCCTCTGATTCCCTGCCCTGGTTCCCCATCTCTGTTTCACCGCCTTTGATTCGCCACCTCTGATTCCCCATATCTGATTCCCCTCCTCTGTTTCCCCGCCTCTGATTCCCTGCCTCTGATTCCCAACCTCTGATTCCACACCTCTGATTCCCCAACTCTGATTCCCCGCCTCTGATTCCCCAGCTCTGATTCCCCGCCTCTGATTCCCCGTGTTTGATTCCCTGCCTCTGATTGCCCGCCTCTGATTCCCCATATCTGATTCACCGCCTTTGATTCGCCACCTCTGATTCCCCATATCTGATTCCCCACCTCTGTTTCCCCGCCTCTGATTCCCCGCCTCTGATTCTCCATATCTCATTCTCCGCCTCTGAATCCCCATCTCTTATTCCCGGACTCTGATTCCCCACCTCTGATTCCCGGCCTCTTATTCCCAGCATCTGATTCCCGGCCTCTGATTCCCGGCCTCTGATTCCCCGCTTCTGATTCTGATTCCCTGCCTCTGATTCCCCATCTCTGATTCCGCACATCTGATTCCCTGCCTCTGATTCCCCACCTCTGATTCCCCATATCTGATTCCCCGCCTCTGTTTCCCCGCCTCTGATTCCCTGCCTCTGTTTCCCCATATCTAATTCCCAACCTCTGATGCCCCAACTCTAATTCCCTGCCTCTGATTCCCCGCGTTGTATTCCCTGCCTCTGATTCCACGCCTGTGATTCCCCATCTCTGATTCACCACCTCTGATTCCCCACCTCTGATTCCCCATATCTGATTCCCCGCCTCTGTTTCCCAACCTCTGATTCCACACCTCTGATTCCCCATATCTGATTCCCCGCCTCTGTTTCCCCGCCTCTGATTCCCGGCCCCTGTTTCCCCATATCTGATTCCCCGCCTCTGATTCCCCAACTCAGATTCCCCGCCTCTGATTCCCCAGCTCTGATTCCCCGCCTCTGATTCCCTGTGTTTGATTCCCTGCCTCTGATTCCCAACCTCTGATTCCCCATCTCTGATTCACTGCCTTTGATTCGCCACCTCTGATTCCCCATATCTGATTCCCCACCACTGTTTCCACGCCTCAAATTCCCCGCCTCTGATTCTCCATATCTCATTCCCCGCCTTTGAATCTCCATCTCTGATTCCCGGACTCTGATTCCCCACCTCTGATTCCCGGCCTCTTATTCCCAGCATCTGATTCCTGGCCTCTGATTCCCCATATCTGATTCCCCGCTTCTGATTCTGATTCCCTGCCTCTGATTCCCCATCTCTGATTCCGCACATCTGATTCCCTGTCTCTGATCCCCCACCTCTGATTCCCCATATCTGATTCCCCGCCTCTGTTTCCCCACCTCTGATTCCCCGCCTCTGTTTCCCCATATCTAATTCCCAACCTCTGATGCCCCAACTCCGATTCCCTGCCTCTGATTCCCCGCGTTCTATTCCCTGCCTCTGATTCCCCGCCTGTGATTCCCCATCTCTGATTCACCACCTCTGATTCCCCACCTCTGATTCCCCATATCTAATTCCTCGCCTCTGTTTTCCCGCCTCTGATTCCCCGCCTCTGTTTCCCCATATCTGATTCCCCGCCTCTGAATCCCCAACTCTGATTCCCTGCCTCTGATTCCCCAGCTCTGATTCCCCACCTTTGATTCCCCCCGTCTGATTCCCAGCCTCTGAATCCCCGTGTCTGATTTCCTGCCTCTGATTCACCGCCTCTGATTCCCCATCTCTGACTCACCGCCTCTGATTCCCCACCTCTGATTCCCCATCTCTGATTCCGCACATCTGATTCCCTGCCTCTGATTCCCCGACTCTGATTCCCCAGCTCTGATTCCCCACCTCTGATTCCCCAACTCTGATTCCCCGCCTCTGATTCCCCAGCTCTGATTCACCGCCTTTGATTCGCCACCTCTGATTCCCCATATCTGATTCCCAGCCTCTGTTTCCCCGCCTCTGATTCCCCGCCTCTGATTCCCCATATCTCATTCCCCGACTCTGAATCCCCATCTCTGATTCCCGGACTCTGATTCCCCACCTCTGATTCCCGGCCTCTTATTCCCGTCATCTGATTCCGGCCTCTGATTCCCGGCCTCTGATTCCCTGCTTCTGATTCTGATTCCCTGCCTCTGATTCCCCATCTCTGATTGCGCACATCTGATTCCCTGCCTCTGATTCCCCACCTCTGATTCCCCATATCTGATTTCCCGCCTCTGTTTCCCCGCCTCTGATTCCCCGCCTCTGTTTCCCAATATCTAAGTCCCTGCCTCTGATTCCCCAACTCTGATTCCCCACCTCTGATTCTCCAGCTATGATTCCCCGCCTCTGATTCCCCGCATCTGATTCCCTGCATCTGATTACAAGCCTCTGATTCCCTGCCTCTGATTCCCAACCTCAGATTCCCCACCTCTGATTCCCCATATCTGATTCCCCACATCTGATTCCCTGCATCTTATTCCAAGCCTCTGATTCCCTGCCTCTGATTCCCAACCTCTGATTCCCCACCTCTGATTCCCCATATCTGATTCCCCGCCTCTGTTTCCCCGCCTCTGATTCCCCACCTCTGTTTCCCCATATCTAGTTCCCAACCTCTGATGCCCCAACTCTGATTCCCTGCCTCTGATTCCCCGCGTTCTATTCCCTGCCTCTGATTCCACGCCTGTGATTCCCCATCTCTGATTCACCACCTCTGATTCCCCATCTCTGATTGCGCACATCTGATTCCCTGCCTCTGATTCCCCACCTCTGATTCCCCATATCTGATTTCCCGCCTCTGTTTCCCCGCCTCTGATTCCCCGCCTCTGTTTCCCAATATCTAAGTCCCCGCCTCTGATTCCCCATATCTGATTCCCCGCCTCTGTTTCCCCGCCTCTGATTCCCCGCCTTTGTTTCCCCATATCTGATTCCCGGCCTCTGATTCCCCGCCTCTGATTCCCCGCCTCTGATTCCCTGCCTCAGATTCCCCATCTCCGATTCCCCAACTTTGATTCCCCACCTCTGATTCCCCAGCTCTGATTCCCCGCCTCTGATTCCCCGCATCTGATTCCATGCATATGATTCCCAGCCTCTGATTCCCTGCCTCTGATTCCCAACCTCTGATTCCCCACCTCTGATTCCCCATATCTGATTCCCCGCCTCTGTTTCCCCGCCTCTGATTCCCCTCCTCTGTTTCCTCATATCTGATCCCCGCCTCTATTTGCCCGCCTCTGTTTCCCCGCCTCTTTTTCCCCATATCTGATTCCCCGCCTCTGAATCCCCAACTCTGATTCCCTGCCTCTAATTTCCCAGCTCTGATTCCCCGCCTCTGATTCCCCGTGTCTGATTTCCTGCCTCTGATTCCACGCCTCTGATTACCCATGTCTGATTCACCGCCTCTGATTCCCCACCTCTGATTCCCCATCTCTGATTCGGCACATCCGATTCCCTGCCTCTGATTCCCCGCCTCTGATTCACTGCCTCTGATTCCCCGGCTCTGATTCCCCGCCTCTGATTCCCCGCGTCTTATTCCCTGCTTCTGATTCTGATTCCCTGCCTCTGATTCCCCATCTCTGATTCCGCACATCTGATTCCCTGCCTCTGATTCCCCACCTCTGATTCCCCATATCTGATTCCCCGCCTCTGTTTCCCCTTCTCTGATTCCCCGCCTCTGTTTCCCCATATCTAAGTCCCCGCCTCTGATTCCCCAACTCTGATTCCCCACCTCTGATTCCCCAGCTCTGATTCCCCGCCTCTGATTCCCCGCATCTGATTCCCTGCATCTGATACCCAGCCTCTGATTCCCTGCCTGTGATTCCCAAACTCTGATTCCCCACCTCTGATTCCCCATATCTGATTCCCCGCCTCTGTTTCCCCGCCTCTGATTCCCCGCCTCTGTTTCCCCATATCTGATTCCCCGCCTCTATTTGCCCACCTCTGATTCCCCACCTCAGTTTCCCCATATATGATTCCCCGCCTCTGAATCCCCAACTCTGATTCCCTGCATCTAATTCCCCAGCTCTGATTCCCCGCCTCTGATTCCCCGTGTCTGATTTCCTGCCTCTAATTCCCCGCCTCTGTTTACCCATGTCTGATTCACCACCTCTGATTCCCCACCTCTGATTCCCCATCTCTGATTCTGCACATCCCATTCCCTGCCTCTGATTCCCCGCCTCTGATTCCCCGCCTCAGATTCCCCGTGTCTGATTTCCTGCCTCTGATTCCCTGCCTCTGATTACCTATGTCTGATTCACCGCCTCTGATTCCCCACCTCTGATTCCCCATCTCTGATTCCGCACATCCGATTCCCTGCTTCTGATTCCCCGCCTCTGATTCACAGCCTCTGATTCCCCAGCTCTGATTCCCCGCCTCAGATTCCCCGCGTCTTATTCCCTGCTTCTGATTCTGATTCCCTGCCTCTGATTCCCCATCTCTGATTCCGCACATCTGATTCCCTGCCTCTGATTCCCCACCTCTGATTCCCCATATCTGATTCCCTGCCTCTGTTTCCCCGCCTCTGATTCCTCGCCTCTGTTTCCCCATATCTAAGTCCCCGCCTCTGATTCCGCAACTCTGATTCCCAACCTCTGATTCCCCAGCTCTGATTACCCACCTCTGATTCCCCATATCTGATTCCCCGCCTCTGTTTCCCCGCCTCTGATTCCCCGCCACTGTTTCCCCATATCTGATTCCCCGCCTCTGAATCCCCAACTCTGATTCCCTGCATCTAATTCCCCAGCTCTGATTCCCCGCCTCTGATTCCCCGTGTCTGATTTCCTGCCTCTGATTCCCCGCCTCTGATTACCCATGTCTGATTCACCGCCTCTGATTCCCCACCTCTGATTCCACATCTCTGATTCCGCACATCCGATTCCCTGCCTCTGATTCCCCGCCTCTGATTCACCGCCTCTAATTCCCGGCCTCTGATTTCCCGCCTCTGATTCCCTGCCACTGATACCCCGCCCCTGATTCCCCACCTCTGATTCCCCATATCTGATTCCCCGCCTCTGTTTCCCCGCCTCTGATTCCCCGCCTCTGATTCCCCATATCTGATTCCCCGCCTCTGATTCCCCAACTCTGATTCCCCGCCTCTGATTCCCCAGCTCTGAATCCCCGCCTCTGATTCCCCGTGTCTGATTACCGGCCTCTGATTCCCCACCTCTGATTCCCCATATCTGATTCCCCGCCTCTGTTTCCCCGCCTCTGATTCCCCACCTCTGATTAACAATATCTGATTCCCCGCCTCTGATTCCCAACCTCTGATTCCCCGCCTCTGATTCGCCAGCTATGATTCCCCACCTCTGATTCCCCGCGTCTGATTCCCTGCCTCTGATTCCCCGCCTCTGATTCCCCGCCTCTGATTCACCACCTCTGATTCCCAGCGTCTGATTCCCCGCCTCTGATTCCCCATCTCTGATTCCCCATCTCTGATTCCCCATCTCTGATTCCCCAAATCTGATTCCCCGCCTCTGATTCCCCAGCTCTGAATCCTCGCCTCTGATTCCCTGCCTCTGATTCCCAACATCTGATTCCCCACCTCTGAATTCCCATATTGATTCCCTGCCTCTGATTCCCCGCCTCTGATTCCCCAACTCTGATTCCCCGCCTCTGATTCCCCAGCTCTGATTCCCCGCCTCTTATTCCCCGTGTTTGATTCCCTGCCTCTGATTCCCGGCCTCTGATTCCCCATCTCTGATTCACCGCCTTTCATTCGCCACCTCTGATTCCCCATATCTGATTCCCCGCCTCTGTTTCCCCGCCTCTGATTCCCCGCCTCTGATTCCCCATATCTCATTCCCCGCCTCTGAATCCCCATCTCTGATTCCCGGACTCTGATTCCCCACCTCTGATTCCCGGACTCTTATTCCCGGCATCTGATTCCGGCCTCTGATTCCTGGCCTCTGATTCCCTGCTTCTGATTCTGATTCCCTGCCTCTGATTCCCCATCTCTGATTGCGCACATCTGATTCCCTGCCTCTGATTCCCCACCTCTGATTCCCCATATCTGATTTCCCGCCTCTGTTTCCCCGCCTCTGATTCCCCGCCTCTGTTTCCCAATATCTAAGTCCCCGCCTCTGATTCCCCAACTCTGATTCCCCACCTCTGATTCTCCAGCTCTGATTCCCCGCCTCTGATTCCCCGCATCTGATTCCCTGCATCTGATTCCAAGCCTCTGATTCCCTGCATCTAATTCCCAACCTCTGATTCCCCATATCTGATTTCCCGCCTCTGTTTCCCCGCCTCTGATTCCCCGCCTCTGTTTCCCAATATCTAAGTCCCCGCCTCTGATTCCCCAACTCTGATTCCCCACCTCTGATTCTCCAGCTCTGATTCCCCGCCTCTGATTCCCCGCATCTGATTCCCTGCATCTGATTCCAAGCCTCTGATTCCCTGCATCTGATTCCCAACCTCTGATTCCCCACCTCTGATTCCCCATATCTGATTCCCCGCCTCTGTTTCCCCGCCTCTGATTCCCTGCCTCTGATTCCCCATCTCCGATTCCGCACATCTGATTCCCTGCCTCTGATTCCCCGCCTCTGATTCCCCCCTCTGATTCCCTGCCTCGGATTCCCAACATCTGATTCCCCACCTCTGATTCCCCATATCTGATTCCCCGCCTCTGTTTCCCCGCCTCTGATTCCCATCCTCTGATTCCCCAACTCTAATTCCCCGCCTCTGATTCCCCAGCTCTGATTCCCCGTGTTTGATTCCCTGCCTCTGATTCCCTGCCCTGATTCCCCATCTCTGTTTCACCGCCTTTGATTCGCCACCTCTGATTCCCCTTATCTGATTCCCCGCCTCTGTTTCCCCGCCTCTGATTCCCTGTCTCTGATTCCCAACCTCTGATTCCACACCTCTGATTCCCCATATCTGATTCCCCGCCTGTGTTTCCCCACCTCTGATTCCCCGCCCCTGTTTCCCCATATCTGTTTCCCCGCCTCTGATTCCCCACCTCTGATTAACAATATCTGATTCCCCGCCTCTGATTCCCAACCTCTGATTCCCCGCCTCTGATTCGCCAGCTATGATTCCCCACCTCTGATTCCCCGCGTCTGATTCCCTGCCTCTGATTCCCCGCCTCTGATTCCCCGCCTCTGATTCACCACCTCTGATTCCCAGCGTCTGATTCCCCGCCTCTGATTCCCCATCTCTGATTCCCCATCTCTGATTCCCCATCTCTGATTCCCCAAATCTGATTCCCCGCCTCTGATTCCCCAGCTCTGAATCCTCGCCTCTGATTCCCTGCCTCTGATTCCCAACATCTGATTCCCCACCTCTGAATTCCCATATTGATTCCCTGCCTCTGATTCCCCGCCTCTGATTCCCCAACTCTGATTCCCCGCCTCTGATTCCCCAGCTCTGATTCCCCGCCTCTTATTCCCCGTGTTTGATTCCCTGCCTCTGATTCCCGGCCTCTGATTCCCCATCTCTGATTCACCGCCTTTCATTCGCCACCTCTGATTCCCCATATCTGATTCCCCGCCTCTGTTTCCCCGCCTCTGATTCCCCGCCTCTGATTCCCCATATCTCATTCCCCGCCTCTGAATCCCCATCTCTGATTCCCGGACTCTGATTCCCCACCTCTGATTCCCGGACTCTTATTCCCGGCATCTGATTCCGGCCTCTGATTCCTGGCCTCTGATTCCCTGCTTCTGATTCTGATTCCCTGCCTCTGATTCCCCATCTCTGATTGCGCACATCTGATTCCCTGCCTCTGATTCCCCACCTCTGATTCCCCATATCTGATTTCCCGCCTCTGTTTCCCCGCCTCTGATTCCCCGCCTCTGTTTCCCAATATCTAAGTCCCCGCCTCTGATTCCCCAACTCTGAATCCCCACCTCTGATTCTCCAGCTCTGATTCCCCGCCTCTGATTCCCCGCATCTGATTCCCTGCATCTGATTCCAAGCCTCTGATTCCCTGCATCTGATTCCCAACCTCTGATTCCCCACCTCTGATTCCCCATATCTGATTCCCCGCCTCTGTTTCCCCGCCTCTGATTCCCCGCCTCTGTTTCCCCATATCTGATTCCCGGCCTCTGATTCCCCACCTCTGATTCCCCGCCTCTGATTCCCTGCCTCTGATTCCCCATCTCCGATTCCGCACATCTGATTCCCTGCCTCTGATTCCCCGCCTCTGATTCCCCGCCTCTGATTCCCTGCCTCGCATTCCCAACATCTGATTCCCCACCTCTGATTCCCCATATCTGATTCCCCGCCTCTGTTTCCCCGCCTCTGATTCCCATCCTCTGATTCCCCAACTCTAATTCCCCGCCTCTGATTCCCCAGCTCTGATTCCCCGTGTTTGATTCCCTGCCTCTGATTCCCTGCCCTGATTCCCCATCTCTGTTTCACCGCCTTTGATTCGCCACCTCTGATTCCCCTTATCTGATTCCCCGCCTCTGTTTCCCCGCCTCTGATTCCCTGTCTCTGATTCCCAACCTCTGATTCCACACCTCTGATTCCCCATATCTGATTCCCCGCCTGTGTTTCCACACCTCTGATTCCCCGCCCCTGTTTCCCCATATCTGATTCCCCGCCTCTGATTCCCCAACCCTGATTCCCCGCCTCTGATTCCCCAGCTCTGATTCCCCGCCTCTGATTCCCCGTGTTTGATTCCCTGCCTCTGATTGCCCGCCTCTGATTCCCCTTCTCTGATTCACAGCCTTTGATTCGCCACCTCTGATTCCCCATATCTGATTCCCTGTCTCTGTTTCCCCGCCTCTGATTCCCCGCCTCTGATTCCCCATATCTCATTCCCCGCCTCTGAATCCCCATCTCTGATTCCTGGACTCTGATTCCCCACCTCTGGTTCCCGGCCTCTTATTCCCGGCATCTGATTCCGGCCTCTGATTCCCGGCCTCTGATTCCCTGCTTCTGATTCTTATTCCCTGCCTCTGATTCCCCATCTCTGATTGCGCACATCTGATTCCCTGCCTCTGATTCCCCACCTCTGATTCCCCATATCTGATTCCCCGCCTCTGTTTCCCCGCCTCTGATTCCCCGCCTCTGTTTCCCAATATCTAAGTCCCCGCCTCTGATTCCCCAACTCTGATTCCCCACCTCTGATTCTCCAGCTCTGATTCCCCACCTCTGATTCCCCAGCACTGATTCCCCGCCTCTGATTCCCCGCATCTGATTCCCTGCATCTGATTCCCAGCCTCTGATTCCCTGCCTGTGATTCCCAACCTCTGATTCCCCAACTCTGATTCCCCATATCTGATTCCCCGCCTCTGTTTCCCCGCCTCTGATTCCCCGCCTCTGTTTCCCCATATCTGATTCCCCGCCTCTATTTGCCCACCTCTGATTCCCCACCTCAGTTTCCCCATATCTGATTCCCCGCCTCTGAATCCCCAACTCTGATTCCCTGCATCTAATTCCCCAGCTCTGATTCCCCGCCTCTGATTCCCCGTGTCTGATTTCCTGCCTCTGAATCCACGCCTCTGATTACCCATATCTGATTCACCGCCTCTGATTCCCCACCTCTGATTCCCCATCTCTGATTCCGCACATCCCATTCCCTGCCTCTGATTCCCCGCCTCTGATTCCCCGCCTCAGATTTCCCGTGTCTGATTCACCGCCTCTGATTCCCCACCTCTGATTCCCCATCTCTGATTCCGCACATCCGATTCCCTGCTTCTGATTCCCCGCCTCTGATTCACAGCCTCTGATTCCCCAGCTCTGATTCCCCGCCTCAGATTCCCCGCGTCTTATTCCCTGCTTCTGATTCTGATTCCCTGCCTCTGATTCCCCATCTCTGATTCCGCACATCTGATTCCCTGCCTCTGATTCCCCACCTCTGATTCCCCATATCTGATTCCCCGCCTCTGTTTCCCCGCCTCTGATTCCCCGCCTCTGTTTCCCCATGTCTAAATCCCCGCCTCTGATTCCCCAACTCTGATTCCCCACCTCTGATTCCCCAGCTCTGATTCCCCACCTCTGATTCCCAATATCTGATTCCCCGCCTCTGTTTCCCCGCCTCTGATTCCCCGCCACTGTTTCCCCATATCTGATTCCCCGCCTCTGAATCCCCAACTCTGATTCCTTGCATCGAATTCCCCAGCTCTGATTCCCCGCCTCTTATTCCCCGTGTCTGATTTCCTGCCCCTGATTCCCCGCCTCTGATTACCCATGTCTGATTCACCGCCTCTGATTCCCCACCTCTGATTCCCCATCTCTGATTCCGCACATCCGATTCCCTGCCTCTGATTCCCCGCCTCTGATTCACCGCCTCTGATTCCCGGCCTCTGATTTCCCGCCTCTGATTCCCTGCCACTGATACCCCGCCCCTGATTCCCCACCTCTGATTCCCCATATCTGATTCCCCGCCTCTGTTTCCCCGCCTCTGATTCCCCGCCTCTGATTCCCCATATCTGATTCCCCGCCTCTGATTCCCCAACTCTGATTCCGCGCCTCTGATTCCCCAGCTCTGAATCCCCGCCTCTGATTCCCCGCGTCTGATTCCCAACCTCTGATTCCCCACCTCTGATTCCCCATATCTGATTCCCCGCCTCTATTTGCCCACCTCAGTTTCCCCATATCTGATTCCCCGCCTCTGAATCCCCAACTCTGATTCCCTGCATCTAATTCCCCAGCTCTGATTCCCCGCCTCTGATTCCCCGTGTCTGATTTCCTGCCTCTGAATCCACGCCTCTGATTACCCATATCTGATTCACCGCCTCTGATTCCCCACCTCTGATTCCCCATCTCTGATTCCGCACATCCCATTCCCTGCCTCTGATTCCCCGCCTCTGATTCCCCGCCTCAGATTCCCCGTGTCTGATTCACCGCCTCTGATTCCCCACCTCTGATTCCCCATCTCTGATTCCGCACATCTGATTCCCTGCTTCTGATTCCCCGCCTCTGATTCACAGCCTCTGATTCCCCAGCTCTGATTCCCCGCCTCAGATTCCCCGCGTCTTATTCCCTGCTTCTGATTCTGATTCCCTGCCTCTGATTCCCCATCTCTGATTCCGCACATCTGATTCCCTGCCTCTGATTCCCCACCTCTGATTCCCCATATCTGATTCCCCGCCTCTGTTTCCCCACCTCTGATTCCCCACCTCAGTTTCCCCATATATGATTCCCCGCCTCTGAATCCCCAACTCTGATTCCCTGCATCTAATTCCCCAGCTCTGATTCCCCGCCTCTGATTCCCCGTGTCTGATTTCCTGCCTCTGATTCCCCGCCTCTGTTTACCCATGTCTGATTCACCACCTCTGATTCCCCACCTCTGATTCCCCATCTCTGATTCCGCACATCCCATTCCCTGACTCTGATTCCCCGCCTCTGATTCCCCGCCTCAGATTCCCCGTGTCTGATTTCCTGCCTCTGATTCCCTGCCTCTGATTACCCATGTCTGATTCACCGCCTCTGATTCCCCACCTCTGATTCCCCATCTCTGATTCCACACATCCGATTCCCTGCTTCTGATTCCCCGCCTCTGATTCACAGCCTCTGATTCCCCAGCTCTGATTCCCCGCCTCAGATTCCCCGCGTCTTATTCCCTGCTTCTGATTCTGATTCCCTGCCTCTGATTCCCCATCTCTGATTCCGCACATCTGATTCCCTGCCTCTGATTCCCCACCTCTGATTCCCCATATCTGATTCCCTGCCTCTGTTTCCCCACCTCTGATTCCCCGCCTCTGTTTCCCCATATCTAAGTCCCCGCCTCTGATTCCGCAACTCTGATTCCCCACCTCTGATTCCCCAGCTCTGATTACCCACCTCTGATTCCCCATATCTGATTCCCCGCCTCTGTTTCCCCGCCTCTGATTCCCCGCCACTGTTTCCCCATATCTGATTCCCCGCCTCTGAATCCCCAACTTTGATTCCCTGCATCTAATTCCCCAGCTCTAATTCCCTGCCTCTGATTCCCCGTGTCTGATTTCCTGCCTCTGATTCCCCGCCTCTGATTACCCATGTCTGATTCACCGCCTCTGATTCCCCACCTCTGATTCCCCATCTCTGATTCCGCACATCCGATTCCCTGCCTCTGATTCCCCGCCTCTGATTCACCGCCTCTGATTCCCGGCCTCTGATTTCCCGCCTCTGATTCCCTGCCACTGATACCCCGCCCATGATTCCCCACCTCTGATTCCCCATATCTGATTCCCCGCCTCTGTTTCCCCGCCTCTGATTCCCCGCCTCTGATTCCCCATATCTGATTCCCCGCCTCTGATTCCCCAACTCTGATTCCCCGCCTCTGATTCCCCAGCTCTGAATCCCCGCCTCTGATTCCCCGCGTCTGATTCCCAACCTCTGATTCCCCACCTCTGATTCCCCATATCTGATTCCCCGCCTCTATTTGCCCACCTCTGATTCCCCACCTCAGTTTCCCCATATCTGATTCCCCGCCTCTGAATCCCCAACTCTGATTCCCTGCATCTAATTCCCCAGCTCTGATTCCCCGCCTCTGATTCCCCGTGTCTGATTTCCTGCCTCTGAATCCACGCCTCTGATTACCCATATCTGATTCACCGCCTCTGATTCCCCACCTCTGATTCCCCATCTCTGATTCCGCACATCCCATTCCCTGCCTCTGATTCCCCGCCTCTGATTCCCCGCCTCAGATTCCCCGTGTCTGATTCAC
This sequence comes from Narcine bancroftii, assembly GCF_036971445.1. Classification (NCBI taxonomy): domain Eukaryota; kingdom Metazoa; phylum Chordata; class Chondrichthyes; order Torpediniformes; family Narcinidae; genus Narcine; species Narcine bancroftii. The sequence goes on along the minus strand of NW_027211893.1, from coordinate 11,824,571 downwards.
CGCCTCTGATTCCCCACCTCTGATTCCCCATCTCTGATTCCGCACATCCGATTCCCTGCTTCTGATTCCCCGCCTCTGATTCACAGCCTCTGATTCCCCATCTCTGATTCCCCGCCTCAGATTCCCCGCGTCTTATTCCCTGCTTCTGATTCTGATTCCCTGCCTCTGATTCCCCATCTCTGATTCCGCACATCTGATTCCCTGCCTCTGATTCCCCACCTCTGATTCCCCATATCTGATTCCCCGCCTCTGTTTCCCCGCCTCTGATTCCCCGCCTCTGTTTCCCCATATCTAAATCCCCGCCTCTGATTCCCCAACTCTGATTCCCCACCTCTGATTCCCCAGCTCTGATTCCCCACCTCTGATTCCCCATCTCTGATTCCCCGCCACTGTTTCCCCATATCTGATTCCCCGCCTCTGAATCCCCAACTCTGATTCCCTGCATCTAATTCCCCAGCTCTGATTCCCCGCCTCTGATTCCCCGTGTCTGATTTCCTGCCCCTGATTCCCCTCCTCTGATTACCCATGTCTGATTCACCGCCTCTGATTCCCCACCTCTGATTCCCCATCTCTGATTCCGCACATCCGATTCCCTGCCTCTGATTCCCCGCCTCTGATTCACCGCCTCTGATTCCCGGCCTCTGATTTCCCGCCTCTGATTCCCTGCCACTGAAACCCCGCCCCTGATTCCCCACCTCTGATTCCCCATATCTGATTCCCCGCCTCTGTTTCCCCGCCTCTGATTCCCCGCCTCTGATTCCCCATATCTGATTCCCCGCCTCTGATTCCCCAACTCTGATTCCCCGCCTCTGTTTCCCCATATCTGATTCCCCAACTCTGATTCCCCACCTCTGATTCTCCAGCTCTGATTCCCCACCTCTGATTCCCCAGCTCTGATTCCCCGCCTCTGATTCCCCGCATCTGATTCCCTGCATCTGATTCCCAGCCTCTGATTCCCTGCCTGTGATTCCCAACCTCTGATTCCCCAACTCTGATTCCCCATATCTGATTCCCCGCCTCTGTTTCCCCGCCTCTGATTCCCCGCCTCTGTTTCCCCATATCTGATTCCCGGCCTCTGATTCCCCGCCTCTGATTCCCCGCCTCTGATTCCCTGCCTCTGATTCCCCATCTCCGATTCCGCACATCTGATTCCCTGCCTCTGATTCCCCGCCTCTGATTCCCCGCCTCTGATTCCCTGCCTCAGATTCCCAACATCTGATTCCCCACCTCTGATTCCCCATATCTGATTCCCCGCCTCTGTTTCCCCGCCTCTAATTCCCATCCTCTGATTCCCCAACTCTAATTCCCCGCCTCTGATTCCCCAGCTCTGATTCCCCGTGTTTGATTCCCTGCCTCTGATTCCCTGCCCTGATTCCCCATCTCTGTTTCACCACCTTTGATTCGCCACCTCTGATTCCCCTTATCTGATTCCCCGCCTCTGTTTCCCCGCCTCTGATTCCCTGTCTCTGATTCCCAACCTCTGATTCCACACCTCTGATTCCCCATATCTGATTCCCCGCCTGTGTTTCCCCACCTCTGATTCCCCGCCCCTGTTTCCCCATATCTGATTCCCCGCCTCTGATTCCGCAACCCTGATTCCCCGCCTCTGATTCCCCGTGTTTGATTCCCTGCCTCTGATTGCCCGCCTCTGATTCCCCTTCTCTGATTCACCGCCTTTGATTCGCCACCTCTGATTCCCCATATCTGATTCCCTGTCTCTGTTTCCCCGCCTCTGATTCCCCGCCTCTGATTCCCCATATCTCATTCCCCGCCTCTGAATCCCGGCCTCTGATTTCCCGCCTCTGATTCCCTGCCACTGATACCCCGCCCCTGATTCCCCACCTCTGATTCCCCATATCTGATTCCCCGCCTCTGTTTCCCCGCCTCTGATTCCCCGCCTCTGATTCCCCATATCTGATTCCCCGCCTCTGATTCCCCAACTCTGATTCCCCGCCTCTGTTTCCCCATATCTGATTCCCCAACTCTGATTCCCCACCTCTGATTCTCCAGCTCTGATTCCCCGCCTCTGATTCCCCGCATCTGATTCCCTGCATCTGATTCCAAGCCTCTGATTCCCTGCATCTGATTCCCAACCTCTGATTCCCCACCTCTGATTCCCCATATCTGATTCCCCACCTCTGTTTCCCCATATCTGATTCCCGGCCTCTGTTTCCCCGCCTCTGATTCCCCGCCTCTGATTCCCTGCCTCTGATTCCCCATCTCCGATTCCGCACATCTGATTCCCTGCCTCTGATTCCCCGCCTCTGATTCCCCGCCTCTGATTCCCTGCCTCGGATTCCCAACATCTGATTCCCCACCTCTGATTCCCCATATCTGATTCCCCGCCTCTGTTTCCCCGCCTCTAATTCCCATCCTCTGATTCCCCAACTCTAATTCCCCGCCTCTGATTCCCCAGCTCTGATTCCCCGTGTTTGATTCCCTGCCTCTGATTCCCTGCCCTGATTCCCCATCTCTGTTTCACCGCCTTTGATTCGCCACCTCTGATTCCCCTTATCTGATTCCCCGCCTCTGTTTCCCCGCCTCTGATTCCCTGTCTCTGATTCCCAACCTCTGATTCCACACCTCTGATTCCCCATATCTGATTCCCCGCCTGTGTTTCCCCACCTCTGATTCCCCGCCCCTGTTTCCCCATATCTGATTCCCCGCCTCTGATTCCCCAACCCTGATTCCCCGCCTCTGATTCCCCAGCTCTGATTCCCCGCCTCTGATTCCCCGTGTTTGATTCCCTGCCTCTGATTGCCCGCCTCTGATTCCCCTTCTCTGATTCACCGCCTTTGATTCGCCACCTCTGATTCCCCATATCTGATTCCCTGTCTCTGTTTCCCCGCCTCTGATTCCCCGCCTCTGATTCCCCATATCTCATTCCCCGCCTCTGAATCCCCATCTCTGATTCCTGGACTCTGATTCCCCACCTCTGGTTCCCGGCCTCTTATTCCCGGCATCTGATTCCGGCCTCTGATTCCCGGCCTCTGATTCCCTGCTTCTGATTCTTATTCCCTGCCTCTGATTCCCCATCTCTGATTGCGCACATCTGATTCCCTGCCTCTGATTCCCCACCTCTGATTCCCCATATCTGATTCCCCGCCTCTGTTTCCCCGCCTCTGATTCCCCGCCTCTGTTTCCCAATATCTAAGTCCCCGCCTCTGATTCCCCAACTCTGATTCCCCACCTCTGATTCTCCAGCTCTGATTCCCCACCTCTGATTCCCCAGCTCTGATTCCCCGCCTCTGATTCCCCGCATCTGATTCCCTGCATCTGATTCCCAGCCTCTGATTCCCTGCCTGTGATTCCCAACCTCTGATTCCCCAACTCTGATTCCCCATATCTGATTCCCCGCCTCTGTTTCCCCGCCTCTGATTCCCCGCCTCTGTTTCCCCATATCTGATTCCCGGCCTCTGATTCCCCGCCTCTGATTCCCCGCCTCTGATTCCCTGCCTCTGATTCCCCATCTCCGATTCCGCACATCTGATTCCCTGCCTCTGATTCCCCGCCTCTGATTCCCCGCCTCTGATTCCCTGCCTCAGATTCCCAACATCTGATTCCCCACCTCTGATTCCCCATATCTGATTCCCCGCCTCTGTTTCCCCGCCTCTAATTCCCATCCTCTGATTCCCCAACTCTAATTCCCCGCCTCTGATTCCCCAGCTCTGATTCCCCGTGTTTGATTCCCTGCCTCTGATTCCCTGCCCTGAATCCCCATCTCTGTTTCACCACCTTTGATTCGCCACCTCTGATTCCCCTTATCTGATTCCCCGCCTCTGTTTCCCCGCCTCTGATTCCCTGTCTCTGATTCCCAACCTCTGATTCCACACCTCTGATTCCCCATATCTGATTCCCCGCCTGTGTTTCCCCACCTCTGATTCCCCGCCCCTGTTTCCCCATATCTGATTCCCCGCCTCTGATTCCCCAACCCTGATTCCCCGCCTCTGATTCCCCAGCTCTGATTCCCCGCCTCTGATTCCCCGTGTTTGATTCCCTGCCTCTGATTGCCCGCCTCTGATTCCCCTTCTCTGATTCACCGCCTTTGATTCGCCACCTCTGATTCCCCATATCTGATTCCCTGTCTCTGTTTCCCCGCCTCTGATTCCCCGCCTCTGATTCCCCATATCTCATTCCCCGCCTCTGAATCCCCATCTCTGATTCCTGGACTCTGATTCCCCACCTCTGGTTCCCGGCCTCTTATTCCCGGCATCTGATTCCGGCCTCTGATTCCCGGCCTCTGATTCCCTGCTTCTGATTCTTATTCCCTGCCTCTGATTCCCCATCTCTGATTGCGCACATCTGATTCCCTGCCTCTGATTCCCCACCTCTGATTCCCCATATCTGATTCCCCGCCTCTGTTTCCCCGCCTCTGATTCCCCGCCTCTGTTTCCCAATATCTAAGTCCCCGCCTCTGATTCCCCAAATCTGATTCCCCACCTCTGATTCTCCAGCTCTGATTCCCCACCTCTGATTCCCCAGCTCTGATTCCCCGCCCCTGATTCCCCGCATCTGATTCCCTGCATCTGATTCCCAGCCTCTGATTCCCTGCCTGTGATTCCCAACCTCTGATTCCCCAACTCTGATTCCCCATATCTGATTCCCCGCCTCTGTTTCCCCGCCTCTGATTCCCCGCCTCTGTTTCCCCATATCTGATTCCCCGCCTCTATTTGCCCACCTCTGATTCCCCACCTCAGTTTCCCCATATCTGATTCCCCACCTCTGAATCCCCAACTCTGATTCCCTGCATCTAATTCCCCAGCTCTGATTCCCCGCCTCTGATTCCCCGTGTCTGATTTCCTGCCTCTGAATCCACGCCTCTGATTACCCATATCTGATTCACCGCCTCTGATTCCCCACCTCTGATTCCCCATCTCTGATTCCGCACATCCCATTCCCTGCCTCTGATTCCCCGCCTCTGATTCCCCGCCTCAGATTCCCCGTGTCTGATTCACCGCCTCTGATTCCCCACCTCTGATTCCCCATCTCTGATTCCGCACATCCGATTCCCTGCTTCTGATTCCCCACCTCTGATTCACAGCCTCTGATTCCCCAGCTCTGATTCCCCGCCTCAGATTCCCCGCGTCTTATTCCCTGCTTCTGATTCTGATTCCCTGCCTCTGATTCCCCTTCTCTGATTCCGCACATCTGATTCCCTGCCTCTGATTCCCCACCTCTGATTCCCCATATCTGATTCCCCGCCTCTGTTTCCCCGCCTCTGATTCCCCGCCTCTGTTTCCCCATATCTAAATCCCCGCCTCTGATTCCCCAACTCTGATTCCCCACCTCTGATTCCCCAGCTCTGATTCCCCACCTCTGATTCCCCATATCTGATTCCTCGCCTCTGTTTCCCCGCCTCTGATTCCCCGCCACTGTTTCCCCATATCTGATTCCCCGCCTCTGAATCCCCAACTCTGATTCCCTGCATCTAATTCCCCAGCTCTGATTCCCCGCCTCTGATTCCCCGTGTCTGATTTCCTGCCCCTGATTCCCCGCCTCTGATTACCCATGTCTGATTCACCGCCTCTGATTCCCCACTCTGATTCCCCATCTCTGATTCCGCACATCCGATTCCCTGCCTCTGATTCCCCGCCTCTGATTCACCGCCTCTGATTCCCGGCCTCTGATTTCCCGCCTCTGATTCCCTGCCACTGATACCCCGCCCCTGATTCCCCACCTCTGATTCCCCATATCTGATTCCCCGCCTCTGTTTCCCCGCCTCTGATTCCCCGCCTCTGATTCCCCATATCTGATTCCCCGCCTCTGATTCCCCAACTCTGATTCCCCGCCTCTGATTCCCCAGCTCTGAATCCCCGCCTCTGATTCCCCGCGTCTGATTCCCAACCTCTGATTCCCCACCTCTGATTCCCCATATCTGATTCCCCGCCTCTATTTGCCCACCTCTGATTCCCCACCTCAGTTTCCCCATATCTGATTCCCCGCCTCTGAATCCCCAACTCTGATTCCCGACATCTAATTCCCCAGCTCTGATTCCCCGCCTCTGATTCCCCGTGTCTGATTTCCTGCCTCTGAATCCACGCCTCTGATTACCCATATCTGATTCACCGCCTCTGATTCCCCACCTCTGATTCCCCATCTCTGATTCCGCACATCCCATTCCCTGCCTCTGATTCCCCGCCTCTGATTCCCCGCCTCAGATTCCCCGTGTCTGATTCACCGCCTCTGATTCCCCACCTCTGATTCCCCATCTCTGATTCCGCACATCCGATTCCCTGCTTCTGATTCCCCGCCTCTGATTCACAGCCTCTGATTCCCCAGCTCTGATTCCCCGCCTCAGATTCCCCGCGTCTTATTCCCTGCTTCTGATTCTGATTCCCTGCCTCTGATTCCCCATCTCTGATTCCGCACATCTGATTCCCTGCCTCTGATTCCCCACCTCTGATTCCCCATATCTGATTCCCCGCCTCTGTTTCCCTGCCTCTGATTCCCCGCCTCTGTTTCCCCATATCTAAATTCCCGCCTCTGATTCCCCAACTCTGATTCCCCACCTCTGATTCCCCAGCTCTGATTCCCCACCTCTGATTCCCCATCTCTGATTCCCCGCCACTGTTTCCCCATATCTGATTCCCCGCCTCTGAATCCCCAACTCTGATTCCCTGCATCTAATTCCCCAGCTCTGATTCCCCGCCTCTGATTCCCCGTGTCTGATTTCCTGCCCCTGATTCCCCGCCTCTGATTACCCATGTCTGATTCACCGCCTCTGATTCCCCACCTCTGATTCCCCATCTCTGATTCCGCACATCCGATTCCCTGCCTCTGATTCCCCGCCTCTGATTCACCGCCTCTGATTCCTGGCCTCTGATTTCCCGCCTCTGATTCCCTGCCACTGATTCCCCGCCCCTGATTCCCCACCTCTGATTCCCCATATCTGATTCCCCGCCTCTGTTTCCCCGCCTCTGATTCCCCGCCTCTGATTCCCCATATCTGATTCCCCGCCTCTGATTCCCCAACTCTGATTCCCCGCCTCTGATTCCCCAGCTCTGAATCCCCGCCTCTGATTCCCCGCGTCTGATTCCCAACCTCTGATTCCCCACCTCTGATTCCCCATATCTGATTCCCCGCCTCTGTTTCCCCGCCTCTGATTCCCCTCCTCTGTTTCCCCATATCTGATCCCCGCCTCTATTTGCCCGCCTCTGTTTCCCCGCCTCTTTTTCCGCATATCTGATTCCCCGCCTCTGAATCCCCAACTCTGATTCCCTGCCTCTAATTTCCCAGCTCTGATTCCCCGCCTCTGATTCCCCGTGTCTGATTTCCTGCATCTGATTCCCCGCCTCTGATTACCCATGTCTGATTCACCGCCTCTGATTCCCCACCTCTGATTCCCCATCTCTGATTCGGCACATCCGATTCCCTGCCTCTGATTCCCCGCCTCTGATTCACTGCCTCTGATTCCCCAGCTCTGATTCCCCGCCTCTGATTCCCCGCGTCTTATTCCCTGCTTCTGATTCTGATTCCCTGCCTCTGATTCCCCATCTCTGATTCCGCACATCTGATTCCCTGCCTCTGATTCCCCACCTCTGATTCCCCATATCTGATTCCCCGCCTCTGTTTCCCCTTCTCTGATTCCCCGCCTCTGTTTCCCCATATCTAAGTCCCCGCCTCTGATTCCCCAACTCTGATTCCCCACCTCTGATTCCCCAGCTCTGATTCCCCGCCTCTGATTCCCCGCATCTGATTCCCTGCATCTGATACCCAGCCTCTGATTCCCTGCCTGTGATTCCCAAACTCTGATTCCCCACCTCTGATTCCCCATATCTGATTCCCCCCCTCTGTTTGCCCGCCTCTGATTCCCCACCTCTGTTTCCCCATATCTGATTCCCCGCCTCTATTTGCCCACCTCTGATTCCCCACCTCAGTTTCCCCATATATGATTCCCCGCCTCTGAATCCCCAACTCTGATTCCCTGCATCTAATTCCCCAGCTCTGATTCCCCGCCTCTGATTCCCCGTGTCTGATTTCCTGCCTCTGATTCCCCGCCTCTGTTTACCCATGTCTGATTCACCACCTCTGATTCCCCACCTCTGATTCCCCATCTCTGATTCCGCACATCCCATTCCCTGCCTCTGATTCCCCGCCTCTGATTCCCCGCCTCAGATTCCCCGTGTCTGATTTCCTGCCTCTGATTCCCTGCCTCTGATTACCCATGCCTGATTCACCGCCTCTGATTCCCCACCTCTGATTCCCCATCTCTGATTCCGCACATCCGATTCCCTGCTTCTGATTCCCCGCCTCTGATTCACAGCCTCTGATTCCCCAGCTCTGATTCCCCGCCTCAGATTCCCCGCGTCTTATTCCCTGCTTCTGATTCTGATTCCCTGCCTCTGATTCCCCATCTCTGATTCCGCACAGCTGATTCCCTGCCTCTGATTCCCCACCTCTGATTCCCCATATCTGATTCCCTGCCTCTGTTTCGCCACCTCTGATTCCCCGCCTCTGTTTCCCCATATCTAAGTCCCCGCCTCTGATTCCGCAACTCTGATTCCACACCTCTGATTCCCCAGCTCTGATTACCCACCTCTGATTCCCCATATCTGATTCCACGCCTCTGTTTCCCCGCCTCTGATTCCCCGCCACTGTTTCCCCATATCTGATTCCCCGCCTCTGAATCCCCAACTTTGATTCCCTGCATCTAATTCCCCAGCTCTAATTCCCTGCCTCTGATTCCCCGTGTCTGATTTCCTGCCTCTGATTCCCCGCCTCTGATTACCCATGTCTGATTCACCGCCTCTGATTCCCCACCTCTGATTCCCCATCTCTGATTCCGCACATCCGATTCCCTGCCTCTGATTCCCCGCCTCTGATTCACCGCCTCTGATTCCCGGCCTCTGATTTCCCGCCTCTGATTCCCTGCCACTGATACCCCGCCCCTGATTCCCCACCTCTGATTCCCCATATCTGATTCCCCGCCTCTGTTTCCCCGCCTCTGATTCCCCGCCTCTGATTCCCCATATCTGATTCCCCGCCTCTGATTCCCCAACTCTGATTCCCCGCCTCTGATTCCCCAGCTCTGAATCCCCGCCTCTGATTCCCCGCGTCTGATTCCCAACCTCTGATTCCCCACCTCTGATTCCCCATATCTGATTCCCCGCCTCTATTTGCCCACCTCTGATTCCCCACCTCAGTTTCCCCATATCTGATTCCCCGCCTCTGAATCCCCAACTCTGATTCCCTGCATCTAATTCCCCAGCTCTGATTCCCCGCCTCTGATTCCCCGTGTCTGATTTCCTGCCTCTGAATCCACGCCTCTGATTACCCATATCTGATTCACCGCCTCTGATTCCCCACCTCTGATTCCCCATCTCTGATTCCGCACATCCCATTCCCTGCCTCTGATTCCCCGCCTCTGATTCCCCGCCTCAGATTCCCCGTGTCTGATTCACCGCCTCTGATTCCCCACCTCTGATTCCCCATCTCTGATTCCGCACATCCGATTCCCTGCTTCTGATTCCCCGCCTCTGATTCACAGCCTCTGATTCCCCATCTCTGATTCCCCGCCTCAGATTCCCCGCGTCTTATTCCCTGCTTCTGATTCTGATTCCCTGCCTCTGATTCCCCATCTCTGATTCCGCACATCTGATTCCCTGCCTCTGATTCCCCACCTCTGATTCCCCATATCTGATTCCCCGCCTCTGTTTCCCCGCCTCTGATTCCCCGCCTCTGTTTCCCCATATCTAAATCCCCGCCTCTGATTCCCCAACTCTGATTCCCCACCTCTGATTCCCCAGCTCTGATTCCCCACCTCTGATTCCCCATCTCTGATTCCCCGCCACTGTTTCCCCATATCTGATTCCCCGCCTCTGAATCCCCAACTCTGATTCCCTGCATCTAATTCCCCAGCTCTGATTCCCCGCCTCTGATTCCCCGTGTCTGATTTCCTGCCCCTGATTCCCCTCCTCTGATTACCCATGTCTGATTCACCGCCTCTGATTCCCCACCTCTGATTCCCCATCTCTGATTCCGCACATCCGATTCCCTGCCTCTGATTCCCCGCCTCTGATTCACCGCCTCTGATTCCCGGCCTCTGATTTCCCGCCTCTGATTCCCTGCCACTGATACCCCGCCCCTGATTCCCCACCTCTGATTCCCCATATCTGATTCCCCGCCTCTGTTTCCCCGCCTCTGATTCCCCGCCTCTGATTCCCCATATCTGATTCCCCGCCTCTGATTCCCCAACTCTGATTCCCCGCCTCTGTTTCCCCATATCTGATTCCCCAACTCTGATTCCCCACCTCTGATTCTCCAGCTCTGATTCCCCGCCTCTGATTCCCCGCATCTGATTCCCTGCATCTGATTCCAAGCCTCTGATTCCCTGCATCTGATTCCCAACCTCTGATTCCCCACCTCTGATTCCCCATATCTGATTCCCCGCCTCTGTTTCCCCGCCTCTGATTCCCCACCTCTGTTTCCCCATATCTGATTCCCGGCCTCTGATTCCCCGCCTCTGATTCCCCGCCTCTGATTCCCTGCCTCTGATTCCCCATCTCCGATTCCGCACATCTGATTCCCTGCCTCTGATTCCCCGCCTCTGATTCCCGGCCTCTGATTCCCTGCCTCGGATTCCCAACATCTGATTCCCCACCTCTGATTCCCCATATCTGATTCCCCGCCTCTGTTTCCCCGCCTCTAATTCCCATCCTCTGTTTCCCCAACTCTAATTCCCCGCCTCTGATTCCCCAGCTCTGATTCCCCGTGTTTGATTCCCTGCCTCTGATTCCCTGCCCTGATTCCCCATCTCTGTTTCACCGCCTTTGATTCGCCACCTCTGATTCCCCTTATCTGATTCCCCGCCTCTGTTTCCCCGCCTCTGATTCCCTGTCTCTGATTCCCAACCTCTGATTCCACACCTCTGATTCCCCATATCTGATTCCCCGCCTGTGTTTCCCCACCTCTGATTCCCCGCCCCTGTTTCCCCATATCTGATTCCCCGCCTCTGATTCCCCAACCCTGATTCCCCGCCTCTGATTCCCCAGCTCTGATTCCCCGCCTCTGATTCCCCGTGTTTGATTCCCTGCCTCTGATTGCCCGCCTCTGATTCCCCGCATCTGATTCCCTGCATCTGATACCCAGCCTCTGATTCCCTGCCTGTGATTCCCAAACTCTGATTCCCCACCTCTGATTCCCCATATCTGATTCCCCCCCTCTGTTTGCCCGCCTCTGATTCCCCACCTCTGTTTCCCCATATCTGATTCCCCGCCTCTATTTGCCCACCTCTGATTCCCCACCTCAGTTTCCCCATATATGATTCCCCGCCTCTGAATCCCCAACTCTGATTCCCTGCATCTAATTCCCCAGCTCTGATTCCCCGCCTCTGATTCCCCGTGTCTGATTTCCTGCCTCTGATTCCCCGCCTCTGTTTACCCATGTCTGATTCACCACCTCTGATTCCCCACCTCTGATTCCCCATCTCTGATTCCGCACATCCCATTCCCTGCCTCTGATTCCCCGCCTCTGATTCCCCGCCTCAGATTCCCCGTGTCTGATTTCCTGCCTCTGATTCCCTGCCTCTGATTACCCATGCCTGATTCACCGCCTCTGATTCCCCACCTCTGATTCCCCATCTCTGATTCCGCACATCCGATTCCCTGCTTCTGATTCCCCGCCTCTGATTCACAGCCTCTGATTCCCCAGCTCTGATTCCCCGCCTCAGATTCCCCGCGTCTTATTCCCTGCTTCTGATTCTGATTCCCTGCCTCTGATTCCCCATCTCTGATTCCGCACAGCTGATTCCCTGCCTCTGATTCCCCACCTCTGATTCCCCATATCTGATTCCCTGCCTCTGTTTCGCCACCTCTGATTCCCCGCCTCTGTTTCCCCATATCTAAGTCCCCGCCTCTGATTCCGCAACTCTGATTCCACACCTCTGATTCCCCAGCTCTGATTACCCACCTCTGATTCCCCATATCTGATTCCACGCCTCTGTTTCCCCGCCTCTGATTCCCCGCCACTGTTTCCCCATATCTGATTCCCCGCCTCTGAATCCCCAACTTTGATTCCCTGCATCTAATTCCCCAGCTCTAATTCCCTGCCTCTGATTCCCCGTGTCTGATTTCCTGCCTCTGATTCCCCGCCTCTGATTACCCATGTCTGATTCACCGCCTCTGATTCCCCACCTCTGATTCCCCATCTCTGATTCCGCACATCCGATTCCCTGCCTCTGATTCCCCGCCTCTGATTCACCGCCTCTGATTCCCGGCCTCTGATTTCCCGCCTCTGATTCCCTGCCACTGATACCCCGCCCCTGATTCCCCACCTCTGATTCCCCATATCTGATTCCCCGCCTCTGTTTCCCCGCCTCTGATTCCCCGCCTCTGATTCCCCATATCTGATTCCCCGCCTCTGATTCCCCAACTCTGATTCCCCGCCTCTGATTCCCCAGCTCTGAATCCCCGCCTCTGATTCCCCGCGTCTGATTCCCAACCTCTGATTCCCCACCTCTGATTCCCCATATCTGATTCCCCGCCTCTATTTGCCCACCTCTGATTCCCCACCTCAGTTTCCCCATATCTGATTCCCCGCCTCTGAATCCCCAACTCTGATTCCCTGCATCTAATTCCCCAGCTCTGATTCCCCGCCTCTGATTCCCCGTGTCTGATTTCCTGCCTCTGAATCCACGCCTCTGATTACCCATATCTGATTCACCGCCTCTGATTCCCCACCTCTGATTCCCCATCTCTGATTCCGCACATCCCATTCCCTGCCTCTGATTCCCCGCCTCTGATTCCCCGCCTCAGATTCCCCGTGTCTGATTCACCGCCTCTGATTCCCCACCTCTGATTCCCCATCTCTGATTCCGCACATCCGATTCCCTGCTTCTGATTCCCCGCCTCTGATTCACAGCCTCTGATTCCCCATCTCTGATTCCCCGCCTCAGATTCCCCGCGTCTTATTCCCTGCTTCTGATTCTGATTCCCTGCCTCTGATTCCCCATCTCTGATTCCGCACATCTGATTCCCTGCCTCTGATTCCCCACCTCTGATTCCCCATATCTGATTCCCCGCCTCTGTTTCCCCGCCTCTGATTCCCCGCCTCTGTTTCCCCATATCTAAATCCCCGCCTCTGATTCCCCAACTCTGATTCCCCACCTCTGATTCCCCAGCTCTGATTCCCCACCTCTGATTCCCCATCTCTGATTCCCCGCCACTGTTTCCCCATATCTGATTCCCCGCCTCTGAATCCCCAACTCTGATTCCCTGCATCTAATTCCCCAGCTCTGATTCCCCGCCTCTGATTCCCCGTGTCTGATTTCCTGCCCCTGATTCCCCTCCTCTGATTACCCATGTCTGATTCACCGCCTCTGATTCCCCACCTCTGATTCCCCATCTCTGATTCCGCACATCCGATTCCCTGCCTCTGATTCCCCGCCTCTGATTCACCGCCTCTGATTCCCGGCCTCTGATTTCCCGCCTCTGATTCCCTGCCACTGATACCCCGCCCCTGATTCCCCACCTCTGATTCCCCATATCTGATTCCCCGCCTCTGTTTCCCCGCCTCTGATTCCCCGCCTCTGATTCCCCATATCTGATTCCCCGCCTCTGATTCCCCAACTCTGATTCCCCGCCTCTGTTTCCCCATATCTGATTCCCCAACTCTGATTCCCCACCTCTGATTCTCCAGCTCTGATTCCCCGCCTCTGATTCCCCGCATCTGATTCCCTGCATCTGATTCCAAGCCTCTGATTCCCTGCATCTGATTCCCAACCTCTGATTCCCCACCTCTGATTCCCCATATCTGATTCCCCGCCTCTGTTTCCCCGCCTCTGATTCCCCACCTCTGTTTCCCCATATCTGATTCCCGGCCTCTGATTCCCCGCCTCTGATTCCCCGCCTCTGATTCCCTGCCTCTGATTCCCCATCTCCGATTCCGCACATCTGATTCCCTGCCTCTGATTCCCCGCCTCTGATTCCCGGCCTCTGATTCCCTGCCTCGGATTCCCAACATCTGATTCCCCACCTCTGATTCCCCATATCTGATTCCCCGCCTCTGTTTCCCCGCCTCTAATTCCCATCCTCTGTTTCCCCAACTCTAATTCCCCGCCTCTGATTCCCCAGCTCTGATTCCCCGTGTTTGATTCCCTGCCTCTGATTCCCTGCCCTGATTCCCCATCTCTGTTTCACCGCCTTTGATTCGCCACCTCTGATTCCCCTTATCTGATTCCCCGCCTCTGTTTCCCCGCCTCTGATTCCCTGTCTCTGATTCCCAACCTCTGATTCCACACCTCTGATTCCCCATATCTGATTCCCCGCCTGTGTTTCCCCACCTCTGATTCCCCGCCCCTGTTTCCCCATATCTGATTCCCCGCCTCTGATTCCCCAACCCTGATTCCCCGCCTCTGATTCCCCAGCTCTGATTCCCCGCCTCTGATTCCCCGTGTTTGATTCCCTGCCTCTGATTGCCCGCCTCTGATTCCCCTTCTCTGATTCACCGCCTTTGATTCGCCACCTCTGATTCCCCATATCTGATTCCCTGTCTCTGTTTCCCCGCCTCTGATTCCCCGCCTCTGATTCCCCATATCTCATTCCCCGCCTCTGAATCCCCATCTCTGATTCCTGGACTCTGATTCCCCACCTCTGGTTCCCGGCCTCTTATTCCCGGCATCTGATTCAGGCCTCTGATTCCCGGCCTCCGATTCCCTGCTTCTGATTCTTATTCCCTGCCTCTGATTCCCCATCTCTGATTGCGCACATCTGATTCCCTGCCTCTGATTCCCCACCTCTGATTCCCCATATCTGATTCCCCGCCTCTGTTTCCCCGCCTCTGATTCCCCGCCTCTGTTTCCCAATATCTAAGTCCCCGCCTCTGATTCCCCAACTCTGATTCCCCACCTCTGATTCTCCAGCTCTGATTCCCCACCTCTGATTCCCCAGCTCTGATTCCCCGCCTCTGATTCCCCGCATCTGATTCCCTGCATCTGATTCCCAGCCTCTGATTCCCTGCCTGTGATTCCCAACCTCTGATTCCCCATATCTGATTCCCCGCCTCTGTTTCCCCGCCTCTGATTCCCCGCCTCTGTTTCCCCATATCTGATTCCCGGCCTCTGATTCCCCGCCTCTGATTCCCCGCCTCTGATTTCCTGCCCCTGATTCCCCTCCTCTGATTACCCATGTCTGATTCACCGCCTCTGATTCCCCACCTCTGATTCCCCATCTCTGATTCCGCACATCCGATTCCCTGCCTCTGATTCCCCGCCTCTGATTCACCGCCTCTGATTCCCGGCCTCTGATTTCCCGCCTCTGATTCCCTGCCACTGATACCCCGCCCCTGATTCCCCACCTCTGATTCCCCATATCTGATTCCCCGCCTCTGTTTCCCCGCCTCTGATTCCCCGCCTCTGATTCCCCATATCTGATTCCCCGCCTCTGATTCCCCAACTCTGATTCCCCGCCTCTGTTTCCCCATATCTGATTCCCCAACTCTGATTCCCCACCTCTGATTCTCCAGCTCTGATTCCCCGCCTCTGATTCCCCGCATCTGATTCCCTGCATCTGATTCCAAGCCTCTGATTCCCTGCATCTGATTCCCAACCTCTGATTCCCCACCTCTGATTCCCCATATCTGATTCCCCGCCTCTGTTTCCCCGCCTCTGATTCCCCACCTCTGTTTCCCCATATCTGATTCCCGGCCTCTGATTCCCCGCCTCTGATTCCCCGCCTCTGATTCCCTGCCTCTGATTCCCCATCTCCGATTCCGCACATCTGATTCCCTGCCTCTGATTCCCCGCCTCTGATTCCCGGCCTCTGATTCCCTGCCTCGGATTCCCAACATCTGATTCCCCACCTCTGATTCCCCATATCTGATTCCCCGCCTCTGTTTCCCCGCCTCTAATTCCCATCCTCTGTTTCCCCAACTCTAATTCCCCGCCTCTGATTCCCCAGCTCTGATTCCCCGTGTTTGATTCCCTGCCTCTGATTCCCTGCCCTGATTCCCCATCTCTGTTTCACCGCCTTTGATTCGCCACCTCTGATTCCCCTTATCTGATTCCCCGCCTCTGTTTCCCCGCCTCTGATTCCCTGTCTCTGATTCCCAACCTCTGATTCCACACCTCTGATTCCCCATATCTGATTCCCCGCCTGTGTTTCCCCACCTCTGATTCCCCGCCCCTGTTTCCCCATATCTGATTCCCCGCCTCTGATTCCCCAACCCTGATTCCCCGCCTCTGATTCCCCAGCTCTGATTCCCCGCCTCTGATTCCCCGTGTTTGATTCCCTGCCTCTGATTGCCCGCCTCTGATTCCCCTTCTCTGATTCACCGCCTTTGATTCGCCACCTCTGATTCCCCATATCTGATTCCCTGTCTCTGTTTCCCCGCCTCTGATTCCCCGCCTCTGATTCCCCATATCTCATTCCCCGCCTCTGAATCCCCATCTCTGATTCCTGGACTCTGATTCCCCACCTCTGGTTCCCGGCCTCTTATTCCCGGCATCTGATTCAGGCCTCTGATTCCCGGCCTCCGATTCCCTGCTTCTGATTCTTATTCCCTGCCTCTGATTCCCCATCTCTGATTGCGCACATCTGATTCCCTGCCTCTGATTCCCCACCTCTGATTCCCCATATCTGATTCCCCGCCTCTGTTTCCCCGCCTCTGATTCCCCGCCTCTGTTTCCCAATATCTAAGTCCCCGCCTCTGATTCCCCAACTCTGATTCCCCACCTCTGATTCTCCAGCTCTGATTCCCCACCTCTGATTCCCCAGCTCTGATTCCCCGCCTCTGATTCCCCGCATCTGATTCCCTGCATCTGATTCCCAGCCTCTGATTCCCTGCCTGTGATTCCCAACCTCTGATTCCCCATATCTGATTCCCCGCCTCTGTTTCCCCGCCTCTGATTCCCCGCCTCTGTTTCCCCATATCTGATTCCCGGCCTCTGATTCCCCGCCTCTGATTCCCCGCCTCTGATTCCCTGCCTCTGATTCCCCATCTCCGATTCCGCACATCTGATTCCCTGCCTCTGATTCCCCGCCTCTGATTCCCCGCCTCTGATTCCCTGCCTCAGATTCCCAACATCTGATTCCCCACCTCTGATTCCCCATATCTGATTCCCCGCCTCTGTTTCCCCGCCTCTAATTCCCATCCTCTGATTCCCCAACTCTAATTCCCCGCCTCTGATTCCCCAGCTCTGATTCCCCGTGTTTGATTCCCTGCCTCTGATTCCCTGCCCTGATTCCCCATCTCTGTTTCACCACCTTTGATTCGCCACCTCTGATTCCCCTTATCTGATTCCCCGCCTCTGTTTCCCCGCCTCTGATTCCCTGTCTCTGATTCCCAACCTCTGATTCCACACCTCTGATTCCCCATATCTGATTCCCCGCCTGTGTTTCCCCACCTCTGATTCCCCGCCCCTGTTTCCCCATATCTGATTCCCCGCCTCTGATTCCCCAACCCTGATTCCCCGCCTCTGATTCCCCAGCTCTGATTCCCCGCCTCTGATTCCCCGTGTTTGATTCCCTGCCTCTGATTGCCCGCCTCTGATTCCCCTTCTCTGATTCACCGCCTTTGATTCGCCACCTCTGATTCCCCATATCTGATTCCCTGTCTCTGTTTCCCCGCCTCTGATTCCCCGCCTCTGATTCCCCATATCTCATTCCCCGCCTCTGAATCCCCATCTCTGATTCCTGGACTCTGATTCCCCACCTCTGGTTCCCGGCCTCTTATTCCCGGCATCTGATTCCGGCCTCTGATTCCCGGCCTCTGATTCCCTGCTTCTGATTCTTATTCCCTGCCTCTGATTCCACATCTCTGATTGCGCACATCTGATTCCCTGCCTCTGATTCCCCACCTCTGATTCCCCATATCTGATTCCCCGCCTCTGTTTCCCCGCCTCTGATTCCCCGCCTCTGTTTCCCAATATCTAAGTCCCCGCCTCTGATTCCCCAACTCTGATTCCCCACCTCTGATTCTCCAGCTCTGATTCCCCACCTCTGATTCCCCAGCTCTGATTCCCCGCCCCTGATTCCCCGCATCTGATTCCCTGCATCTGATTCCCAGCCTCTGATTCCCTGCCTGTGATTCCCAACCTCTGATTCCCCAACTCTGATTCCCCATATCTGATTCCCCGCCTCTGTTTCCCCGCCTCTGATTCCCCGCCTCTGTTTCCCCATATCTGATTCCCCGCCTCTATTTGCCCACCTCTGATTCCCCACCTCAGTTTCCCCATATCTGATTCCCCACCTCTGAATCCCCAACTCTGATTCCCTGCATCTAATTCCCCAGCTCTGATTCCCCGCCTCTGATTCCCCGTGTCTGATTTCCTGCCTCTGAATCCACGCCTCTGATTACCCATATCTGATTCACCGCCTCTGATTCCCCACCTCTGATTCCCCATCTCTGATTCCGCACATCCCATTCCCTGCCTCTGATTCCCCGCCTCTGATTCCCCGCCTCAGATTCCCCGTGTCTGATTCACCGCCTCTGATTCCCCACCTCTGATTCCCCATCTCTGATTCCGCACATCCGATTCCCTGCTTCTGATTCCCCGCCTCTGATTCACAGCCTCTGATTCCCCAGCTCTTATTCCCCGCCTCAGATTCCCCGCGTCTTATTCCCTGCTTCTGATTCTGATTCCCTGCCTCTGATTCCCCATCTCTGATTCCGCACATCTGATTCCCTGCCTCTGATTCCCCACCTCTGATTCCCCATATCTGATTCCCCGCCTCTGTTTCCCCGCCTCTGATTCCCCGCCTCTGTTTCCCCATATCTAAATCCCCGCCTCTGATTCCCCAACTCTGATTCCCCACCTCTGATTCCCCAGCTCTGATTCCCCACCTCTGATTCCCCATATCTGATTCCTCGCCTCTGTTTCCCCGCCTCTGATTCCCCGCCACTGTTTCCCCATATCTGATTCCCCGCCTCTGAATCCCCAACTCTGATTCCCTGCATCTAATTCCCCAGCTCTGATTCCCCGCCTCTGATTCCCCGTGTCTGATTTCCTGCCCCTGATTCCCCGCCTCTGATTACCCATGTCTGATTCACCGCCTCTGATTCCCCACCTCTGATTCCCCATCTCTGATTCCGCACATCCGATTCCCTGCCTCTGATTCCCCGCCTCTGATTCACCGCCTCTGATTCCCGGCCTCTGATTTCCCGCCTCTGATTCCCTGCCACTGATACCCCGCCCCTGATTCCCCACCTCTGATTCCCCATATCTGATTCCCCGCCTCTGTTTCCCCGCCTCTGATTCCCCGCCTCTGATTCCTCATATCTGATTCCCCGCCTCTGATTCCCCAACTCTGATTCCCCGCCTCTGATTCCCCAGCTCTGAATCCCCGCCTCTGATTCCCCGCGTCTGATTCCCAACCTCTGATTCCCCACCTCTGATTCCCCATATCTGATTCCCCGCCTCTATTTGCCCACCTCTGATTCCCCACCTCAGTTTCCCCATATCTGATTCCCCGCCTCTGAATCCCCAACTCTGATTCCCGACATCTAATTCCCCAGCTCTGATTCCCCGCCTCTGATTCCCCGTGTCTGATTTCCTGCCTCTGAATCCACGCCTCTGATTACCCATATCTGATTCACCGCCTCTGATTCCCCACCTCTGATTCCCCATCTCTGATTCCGCACATCCCATTCCCTGCCTCTGATTCCCCGCCTCTGATTCCCCGCCTCAGATTCCCCGTGTCTGATTCACCGCCTCTGATTCCCCACCTCTGATTCCCCATCTCTGATTCCGCACATCCGATTCCCTGCTTCTGATTCCCCGCCTCTGATTCACAGCCTCTGATTCCCCAGCTCTGATTCCCCGCCTCAGATTCCCCGCGTCTTATTCCCTGCTTCTGATTCTGATTCCCTGCCTCTGATTCCCCATCTCTGATTCCGCACATCTGATTCCCTGCCTCTGATTCCCCACCTCTGATTCCCCATATCTGATTCCCCGCCTCTGTTTCCCCGCCTCTGATTCCCCGCCTCTGTTTCCCCATATCTAAATTCCCGCCTCTGATTCCCCAACTCTGATTCCCCACCTCTGATTCCCCAGCTCTGATTCCCCACCTCTGATTCCCCATCTCTGATTCCCCGCCACTGTTTCCCCATATCTGATTCCCCGCCTCTGAATCCCCAACTCTGATTCCCTGCATCTAATTCCCCAGCTCTGATTCCCCGCCTCTGATTCCCCGTGTCTGATTTCCTGCCCCTGATTCCCCGCCTCTGATTACCCATGTCTGATTCACCGCCTCTGATTCCCCACCTCTGATTCCCCATCTCTGATTCCGCACATCCGATTCCCTGCCTCTGATTCCCCGCCTCTGATTCACCGCCTCTGATTCCCGGCCTCTGATTTCCCGCCTCTGATTCCCTGCCACTGATTCCCCGCCCCTGATTCCCCACCTCTGATTCCCCATATCTGATTCCCCGCCTCTGTTTCCCCGCCTCTGATTCCCCGCCTCTGATTCCCCATATCTGATTCCCCGCCTCTGATTCCCCAACTCTGATTCCCCGCCTCTGATTCCCCAGCTCTGAATCCCCGCCTCTGATTCCCCGCGTCTGATTCCCAACCTCTGATTCCCCACCTCTGATTCCCCATATCTGATTCCCCGCCTCTGTTTCCCCGCCTCTGATTCCCCTCCTCTGTTTCCCCATATCTGATCCCCGCCTCTATTTGCCCGCCTCTGTTTCCCCGCCTCTTTTTCCCCATATCTGATTCCCCGCCTCTGAATCCCCAACTCTGATTCCCTGCCTCTAATTTCCCAGCTCTGATTCCCCGCCTCTGATTCCCCGTGTCTGATTTCCTGCATCTGATTCCCCGCCTCTGATTACCCATGTCTGATTCACCGCCTCTGATTCCCCACCTCTGATTCCCCATCTCTGATTCGGCACATCCGATTCCCTGCCTCTGATTCCCCGCCTCTGATTCACTGCCTCTGATTCCCCAGCTCTGATTCCCCGCCTCTGATTCCCCGCGTCTTATTCCCTGCTTCTGATTCTGATTCCCTGCCTCTGATTCCCCATCTCTGATTCCGCACATCTGATTCCCTGCCTCTGATTCCCCACCTCTGATTCCCCATATCTGATTCCCCGCCTCTGTTTCCCCTTCTCTGATTCCCCGCCTCTGTTTCCCCATATCTAAGTCCCCGCCTCTGATTCCCCAACTCTGATTCCCCACCTCTGATTCCCCAGCTCTGATTCCCCGCCTCTGATTCCCCGCATCTGATTCCCTGCATCTGATACCCAGCCTCTGATTCCCTGCCTGTGATTCCCAAACTCTGATTCCCCACCTCTGATTCCCCATATCTGATTCCCCCCCTCTGTTTGCCCGCCTCTGATTCCCCACCTCTGTTTCCCCATATCTGATTCCCCGCCTCTATTTGCCCACCTCTGATTCCCCACCTCAGTTTCCCCATATATGATTCCCCGCCTCTGAATCCCCAACTCTGATTCCCTGCATCTAATTCCCCAGCTCTGATTCCCCGCCTCTGATTCCCCGTGTCTGATTTCCTGCCTCTGATTCCCCGCCTCTGTTTACCCATGTCTGATTCACCACCTCAGATTCCCCACCTCTGATTCCCCATCTCTGATTCCGCACATCCCATTCCCTGCCTCTGATTCCCCGCCTCTGATTCCCCGCCTCAGATTCCCCGTGTCTGATTTCCTGCCTCTGATTCCCTGCCTCTGATTACCCATGCCTGATTCACCGCCTCTGATTCCCCACCTCTGATTCCCCATCTCTGATTCCGCACATCCGATTCCCTGCTTCTGATTCCCCGCCTCTGATTCACAGCCTCTGATTCCCCAGCTCTGATTCCCCGCCTCAGATTCCCCGCGTCTTATTCCCTGCTTCTGATTCTGATTCCCTGCCTCTGATTCCCCATCTCTGATTCCGCACATCTGATTCCCTGCCTCTGATTCCCCACCTCTGATTCCCCATATCTGATTCCCTGCCTCTGTTTCGCCACCTCTGATTCCCCGCCTCTGTTTCCCCATATCTAAGTCCCCGCCTCTGATTCCGCAACTCTGATTCCCCACCTCTGATTCCCCAGCTCTGATTACCCACCTCTGATTCCCCATATCTGATTCCCCGCCTCTGTTTCCCCGCCTCTGATTCCCCGCCACTGTTTCCCCATATCTGATTCCCCGCCTCTGAATCCCCAACTTTGATTCCCTGCATCTAATTCCCCAGCTCTAATTCCCTGCCTCTGATTCCCCGTGTCTGATTTCCTGCCTCTGATTCCCCGCCTCTGATTACCCATGTCTGATTCACCGCCTCTGATTCCCCACCTCTGATTCCCCATCTCTGATTCCGCACATCCGATTCCCTGCCTCTGATTCCCCGCCTCTGATTCACCGCCTCTGATTCCCGGCCTCTGATTTCCCGCCTCTGATTCCCTGCCACTGATACCCCGCCCCTGATTCCCCACATCTGATTCCCCATATCTGATTCCCCGCCTCTGTTTCCCCGCCTCTGATTCCCCGCCTCTGATTCCCCATATCTGATTCCCCGCCTCTGATTCCCCAACTCTGATTCCCCGCCTCTGATTCCCCAGCTCTGAATCCCCGCCTCTGATTCCCCGCGTCTGATTACCGGCCTCTGATTCCCCACCTCTGATTCCCCATATCTGATTCCCCGCCTCTGTTTCCCCGCCTCTGATTCCCCACCTCTGATTAACAATATCTGATTCCCCGCCTCTGATTCGCCAGCTATGATTCCCCACCTCTGATTCCCCGCGTCTGATTCCCTGCCTCTGATTCCCCGCCTCTGATTCCCCGCCTCTGATTCACCACCTCTGATTCCCAGCGTCTGATTCCCCGCCTCTGATTCCCCATCTCTGATTCCCCATCTCTGATTCCCCATCTCTGATTCCCCAAATCTGATTCCCCGCCTCTGATTCCCCAGCTCTGAATCCTCGCCTCTGATTCCCTGCCTCTGATTCCCAACATCTGATTCCCCACCTCTGAATTCCCATATTGATTCCCTGCCTCTGATTCCCCGCCTCTGATTCCCCAACTCTGATTCCCCGCCTCTGATTCCCCAGCTCTGATTCCCCGCCTCTTATTCCCCGTGATTGATTCCCTGCCTCTGATTCCCGGCCTCTGATTCCCCATCTCTGATTCACCGCCTTTCATTCGCCACCTCTGATTCCCCATATCTGATTCCCCATATCTGATTCCCCGCCTCTGTTTCCCCGCCTCTGATTCCCCGCCTCTGATTCCCCATATCTCATTCCCCGCCTCTGAATCCCCATCTCTGTTTCCCGGACTCTGATTCCCCACCTCTGATTCCCGGACTCTTATTCCCGGCATCTGATTCCGGCCTCTGATTCCTGGCCTCTGATTCCCTGCTTCTGATTCTGATTCCCTGCCTCTGATTCCCCATCTCTGATTGCGCACATCTGATTCCCTGCCTCTGATTCCCCACCTCTGATTCCCGATATCTGATTTCCCACCTCTGTTTCCCCGCCTCTGATTCTCCAGCTCTGATTCCCCGCCTCTGATTCCCCGCATCTGATTCCCTGCATCTGATTCCAAGCCTCTGATTCCCTGCATCTGATTCCCAACCTCTAATTCCCCACCTCTGATTCCCCATATCTGATTCCCCACCTCTGTTTCCCCGCCTCTGATTCCCCGCCTCTGTTTCCCCATATCTGATTCCCGGCCTCTGATTCCCCGCCTCTGATTCCCCGCCTCTGATTCCCTGCCTCTGATTCCCCATCTCCGATTCCGCACATCTGATTCCCTGCCTCTGATCCCCGCCTCTGATTCCCCGCCTCTGATTCCCTGCCTCGGATTCCCAACATCTGATTCCCCACCTCTGATTTCCCATATCTGATTCCCCGCCTCTGTTTCCCCGCCTCTGATTCCCCTCCTCTGATTCCCCAACTCTAATTCCCCGCCTCTGATTCCCCAGCTCTGATTCCCCGTGTTTGATTCCCTGCCTCTGATTCCCTGCCCTGATTCCCCATCTCTGTTTCACCGCCTTTGATTCGCCACCTCTGATTCCCCTTATCTGATTCCCCGCCTCTGTTTCCCCGCCTCTGATTCCCTGCCTCTGATTCCCAACCTCTGATTCCACACCTCTGATTCCCCATATCTGATTCCCCGCCTGTGTTTCCCCACCTCTGATTCCCCGCCCCTGTTTCCCCATATCTGATTCCCCGCCTCTGATTCCCCAACTCTGATTCCCCACCTCTGATTCTCCAGCTCTGATTCCCCGCCTCTGATTCCCCGCATCTGATTCCCTGCATCTGATTCCAAGCCTCTGATTCCCTGCATCTGATTCCCAACCTCTGATTCCCCACCTCTGATTCCCCATATCTGATTCCCCGCCTCTGTTTCCCCGCCTCTGATTCCCCGCCTCTGTTTCCCCATATCTGATTCCCGGCCTCTGATTCCCCGCCTCTGATTCCCCGCCTCTGATTCCCTGCCTCTGATTCCCCATCTCCGATTCCGCACATCTGATTCCCTGCCTCTGATCCCCGCCTCTGATTCCCCGCCTCTGATTCCCTGCCTCGGATTCCCAACATCTGATTCCCCACCTCTGATTCCCCATATCTGATTCCCCGCCTCTGTTTCCCCGCCTCTGATTCCCCTCCTCTGATTCCCCAACTCTAATTCCCTGCCTCTGATTCCCCAGCTCTGATTCCCCGTGTTTGATTCCCTGCCTCTGATTCCCTGCCCTGATTCCCCATCTCTGTTTCACCGCCTTTGATTCGCCACCTCTGATTCCCCTTATCTGATTCCCCGCCTCTGTTTCCCCGCCTCTGATTCCCTGCCTCTGATTCCCAACCTCTGATTCCACACCTCTGATTCCCCATATCTGATTCCCCGCCTGTGTTTCCCCACCTCTGATTCCCCGCCCCTGTTTCCCCATATCTGATTCCCCGCCTCTGATTCCCCAACCCTGATTCCCCGCCTCTGATTCCCCAGCTCTGATTCCCCGCCTCTGATTCCCCGTGTTTGATTCCCTGCCTCTGATTGCCCGCCTCTGATTCCCCTTCTCTGATTCACCGCCTTTGATTCGCCACCTCTGATTCCCCATATCTGATTCCCTGTCTCTGTTTCCCCGCCTCTGATTCCCCGCCTCTGATTCCCCATATCTCATTCCCCGCCTCTGAATCCCCATCTCTGATTCCTGGACTCTGATTCCCCACCTCTGGTTCCCGGCCTCTTATTCCCGGCATCTGATTCCGGCCTCTGATTCCCGGCCTCTGATTCCCTGCTTCTGATTCTTATTCCCTGCCTCTGATTTCCCATCTCTGATTGCGCACATCTGATTCCCTGCCTCTGATCCCCCACCTCTGATTCCCCATATCTGATTCCCCGCCTCTGTTTCCCCGCCTCTGATTCCCCGCCTCTGTTTCCCAATATCTAAGTCCCCGCCTCTGATTCCCCAACTCTGATTCCCCACCTCTGATTCTCCAGCTCTGATTCCCCACCTCTGATTCCCCAGCTCTGATTCCCCGCCTCTGATTCCCCGCATCTGATTCCCTGCATCTGATTCCCAGCCTCTGATTCCCTGCCTGTGATTCCCAACCTCTGATTCCCCACCTCTGATTCCCCATATCTGATTCCCCGCCTCTGTTTCCCCGCCTCTGATTCCCCGCCTCTGTTTCCCCATATCTGATTCCCCGCCTCTATTTGCCCACCTCTGATTCCCCACCTCAGTTTCCCCATATCTGATTCCCCGCCTCTGAATCCCCAACTCTGATTCCCTGCATCTAATTCCCCAGCTCTGATTCCCCGCCTCTGATTCCCCGTGTCTGATTTCCTGCCTCTGATTCCACGCCTGTGATTACCCATATCTGATTCACCGCCTCTGATTCCCCACCTCTGATTCCCCATCTCTGATTCCGCACATCCCATTCCCTGCCTCTGATTCCCCGCCTCTGATTCCCCGCCTCAGATTCCCCGTGTCTGATTCACCGCCTCTGATTTCCCACCTCTGATTCCCCATCTCTGATTCCGCACATCCGATTCCCTGCTTCTGATTCCCCGCCTCTGATTCACAGCCTCTGATTCCCCAGCTCTGATTCCCCGCCTCAGATTCCCCGCGTCTCATTCCCTGCTTCAGATTCTGATTCCCTGCCTCTGATTCCCCATCTCTGATTCCGCACATCTGATTCCCTGCCTCTGATTCCCCACCTCTGATTCCCCATATCTGATTCCCCGCCTCTGTTTCCCCGCCTCTGATTCCCCGCCTCTGTTTCCCCATATCTAAATCCCCGCCTCTGATTCCCCAACTCTGATTCCCCACCTCTGATTCCCCAGCTCTGATTCCCCACCTCTGATTCCCCATATCTGATTCCCCGCCTCTGTTTCCCCGCCTCTGATTCCACGCCACTGTTTCCCCATATCTGATTCCCCGCCTCTGAATCCCCAGCTCTGATTCCCTGCATCTAATTCCCCAGCTCTGATTCCCCGCCTCTGATTCCCTGCCACTGATACCCCGCCCCTGATTCCCCACCTCTGATTCCCCATATCTGATTCCCCGCCTCTGTTTCCCCGCCTCTGATTCCCCGCCTCTGATTCCCCATATCTGATTCCCCGCCTCTGATTCCCCAACTCTGATTCCCCGCCTCTGATTCCCCAGCTCTGAATCCCCGCCTCTGATTCCCCGCGTCTGATTCCCAACCTCTGATTCCCCACCTCTGATTCCCCATATCTGATTCCCCGCCTCTGATTCCCCGCCTCAGATTCCCCGTGTCTGATTCACCGCCTCTGATTTCCCACCTCTGATTCCCCATCTCTGATTCCGCACATCCGATTCCCTGCTTCTGATTCCCCGCCTCTGATTCACAGCCTCTGATTCCCCAGCTCTGATTCCCCGCCTCAGATTCCCCGCGTCTCATTCCCTGCTTCAGATTCTGATTCCCTGCCTCTGATTCCCCATCTCTGATTCCGCACATCTGATTCCCTGCCTCTGATTCCCCACCTCTGATTCCCCATATCTGATTCCCCGCCTCTGTTTCCCCGCCTCTGATTCCCCGCCTCTGTTTCCCCATATCTAAATCCCCGCCTCTGATTCCCCAACTCTGATTCCCCACCTCTGATTCCCCAGCTCTGATTCCCCACCTCTGATTCCCCATATCTGATTCCCCGCCTCTGTTTCCCCGCCTCTGATTCCCCGCCACTGTTTCCCCATATCTGATTCCCCGCCTCTGAATCCCCAGCTCTGATTCCCTGCATCTAATTCCCCAGCTCTGATTCCCCGCCTCTGATTCCCTGCCACTGATACCCCGCCCCTGATTCCCCACCTCTGATTCCCCATATCTGATTCCCCGCCTCTGTTTCCCCGCCTCTGATTCCCCGCCTCTGATTCCCCATATCTGATTCCCCGCCTCTGATTCCCCAACTCTGATTCCCCGCCTCTGATTCCCCAGCTCTGAATCCCCGCCTCTGATTCCCCGCGTCTGATTCCCAACCTCTGATTCCCCACCTCTGATTCCCCATATCTGATTCCCCGCCTCTGTTTCCCCGCCTCTGATTCCCCTCCTCTGTTTCCCCATATCTGATCCCCGCCTCTATTTGCCCGCCTCTGTTTCCCCGCCTCTTTTTCCCCATATCTGATTCCCCGCCTCTGAATCCCCAACTCTGATTCCCTGGCTCTAATTTCCCAGCTCTGATTCCCCGCCTCTGATTCCCCGTGTCTGATTTCCTGCCTCTGATTCCCCGCCTCTGATTACCCATTTCTGATTCACCGCCTCTGATTCCCCACCTCTGATTCCCCATCTCTGATTCGGCACATCCGATTCCCTGCCTCTGATTCCCCGCCTCTGATTCACTGCCTCTGATTCCCCAGCTCTGATTCCCCGCCTCTGATTCCCCGCGTCTTATTCCCTGCTTCTGATTCTGATTCCCTGCCTCTGATTCCCCATCTCTGATTCCACACATCTGATTCCCTGCCTCTGATTCCCCACCTCTGATTCCCCATATCTGATTCCCCGCCTCTGTTTCCCCTTCTCTGATTCCCCGCCTCTGTTTCCCAATATCTAAGTCCCCGCCTCTGATTCCCCAACTCTGATTCCCCACCTCTGATTCCCCAGCTCTGATTCCCCGCCTCTGATTCCCCGCATCTGATTCCCTGCATTTGATACCCAGCCTCTGATTCCCTGCCTGTGATTCCCAAACTCTGATTCCCCACCTCTGATTCCCCATATCTAATTCCCCGCCTCTGTTTCCCCGCCTCTGATTCCCCGCCTCTGTTTCCCCATATCTGATTCCCCGCCTCTATTTGCCCACCTCTGATTCCCCACCTCAGTTTCCCCATATATGATTCCCCGCCTCTGAATCCCCAACTCTGATTCCCTGCATCTAATTCCCCAGCTCTGATTCCCCGCCTCTGATTCCCCAACTCTGATTCCCCACCTCTGATTCTCCAGCTCTGATTCCCCACCTCTGATTCCCCAGCTCTGATTCCCCGCCTCTGATTCCCCGCATCTGATTCCCTGCATCTGATTCCCAGCCTCTGATTCCCTGCCTGTGATTCCCAACCTCTGATTCCCCACCTCTGATTCCCCATATCTGATTCCCCGCCTCTGTTTCCCCGCCTCTGATTCCCCGCCTCTGTTTCCCCATATCTGATTCCCCGCCTCTATTTGCCCACCTCTGATTCCCCACCTCAGTTTCCCCATATCTGATTCCCCGCCTCTGAATCCCCAACTCTGATTCCCTGCATCTAATTCCCCAGCTCTGATTCCCCGCCTCTGATTCCCCGTGTCTGATTTCCTGCCTCTGATTCCACGCCTGTGATTACCCATATCTGATTCACCGCCTCTGATTCCCCACCTCTGATTCCCCATCTCTGATTCCGCACATCCCATTCCCTGCCTCTGATTCCCCGCCTCTGATTCCCCGCCTCAGATTCCCCGTGTCTGATTCACCGCCTCTGATTTCCCACCTCTGATTCCCCATCTCTGATTCCGCACATCCGATTCCCTGCTTCTGATTCCCCGCCTCTGATTCACAGCCTCTGATTCCCCAGCTCTGATTCCCCGCCTCAGATTCCCCGCGTCTCATTCCCTGCTTCAGATTCTGATTCCCTGCCTCTGATTCCCCATCTCTGATTCCACACATCTGATTCCCTGCCTCTGATTCCCCACCTCTGATTCCCCATATCTGATTCCCCGCCTCTGTTTCCCCGCCTCTGATTCCCCGCCTCTGTTTCCCCATATCTAAATCCCCGCCTCTGATTCCCCAACTCTGATTCCCCACCTCTGATTCCCCAGCTCTGATTCCCCACCTCTGATTCCCCATATCGGATTCCCCGCCTCTGTTTCCCCGCCTCTGATTCCCCGCCACTGTTTCCCCATATCTGATTCCCCGCCTCTGAATCCCCAGCTCTGATTCCCTGCATCTAATTCCCCAGCTCTGATTCCCCGCCTCTGATTCCCTGCCACTGATACCCCGCCCCTGATTCCCCACCTCTGATTCCCCATATCTGATTCCCCGCCTCTGTTTCCCCGCCTCTGATTCCCCGCCTCTGATTCCCCATATCTGATTCCCCGCCTCTGATTCCCCAACTCTGATTCCCCGCCTCTGATTCCCCAGCTCTGAATCCCCGCCTCTGATTCCCCGCGTCTGATTCCCAACCTCTGATTCCCCACCTCTGATTCCCCATATCTGATTCCCCGCCTCTGTTTCCCCGCCTCTGATTCCCCTCCTCTGTTTCCCCATATCTGATCCCCGCCTCTATTTGCCCGCCTCTGTTTCCCCGCCTCTTTTTCCCCATATCTGATTCCCCGCCTCTGAATCCCCAACTCTGATTCCCTGGCTCTAATTTCCCAGCTCTGATTCCCCGCCTCTGATTCCCCGTGTCTGATTTCCTGCCTCTGATTCCCCGCCTCTGATTACCCATGTCTGATTCACCGCCTCTGATTCCCCACCTCTGATTCCCCATCTCTGATTCGGCACATCCGATTCCCTGCCTCTGATTCCCCGCCTCTGATTCACTGCCTCTGATTCCCCAGCTCTGATTCCCCGCCTCTGATTCCCCGCGTCTTATTCCCTGCTTCTGATTCTGATTCCCTGCCTCTGATTCCCCATCTCTGATTCCACACATCTGATTCCCTGCCTCTGATTCCCCACCTCTGATTCCCCATATCTGATTCCCCGCCTCTGTTTCCCCTTCTCTGATTCCCCGCCTCTGTTTCCCAATATCTAAGTCCCCGCCTCTGATTCCCCAACTCTGATTCCCCACCTCTGATTCCCCAGCTCTGATTCCCCGCCTCTGATTCCCCGCATCTGATTCCCTGCATCTGATACCCAGCCTCTGATTCCCTGCCTGTGATTCCCAAACTCTGATTCCCCACCTCTGATTCCCCATATCTAATTCCCCGCCTCTGTTTCCCCGCCTCTGATTCCCCGCCTCTGTTTCCCCATATCTGATTCCCCGCCTCTATTTGCCCACCTCTGATTCCCCACCTCAGTTTCCCCATATATGATTCCCCGCCTCTGAATCCCCAACTCTGATTCCCTGCATCTAATTCCCCAGCTCTGATTCCCCGCCTCTGATTCCCCGTGTCTGATTTCCTGCCTCTGATTCCCCGCCTCTGTTTACCCATGTCTGATTCACCACCTCTGATTCCCCACCTCTGATTCCCCATCTCTGATTCCGCACATCCCATTCCCTGCCTCTGATACCCCGCCTCTGATTCCCCGCCTCAGATTCCCCGTGTCTGATTTCCTGCCTCTGATTCCCTGCCTCTGATTACCCATGTCTGATTCACCGCCTCTGATTTCCCACCTCTGATTCCCCATCTCTGATTCCGCACATCCGATTCCCTGCTTCTGATTCCCCGCCTCTGATTCACAGCCTCTGATTCCCCAGCTCTGATTCCCCGCCTCAGATTCCCCACGTCTTATTCCCTGCTTCTGATTCTGATTCCCTGCCTCTGATTCCCCATCTCTGATTCCGCACATCTGATTCCCTGCCTCTGATTCCCCAACTCTGATTCCCCATATCTGATTCCCTGCCTCTGTTTCCCCGCCTCTGATTCCCCACCTCTGTTTCCCCATATCTAAGTCCCCGCCTCTGATTCCGCATCTCTGATTCCCCACCTCTGATTCCCCAGCTCTGATTACCCACCTCTGATTCCCCATATCTGATTCCCCGCCTCTGTTTCCCCGCCTCTGATTCCCCACCACTGTTTCCCCATATCTGATTCCCCGCCTCTGAATCCCCAACTTTGATTCCCTGCATCTAATTCCCCAGCTCTGATTCCCTGCCTCTGATTCCCCGTGTCTGATTTCCTGCCTCTGATTCCCCGCCTCTGATTACCCATGTCTGATTCACCGCCTCTGATTCCCCACCTCTGATTCCCCATCTCTGATTCCGCACATCCGATTCCCTGCCTCTGATTCCCCGCCTATGATTCACCGCCTCTGATTCCCGGCCTCTGATTTCTCGCCTCTGATTCCCTGCCACTGATACCCCGCCCCTGATTCCCCACCTCTGATTCCCCATATCTGATTCCCCCCCTCTGTTTCCCCGCCTCTGATTCCCCGCCTCTGATTCCCCATATCTGATTCCCCGCCTCTGATTCCCCAACTCTGATTCCCCGCCTCTGATTCCCCAGCTCTGAATCCCCGCCTCTGATTCCCCGCGTCTGATTACCGGCCTCTGATTCCCCACCTCTGATTCCCCATATCTGATTCCCCGCCTCTGTTTCCCCGCCTCTGATTCCCCACCTCTGATTAACAATATCTGATTCCCCGCCTCTGATTCCCCACCTCTGATTCCCCGCCTCTGATTCGCCAGCTATGATTCCCCACCTCTGATTCCCCGCGTCTGATTCCCTGCCTCTGATTCCCCGCCTCTGATTCCCCGCCTCTGATTCACCACCTCTGATTCACCGCCTTTGATTCGCCACCTCTGATTCCCCATATCTGATTCCCTGTCTCTGTTTCCCCGCCTCTGATTCCCCGCCTCTGATTCCCCATATCTCATTCCCCGCCTCTGAATCCCCATCTCTGATTCCTGGACTCTGATTCCCCACCTCTGGTTCCCGGCCTCTTATTTCCGGCATCTGATTCCGGCCTCTGATTCCCGGCCTCTGATTCCCTGCTTCTGATTCTGATTCCCTGCCTCTGATTCCCCATCTCTGATTGCGCACATCTGATTCCCTGCCTCTGATTCCCCACCTCTGATTCCCCATATCTGATTCCCCGCCTCTGTTTCCCCGCCTCTGATTCCCCGCCTCTGTTTCCCAATATCTAAGTCCCCACCTCTGATTCCCCAACTCTGATTCCCCACCTCTGATTCTCCAGCTCTGATTCCACACCTCTGATTCCCCAGCTCTGATTCCCCGCCTCTGAATCCCCGCATCTGATTCCCTGCATCTGATTCCCAGCCTCTGATTCCCTGCCTGTGATTCCCAACCTCCGATTCCCCACCTCTGATTCCCCATATCTGATTCCCCGCCTCTGTTTCCCCGCCTCTGATTCCCCGCCTCTGTTTCCCCATATCTGATTCCCCGCCTCTATTTGCCCACCTCTGATTCCCCACCTCAGTTTCCCCATATCTGATTCCCCGCCTCTGAATCCCCAACTCTGATTCCCTGCATCTAATTCCCCAGCTCTGATTCCCCGCCTCTGATTCCCCGTGTCTGATTTCCTGACTCTGATTCCACGCCTCTGATTACCCATATCTGATTCACCGCCTCTGATTCCCCACCTCTGATTCCCCATCTCTGATTCCGCACATCCCATTCCCTGCCTCTGATTCCCCGCCTCTGATTCCCCGCCTCAGATTCCCCGTGTCTGATTCACCGCCTCTGATTCCCCACCTCTGATTCCCCATCTCTGATTCCGCACATCCGATTCCCTGCTTCTGATTCCCCGCCTCTGATTCACAGCCTCTGATTCCCCAGCTCTGATTCCCCGCCTCAGATTCCCCGCGTCTTATTCCCTGCTTCTGATTCTGATTCCCTGCCTCTGATTCCCCATCTCTGATTCCGCACATCTGATTCCCTGCCTCTGATTCCCCACCTCTGATTCCCCATATCTGATTCCCCGCCTCTGTTTCCCCGCCTCTGATTCCCCGCCTCTGTTTCCCCATATCTAAATCCCCGCCTCTGATTCCCCAACTCTGATTCCCCACCTCTGATTCCCCAGCTCTGATTCCCCACCTCTGATTCCCCATCTCTGATTCCCCGCCACTGTTTCCCCATATCTGATTCCCCGCCTCTGAATCCCCAACTCTGATTCCCTGCATCTAATTCCCCAGCTCTGATTCCCCGCCTCTGATTCCCCGTGTCTGATTTCCTGCCCCTGATTCCCCGCCTCTGATTACCCATGTCTGATTCACCGCCTCTGATTCCCCACCTCTGATTCCCCATCTCTGATTCCGCACATCCGATTCCCTGCCTCTGATTCCCCGCCTCTGATTCACCGCCTCTGATTCCCGGCCTCTGATTTCCCGCCTCTGATTCCCTGCCACTGATTCCCCGCCCCTGATTCCCCACCTCTGATTCCCCATATCTGATTCCCCGCCTCTGTTTCCCCGCCTCTGATTCCCCGCCTCTGATTCCCCATATCTGATTCCCCGCCTCTGATTCCCCAACTCTGATTCCCCGCCTCTGATTCCCCAGCTCTGAATCCCCGCCTCTGATTCCCCGCGTCTGATTCCCAACCTCTGATTCCCCACCTCTGATTCCCCATATCTGATTCCCCGCCTCTGTTTCCCCGCCTCTGATTCCCCTCCTCTGTTTCCCCATATCTGATCCCCGCCTCTATTTGCCCGCCTCTGTTTCCCCGCCTCTTTTTCCCCATATCTGATTCCCCGCCTCTGAATCCCCAACTCTGATTCCCTGCCTCTAATTTCCCAGCTCTGATTCCCCGCCTCTGATTCCCCGTGTCTGATTTCCTGCATCTGATTCCCCGCCTCTGATTACCCATGTCTGATTCACCGCCTCTGATTCCCCACCTCTGATTCCCCATCTCTGATTCGGCACATCCGATTCCCTGCCTCTGATTCCCCGCCTCTGATTCACTGCCTCTGATTCCCCAGCTCTGATTCCCCGCCTCTGATTCCCCGCGTCTTATTCCCTGCTTCTGATTCTGATTCCCTGCCTCTGATTCCCCATCTCTGATTCCGCACATCTGATTCCCTGCCTCTGATTCCCCACCTCTGATTCCCCATATCTGATTCCCCGCCTCTGTTTCCCCTTCTCTGATTCCCCGCCTCTGTTTCCCCATATCTAAGTCCCCGCCTCTGATTCCCCAACTCTGATTCCCCACCTCTGATTCCCCAGCTCTGATTCCCCGCCTCTGATTCCCCGCATCTGATTCCCTGCATCTGATACCCAGCCTCTGATTCCCTGCCTGTGATTCCCAAACTCTGATTCCCCACCTCTGATTCCCCATATCTGATTCCCCCCCTCTGTTTGCCCGCCTCTGATTCCCCACCTCTGTTTCCCCATATCTGATACCCCGCCTCTATTTGCCCACCTCTGATTCCCCACCTCAGTTTCCCCATATATGATTCCCCGCCTCTGAATCCCCAACTCTGATTCCCTGCATCTAATTCCCCAGCTCTGATTCCCCGCCTCTGATTCCCCGTGTCTGATTTCCTGCCTCTGATTCCCCGCCTCTGTTTACCCATGTCTGATTCACCACCTCAGATTCCCCACCTCTGATTCCCCATCTCTGATTCCGCACATCCCATTCCCTGCCTCTGATTCCCCGCCTCTGATTCCCCGCCTCAGATTCCCCGTGTCTGATTTCCTGCCTCTGATTCCCTGCCTCTGATTACCCATGCCTGATTCACCGCCTCTGATTCCCCACCTCTGATTCCCCATATCTGATTCCGCACATCCGATTCCCTGCTTCTGATTCCCCGCCTCTGATTCACAGCCTCTGATTCCCCAGCTCTGATTCCCCGCCTCAGATTCCCCGCGTCTTATTCCCTGCTTCTGATTCTGATTCCCTGCCTCTGATTCCCCATCTCTGATTCCGCACATCTGATTCCCTGCCTCTGATTCCCCACCTCTGATTCCCCATATCTGATTCCCTGCCTCTGTTTCGCCACCTCTGATTCCCCGCCTCTGTTTCCCCATATCTAAGTCCCCGCCTCTGATTCCGCAACTCTGATTCCCCACCTCTGATTCCCCAGCTCTGATTACCCACCTCTGATTCCCCATATCTGATTCCCCGCCTCTGTTTCCCCGCCTCTGATTCCCCGCCACTGTTTCCCCATATCTGATTCCCCGCCTCTGAATCCCCAACTTTGATTCCCTGCATCTAATTCCCCAGCTCTAATTCCCTGCCTCTGATTCCCCGTGTCTGATTTCCTGCCTCTGATTCCCCGCCTCTGATTACCCATGTCTGATTCACCGCCTCTGATTCCCCACCTCTGATTCCCCATCTCTGATTCCGCACATCCGATTCCCTGCCTCTGATTCCCCGCCTCTGATTCACCGCCTCTGATTCCCGGCCTCTGATTTCCCGCCTCTGATTCCCTGCCACTGATACCCCGCCCCTGATTCCCCACATCTGATTCCCCATATCTGATTCCCCGCCTCTGTTTCCCCGCCTCTGATTCCCCGCCTCTGATTCCCCATATCTGATTCCCCGCCTCTGATTCCCCAACTCTGATTCCCCGCCTCTGATTCCCCAGCTCTGAATCCCCGCCTCTGATTCCCCGCGTCTGATTACCGGCCTCTGATTCCCCACCTCTGATTCCCCATATCTGATTCCCCGCCTCTGTTTCCCCGCCTCTGATTCCCCACCTCTGATTAACAATATCTGATTCCCCGCCTCTGATTCGCCAGCTATGATTCCCCACCTCTGATTCCCCGCGTCTGATTCCCTGCCTCTGATTCCCCGCCTCTGATTCCCCGCCTCTGATTCACCACCTCTGATTCCCAGCGTCTGATTCCCCGCCTCTGATTCCCCATCTCTGATTCACCATCTCTGATTCCCCATCTCTGATTCCCCAAATCTGATTCCCCGCCTCTGATTCCCCAGCTCTGAATCCTCGCCTCTGATTCCCTGCCTCTGATTCCCAACATCTGATTCCCCACCTCTGAATTCCCATATTGATTCCCTGCCTCTGATTCCCCGCCTCTGATTCCCCAACTCTGATTCCCCGCCTCTGATTCCCCAGCTCTGATTCCCCGCCTCTTATTCCCCGTGATTGATTCCCTGCCTCTGATTCCCGGCCTCTGATTCCCCATCTCTGATTCACCGCCTTTCATTCGCCACCTCTGATTCCCCATATCTGATTCCCCATATCTGATTCCCCGCCTCTGTTTCCCCGCCTCTGATTCCCCGCCTCTGATTCCCCATATCTCATTCCCCGCCTCTGAATCCCCATCTCTGTTTCCCGGACTCTGATTCCCCACCTCTGATTCCCGGACTCTTATTCCCGGCATCTGATTCCGGCCTCTGATTCCTGGCCTCTGATTCCCTGCTTCTGATTCTGATTCCCTGCCTCTGATTCCCCATCTCTGATTGCGCACATCTGATTCCCTGCCTCTGATTCCCCACCTCTGATTCCCGATATCTGATTTCCCACCTCTGTTTCCCCGCCTCTGATTCTCCAGCTCTGATTCCCCGCCTCTGATTCCCCGCATCTGATTCCCTGCATCTGATTCCAAGCCTCTGATTCCCTGCATCTGATTCCCAACCTCTAATTCCCCACCTCTGATTCCCCATATCTGATTCCCCGCCTCTGTTTCCCCGCCTCTGATTCCCCGCCTCTGTTTCCCCATATCTGATTCCCGGCCTCTGATTCCCCGCCTCTGATTCCCCGCCTCTGATTCCCTGCCTCTGATTCCCCATCTCCGATTCCGCACATCTGATTCCCTGCCTCTGATCCCCGCCTCTGATTCCCCGCCTCTGATTCCCTGCCTCGGATTCCCAACATCTGATTCCCCACCTCTGATTTCCCATATCTGATTCCCCGCCTCTGTTTCCCCGTCTCTGATTCCCCTCCTCTGATTCCCCAACTCTAATTCCCCGCCTCTGATTCCCCAGCTCTGATTCCCCGTGTTTGATTCCCTGCCTCTGATTCCCTGCCCTGATTCCCCATCTCTGTTTCACCGCCTTTGATTCGCCACCTCTGATTCCCCTTATCTGATTCCCCGCCTCTGTTTCCCCGCCTCTGATTCCCTGCCTCTGATTCCCAACCTCTGATTCCACACCTCTGATTCCCCATATCTGATTCCCCGCCTGTGTTTCCCCACCTCTGATTCCCCGCCCCTGTTTCCCCATATCTGATTCCCCGCCTCTGATTCCCCAACTCTGATTCCCCACCTCTGATTCTCCAGCTCTGATTCCCCGCCTCTGATTCCCCGCATCTGATTCCCTGCATCTGATTCCAAGCCTCTGATTCCCTGCATCTGATTCCCAACCTCTGATTCCCCACCTCTGATTCCCCATATCTGATTCCCCGCCTCTGTTTCCCCGCCTCTGATTCCCCGCCTCTGTTTCCCCATATCTGATTCCCGGCCTCTGATTCCCCGCCTCTGATTCCCCGCCTCTGATTCCCTGCCTCTGATTCCCCATCTCCGATTCCGCACATCTGATTCCCTGCCTCTGATCCCCGCCTCTGATTCCCCGCCTCTGATTCCCTGCCTCGGATTCCCAACATCTGATTCCCCACCTCTGATTCCCCATATCTGATTCCCCGCCTCTGTTTCCCCGCCTCTGATTCCCCTCCTCTGATTCCCCAACTCTAATTCCCTGCCTCTGATTCCCCAGCTCTGATTCCCCGTGTTTGATTCCCTGCCTCTGATTCCCTGCCCTGATTCCCCATCTCTGTTTCACCGCCTTTGATTCGCCACCTCTGATTCCCCTTATCTGATTCCCCGCCTCTGTTTCCCCGCCTCTGATTCCCTGCCTCTGATTCCCAACCTCTGATTCCACACCTCTGATTCCCCATATCTGATTCCCCGCCTGTGTTTCCCCACCTCTGATTCCCCGCCCCTGTTTCCCCATATCTGATTCCCCGCCTCTGATTCCCCAACCCTGATTCCCCGCCTCTGATTCCCCAGCTCTGATTCCCCGCCTCTGATTCCCCGTGTTTGATTCCCTGCCTCTGATTGCCCGCCTCTGATTCCCCTTCTCTGATTCACCGCCTTTGATTCGCCACCTCTGATTCCCCATATCTGATTCCCTGTCTCTGTTTCCCCGCCTCTGATTCCCCGCCTCTGATTCCCCATATCTCATTCCCCGCCTCTGAATCCCCATCTCTGATTCCTGGACTCTGATTCCCCACCTCTGGTTCCCGGCCTCTTATTCCCGGCATCTGATTCCGGCCTCTGATTCCCGGCCTCTGATTCCCTGCTTCTGATTCTTATTCCCTGCCTCTGATTTCCCATCTCTGATTGCGCACATCTGATTCCCTGCCTCTGATCCCCCACCTCTGATTCCCCATATCTGATTCCCCGCCTCTGTTTCCCCGCCTCTGATTCCCCGCCTCTGTTTCCCAATATCTAAGTCCCCGCCTCTGATTCCCCAACTCTGATTCCCCACCTCTGATTCTCCAGCTCTGATTCCCCACCTCTGATTCCCCAGCTCTGATTCCCCGCCTCTGATTCCCCGCATCTGATTCCCTGCATCTGATTCCCAGCCTCTGATTCCCTGCCTGTGATTCCCAACCTCTGATTCCCCACCTCTGATTCCCCATATCTGATTCCCCGCCTCTGTTTCCCCGCCTCTGATTCCCCGCCTCTGTTTCCCCATATCTGATTCCCCGCCTCTATTTGCCCACCTCTGATTCCCCACCTCAGTTTCCCCATATCTGATTCCCCGCCTCTGAATCCCCAACTCTGATTCCCTGCATCTAATTCCCCAGCTCTGATTCCCCGCCTCTGATTCCCCGTGTCTGATTTCCTGCCTCTGATTCCACGCCTGTGATTACCCATATCTGATTCACCGCCTCTGATTCCCCACCTCTGATTCCCCATCTCTGATTCCGCACATCCCATTCCCTGCCTCTGATTCCCCGCCTCTGATTCCCCGCCTCAGATTCCCCGTGTCTGATTCACCGCCTCTGATTTCCCACCTCTGATTCCCCATCTCTGATTCCGCACATCCGATTCCCTGCTTCTGATTCCCCGCCTCTGATTCACAGCCTCTGATTCCCCAGCTCTGATTCCCCGCCTCAGATTCCCCGCGTCTCATTCCCTGCTTCAGATTCTGATTCCCTGCCTCTGATTCCCCATCTCTGATTCCGCACATCTGATTCCCTGCCTCTGATTCCCCACCTCTGATTCCCCATATCTGATTCCCCGCCTCTGTTTCCCCGCCTCTGATTCCCCGCCTCTGTTTCCCCATATCTAAATCCCCGCCTCTGATTCCCCAACTCTGATTCCCCACCTCTGATTCCCCAGCTCTGATTCCCCACCTCTGATTCCCCATATCTGATTCCCCGCCTCTGTTTCCCCGCCTCTGATTCCACGCCACTGTTTCCCCATATCTGATTCCCCGCCTCTGAATCCCCAGCTCTGATTCCCTGCATCTAATTCCCCAGCTCTGATTCCCCGCCTCTGATTCCCTGCCACTGATACCCCGCCCCTGATTCCCCACCTCTGATTCCCCATATCTGATTCCCCGCCTCTGTTTCCCCGCCTCTGATTCCCCGCCTCTGATTCCCCATATCTGATTCCCCGCCTCTGATTCCCCAACTCTGATTCCCCGCCTCTGATTCCCCAGCTCTGAATCCCCGCCTCTGATTCCCCGCGTCTGATTCCCAACCTCTGATTCCCCACCTCTGATTCCCCATATCTGATTCCCCGCCTCTGATTCCCCGCCTCAGATTCCCCGTGTCTGATTCACCGCCTCTGATTTCCCACCTCTGATTCCCCATCTCTGATTCCGCACATCCGATTCCCTGCTTCTGATTCCCCGCCTCTGATTCACAGCCTCTGATTCCCCAGCTCTGATTCCCCGCCTCAGATTCCCCGCGTCTCATTCCCTGCTTCAGATTCTGATTCCCTGCCTCTGATTCCCCATCTCTGATTCCGCACATCTGATTCCCTGCCTCTGATTCCCCACCTCTGATTCCCCATATCTGATTCCCCGCCTCTGTTTCCCCGCCTCTGATTCCCCGCCTCTGTTTCCCCATATCTAAATCCCCGCCTCTGATTCCCCAACTCTGATTCCCCACCTCTGATTCCCCAGCTCTGATTCCCCACCTCTGATTCCCCATATCTGATTCCCCGCCTCTGTTTCCCCGCCTCTGATTCCCCGCCACTGTTTCCCCATATCTGATTCCCCGCCTCTGAATCCCCAGCTCTGATTCCCTGCATCTAATTCCCCAGCTCTGATTCCCCGCCTCTGATTCCCTGCCACTGATACCCCGCCCCTGATTCCCCACCTCTGATTCCCCATATCTGATTCCCCGCCTCTGTTTCCCCGCCTCTGATTCCCCGCCTCTGATTCCCCATATCTGATTCCCCGCCTCTGATTCCCCAACTCTGATTCCCCGCCTCTGATTCCCCAGCTCTGAATCCCCGCCTCTGATTCCCCGCGTCTGATTCCCAACCTCTGATTCCCCACCTCTGATTCCCCATATCTGATTCCCCGCCTCTGTTTCCCCGCCTCTGATTCCCCTCCTCTGTTTCCCCATATCTGATCCCCGCCTCTATTTGCCCGCCTCTGTTTCCCCGCCTCTTTTTCCCCATATCTGATTCCCCGCCTCTGAATCCCCAACTCTGATTCCCTGGCTCTAATTTCCCAGCTCTGATTCCCCGCCTCTGATTCCCCGTGTCTGATTTCCTGCCTCTGATTCCCCGCCTCTGATTACCCATTTCTGATTCACCGCCTCTGATTCCCCACCTCTGATTCCCCATCTCTGATTCGGCACATCCGATTCCCTGCCTCTGATTCCCCGCCTCTGATTCACTGCCTCTGATTCCCCAGCTCTGATTCCCCGCCTCTGATTCCCCGCGTCTTATTCCCTGCTTCTGATTCTGATTCCCTGCCTCTGATTCCCCATCTCTGATTCCACACATCTGATTCCCTGCCTCTGATTCCCCACCTCTGATTCCCCATATCTGATTCCCCGCCTCTGTTTCCCCTTCTCTGATTCCCCGCCTCTGTTTCCCAATATCTAAGTCCCCGCCTCTGATTCCCCAACTCTGATTCCCCACCTCTGATTCCCCAGCTCTGATTCCCCGCCTCTGATTCCCCGCATCTGATTCCCTGCATCTGATACCCAGCCTCTGATTCCCTGCCTGTGATTCCCAAACTCTGATTCCCCACCTCTGATTCCCCATATCTAATTCCCCGCCTCTGTTTCCCCGCCTCTGATTCCCCGCCTCTGTTTCCCCATATCTGATTCCCCGCCTCTATTTGCCCACCTCTGATTCCCCACCTCAGTTTCCCCATATATGATTCCCCGCCTCTGAATCCCCAACTCTGATTCCCTGCATCTAATTCCCCAGCTCTGATTCCCCGCCTCTGATTCCCCAACTCTGATTCCCCACCTCTGATTCTCCAGCTCTGATTCCCCACCTCTGATTCCCCAGCTCTGATTCCCCGCCTCTGATTCCCCGCATCTGATTCCCTGCATCTGATTCCCAGCCTCTGATTCCCTGCCTGTGATTCCCAACCTCTGATTCCCCACCTCTGATTCCCCATATCTGATTCCCCGCCTCTGTTTCCCCGCCTCTGATTCCCCGCCTCTGTTTCCCCATATCTGATTCCCTGCCTCTATTTGCCCACCTCTGATTCCCCACCTCAGTTTCCCCATATCTGATTCCCCGCCTCTGAATCCCCAACTCTGATTCCCTGCATCTAATTCCCCAGCTCTGATTCCCCGCCTCTGATTCCCCGTGTCTGATTTCCTGCCTCTGATTCCACGCCTGTGATTACCCATATCTGATTCACCGCCTCTGATTCCCCGCCTCTGATTCCCCATATCTCATTCCCCGCCTCTGAATCCCCATCTCTGATTCCTGGACTCTGATTCCCCACCTCTGGTTCCCGGCCTCTTATTTCCGGCATCTGATTCCGGCCTCTGATTCCCGGCCTCTGATTCCCTGCTTCTGATTCTGATTCCCTGCCTCTGATTCCCCATCTCTGATTGCGCACATCTGATTCCCTGCCTCTGATTCCCCACCTCTGATTCCCCATATCTGATTCCCCGCCTCTGTTTCCCCGCCTCTGATTCCCCGCCTCTGTTTCCCAATATCTAAGTCCCCGCCTCTGATTCCCCAACTCTGATTCCCCACCTCTGATTCTCCAGCTCTGATTCCACACCTCTGA
Organism: Narcine bancroftii; assembly: GCF_036971445.1. Classification (NCBI taxonomy): domain Eukaryota; kingdom Metazoa; phylum Chordata; class Chondrichthyes; order Torpediniformes; family Narcinidae; genus Narcine; species Narcine bancroftii. The sequence goes on along the minus strand of NW_027211893.1, from coordinate 11,782,415 downwards.
TTCCCCAGCTCTGATTCCCCGCCTCTGAATCCCCGCATCTGATTCCCTGCATCTGATTCCCAGCCTCTGATTCCCTGCCTGTGATTCCCAACCTCCGATTCCCCACCTCTGATTCCCCATATCTGATTCCCCGCCTCTGTTTCCCCGCCTCTGATTCCCCGCCTCTGTTTCCCCATATCTGATTCCCCGCCTCTATTTGCCCACCTCTGATTCCCCACCTCAGTTTCCCCATATCTGATTCCCCGCCTCTGAATCCCCAACTCTGATTCCCTGCATCTAATTCCCCAGCTCTGATTCCCCGCCTCTGATTCCCCGTGTCTGATTTCCTGACTCTGATTCCACGCCTCTGATTACCCATATCTGATTCACCGCCTCTGATTCCCCACCTCTGATTCCCCATCTCTGATTCCGCACATCCCATTCCCTGCCTCTGATTCCCCGCCTCTGATTCCCCGCCTCAGATTCCCCGTGTCTGATTCACCGCCTCTGATTCCCCACCTCTGATTCCCCATCTCTGATTCCGCACATCCGATTCCCTGCTTCTGATTCCCCGCCTCTGATTCACAGCCTCTGATTCCCCAGCTCTGATTCCCCGCCTCAGATTCCCCGCGTCTTATTCCCTGCTTCTGATTCTGATTCCCTGCCTCTGATTCCCCATCTCTGATTCCGCACATCTGATTCCCTGCCTCTGATTCCCCACCTCTGATTCCCCATATCTGATTCCCCGCCTCTGTTTCCCCGCCTCTGATTCCCCGCCTCTGTTTCCCCATATCTAAATCCCCGCCTCTGATTCCCCAACTCTGATTCCCCACCTCTGATTCCCCAGCTCTGATTCCCCACCTCTGATTCCCCATATCTGATTCCCCGCCTCTGTTTCCCCGCCTCTGATTCCCCGCCACTGTTTCCCCATATCTGATTCCCCGCCTCTGAATCCCCAACTCTGATTCCCTGCATCTAATTCCCCAGCTCTGATTCCCCGCCTCTGATTCCCCGTGTCTGATTTCCTGCCCCTGATTCCCCGCCTCTGATTACCCATGTCTGATTCACCGCCTCTGATTCCCCACCTCTGATTCCCCATCTCTGATTCCGCACATCCGATTCCCTGCCTCTGATTCCCCGCCTCTGATTCACCGCCTCTGATTCCCGGCCTCTGATTTCCCGCCTCTGATTCCCTGCCACTGATACCCCGCCCCTGATTCCCCACCTCTGATTCCCCATATCTGATTCCCCGCCTCTGTTTCCCCGCCTCTGATTCCCCGCCTCTGATTCCCCATATCTGATTCCCCGCCTCTGATTCCCCAACTCTGATTCCCCGCCTCTGATTCCCCAGCTCTGAATCCCCGCCTCTGATTCCCCGCGTCTGATTACCGGCCTCTGATTCCCCGCCTCTGATTCTCCATCTCTGATTCACAACCTCTGATTCCCCACCTCTGATTCCCCATATCTGATTCCCCGCCTCTGTTTCCCCGCCTCTGATTCCCCACCTCTGATTAACAATATCTGATTCCCCGCCTCTGATTCCCCACCTCTGATTCCCCGCCTCTGATTCGCCAGCTATGATTCCCCGCCTCTGATTCCCCAGCTCTGATTCCCCGCCTCTGATTCCCCGTGTTTGATTCCCTGCCTCTGATTCCCGGCCTCTGATTCCCCATCTCTGATTCACCGCCTTTGATTCGCCACCTCTGATTCCCCATATCTGATTCCCCGCCTCTGTTTACCCGCCTCTGATTCCCCGCCTCTGATTCACCATATCTCATTCCCCGCCTCTGAATCCCCATCTCTGATTCCCGGACTCTGATTCCCCACCTCTGATTCCCGGCCTCTTATTCCCGGCATCTGATTCCGGCCTCTGATCCCCGGCCTCTGATTCCCTGCTTCTGATTCTGATTCCCTGCCTCTGATTCCCCATCTCTGATTGCGCACATCTGATTCCCTGCCTCTGATTTCCCACCTCTGATTCCCCATATCTGATTCCCCGCCTCTATTTCCCCGCCTCTGATTCCCCGCCTCTGTTTCCCAATATCTAAGTCCCAGCCACTGATTCCCCAACTCTGATTCCCCACCTCTGATTCTCCAGCTCTGATTCCCCGCCTCTGATTCCCCATCTCTGATTCCGCACATCTGATTCCCTGCCTCTGATTCCCCGACTCTGATTCCCCAGCTCTGATTCCCCGCCTCTGATTCCCCAACTCTGATTCCCCGCCTCTGATTCCCCAGCTCCGATTCCCTGCCTCTGATTCACCGCCTTTGATTCGCCACCTCTGAATCCCCATATCTGATTCCTCGCCTCTGTTTCCCCGCCTCTGATTCCCCGCCTCTGATTCCCCATATCTCATTCCCCGCTTCTGATTCCCCATCTCTGATTCCCGGACTCTGATTCCCAACCTCTGATTCCCGGCCTCTTATTCCCGGCATCTGATTCCGGCCTCTAATTCCCGCCCTCTGATTCCCTGCTTCTGATTCTGATTCCCCACCTCTGATTCCGCATCTCTGATTCCGCACATCCGATTCCCTGCCTCTGATTCCCCGCCTCTGATTCACCGCCTCTGATTCCCGGCCTCTGATTTCCCGCCTCTGATTCCCTGCCACTGATACCCCGCCCCTGATTCGCCACCTCTGATTACCCATATCTGATTCCCCGCCTCTGTTTCCCCGCCTCTGATTCCCCGCCTCTGATTCCCCATATCTGATTCCCCGCCTCTGATTCCCCAACTCTGATTCCCCGCCTCTGATTCCCCAGCTCTGATTCCCCGCCTCTGATTCCCCGCATCTGATTCCCTGCATCTGATTCCAAGCCTCTGATTCCCTGCCTCTGATTCCCAACCTCTGATTCCCCAACTCTGATTCCCCATATCTGATTCCCCGCGTCTGTTTCCCCGCCTCTGATTCCCCGCCTCTGTTTCCCCATATCTAATTCCCAACCTCTGATGCCCCAACTCTGATTCCCTGCCTCTGATTCCCCGTGTTCTATTCCCTGCCTCTGATTCCCCGCCTGTGATTCCCCATCTCTGATTCACCACCTCTGATTCCCCACCACTGATTCCCCATATCTAATTCCCCGCCTCAGTTTTCCCGCCTCTGATTCCCCGCCTCTGTTTCCCCATATCTGATTCCCCGCCTCTGAATCCCCAACTCTGATTCCCTGCCTCTGATTCCCTGCTTCTGATTCTGATTCCCCACCTCTGATTCCCCATCTCTGATTCCGCACATCTAATTCCCTGCCTCTGATTCCCCATCTCTGATTCCCCATATCTGATTCCCCGCCTTCTGTTCCCCACCTCTGATTCCCCGCCTCTGTTTCCCCATATCTAAGTCCCCGACTCTGATACCCCAAATTTGATTCCCCACCTCTGATTCCCCAGCTCTGATTCCCCGCCTCTGATTCCCCGCATCTGATTCCATGCATCTGATTCCCAGCCTCTGATTCCCTGCCTCTGATTCCCAACCTCTGATTCCCCACCTCTGATTCCCCATATCTGATTCCCGCCTCTGTTTCCCCGCCTCTGATTCCCCTCTTCTGTTTCCCCATATCTGATCCCCGCCTCTATTTGCCCGCCTCTGATTCCCCGCCTCTGTTTCCCCATATCTGATTCCCCGCCTCTGAATCCCCAACTCTGATTCCCTGCCTCTAATTTCCCAGCTCTGATTCCCAGCCTCTGATTCCCCGTGTCTGATTTCCTGCCTCTGATTCCCCGCCTCTGATTACCCATGTCTGATTCACCGCCTCTGATTCCCCACCTCTGATTCCCCATCTCTGATTCTGCACATCCGATTCCCTGCCTCTGATTCCCCGCCTCTGATTCACTGCCTCTGATTCCCCAGCTCTGATTCCCCGCCTCTGATTCCCCGCGTCTTATTCCCTGCTTCTGATTCTGATTCCCTGCCTCTGATTCCCCATCTCTGATTCCGCACATCTGATTCCCTGCCTCTGATTCCCCACCTCTGATTCCCCATATCTGATTCCCCGCCTCTGTTTCCCCGCCTCTGATTCCCCGCCTCTGTTTCCCCATATCTAAGTCCCCGCCTCTGATTCCCCAACTCTGATTCCCCACCTCTGATTCCCCAGCTCTGATTCCCCGCCTCTGATTCCCCGCATCTGATTCCCTGCATCTGATTCCCAGCCTCTGATTCCCTGCCTGTGATTCCCAACCTCTGATTCCCCACCTCTGATTCCCCATATCTGATTCCCCGCCTCTGTTTCCCCGCCTCAGATTCCCCGCCTCTGTTTCCCCATATCTGATTCCCCGCCTCTATTTGCCCACCTCTGATTCCCCACCTCAGTTTCCCCATATCTGATTCCCCGCCTCAGAATCCCCAACTCTGATTCCCTGCATCTAATTCCCCAGCTCTGATTCCCCGCCTCTGATTCCCCGTGTCTGATTTCCTGCCTCTGATTCCCCACCTCTGATTACCCATGTCTGATTCCCGGACTCTGATTCCCCACCTCTGATTCCCGGCCTCTTATTCCCGGCATCTGATTCCGGCCTCTGATCCCCGGCCTCTGATTCCCTGCTTCTGATTCTGATTCCCTGCCTCTGATTCCCCATCTCTGATTGCGCACATCTGATTCCCTGCCTCTGATTCCCCACCTCTGATTCCCCATATCTGATTCCCCGCCTCTATTTACCCGCCTCTGATTCCCCGCCTCTGTTTCCCAATATCTAAGTCCCAGCCACTGATTCCCCAACTCTGATTCCCCACCTCTGATTCTCCAGCTCTGATTCCCCGCCTCTGATTCCCCATCTCTGATTCCGCACATCTGATTCCCTGCCTCTGATTCCCCGACTCTGATTCCCCAGCTCTGATTCCCCGCCTCTGATTCCCCAACTCTGATTCCCCGCCTCTGATTCCCCAGCTCCGATTCCCTGCCTCTGATTCACCGCCTTTGATTCGCCACCTCTGAATCCCCATATCTGATTCCTCGCCTCTGTTTCCCCGCCTCAGATTCCCCGCCTCTGATTCCCCATATCTCATTCCCCGCTTCTGATTCCCCATCTCTGATTCCCGGACTCTGATTCCCAACCTCTGATTCCCGGCCTCTTATTCCCGGCATCTGATTCCGGCCTCTAATTCCCGGCCTCTGATTCCCTGCTTCTTATTCTGATTCCCCACCTCTGATTCCCCATCTCTGATTCCGCACATCCGATTCCCTGCCTCTGATTCCCCGCCCCTGATTCACCGCCTCTGATTCCCGGCCTCTGATTTCCCGCCTCTGATTCCCTGCCACTGATACCCCGCCCCTGATTCCCCACCTCTGATTCCCCATATCTGATTCCCCGCCTCTGTTTCCCCGCCTCTGATTCCCCGCCTCTGATTCCCCATATCTGATTCCCCGCCTCTGATTCCCCAACTCTGATTCCCCGCCTCTGATTCCCCACCTCTGATTCCCCGCCTCTGATTCGCCAGCTATGATTCCCCACCTCTGATTCCCCGCGTCTGATTCCCTGCCTCTGATTCCCCGCCTCTGATTCCCCGCCTCTGATTCACCACCTCTGATTCCCAGCGTCTGATTCCCCGCCTCTGATTCCCCATCTCTGATTCCCCATCTCTGATTCCCCATCTCTGATTCCCCAAATCTGATTCCCCGCCTCTGATTCCCCAGCTCTGAATCCTCGCCTCTGATTCCCTGCCTCTGATTCCCAACATCAGATTCCCCACCTCTGAATTCCCATATTGATTCCCTGCCTCTGATTCCCCGCCTCTGATTCCCCAACTCTGATTCCCCGCCTCTGATTCCCCAGCTCTGATTCCCCGCCTCTTATTCCCCGTGTTTGATTCCCTGCCTCTGATTCCCGGCCTCTGATTCCCCATCTCTGATTCACCGCCTTTCATTCGCCACCTCTGATTCCCCATATCTGATTCCCCGCCTCTGTTTCCCCGCCTCTGATTCCCCGCCTCTGATTCCCCATATCTCATTCCCCGCCTCTGAATCCCCATCTCTGATTCCCGGACTCTGATTCCCCACCTCTGATTCCCGGACTCTTATTCCCGGCATCTGATTCCGGCCTCTGATTCCTGGCCTCTGATTCCCTGCTTCTGATTCTGATTCCCTGCCTCTGATTCCCCATCTCTGATTGCGCACATCTGATTCCCTGCCTCTGATTCCCCACCTCTGATTCCCCATATCTGATTTCCCGCCTCTGTTTCCCCGCCTCTGATTCCCCGCCTCTGTTTCCCAATATCTATGTACCCGCCTCTGATTCCCCAACTCTGATTCCCCACCTCTGATTCTCCAGCTCTGATTCCCCGCCTCTGATTCCCCGCATCTGATTCCCTGCATCTGATTCCAAGCCTCTGATTCCCTGCATCTGATTCCCAACCTCTGATTCCCCACCTCTGATTCCCCATATCTGATTCCCCGCCTCTGTTTCCCCGCCTCTGATTCCCCGCCTCTGTTTCCCCATATCTGATTCCCGGCCTCTGATTCCCCGCCTCTGATTCCCCGCCTCTGATTCCCTGCCTCTGATTCCCCATCTCCGATTCCGCACATCTGATTCCCTGCCTCTGATTCCCCGCCTCTGATTCCCCGCCTCTGATTCCCTGCCTCGGATTCCCAACATCTGATTCCCCACCTCTGATTCCCCATATCTGATTCCCCGCCTCTGTTTCCCCGCCTCTGATTCCCCTCCTCTGATTCCCCAACTCTAATTCCCCGCCTCTGATTCCCCAGCTCTGATTCCCCGTGTTTGATTCCCTGCCTCTGATTCCCTGCCCTGATTCCCCATCTCTGTTTCACCGCCTTTGATTCGCCACCTCTGATTCCCCTTATCTGATTCCCCGCCTCTGTTTCCCCGCCTCTGATTCCCTGCCTCTGAATCCCAACCTCTGATTCCACACCTCTGATTCCCCATATCTGATTCCCCGCCTGTGTTTCCCCACCTCTGATTCCCCGCCCCTGTATCCCCATATCTGATTCCCCGCCTCTGATTCCCCAACCCTGATTCCCCGCCTCTGATTCCCCAGCTCTGATTCCCCGCCTCTGATTCCCCGTGTTTGATTCCCTGCCTCTGATTGCCCGCCTCTGATTCCCCTTCTCTGATTCACCGCCTTTGATTCGCCACCTCTGATTCCCCATATCTGATTCCCTGTCTCTGTTTCCCCGCCTCTGATTCCCCGCCTCTGATTCCCCATATCTCATTCCCCGCCTCTGAATCCCCATCTCTGATTCCTGGACTCTGATTCCCCACCTCTGGTTCCCGGCCTCTTATTCCCGGCATCTGATTCCGGCCTCTGATTCCCGGCCTCTGATACCCTGCTTCTGATTCTGATTCCCTGCCTCTGATTCCCCATCTCTGATTGCGCACATCTGATTCCCTGCCTCTGATTCCCCACCTCTGATTCCCCATATCTGATTCCCCGCCTCTGTTTCCCCGCCTCTGATTCCCCGCCTCTGTTTCCCAATATCTAAGTCCCCGCCTCTGATTCCCCAACTCTGATTCCCCACCTCTGATTCTCCAGCTCTGATTCCCCACCTCTGATTCCCCAGCTCTGATTCCCCGCCTCTGATTCCCCGCATCTGATTCCCTGCATCTGATTCCCAGCCTCTGATTCCCTGCCTGTGATTCCCAACCTCTGATTCCCCACCTCTGATTCCCCATATCTGATTCCCCGCCTCTGTTTCCCCGCCTCTTATTCCCCGCCTCTGTTTCCCCATATCTGATTCCCCGCCTCTATTTGCCCACCTCTGATTCCCCACCTCAGTTTCCCCATATCTGATTCCCCGCCTCTGAATCCCCAACTCTGATTCCCTGCATCTAATTCCCCAGCTCTGATTCCCCGCCTCTGATTCCCCGTGTCTGATTTCCTGCCTCTGATTCCACGCCTCTGATTACCCATATCTGATTCACCGCCTCTGATTCCCCACCTCTGATTCCCCATCTCTGATTCCGCACATCCCATTCCCTGCCTCTGATTCCCCGCCTCTGATTCCCCGCCTCAGATTCCCCGTGTCTGATTCACCGCCTCTGATTCCCCACCTCTGATTCCCCATCTCTGATTCCGCACATCCGATTCCCTGCTTCTGATTCCCCGCCTCTGATTCACAGCCTCTGATTCCCCAGCTCTGATTCCCCGCCTCAGATTCCCCGCGTCTTATTCCCTGCTTCTGATTCTGATTCCCTGCCTCTGATTCCCCATCTCTGATTCCGCACATCTGATTCCCTGCCTCTGATACCCCACCTCTGATTCCCCATATCTGATTCCCCGCCTCTGTTTCCCCGCCTCTGATTCCCCGCCTCTGTTTCCCCATATCTAAATCCCCGCCTCTGATTCCCCAACTCTGATTCCCCACCTCTGATTCCCCAGCTCTGATTCCCCACCTCTGATTCCCCATATCTGATTCCCCGCCTCTGTTTCCCCGCCTCTGATTCCCCGCCACTTTTTCCCCATATCTGATTCCCCGCCTCTGAATCCCCAACTCTGATTCCCTGCATCTAATTCCCCAGCTCTGATTCCCCGCCTCTGATTCCCCGTGTCTGATTTCCTGCCCCTGATTCCCCGCCTCTGATTACCCATGTCTAATTCACCGCCTCTGATTCCCCACCTCTGATTCCCCATCTCTGATTCCGCACATCCGATTCCCTGCCTCTGATTCCCCGCCTCTGATTCACCGCCTCTGATTCCCGGCCTCTGATTTCCCGCCTCTGATTCCCTGCCACTGATACCCCGCCCCTGATTCCCCACCTCTGATTCCCCATATCTGATTCCCCGCCTCTGTTTCCCCGCCTCTGATTCCCCGCCTCTGATTCCCCATATCTGAATCCCCGCCTCTGATTCCCCAACTCTGATTCCCCAACTCTGATTCCCCGCCTCTGATTCTCCATCTCTGATTCACAACCTCTGATTCCCCACCTCTGATTCCCCATATCTGATTCCCCGCCTCTGTTTCCCCGCCTCTGATTCCCCACCTCTGATTAACAATATCTGATTCCCCGCCTCTGATTCCCCACCTCTGATTCCCCGCCTCTGATTCGCCAGCTATGATTCCCCGCCTCTGATTCCCCAGCTCTGATTCCCCGCCTCTGATTCCCCGTGTTTGATTCCCTGCCTCTGATTCCCGGCCTCTGATTCCCCATCTCTGATTCACCGCCTTTGATTCGCCACCTCTGATTCCCCATATCTGATTCCCCGCCTCTGTTTACCCGCCTCTGATTCCCCGCCTCTGATTCACCATATAACATTCCCCGCCTCTGAATCCCCATCTCTGATTCCCGGACTCTGATTCCCCACCTCTGATTCCCGGCCTCTTATTCCCGGCATCTGATTCCGGCCTCTGATCCCCGGCCTCTGATTCCCTGCTTCTGATTCTGATTCCCTGCCTCTGATTCCCCATCTCTGATTGCGCACATCTGATTCCCTGCCTCTGATTCCCCACCTCTGATTCCCCATATCTGATTCCCCGCCTCTATTTCCCCGCCTCTGATTCCCCGCCTCTGTTTCCCAATATCTAAGTCCCAGCCACTGATTCCCCAACTCTGATTCCCCACCTCTGATTCTCCAGCTCTGATTCCCCGCCTCTGATTCCCCATCTCTGATTCCGCACATCTTATTCCCTGCCTCTGATTCCCCGACTCTGATTCCCCAGCTCTGATTCCCCGCCTCTGATTCCCCAACTCTGATTCCCCGCCTCTCATTCCCCAGCTCCGATTCCCTGCCTCTGATTCACCGCCTTTGATTCGCCACCTCTGAATCCCCATATCTGATTCCTCGCCTCTGTTTCCCCGCCTCTGATTCCCCGCCTCTGATTCCCCATATCTCATTCCCCGCTTCTGATTCCCCATCTCTGATTCCCGGACTCTGATTCCCAACCTCTGATTCCCGGCCTCTTATTCCCGGCATCTGATTCCGGCCTCTAATTCCCGCCCTCTGATTCCCTGCTTCTGATTCTGATTCCCCACCTCTGATTCCGCATCTCTGATTCCGCACATCCGATTCCCTGCCTCTGATTCCCCGCCCCTGATTCACCGCCTCTGATTCCCGGTCTCTGATTTCCCGCCTCTGATTCCCTGCCACTGATACCCCGCCCCTGATTCCCCACCTCTGATTCCCCATATCTGATTCCCCGCCTCTGTTTCCCCGCATCTGATTCCCCGCCTCTGATTCCCCATATCTGATTCCCCGCCTCTGATTCCCCAACTCTGATTCCCCGCCTCTGATTCCCCAGCTCTGATTCCCCGCCTCTGATTCCCCGCATCTGATTCCCTGCATCTGATTCCAAGCCTCTGATTCCCTGCCTCTGATTCCCAACCTCTGATTCCCCAACTCTGATTCCCCATATCTGATTCCCCGCGTCTGTTTCCCCGCCTCTGATTCCCCGCCTCTGTTTCCCCATATCTAATTCCCAACCTCTGATGCCCCAACTCTGATTCCCTGCCTCTGATTCCCCGCGTTCTATTCCCTGCCTCTGATTCCCCGCCTGTGATTCCCCATCTCTGATTCACCACCTCTGATTCCCCACCACTGATTCCCCATATCTAATTCCCCGCCTCAGTTTTCCAGCCTCTGATTCCCCGCCTCTGTTTCCCCATATCTGATTCCCCGCCTCTGAATCCCCAACTCTGATTCCCTGCCTCTGATTCCCTGCTTCTGATTCTGATTCCCCACCTCTGATTCCCCGCCTCTGATTCCCCGCATCTGATTCCATGCATCTGATTCCCAGCCTCTGATTCCCTGCCTCTGATTCCCAACCTCTGATTCCCCACCTCTGATTCCCCATATCTGATTCCCGCCTCTGTTTCCCCGCCTCTGATTCCCCTCTTCTGTTTCCCCATATCTGATCCCCGCCTCTATTTGCCCGCCTCTGATTCCCCGCCTCTGTTTCCCCATATCTGATTCCCCGCCTCTGAATCCCCAACTCTGATTCCCTGCCTCTAATTTCCCAGCTCTGATTCCCAGCCTCTGATTCCCCGTGTCTGATTTCCTGCCTCTGATTCCCCACCTCTGATTACCCATGTCTGATTCACCGCCTCTGATTCCCCACCTCTGATTCCCCATCTCTGATTCTGCACATCCGATTCCCTGCCTCTGATTCCCCGCCTCTGATTCACTGCCTCTGATTCCCCAGCTCTGATTCCCCGCCTCTGATTCCCCGCGTCTTATTCCCTGCTTCTGATTCTGATTCCCTGCCTCTGATTCCGCATCTCTGATTCCGCACATCTGATTCCCTGCCTCTGATTCCCCACCTCTGATTCCCCATATCTGATTCCCCGCCTCTGTTTCCCCGCCTCTGATTCCCCGCCTCTGTTTCCCCATATCTAAGTCCCCGCCTCTGATTCCCCAACTCTGATTCCCCACCTCTGATTCCCCAGCTCTGATTCCCCGCCTCTGATTCCCCGCATCTGATTCCCTGCATCTGATTCCCAGCCTCTGATTCCCTGCCTGTGATTCCCAACCTCTGATTCCCCACCTCTGATTCCCCATATCTGATTCCCCGCCTCTGTTTCCCCGCCTCAGATTCCCCGCCTCTGTTTCCCCATATCTGATTCCCCGCCTCTATTTGCCCACCTCTGATTCCCCACCTCAGTTTCCCAATATCTGATTCCCCGCCTCAGAATCCCCAACTCTGATTCCCTGCATCTAATTCCCCAGCTCTGATTCCCCGCCTCTGATTCCCCGTGTCTGATTTCCTGCCTCTGATTCCCCACCTCTGATTACCCATGTCTGATTCACCGCCTCTGATTCCCCACCTCTGATTCCCCATCTCTGATTCCGCACATCCCATTCCCTGCCTCTGATACCCCGCCTCTGATTCCCCGCCTAAGATTCCCCGTGTCTGATTTCCTGCCTCTGATTCCCCGCCTCTGATTACCCATGTCTGATTCACCGCCTCTGATTCCCAACCTCTGATTCCACATCTCTGATTCCGCACATCCGATTCCCTGCTTCTGATTCCCCGCCTCTGATTCACAGCCTCTGATTCCCCAGCTCTGATTCCCCGCCTCAGATTCCCCGCGTCTTATTCCCTGCTTCTGATTCTGATTCCCTGCCTCTGATTCCCCATCTCTGATTCCGCACATCTGATTCCCTGCCTCTCATTCCCCACCTCTGATTCCCCATATCTGATTCCCCGCCTCTGTTTCCCCGCCTCTGATTCCCCGACTCTGTTTCCCCATATCTAAGTCCCCGCCTCTGATTCCCCAACTCTGATTCCCCACCTCTGATTCCCCAGCTCTGATTCCCCACCTCTGATTCCCCATATCTGATTCCCCGCCTCTGTTTCCCCGCCTCTGATTCCCCGCCACTGTTTCCCCATATCTGATTCCCCGCCTCTGAATCCCCAACTCTGATTCCCTGCATCTAATTCCCCAGCTCTGATTCCCCGCCTCTGATTCCCCGTGTCTGATTTCCTGCCTCTGATTCCCCGCCTCTGATTACCCATGTCTGATTCACCGCCTCTGATTCCCCACCTCTGATTCCCCATCTCTGATTCCGCACATCCGATTCCCTGCCTCTGATTCCCCGCCTCTGATTCACCGCCTCTGATTCCCGGCCTCTGATTTCCCGGCTCTGATTCCCTGCCACTGATACCCCGCCCCTGATTCCCCACCTCTGATTCCCCATATCTGATTCCCCGCCTCTGTTTCCCCGCCTCTAATTCCCCGCCTCTGATTCCCCATATCTGATTCCCCGCCTCTGATTCCTCAACTCTGATTCACAACCTCTGATTCCCCACCTCTGATTCCCCATATCTGATTCCCCGCCTCTGTTTCACCGCCTCTGATTCCACACCTCTGATTAACAATATCTGATTCCCCGCCTCTGATTCCCCACCTCTGATTCCCCGCCTCTGATTCGCCAGCTATGATTCCCCGCCTCTGATTCCCCAGCTCTGATTCCCCGCCTCTGATTCCCCGTGTTTGATTCCCTGCCTCTGATTCCCGGCCTCTGATTCCCCATCTCTGATTCAACGCCTTTGATTCGCCACCTCTGATTCCCCATATCTGATTCCCCGCCTCTGTTTCCCCGCTTCTGATTCCCCGCCTCTGATTCCCCATATCTCATTCCCCGCCTCTGAATCCCCATCTCTGATTCCCGGACTCTGATTCCCCACCTCTGATTCCCGGCCTCTTATTCCCGGCATCTGATTCCGGCCTCTGATCCCCGGCCTCTGATTCCCTGCTTCTGATTCTGATACCCTGCCTCTGATTCCCCATCTCTGATTGCGCACACCTGATTCCATGCCTCTGATTCCCCACCTCTGATTCACCATATCTGATTCCCCGCCTCTGTTTCCCCGCCTCTGATTCCCCGCCTCTGTTTCCCAATATCTAAGTCCCCGCCTCTGATTCCCCATCTCTGATTCCCCACCTCTGATTCTCCAGCTCTGATTCCCCGCCTCTGATTCCCCGCATCTGATTCCCTGCATTTGATTCCAAGCCTCTGATTCCCTGCCTCTGATTCCAAACCTCTGATTCCCCACCTCTGATTTCCCATATCTGATTCCCGGCCTCTGATTCCCCGCCTCTGATTCCCCGTCTCTGATTCCCTGCCTCTGATTCCCCATCTCCGATTCCGCACATCTGATTCCCTGCCTCTGATTCCCCGCCTCTGATTACCCGCCTCTGATTCCCTGCCTCTGATTCCCAACATCTGATTCCCCACCTCTGATTCCCCATATCTGATTCCCCGCCTGTTTCCCCGCCTCTGATTCCCCTCCTCGGATTCCCCAACTCTAATTCCCCGCCTCTGATTCCCCAGCTCTGATTCCCCGTGTTTGATTCCCTGCCTCTGATTCCCTGCCCTGATTCCCCATCTCTGTTTCACCGCCTTTGATTCGCCACCTCTGATTCCCCATATCTGATTCCCCGCCTCTGTTTCCCCGCCTCTGATTCCCTGCCTCTGATTCCCAACCTCTGATTCCACACCTCTGATTCCCCATATCTGATTCCTCGCCTCTGTTTCCCCGCCTCTGATTCCCCGCCCCTGTTTCCCCATATCTGATTCCCCGCCTCTGATTCCCCAACTCTGATTCCCCGCCTCTGATTCCCCAGCTCTGATTCCCCGCCTCTGTTTCCCAATATCTGAGTCCCCGCCTCTGATTCCCCAACTCTGATTCCCCACCTCTGATTCTCCAGCTCTGATTCCCCACCTCTGATTCCCCATCTCTGATTCCGCACATCTGATTCCCTGCCTCTGATTCCCCGACTCTGATTCCCCAGCTCTGATTCCCCGCCTCTGATTCCCCAACTCTGATTCCCCGCCTCTGATTCCCCAGCTCTGATTCCCCGCCTCTGATTCACCGCCTTTGATTCGCCACCTCTGAATCCCCATATTTGATTCCTCGCCTCTGTTTCCCCGCCTCTGATTCCCCGCCTCTGATTCCCCATCTCTGATTCCCGGACTCTGATTCCCAACCTCTGATTCCTGGCCTCTTATTCCCGGCATCTGATTCCGTCCTCTAATTCCCGGCCTCTGATTCCCTGCTTCTGATTCTGATTCCCCACCTCTGATTCCCCATCTCTGATTCCGCACATCCGATTCCCTGCCTCTGATTCCCCGCCCCTGATTCACCGCCTCTAATTCCCGGCCTCTGATTTCCCGCCTCTGATTCCCTGCCACTGATACCCCGCCCCTGATTCCCCACCTCTGATTCCCCATATCTGATTCCCCGCCTCTGTTTCCCCGCCTCTGATTCCCCGCCTCTGATTCCCCATATCTGATTCCCCGCATCTGATTCCCTGCATCTGATTCCAAGCCTCTGATTCCCTGCCTCTGATTCCCAACCTCTGATTCCCCACCTCTGATTCCCCATATCTGATTCCCCGCCTCTGTTTCCCCGCCTCTGATTCGCCGCCTCTGTTTCCCCATATCTAATTCCCAACCTCTGATGCCCCAACTCTGATTCCCTGCCTCTGATGCCCCGCGTTCTATTCCCTGCCTCTGATTCCCCGCCTGTGATTCCCCATCTCTGATTCAGCACCTCTGATTCCCCACCTCTGATTCCCCATATCTAATTCCCCGCCTCTGTTTTCCCGCCTCTGATTCCCCGCCTCTGTTTCCCCATATCTGATTCCCCGCCTCTGAATCCCCAACTCTGATTCCCTGCCTCTGATTCCCTGCTTCTGATTCTGATTCCCCACCTCTGATTCCCCATCTCTGATTCCGCACATCTAATTCCCTGCCTCTGATTCCCCATCTCTGATTCCCCATATCTGATTCCCCGCCTTCTGTTCCCCACCTCTGATTCCCCGCCCCTGTTTCCCCATATCTAAGTCCCCGACTCTGATTCCCCAACTTTGATTCCCCACCTCTGATTCCCCAGCTCTGATTCCCCGCCTCTGATTCCCCGCATCTGATTCCATGCATCTGATTCCCAGCCTCTGATTCCCTGCCTCTGATTCCCAACCTCTGATTCCCCACCTCTGATTCCCCATATCTGATTCCCGCCTCTGTTTCCCCGCCTCTGATTCCCCTCTTCTGTTTCCCCATATCTGATCCCCGCCTCTATTTGCCCGCCTCTGATTCCCCGCCTCTGTTTCCCCATATCTGATTCCCCGCCTCTGAATCCCCAACTCTGATTCCCTGCCTCTAATTTCCCAGCTCTGATTCCCAGCCTCTGATTCCCCGTGTCTGATTTCCTGCCTCTGATTCCCCACCTCTGATTACCCATGTCTGATTCACCGCCTCTGATTCCCCACCTCTGATTCCCCATCTCTGATTCTGCACATCCGATTCCCTGCCTCTGATTCCCCGCCTCTGATTCACTGCCTCTGATTCCCCAGCTCTGATTCCCCGCCTCTGATTCCCCGCGTCTTATTCCCTGCTTCTGATTCTGATTCCCTTCCTCTGATTCCGCATCTCTGATTCCGCACATCTGATTCCCTGCCTCTGATTCCCCACCTCTGATTCCCCATATCTGATTCCCCGCCTCTGTTTCCCTGCCTCTGATTCCCCGCCTCTGTTTCCCCATATCTAAGTCCCCGCCTCTGATTCCCCAACTCTGATTCCCCACCTCTGATTCCCCAGCTCTGATTCCCCGCCTCTGATTCCCCGCATCTGATTCCCTGCATCTGATTCCCAGCCTCTGATTCCCTGCCTGTGATTCCCAACCTCTGATTCCCCACCTCTGATTCCCCATATCTGATTCCCCGCCTCTGTTTCCCCGCCTCAGATTCCCCGCCTCTGTTTCCCCATATCTGATTCCCCGCCTCTATTTGCCCACCTCTGATTCCCCACCTCAGTTTCCCAATATCTGATTCCCCGCCTCAGAATCCCCAACTCTGATTCCCTGCATCTAATTCCCCAGCTCTGATTCCCCGCCTCTGATTCCCCGTGTCTGATTTCCTGCCTCTGATTCCCCACCTCTGATTACCCATGTCTGATTCACCGCCTCTGATTCCCCACCTCTGATTCCCCATCTCTGATTCCGCACATCCCATTCCCTGCCTCTGATACCCCGCCTCTGATTCCCCGCCTAAGATTCCCCGTGTCTGATTTCCTGCCTCTGATTCCCCGCCTCTGATTACCCATGTCTGATTCACCGCCTCTGATTCCCAACCTCTGATTCCACATCTCTGATTCCGCACATCCGATTCCCTGCTTCTGATTCCCCGCCTCTGATTCACAGCCTCTAATTCCCCAGCTCTGATTCCCCGCCTCAGATTCCCCGCGTCTTATTCCCTGCTTCTGATTCTGATTCCCTGCCTCTGATTCCCCATCTCTGATTCCGCACATCTGATTCCCTGCCTCTCATTCCCCACCTCTGATTCCCCATATCTGATTCCCCGCCTCTGTTTCCCCGCCTCTGATTCCCCGACTCTGTTTCCCCATATCTAAGTCCCCGCCTCTGATTCCCCAACTCTGATTCCCCACCTCTGATTCCCCAGCTCTGATTCCCCACCTCTGATTCCCCATATCTGATTCCCCGCCTCTGTTTCCCCGCCTCTGATTCCCCGCCACTGTTTCCCCATATCTGATTCCCCGCCTCTGAATCCCCAACTCTGATTCCCTGCATCTAATTCCCCAGCTCTGATTCCCCGCCTCTGATTCCCCGTGTCTGATTTCCTGCCTCTGATTCCCCGCCTCTGATTACCCATGTCTGATTCACCGCCTCTGATTCCCCACCTCTGATTCCGCACATCCGATTCCCTGCCTCTGATTCCCCGCCTCTGATTCACCGCCTCTGATTCCCGGCCTCTGATTTCCCGGCTCTGATTCCCTGCCACTGATACCCCGCCCCTGATTCCCCACCTCTGATTCCCCATATCTGATTCCCCGCCTCTGTTTCCCCGCCTCTAATTCCCCGCCTCTGATTCCCCATATCTGATTCCCCGCCTCTGATTCCTCAACTCTGATTCACAACCTCTGATTCCCCACCTCTGATTCCCCATATCTGATTCCCCGCCTCTGTTTCCCCGCCTCTGATTCCACACCTCTGATTAACAATATCTGATTCCCCGCCTCTGATTCCCCACCTCTGATTCCCCGCCTCTGATTCGCCAGCTATGATTCCCCGCCTCTGATTCCCCAGCTCTGATTCCCCGCCTCTGATTCCCCGTGTTTGATTCCCTGCCTCTGATTCCCGGCCTCTGATTCCCCATCTCTGATTCAACGCCTTTGATTCGCCACCTCTGATTCCCCATATCTGATTCCCCGCCTCTGTTTCCCCGCTTCTGATTCCCCGCCTCTGATTCCCCATATCTCATTCCCCGCCTCTGAATCCCCATCTCTGATTCCCGGACTCTGATTCCCCACCTCTGATTCCCGGCCTCTTATTCCCGGCATCTGATTCCGGCCTCTGATCCCCGGCCTCTGATTCCCTGCTTCTGATTCTGATACCCTGCCTCTGATTCCCCATCTCTGATTGCGCACACCTGATTCCATGCCTCTGATTCCCCACCTCTGATTCACCATATCTGATTCCCCGCCTCTGTTTCCCCGCCTCTGATTCCCCGCCTCTGTTTCCCAATATCTAAGTCCCCGCCTCTGATTCCCCATCTCTGATTCCCCACCTCTGATTCTCCAGCTCTGATTCCCCGCCTCTGATTCCCCGCATCTGATTCCCTGCATTTGATTCCAAGCCTCTGATTCCCTGCCTCTGATTCCAAACCTCTGATTCCCCACCTCTGATTTCCCATATCTGATTCCCGGCCTCTGATTCCCCGCCTCTGATTCCCCGTCTCTGATTCCCTGCCTCTGATTCCCCATCTCCGATTCCGCACATCTGATTCCCTGCCTCTGATTCCCCGCCTCTGATTACCCGCCTCTGATTCCCTGCCTCTGATTCCCAACATCTGATTCCCCACCTCTGATTCCCCATATCTGATTCCCCGCCTGTTTCCCCGCCTCTGATTCCCCTCCTCGGATTCCCCAACTCTAATTCCCCGCCTCTGATTCCCCAGCTCTGATTCCCCGTGTTTGATTCCCTGCCTCTGATTCCCTGCCCTGATTCCCCATCTCTGTTTCACCGCCTTTGATTCGCCACCTCTGATTCCCCATATCTGATTCCCCGCCTCTGTTTCCCCGCCTCTGATTCCCTGCCTCTGATTCCCAACCTCTGATTCCACACCTCTGATTCCCCATATCTGATTCCTCGCCTCTGTTTCCCCGCCTCTGATTCCCCGCCCCTGTTTCCCCATATCTGATTCCCCGCCTCTGATTCCCCAACTCTGATTCCCCGCCTCTGATTCCCCAGCTCTGATTCCCCGCCTCTGTTTCCCAATATCTGAGTCCCCGCCTCTGATTCCCCAACTCTGATTCCCCACCTCTGATTCTCCAGCTCTGATTCCCCACCTCTGATTCTCCATCTCTGATTCCGCACATCTGATTCCCTGCCTCTGATTCCCCGACTCTGATTCCCCAGCTCTGATTCCCCGCCTCTGATTCCCCAACTCTGATTCCCCGCCTCTGATTCCCCAGCTCTGATTCCCCGCCTCTGATTCACCGCCTTTGATTCGCCACCTCTGAATCCCCATATTTGATTCCTCGCCTCTGTTTCCCCGCCTCTGATTCCCCGCCTCTGATTCCCCATATCTCATTCCCCGCCTCTGATTCCCCATCTCTGATTCCCGGACTCTGATTCCCAACCTCTGATTCCTGGCCTCTTATTCCCGGCATCTGATTCCGTCCTCTAATTCCCGGCCTCTGATTCCCTGCTTCTGATTCTGATTCCCCACCTCTGATTCCCCATCTCTGATTCCGCACATCCGATTCCCTGCCTCTGATTCCCCGCCCCTGATTCACCGCCTCTAATTCCCGGCCTCTGATTTCCCGCCTCTGATTCCCTGCCACTGATACCCCGCCCCTGATTCCCCACCTCTGATTCCCCATATCTGATTCCCCGCCTCTGTTTCCCCGCCTCTGATTCCCCGCCTCTGATTCCCCATATCTGATTCCCCGCATCTGATTCCCTGCATCTGATTCCAAGCCTCTGATTCCCTGCCTCTGATTCCCAACCTCTGATTCCCCACCTCTGATTCCCCATATCTGATTCCCCGCCTCTGTTTCCCCGCCTCTGATTCGCCGCCTCTGTTTCCCCATATCTAATTCCCAACCTCTGATGCCCCAACTCTGATTCCCTGCCTCTGATGCCCCGCGTTCTATTCCCTGCCTCTGATTCCCCGCCTGTGATTCCCCATCTCTGATTCAGCACCTCTGATTCCCCACCTCTGATTCCCCATATCTAATTCCCCGCCTCTGTTTTCCCGCCTCTGATTCCCCACCTCTGTTTCCCCATATCTGATTCCCCGCCTCTGAATCCCCAACTCTGATTCCCTGCCTCTGATTCCCTGCTTCTGATTCTGATTCCCCACCTCTGATTCCCCATCTCTGATTCCGCACATCTAATTCCCTGCCTCTGATTCCCCATCTCTGATTCCCCATATCTGATTCCCCGCCTTCTGTTCCCCACCTCTGATTCCCCGCCTCTGTTTCCCCATATCTAAGTCCCCGACTCTGATTCCCCAACTTTGATTCCCCACCTCTGATTCCCCAGCTCTGATTCCCCGCCTCTGATTCCCCGCATCTGATTCCATGCATCTGATTCCCAGCCTCTGATTCCCTGCCTCTAATTCCCAACCTCTGATTCCACACCTCTGATTCCCCATATCTGATTCCCCGCCTCTGTTTCCCCGCCTCTGATTCCCCTCCTCTCTTTCCCCATATCTGATCCCCGCCTCTATTTGCCCGCCTCTGATTCACTGCCTCTAAGTTCCCAGCTCTGATTCCCCGCCTCTGATTCCCCGTGTCTGATTTCCTGCCTCTGATTCCCTGCCTCTGATTACCCATGTCTGATTCACCGCCTCTGATTCCCCACCTCTGATTCCCCATCTCTGATTCCGCACATCCGATTCCCTGCCTCTGATTCCCCCCCTCTGATTCACTGCCTCTGATTCCCCAGCTCTGATTCCCCGCCTCTGATTCCCCGCGTCTTATTCCCTGCTTCTGATTCTGATTCCCTGCCTCTGATTCCCCATCTCTGATTCCGCACATCTGATTCCCTGCCTCTGATTCCCCACCTCTGATTCCCCATATCTGATTCCCCGCCTCTGTTTCCCCGCCTCTGATTCCCCGCCTCTGTTTCCCCATATCTAAGTCCCCGCCTCTGATTCCCCAACTCTGATTCCCCACCTCTGATTCCCCAGATCTGATTCCCCGCCTCTGATTCCCCGCATCTGATTCCCTGCATCTGATTCCCAGCCTCTGATTCCCTGCCTGTGATTCCCAACCTCTGATTCCCCACCTCTGATTCCCCATATCTGATTCCCCGCCTCTGTTTCCCCACCTCTGATTCCCCGCCTCTGTTTCCCCATATCTGATTCCCCGCCTCTATTTGCCAACCTCTGATTCCCCACCTCAGTTTCCCCATATCTGATTCCCCGCCTCTGAATCCCCAACTCTGATTCCCTGCATCTAATTCCCCAGCTCTGATTCCCCGCCTCTGATTCCCCGTGTCTGATTTCCTGCCTCTGATTCCCCGCCTCTGATTACCCATGTCTGATTCACCGCCTCTGATTCCCCACCTCTGATTCCCCATCTCTGATTCCGCACATCCCATTCCCTGCCTCTGATTCCCCGCCTCTGATTCCCCGCCTCAGATTCCCCGTGTCTGATTTCCTGCCTCTGATTCCCCGCCTCTGATTACCCATGTCTGATTCACCGCCTCTGATTCCCCACCTCTGATTCCCCATCTATGATTCCGCACATCCGATTCCCTGCTTCTGATTCCCCGCCTCTGATTCACAGCCTCTGATTCCCCAGCTCTGATTCCCCGCCTCAGATTCCCCGCGTCTTATTCCCTGCTTCTGATTCTGATTCCCTGCCTCTGATTCCCCATCTCTGATACCGCACATCTGATTCCCTGCCTCTGATTCCCCACCTCTGATTCCCCATATCTGATTCCCCGCCTCTGTTTCCCCGCCTCTGATTCCCAGCCTCTGTTTCCCCATATCTAAGTCCCCGCCTCTGATTCCCCAACTCTGATTCCCCACCTCTGATTCCCCACCTCTGATTCCCCACCTCTGATTCCCCATATCTGATTCCCCGCCTCTGAATCCCCAACTCTGATTCCCTGCATCTAATTCCCCAGCTCTGATTCCCCGCCTCTGATTCCCCATGTCTGATTTCCTGCCTCTGATTCCCCGCCTCTGATTACCCATGTCTGATTCACCGCCTCTGATTCCCCACCTCTGATTCCCCATCTCTGATTCCGCACATCCGATTCCCTGCCTCTGATTCCCCGCCTCTGATTCACCGCCTCTGATTCCCGGCCTCTGATTTCCCGCCTCTGATTCCCTGCCACTGATACCCCGCCCCTGATTCCCCACCTCTGATTCCCCATATCTGATTCCCCGCCTCTGTTTCCCCGCCTCTGATTCCCCGCCTCTGATTCCCCATATCTGACTCCCCGCCTCTGATTCCCCAACTCTGATTCCCCGCCTCTGATTCCCCAGCTCTGAATCCCCGCCTCTGATTCCCCGCGTCTGATTACCGGCCTCTGATTACCCGCCTCTGATTCTCCATCTCTGATTCACAACCTCTGATTCCCCACCTCTGATTCCCCATATCTGATTCCCCGCCTCTGTTTCCCCGCGTCTGATTCCCCAGCTCTGATTAACAATATCTGATTCCCCGCCTCTGATTCCCCACCTCTGATTCCCCGCCTCTGATTCGCCAGCTATGATTCCCCGCCTCTGATTCCCCAGCTCTGATTCCCCGCCTCTGATTCCCCATGTTTGATTCCCTGCCTCTGATTCCCGGCCTCTGATTCCCCATGTTTGATTCCCTGCCTCTGATTCCCGGCCTCTGATTCCCCATGTCTGATTCACCGCATTTGATTCGCCACCTCTGATTCCCCATATCTGATTCCCCGCCTCTGTTTCCCCGCCTCTGATTCCCCGCCTCTGATTCCACATATCTCATTCCCCGCCTCTGAATCCCCATCTCTGATTCCCGGACTCTGATTCCCCACCTCTGATTCCCGGCCTCTTATTCCCGGCATCTGATTCCGGCCTCTGATCCCCGGCCTCTGATTCCGTGCTTCTGATTCTGATTCCCTGCCTCTGATACCCCATCTCTGATTGCGCACATCTGATTCCCTGCCTCTGATTCCCCACCTCTGATTCCCCATATCTGATTCCCCGCCTCTGTTTCCCCGCCTCTGATTCCCCGCCGCTGTTTCCCAATATCTAAGTCCCCGCCTCTGATTCCCCAACTCTGATTCTCCACCTCTGATTCTCCAGCTCTGATTCCCCGCCTCTGATTCCCCGCATCTGATTCCCTGCATCTGATTCCAAGCCTCTGATTCCCTGCCTCTGATTCCCAACCTCTGATTCCCCACCTCTGATTTCCCATATCTGATTCCCCGCCTCGGTTTCCCCGCCTCTGATTCCCCGCCTCTGTTTCCCCATATCTGATTCCCGGCCTCTGATTCCCCGCCTCTGATTCCCCGCCTCTGATTCCCTGCCTCTGATTCCCCATCTCCGATTCCGCACTTCTGATTCCCTGCCTCTGATTCCCCGCCTCTCATTCCCCGCCTCTGATTCCCTGCCTCTGATTCCCAACGTCTGATTCCCCACCTCTGATTCCCCATATCTGATTCCCCGCCTGTTTCCCCGCCTCTGACTCCCCTCCTCTGATTCCCCAACTCTAATTCCCCGCCTCTGATTCCCCAGCTCTGATTCCCCGTGTTTGATTCCCTGCCTCTGATTCCCTGCCCTGATTCCCCATCTCTGTTTCACCGCCTTTGATTCGCCACCTCTGATTCCCCATATCTGATTCCCCTCCTCTGTTTCCCCGCCTCTGATTCCCTGCCTCTGATTCCCAACCTCTGATTCCACACCTCTGATTCCCCATATCTGATTCCTCGCCTCTGTTTCCCCGCCTCTGATTCCCCGCCCCTGTTTCCCCATATCTGATTCCCCGCCTCTGATTCAACTCTGATTCCCCGCCTCTGATTCCCCAGCTCTGATTCCCCGCCTCTGATTCCCCGTGTTTGATTCCCTGCCTCTGATTGCCCGCCTCTGATTCCCCATCTCTGATTCACCGCCTTTGATTCGCCACCTCTGATTCCCCATATCTGATTCCCCACCTCTGTTTCCCCGCCTCTGATTCCCCGCCTCTGATTCTCCATATCTCATTCTCCGCCTCTGAATCCCCATCTCTGATTCCCGGACTCTGATTCCCCACCTCTGATTCCCGGCCTCTTATTCCCAGCATCTGATTCCCGGCCTCTGATTCCCGGCATCTCATTCCCCGCTTCTGATTCTGATTCCCTGCCTCTGATTCCCCATCTCTGATTCCGCACATCTGATTCCCTGCCTCTGATTCCCCACCTCTGATTCCCCATATCTGATTCCCCGCCTCTGTTTCCCCGCCTCTGATTCCCCGCCTCTGTTTCCCCATATCTAATTCCAAACCTCTGATGCCCCAACTCTAATTCCCTGCCTCTGATTCCCCGCGTTCTATTCCCTGCCTCTGATTCCCCGCCTGTGATTCCCCATCTCTGATTCACCACCTCTGATTCCCCACCTCTGATTCCCCATATCTGATTCCCTGCCTCTGTTTCCCAACCTCTGATTCCACACCTCTGATTCCCCATATCTGATTCCCCGCCTCTGTTTCCCCGCCTCTGATTCCCGGCCCCTGTTTCTCCATATCTGATTCCCCGCCTCTGATTCCCCAACTCTGATTCCCCGCCTCTGATTCCCCAGCTCTGATTCCCCGCCTCTGATTCCCTGTGTTTGATTCCCTGCCTCTGATTCCCCGCCTCTGATTCCCCATCTCTGATTCACTGCCTTTGATTCGCCACCTCTGATTCCCCATATCTGATTCCCCACCACTGTTTCCACGCCTCAAATTCCCCGCATCTGATTCTCCATATCTCATTCCCCGCCTTTGAATCCCCATCTCTGATTCCCGGACTCTGATTCCCCACCTCTGATTCCCGGCCTCTTACTCCCAGCATCTGATTCCTGGCCTCTGATTCCCCATATCTGATTCCCCGCTTCTGATTCTGATTCCCTGCCTCTGATTCCCCA
Source organism: Narcine bancroftii (assembly GCF_036971445.1). Classification (NCBI taxonomy): domain Eukaryota; kingdom Metazoa; phylum Chordata; class Chondrichthyes; order Torpediniformes; family Narcinidae; genus Narcine; species Narcine bancroftii. The sequence continues at coordinate 11,757,942 of NW_027211893.1, read as the reverse complement.
TCTCTGATTCCGCACATCTGATTCCCTGCCTCTGATTCCCCACCTCTGATTCCCCATATCTGATTCCCCGCCTCTGTTTCCCCACCTCTGATTCCCCGCCTCTGTTTCCCCATATCTAATTCCCAACCTCTGATGCCCCAACTCTGATTCCCTGCCTCTGATTCCCCGCGTTCTATTCCCTGCCTCTGATTCCCCGCCTGTGATTCCCCATCTCTGATTCACCACCTCTGATTCCCCACCTCTGATTCCCCATATCTAATTCCCCGCCTCTGTTTTCCCGCCTCTGATTCCCCGCCTCTGTTTCCCCATATCTGATTCCCCGCCTCTATTTGCCAACCTCTGATTCCCCACCTCAGTTTCCCCATATCTGATTCCCCGCCTCTGAATCCCCAACTCTGATTCCCTGCATCTAATTCCCCAGCTCTGATTCCCCGCCTCTGATTCCCCGTGTCTGATTTCCTGCCTCTGATTCCCCGCCTCTGATTACCCATGTCTGATTCACCGCCTCTGATTCCCCACCTCTGATTCCCCATCTCTGATTCCGCACATCCCATTCCCTGCCTCTGATTCCCCGCCTCTGATTCCCCGCCTCAGATTCCCCGTGTCTGATTTCCTGCCTCTGATTCCCCGCCTCTGATTACCCATGTCTGATTCACCGCCTCTGATTCCCCACCTCTGATTCCCCATCTCTGATTCCGCACATCCGATTCCCTGCTTCTGATTCCCCGCCTCTGATTCACAGCCTCTGATTCCCCAGCTCTGATTCCCCGCCTCAGATTCCCCGCGTCTTATTCCCTGCTTCTGATTCTGATTCCCTGCCTCTGATTCCCCATCTCTGATACCGCACATCTGATTCCCTGCCTCTGATTCCCCACCTCTGATTCCCCATATCTGATTCCCCGCCTCTGTTTCCCCGCCTCTGATTCCCAGCCTCTGTTTCCCCATATCTAAGTCCCCGCCTCTGATTCCCCAACTCTGATTCCCCACCTCTGATTCCCCACCTCTGATTCCCCACCTCTGATTCCCCATATCTGATTCCCCGCCTCTGAATCCCCAACTCTGATTCCCTGCATCTAATTCCCCAGCTCTGATTCCCCGCATCTGATTCCCCATGTCTGATTTCCTGCCTCTGATTCCCCGCCTCTGATTACCCATGTCTGATTCACCGCCTCTGATTCCCCACCTCTGATTCCCCATCTCTGATTCCGCACATCCGATTCCCTGCCTCTGATTCCCCGCCTCTGATTCACCGCCTCTGATTCCCGGCCTCTGATTTCCCGCCTCTGATTCCCTGCCACTGATACCCCGCCCCTGATTCCCCACCTCTGATTCCCCATATCTGATTCCCCGCCTCTGTTTCCCCGCCTCTGATTCCCCGCCTCTGATTCCCCATATCTGATTCCCCGCCTCTGATTCCCCAACTCTGATTCCCCGCCTCTGATTCCCCAGCTCTGAATCCCCGCCTCTGATTCCCCGCGTCTGATTACCGGCCTCTGATTACCCGCCTCTGATTCTCCATCTCTGATTCACAACCTCTGATTCCCCACCTCTGATTCCCCATATCTGATTCCCCGCCTCTGTTTCCCCGCGTCTGATTCCCCAGCTCTGATTAACAATATCTGATTCCCCGCCTCTGATTCCCCACCTCTGATTCCCCGCCTCTGATTCGCCAGCTATGATTCCCCGCCTCTGATTCCCCAGCTCTGATTCCCCGCCTCTGATTCCCCATGTTTGATTCCCTGCCTCTGATTCCCGGCCTCTGATTCCCCATGTCTGATTCACCGCCTTTGATTCGCCACCTCTGATTCCCCATATCTGATTCCCCGCCTCTGTTTCCCCGCCTCTGATTCCCCGCCTCTGATTCCACATATCTCATTCCCCGCCTCTGAATCCCCATCTCTGATTCCCGGACTCTGATTCCCCACCTCTGATTCCCGGCCTCTTATTCCCTGCATCTGATTCCGGCCTCTGATCCCCGGCCTCTGATTCCCTGCTTCTGATTCTGATTCCCTGCCTCTGATACCCCATCTCTGATTGCGCACATCTGATTCCCTGCCTCTGATTCCCCACCTCTGATTCCCCATATCTGATTCCCCGCCTCTGTTTCCCTGCCTCTGATTCCCCGCCTCTGTTTCCCAATATCTAAGTCCCCGCCTCTGATTCCCCAACTCTGATTCCCCACCTCTGATTCTCCAGCTCTGATTCCCCGCCTCTGATTCCCCGCATCTGATTCCCTGCATCTGATTCCAAGCCTCTGATTCCCTGCCTCTGATTCCCAACCTCTGATTCCCCACCTCTGATTTCCCATATCTGATTCCCCGCCTCTGTTTCCCCGCCTCTGATTCCCCGCCTCTGTTTCCCCATATCTGATTCCCGGCCTCTGATTCCCCGCCTCTGATTCCCCGCCTCTGATTCCCTGCCTCTGATTCCCCATCTCCGATTCCGCACATCTGATTCCCTGCCTCTGATTCCCCGCCTCTCATTCCCCGCCTCTGATTCCCTGCCTCTGATTCCCAACATCTGATTCCCCACCTCTGATTCCCCATATCTGATTCCCCGCCTGTTTCCCCGCCTCTGACTCCCCTCCTCTGATTCCCCAACTCTAATTCCCCGCCTCTGATTCCCCAGCTCTGATTCCCCGTGTTTGATTCCCTGCCTCTGATTCCCTGCCCTGATTACCCATCTCTGTTTCACCGCCTTTGATTCGCCACCTCTGATTCCCCATATCTGATTCCCCTCCTCTGTTTCCCCGCCTCTGATTCCCTGCCTCTGATTCCCAACCTCTGATTCCACACCTCTGATTCCCCATATCTGATTCCTCGCCTCTGTTTCCCCGCCTCTGATTCCCCGCCCCAGTTTCCCCATATCTGATTCCCCGCCTCTGATTCAACTCTGATTCCCCGCCTCTGATTCCCCAGCTCTGATTCCCCGCCTCTGATTCCCCGTGTGTGATTCCCTGCCTCTGATTGCCCGCCTCTGATTCCCCATCTCTGATTCACCGCCTTTGATTCGCCACCTCTGATTCCCCATATCTGATTCCCCACCTCTGTTTCCCCGCCTCTGATTCCCCGCCTCTGATTCTCCATATCTCATTCTCCGCCTCTGAATCCCCATCTCTGATTCCCGGACTCTGATTCCCCACCTCTGATTCCCGGCCTCTTATTCCCAGCATCTGATTCCCGGCCTCTGATTCCCGGCCTCTGATTCCCCGCTTCTGATTCTGATTCCCTGCCTCTGATTCCCCATCTCTGATTCCGCACATCTGATTCCCTGCCTCTGATTCCCCACCTCTGATTCCCCATATCTGATTCCCCGCCTCTGTTTCCCCGCCTCTGATTCCCCGCCTCTGTTTCCCCATATCTAATTCCCAACCTCTGATGCCCCAACTCTAATTCCCTGCCTCTGATTCCCCGCGTTCTATTCCCTGCCTCTGATTCCCCGCCTGTGATTCCCCATCTCTGATTCACCACCTCTGATTCCCCACCTCTGATTCCCCATATCTGATTCCCCGCCTCTGTTTCCCAACCTCTGATTCCACACCTCTGATTCCCCATATCTGATTCCCCGCCTCTGTTTCCCCGCCTCTGATTCCCGGCCCCTGTTTCCCCATATCTGATTCCCCGCCTCTGATTCCCCAACTCTGATTCCCCGCCTCTGATTCCCCAGCTCTGATTCCCCGCCTCTGATTCCCTGTGTTTGATTCCCTGCCTCTGATTCCCCGCCTCTGATTCCCCATCTCTGATTCACTGCCTTTGATTCGCCACCTCTGATTCCCCATATCTGATTCCCCACCACTGTTTCCACGCCTCAAATTCCCCGCATCTGATTCTCCATATCTCATTCCCCGCCTTTGAATCCCCATCTCTGATTCCCGGACTCTGATTCCCCACCTCTGATTCCCGGCCTCTTACTCGAGCATCTGATTCCTGGCCTCTGATTCCCCATATCTGATTCCCTGCTTCTGATTCTGATTCCCTGCCTCTGATTCCCCATCTCTGATTCCGCACATCTGATTCCCTGCCTCTGATTCCCCACCTCTGATTCCCCATATCTGATTCCCCGCCTCTGTTTCCCCACCTCTGATTCCCCGCCTCTGTTTCCCCATATCTAATTCCCAACCTCTGATGCCCCAACTCTGATTCCCTGCCTCTGATTCCCCGCGTTCTATTCCCTGCCTCTGATTCCCCGCCTGTGATTCCCCATCTCTGATTCACCACCTCTGATTCCCCACCTCTGATTCCCCATATCTGATTCCCCGCCTCTGAATCCCCAACTCTGATTCCCTGCCTCTGATTCCCCAGCTCTGATTCCCCACCTTTGATTCCCCCCGTCTGATTCCCAGCCTCTGAATCCCCGTGTCTGATTTCCTGCCTCTGATTCACCGCCTCTGATTCCCTATCTCTGACTCACCGCCTCTGATTCCCCACCTCTGATTCCCCATCTCTGATTCCGCACATCTGATTCCCTGCCTCTGATTCCCCGACTCTGATTCCCCGCCTCTGATTCCCCAACTCTGATTCCCCGCCTCTGATTCCCCGCCTCTGTTTCCCCGCCTCTGATTCCCCAGCTCTGATTAACAATATCTGATTCCCCGCCTCTGATTCCCCACCTCTGATTCCCCGCCTCTGATTCGCCAGCTATGATTCCCCGCCTCTGATTCCCCAGCTCTGATTCCCCGCCTCTGATTCCCCGTGTTTGATTCCCTGCCTCTGATTCCCGGCCTCTGATTCCCCATCTCTGATTCACCGCCTTTGATTCGCCACCTCTGATTCCCCATATCTGATTCCCCGCCTCTGTTTCCCCGCCTCTGATTCCCCGCCTCTGATTCCACATATCTCATTCCCCGCCTCTGAATCTCCATCTCTGATTCCCGGACTCTGATTCCCCACCTCTGATTCCCGGCCTCTTATTCCCGGCATCTGATTCCGGCCTCTGATCCCCGGCCTCTGATTCCCTGCTTCTGATTCTGATTCCCTGCCTCTGATTCCCCATCTCTGATTGCGCACATCTGATTCCCTGCCTCTGATTCCCCACCTCTGATTCCCCATATCTGATTTCCCGCCTCTGTTTCCCCGCCTCTGATTCCCCGCCTCTGTTTCCCAATATCTAAGTCCCCGCCTCTGATTCCCCAACTCTGATTCCCCACCTCTGATTCCCCAGCTCTGATTCCCCGCCTCTGATTCCCCGCATCTGATTCCCTGCATCTGATTCCAAGCCTCTGATTCCCTGCCTCTGATTCCCAACCTCTGATTCCCCACCTCTGATTCCCCATATCTGATTCCCCGCATCTGATTCCCTGCATCTGATTCCAAGCCTCTGATTCCCTGCCTCTGATTCCCAACCTCTGATTCCCCACCTCTGATTCCCCATATCTGATTCCCCGCCTCTGTTTCCCCGCCTCTGATTCCCCGCCTCTGTTTCCCCATATCTTATTCCCAACCTCTGATGCCCCAACTCTGATTCCCTGCCTCTGATTCCCCGCGTTCTATTCCCTGCCTCTGATTCCCCGCCTGTGATTCCCCATCTCTGATTCACCACCTCTGATTCCCCACCTCTGATTCCCCATATCTAATACCCCGCCTCTGTTTTCCCGCCTCTGATTCCCCGCCTCTGTTTCCCCATATCTGATTCCCCGCCTCTGAATCCCCAACTCTGATTCCCTGCCTCTGATTCCCTGCTTCTGATTCTGATTCCCCACCTCTGATTCCCCATCTCTGATTCCGCACATCTAATTCCCTGCCTCTGATTCCCCATCTCTGATTCCCCATATCTGATTCCCCGCCTTCTGTACCCCGCCTCTGATTCCCCGCCTCTGTTTCCCCATATCTAAGTCCCCGACTCTGATTCCCCAACTTTGATTCCCCACCTCTGATTCCCCAGCTCTGATTCCCCGCCTCTGATTCCCCGCATCTGATTCCATGCATATGATTCCCAGCCTCTGATTCCCTGCCTCTGATTCCCAACCTCTGATTCCCCACCTCTGATTCCCCATATCTGATTCCCCGCCTCTGTTTCCCCGCCTCTGATTCCCCTCCTCTGTTTCCCCATATCTGATCCCTGCCTCTATTTGCCCGCCTCTGTTTCCCCGCCTCTTTTTCCCCATATCTGATTCCCCGCCTCTGAATCCCCAACTCTGATTCCCTGCCTCTAATTTCCCAGCTCTGATTCCCCGCCTCTGATTCCCCGTGTCTGATTTCCTGCCTCTGATTCCCCGCCTCTGATTACCCATGTCTGATTCACCGCCTCTGATTCCCCACCTCTGATTCCCCATCTCTGATTCGGCACATCCGATTCCCTGCCTCTGATTCCCCGCCTCTGATTCACTGCCTCTGATTCCCCAGCTCTGATTCCCCATATCTGATTCCCCGCCTGATTCCCCGCCTCTGACTCCCCTCCTCTGATTCCCCAACTCTAATTCCCCGCCTCTGATTCCCCAGCTCTGATTCCCCGTGTTTGATTCCCTGCCTCTGATTCCCTGCCCTGATTACCCATCTCTGTTTCACCGCCTTTGATTCGCCACCTCTGATTCCCCATATCTGATTCCCCTCCTCTGTTTCCCCGCCTCTGATTCCCTGCCTCTGATTCCCAACCTCTGATTCCACACCTCGGATTCCCCATATCTGATTCCTCGCCTCTGTTTCCCCGCCTCTGATTCCCCGCCCCTGTTTCCCCATATCTGATTCCCCGCCTCTGATTCAACTCTGATTCCCCGCCTCTGATTCCCCAGCTCTGATTCCCCGCCTCTGATTCCTCGTGTGTGATTCCCTGCCTCTGATTGCCCGCCTCTGATTCCCCATCTCTGATTCACCGCCTTTGATTCGCCACCTCTGATTCCCCATATCTGATTCCCCACCTCTGTTTCCCCGCCTCTGATTCCCCGCCTCTGATTCTCCATATCTCATTCTCCGCCTCTGAATCCCCATCTCTGATTCCCGGACTCTGATTCCCCACCTCTGATTCCCGGCCTCTTATTCCCAGCATCTGATTCCCGGCCTCTGATTCCCGGCCTCTGATTCCCCGCTTCTGATTCTGATTCCCTGCCTCTGATTCCCCATCTCTGATTCCGCACATCTGATTCCCTGCCTCTGATTCCCCACCTCTGATTCCCCATATCTGATTCCCCGCCTCTGTTTCCCCGCCTCTGATTCCCCGCCTCTGTTTCCCCATATCTAATTCCCAACCTCTGATGCCCCAACTCTAATTCCCTGCCTCTGATTCCCCGCGTTCTATTCCCTGCCTCTGATTCCCCGCCTGTGATTCCCCATCTCTGATTCACCACCTCTGATTCCCCACCTCTGATTCCCCATATCTGATTCCCCGCCTCTGTTTCCCAACCTCTGATTCCACACCTCTGATTCCCCATATCTGATTCCCCGCCTCTGTTTCCCCGCCTCTGATTCCCGGCCCCTGTTTCCCCATATCTGATTCCCCGCCTCTGATTCCCCAACTCTGATTCCCCGCCTCTGATTCCCCAGCTCTGATTCCCCGCCTCTGATTCCCTGTGTTTGATTCCCTGCCTCTGATTCCCCGCCTTTGAATCCCCATCTCTGATTCCCGGACTCTGATTCCCCACCTCTGATTCCCGGCCTCTTACTCGAGCATCTGATTCCTGGCCTCTGATTCCCCATATCTGATTCCCTGCTTCTGATTCTGATTCCCTGCCTCTGATTCCCCATCTCTGATTCCGCACATCTGATTCCCTGCCTCTGATTCCCCACCTCTGATTCCCCATATCTGATTCCCCGCCTCTGTTTCCCCACCTCTGATTCCCCGCCTCTGTTTCCCCATATCTAATTCCCAACCTCTGATGCCCCAACTCTGATTCCCTGCCTCTGATTCCCCGCGTTCTATTCCCTGCCTCTGATTCCCCGCCTGTGATTCCCCATCTCTGATTCACCACCTCTGATTCCCCACCTCTGATTCCCCATATCTAATTCCCCGCCTCTGTTTTCCCGCCTCTGATTCCCCGCCTCTGTTTCCCCATATCTGATTCCCCGCCTCTGAATCCCCAACTCTGATTCCCTGCCTCTGATTCCCCAGCTCTGATTCCCCACCTTTGATTCCCCCCGTCTGATTCCCAGCCTCTGAATCCCCGTGTCTGATTTCCTGCCTCTGATTCACCGCCTCTGATTCCCTATCTCTGACTCACCGCCTCTGATTCCCCACCTCTGATTCCCCATCTCTGATTCCGCACATCTGATTCCCTGCCTCTGATTCCCCGACTCTGATTCCCTGCCTCTGATTCCCCAACTCTGATTCCCCGCCTCTGATTCCCCGCCTCTGTTTCCCCGCCTCTGATTCCCCAGCTCTGATTAACAATATCTGATTCCCCGCCTCTGATTCCCCACCTCTGATTCCCCGCCTCTGATTCGCCAGCTATGATTCCCCGCCTCTGATTCCCCAGCTCTGATTCCCCGCCTCTGATTCCCCGTGTTTGATTCCCTGCCTCTGATTCCCGGCCTCTGATTCCCCATCTCTGATTCACCGCCTTTGATTCGCCACCTCTGATTCCCCATATCTGATTCCCCGCCTCTGTTTCCCCGCCTCTGATTCCCCGCCTCTGATTCCACATATCTCATTCCCCGCCTCTGAATCTCCATCTCTGATTCCCGGACTCTGATTCCCCACCTCTGATTCCCGGCCTCTTATTCCCGGCATCTGATTCCGGCCTCTGATCCCCGGCCTCTGATTCCCTGCTTCTGATTCTGATTCCCTGCCTCTGATTCCCCATCTCTGATTGCGCACATCTGATTCCCTGCCTCTGATTCCCCACCTCTGATTCCCCATATCTGATTCCCCGCCTCTGTTTCCCCGCCTCTGATTCCCCGCCTCTGTTTCCCAATATCTAAGTCCCCGCCTCTGATTACCCAACTCTGATTCCCCACCTCTGATTCTCCAGCTCTGATTCCCCGCCTCTGATTCCCCGCATCTGATTCCCCGCATCTGATTCCAAGCCTCTGATTCCCTGCCTCTGATTCCCAAACTCTGATTCCCCACCTCTGATTTCCCATATCTGATTCCCCGCCTCTGTTTCCCCGCCTCTGATACCCCGCCTCTGTTTCCCCATATCTGATTCCCGGCCTCTGATTCCCCGCCTCTGATTCCCCGCCTCTGATTCCCTGCCTCTGATTCCCCATCTCCGATTCCGCACATCTGATTCCCTGCCTCTGATTCCCCGCCTCTCATTCCCCGCCTCTGATTCCCTGCCTCTGATTCCCAACATCTGATTCCCCACCTCTGATTCCCCATATCTGATTCCCCGCCTGTTTCCCCGCCTCTGACTCCCCTCCTCTGATTCCCCAACTCTAATTCCCCGCCTCTGATTCCCCAGCTCTGATTCCCCGTGTTTGATTCCCTGCCTCTGATTCCCATATCTGATTCCCCTCCTCTGTTTCCCCGCCTCTGATTCCCCGCCTCTGTTTCCCCATATCTAATTCCCAACCTCTGATGCCCCAACTCTAATTCACTGCCTCTGATTCCCCGCGTTCTATTCCCTGCCTCTGATTCCCCGCCTGTGATTCCCCATCTCTGATTCACCACCTCTGATTCCCCACCTCTGATTCCCCATATCTGATTCCCCGCCTCTGTTTCCCAACCTCTGATTCCACACCTCTGATTCCCCATATCTGATTCCCCGCCTCTGTTTCCCCCCCTCTGATTCCCGGCCCCTGTTTCCCCATATCTGATTCCCCGCCTCTGATTCCCCAACTCTGATTCCCCGCCTCTGATTCCCCAGCTCTGATTCCCCGCCTCTGATTCCCTGTGTTTGATTCCCTGCCTCTGATTCCCCGCCTCTGAATCCCCATCTCTGATTCACTGCCTTTGATTCGCCACCTCTGATTCCCCATATCTGATTCCCCACCACTGTTTCCACGCCTCAAATTCCCCGCCTCTGATTCTCCATATCTCATTCCCCGCCTTTGAATCCCCATCTCTGATTCCCGGACTCTGATTCCCCACCTCTGATTCCTGGCCTCTTATTCCCAGCATCTGATTCCTGGCCTCTGATTCCCCATATCTGATTCCCCGCTTCTGATTCTGATTCCCTGCCTCTGATTCCCCATCTCTGATTCCGCACATCTGATTCCCTGCCTCTGATTCCCCACCTCCGATTCCCCATATCTGATTCCCCGCATCTGTTTCCCCACCTCTGATTCCCCGCCTCTGTTTCCCCATATCTAATTCCCAAACTCTGATGCTCCAACTCTGATTCCCTGCCTCTGATTCCCCGCGTTCTATTCCCTGCCTCTGATTCCCCGCCTGTGATTCCCCATCTCTGATTCACCACCTCTGATTCCCCACCTCTGATTCCCCATATCTAATTCCCCGCCTCTGTTTTCCCGCCTCTGATTCCCCGCCTCTGTTTCCCCATATCTGATTCCCCGCCTCTGAATCCCCAACTCTGATTCCCTGCCTCTGATTCCCCACCTTTGATTCCCCCCGTCTGATTCCCAGCCTCTGAATCCCCGTGTCTGATTTCCTGCCTCTGATTCTCCGCCTCTGATTCCCTATCACTGACTCACCGCCTCTGATTCCCCACCTCTGATTCCCTATCTCTGATTTTGCACATCTGATTCCCTGCCTCTGATTCCCCGACTCTGATTCCCAGCCTCTGATTCCCCAACTCTGATTCCCCGCCTCTGATTCCCCAGCTCTGATTCACCGCCTTTGATTCGCCACCTCTGATTCCCCATATCTGATTCCCCGCCTCTGTTTCCCCGCCTCTGATTCCCCGCCTCTGATTCCCCATATCTCATTCCCCGACTCTGAATCCCCATCTCTGATTCCCGGACTCTGATTCCCCACCTCTGATTCCCGGCCTCTTATTCCCGGCATCTGATTCCGGCCTCTGATTCCCGGCCTCTGATTCCCTGCTTCTGATTCTGATTCCCTGCCTCTGATTCCCCATCTCTGATTGCGCACATCTGATTCCCTGCCTCTGATTCCCCACCTCTGATTCCCCATATCTGATTTCCCGCCTCTGTTTCCCCGCCTCTGATTCCCCGCCTCTGTTTCCTAATATCTAAGTCCACGCCTCTGATTCCCCAACTCTGATTCCCCACCTCTGATTCCCCAGCTCTGATTCCCCGCCTCTGATTCCCGGCATCTGATTCCCTGCATCTGATTCCAAGCCTCTGATTCCCTGCCTCTGATTCCCAACCTCTGATTCCCCACCTCTGATTCCCCATATCTGATTCCCCGCATCTGATTCCCTGCATCTGATTCCAAGCCTCTGATTCCCTGCCTCTGATTCCCAACCTCTGATTCCCCACCTCTGATTCCCCATATCTGATTCCCCGCCTCTGTTTCCCCGCCTCTGATTCCCCGCCTCTGTTTCCCCATATCTTATTCCCAACCTCTGATGCCCCAACTCTGATTCCCTGCCTCTGATTCCCCGCGTTCTATTCCCTGCCTCTGATTCCCCGCCTGTGATTCCCCATCTCTGATTCACCACCTCTGATTCCCCACCTCTGATTCCCCATATCTAATACCCCGCCTCTGTTTTCCCGCCTCTGATTCCCCGCCTCTGTTTCCCCATATCTGATTCCCCGCCTCATAATCCCCAACTCTGATTCCCTGCCTCTGATTCCCTGCTTCTGATTCTGATTCCCCACCTCTGATTCCCCATCTCTGATTCCGCACATCTAATTCCCTGCCTCTGATTCCCCATCTCTGATTCCCCATATCTGATTCCCCGCCTTCTGTTCCCCGCCTCTGATTCCCCGCCTCTGTTTCCCCATATCTAAGTCCCCGACTCTGATTCCCCAACTTTGATTCCCCACCTCTGATTCCCCAGCTCTGATTCCCCGCCTCTGATTCCCCGCATCTGATTCCATGCATATGATTCCCAGCCTCTGATTCCCTGCCTCTGATTCCCAACCTCTGATTCCCCACCTCTGATTCCCCATATCTGATTCCCCGCCTCTGTTTCCCCGCCTCTGATTCCCCTCCTCTGTTTCCCCATATCTGATCCCTGCCTCTATTTGCCCGCCTCTGTTTCCCCGCCTCTTTTTCCCCATATCTGATTCCCCGCCTCTGAATCCCCAACTCTGATTCCCTGCCTCTAATTTCCCAGCTCTGATTCCCCGCCTCTGATTCCCCGTGTCTGATTTCCTGCCTCTGATTCCCCGCCTCTGATTACCCATGTCTGATTCACCGCCTCTGATTCCCCACCTCTGATTCCCCATCTCTGATTCGGCACATCCGATTCCCTGCCTCTGATTCCCCGCCTCTGATTCACTGCCTCTGATTCCCCAGCTCTGATTCCCCACCTCTGATTCCCCGCGTCTTATTCCCTGCTTCTGATTCTGATTCCCTGCCTCTGATTCCCCATCTCTGATTCCGCACATCTGATTCCCTGCCTCTGATTCCCCACCTCTGATTCCCCATATCTGATTCCCCGCCTCTGTTTCCCCTTCTCTGATTCCCCGCCTCTGTTTCCCCATATCAAAGTCCCCGCCTCTGATTCCCCAACTCTGATTCCCCACCTCTGATTCCCCAGCTCTGATACCCCGCCTCTGATTCCCCGCATCTGATTCCCTGCATCTGATACCCAACCTCTGATTCCCCACCTCTGATTCCCCATATATGATTCCCCACCTCTGTTTCCCTGCCTCTGATTCCCAGCCTCTGTTTCCCCATATCTATATCCCCGCCTCTGATTCCCCAACTCTGATTCCCCACCTCTGATTCCCCAGCTCTGATTCCCCACCTCTGATTCCCCATATCTGATTCCCCGCCTCTGAATCCCCAACTCTGATTCCCTGCATCTAATTCCCCAGCTCTGATTCCCCGCCTCTGATTCCCCGTGTCTGATTTCCTGCCTCTGATTCCCCGCCTCTGATTCCCTATCTCTGACTCACCGCCTCTGATTCCCCACCTCTGATACCCCGCCTCTGATTCCCCGCATCTGATTCCCTGCATCTGATTCCCCATATCTGATTCCCCGCCTCTGATTCCCCAACTCTGATTCCCCGCCTCTGATTCCCCATATCTGATTCCCCGCCTCTGATTCAACTCTGATTCCCCGCCTCTGATTCCCCAGCTCTGATTCCCCGCCTCTGATTCCCCGTGTTTGATTCCCTGCCTCTGATTGCCCGCCTCTGATTCCCCATCTCTGATTCACCGCCTTTGATTCACCACCTCTGATTCCCCATATCTGATTCCCCACCTCTGTTTCCCCGCGTCTGATTCTCCGCCTCTGATTCTCCATATCTCATTCTCCGCCTCTGAATCCCCATCTCTGATTCCCGGACTCTGATTCCCCACCTCTTATTCCCGGCCTCTTATTCCCAGCATCTGATTCCCGGCCTCTGATTCCCGGCCTCTGATTCCCCGCTTCTGATTCTGATTCCCTGCCTCTGATTCCCCATCTCTGATTCAGCACATCTGACTCCCTGCCTCTGATTCCCCACCTCTGATTCCCCATATCTGATTCCCCGCCTCTGTTTCCCCGCCTCTGATTCCCCGCCTCTGTTTCCCCATATCTAATTCCCAACCTCTGATGCCCCAACTCTAATTCCCTGCCTCTGATTCCCCGCGTTCTATTCCCTGCCTCTGATTCCCCGCCTGTGATTCCCCATCTCTGATTCACCACCTCTGATTCCCCACCTCTGATTCCCCATATCTGATTCCCCGCCTCTGTTTCCCAACCTCTGATTCCACACCTCTGATTCCCCATATCTGATTCCCCGCCTCTGTTTCCCCGCCTCTGATTCCCGGCCCCTGTTTCCCCATATCTGATTCCCCGCCTCTGATTCCCCAACTCTGATTCCCCGCCTCTGATTCCCCAGCTCTGATTCCCCGCCTCTGATTCCCTGTGTTTGATTCCCTGCCTCTGATTCCCCGCCTCTGATTCCACATCTCTGATTCACTGCCTTTGATTCGCCACCTCTGATTCCCCATATCTGATTCTCCACCACTGTTTCCACGCCTCAAATTCCCCGCCTCTGATTCTCCATATCTCATTCCCCGCCTTTGAATCCCCATCTCTGATTTCCGGACTCTGATTCCCCACCTCTGATTCCCGGCCTCTTATTCCCAGCATCTGATTCCTGGCCTCTGATTCCCCATATCTGATTCCCCGCTTCTGATTCTGATTCCCTGCCTCTGATTCCCCATCTCTGATTCCGCACATCTGATTCCCTGCCTCTGATTCCCCACCTCTGATTCCCCATATCTGATTCCCCGCCTCTGTTTCCCCACCTCTGATTCCCCGCCTCTGTTTCCCCATATCTAATTCCCAACCTCTGATGCCCCAACTCTGATTCCCTGCCTCTGATTCCCCGCGTTCTATTCCCTGCCTCTGATTCCCCGCCTGTGATTCCCCATCTCTGATTCACCACCTCTGATTCCCCACCTCTGATTCCCCATATCTAATTCCCCGCCTCTGTTTTCCCGCCTCTGATTCCCCGCCTCTGTTTCCCCATATCTGATTCCCCTCCTCTGAATCCCCAACTCTGATTCCCTGCCTCTGATTCCCTGCTTCTGATTCTGATTCCCCACCTCTGATTCCCCATCTCTGATTCACTGCCTTTGATTCGCCACCTCTGATTCCCCATATCTGATTCCCCACCACTGTTTCCACGCCTCAAATTCCCCGCCTCTGATTCTCCATATCTCATTCCCCGCCTTTGAATCCCCATCTCTGATTCCCGGACTCTGATTCCCCACCTCTGATTCCTGGCCTCTTATTCCCAGCATCTGATTCCTGGCCTCTGATTCCCCATATCTGATTCCCCGCTTCTGATTCTGATTCCCTGCCTCTGATTCCCCATCTCTGATTCCCCACATCTGATTCCCTGCCTCTGATTCCCCACCTCTGATTCCCCATATCTGATTCCCCGCATCTGTTTCCCCACCTCTGATTCCCCGCCTCTGTTTCCCCATATCTAATTCCCAAACTCTGATGCCCCAACTCTGATTCCCTGCCTCTGATTCCCCGCGTTCTATTCCCTGCCTCTGATTCCCCGCCTGTGATTCCCCATCTCTGATTCACCACCTCTGATTCCCCACCTCTGATTCCCCATATCTAATTCCCCGCCTCTGTTTTCCCGCCTCTGATTCCCCGCCTCTGTTTCCCCATATCTGATTCCCCGCCTCTGAATCCCCAACTCTGATTCCCTGCCTCTGATTCCCCAGCTCTGATTCCCCACCTTTGATTCCCCCCGTCTGATTCCCAGCCTCTGAATCCCCGTGTCTGATTTCCTGCCTCTGATTCTCCGCCTCTGATTCCCTATCTCTGACTCACCGCCTCTGATTCCCCACCTCTGATTCCCCATCTCTGATTTTGCACATCTGATTCCCTGCCTCTGATTCCCCGACTCTGATTCCCAGCCTCCGATTCCCCAACTCTGATTCCCCGCCTCTGATTCCCCAGCTCTGATTCACCGCCTTTGATTCGCCACCTCTGATTCCCCATATCTGATTCCCCGCCTCTGTTTCCCCGCCTCTGATTCCCCGCCTCTGATTCCCCATATCTCATTCCCCGACTCTGAATCCCCATCTCTGATTCCCGGACTCTGATTCCCCACCTCTGATTCCCGGCCTCTTATTCCCGGCATCTGATTCCGGCCTCTGATTCCCGGCCTCTGATTCCCTGCTTCTGATTCTGATTCCCTGCCTCTGATTCCCCATCTGTGATTGCGCACATCTGATTCCCTGCCTCTGATTCCCCACCTCTGATTCCCCATATCTGATTTCCCGCCTCTGTTTCCCCGCCTCTGATTCCCCGCCTCTGTTTCCCAATATCTAAGTCCCCGCCTCTGATTCCCCAACTCTGATTCCCCACCTCTGATTCCCCAGCTCTGATTCCCCGCCTCTGATTCCCCGCATCTGATTCCCTGCATCTGATTCCAAGCCTCTGATTCCCTGCCTCTGATTCCCAACCTCTGATTCCCCACCTCTGATTCCCCATATCTGATTCCCCGCATCTGATTCCCTGCATCTGATTCCAAGCCTCTGATTCCCTGCCTCTGATTCCCAACCTCTGATTCCCCACCTCTGATTCCCCATATCTGATTCCCCGCCTCTGTTTCCCCGCCTCTGATTCCCCGCCTCTGTTTCCCCATATCTTATTCCCAACCTCTGATGCCCCAACTCTGATTCCCTGCCTCTGATACCCCGCGTTCTATTCCCTGCCTCTGATTCCCCGCCTGTGATTCCCCATCTCTGATTCACCACCTCTGATTCCCCACCTCTGATTCCCCATATCTAATTCCCCGCCTCTGTTTTCCCGCCTCTGATTCCCCGCCTCTGTTTCCCCATATCTGATTCCCCGCCTCTGAATCCCCAACTCTGATTCCCTGCCTCTGATTCCCTGCTTCTGATTCTGATTCCCCACCTCTGATTCCCCATCTCTGATTCCGCACATCTAATTCCCTGCCTCTGATTCCCCATCTCTGATTCCCCATATATGATTCCCCGCCTTCTGTTCCCCGCCTCTGATTCCCCGCCTCTGTTTCCCCATATCTAAGTCCCCGACTCTGATTCCCCAACTTTGATTCCCCACCTCTGATTCCCCAGCTCTGATTCCCCGCCTCTGATTCCCCGCATCTGATTCCATGCATATGATTCCCAGCCTCTGATTCCCTGCCTCTGATTCCCAACCTCTGATTCCCCACCTCTGATTCCCCATATCTGATTCCCCGCCTCTGTTTCCCCGCCTCTGATTCCCCTCCTCTGTTTCCCCATATCTGATCCCTGCCTCTATTTGCCCGCCTCTGTTTCCCCGCCTCTTTTTCCCCATATCTGATTCCCCGCCTCTGAATCCCCAACTCTGATTCCCTGCCTCTAATTTCCCAGCTCTGATTCCCCGCCTCTGATTCCCCGTGTCTGATTTCCTGCCTCTGATTCCCCGCCTCTGATTACCCATGTCTGATTCACCGCCTCTGATTCCCCACCTCTGATTCCCCATCTCTGATTCGGCACATCCGATTCCCTGCCTCTGATTCCCCGCCTCTGATTCACTGCCTCTGATTCCCCAGCTCTGATTCCCCGCCTCTGATTCCCCGCGTCTTATTCCCTGCTTCTGATTCTGATTCCCTGCCTCTGATTCCCCATCTCTGATTCCGCACATCTGATTCCCTGCCTCTGATTCCCCACCTCTGATTCCCCATATCTGATTCCCCGCCTCTGTTTCCCCTTCTCTGATTCCCCGCCTCTGTTTCCCCATATCAAAGTCCCCACCTCTGATTCCCCAACTCTGATTCCCCACCTCTGATTCCCCAGCTCTGATACCCCGCCTCTGATTCCCCGCATCTGATTCCCTGCATCTGATACCCAACCTCTGATTCCCCACCTCTGATTCCCCATATATGATTCCCCACCTCTGTTTCCCTGCCTCTGATTCCCAGCCTCTGTTTCCCCATATCTATATCCCCGCCTCTGATTCCCCAACTCTGATTCCCCACCTCTGATTCCCCAGCTCTGATTCCCCACCTCTGATTCCCCATATCTGATTCCCCGCCTCTGAATCCCCAACTCTGATTCCCTGCATCTAATTCCCCAGCTCTGATTCCCCGCCTCTGATTCCCCGTGTCTGATTTCCTGCCTCTGATTCCCCGCCTCTGATTCCCTATCTCTGACTCACCGCCTCTGATTCCCCACCTCTGATACCCCGCCTCTGATTCCCCGCATCTGATTCCCTGCATCTGATTCCCCATATCTGATTCCCCGCCTCTGATTCCCCAACTCTGATTCCCCGCCTCTGATTCCCCATATCTGATTCCCCGCCTCTGATTCAACTCTGATTCCCCGCCTCTGATTCCCCAGCTCTGATTCCCCGCCTCTGATTCCCCGTGTTGGATTCCCTGCCTCTGATTGCCCGCCTCTGATTCCCCATCTCTGATTCACCGCCTTTGATTCACCACCTCTGATTCCCCATATCTGATTCCCCACCTCTGTTTCCCCGCGTCTGATTCTCCGCCTCTGATTCTCCATATCTCATTCTCCGCCTCTGAATCCCCATCTCTGATTCCCGGACTCTGATTCCCCACCTCTGATTCCCGGCCTCTTATTCCCAGCATCTGATTCCCGGCCTCTGATTCCCGGCCTCTGATTCCCCGCTTCTGATTCTGATTCCCTGCCTCTGATTCCCCATCTCTGATTCAGCACATCTGACTCCCTGCCTCTGATTCCCCACCTCTGATTCCCCATATCTGATTTCCCGCCTCTGTTTCCCCGCCTCTGATTCCCCGCCTCTGTTTCCCCATATCTAATTCCCAACCTCTGATGCCCCAACTCTAATTCCCTGCCTCTGATTCCCCGCGTTCTATTCCCTGCCTCTGATTCCCCGCCTGTGATTCCCCATCTCTGATTCACCACCTCTGATTCCCCACCTCTGATTCCCCATATCTGATTCCCCGCCTCTGTTTCCCAACCTCTGATTCCACACCTCTGATTCCCCATATCTGATTCCCCGCCTCTGTTTCCCCGCCTCTGATTCCCGGCCCCTGTTTCCCCATATCTGATTCCCCGCCTCTGATACCCCAACTCTGATTCCCCGCCTCTGATTCCCCAGCTCTGATTCCCCGCCTCTGATTCCCTGTGTTTGATTCCCTGCCTCTGATTCCCCGCCTCTGATTCCACATCTCTGATTCACTGCCTTTGATTCGCCACCTCTGATTCCCCATATCTGATTCTCCACCACTGTTTCCACGCCTCAAATTCCCCGCCTCTGATTCTCCATATCTCATTCCCCGCCTTTGAATCCCCATCTCTGATTTCCGGACTCTGATTCCCCACCTCTGATTCCCGGCCTCTTATTCCCAGCATCTGATTCCTGGCCTCTGATTCCCCATATCTGATTCCCCGCTTCTGATTCTGATTCCCTGCCTCTGATTCCCCATCTCTGATTCCGCACATCTGATTCCCTGCCTCTGATTCCCCACCTCTGATTCCCCATATCTGATACCCCGCCTCTGTTTCCCCACCTCTGATTCCCCGCCTCTGTTTCCCCATATCTAATTCCCAACCTCTGATGCCCCAACTCTGATTCCCTGCCTCTGATTCCCCGCGTTCTATTCCCTGCCTCTGATTCCCCGCCTGTGATTCCCCATCTCTGATTCACCACCTCTGATTCCCCACCTCTGATTCCCCATATCTAATTCCCCGCCTCTGTTTTCCCGCCTCTGATTCCCCGCCTCTGTTTCCCCATATCTGATTCCCCTCCTCTGAATCCCCAACTCTGATTCCCTGCCTCTGATTCCCCAGCTCTGATTCACCACCTTTGATTCCCACCGTCTGATTCCCAGCCTCTGAATCCCCGTGTCTGATTTCCTGCCTCTGATTCACCGCCTCTGATTCCCTATCTCTGACTCACCGCCTCTGATTCCCCACCTCTGATTCCCCATCTCTGATTCCGCACATCTGATTCCCTGCCTCTGATTCCCCGACTCTGATTCCCCGCCTCTGATTCCCCAACTCTGATTCCCCGCCTCTGATTCCCCAGCTCTGATTCACCGCCTTTGATTCGCCACCTCTGATTCCCCATATCTGATTCCCCGCCTCTGTTTCCCCGCCTCTGATTCCCCGCCTCTGATTCCCCATATCTCATTCCCCGACTCTGAATCCCCATCTCTGATTCCCGGACTCTGATTCCCCACCTCTGATTCCCGGCCTCTTATTCCTGGCATCTGATTCCGGCCTCTGATTCCCGGCCTCTGATTCCCTGCTTCTGATTCTGATTCCCTGCCTCTGATTCCCCATCTCTGATTGCGCACATCTGATTCCCTGCCTCTGATTCCCCACCTCTGATTCCCCATATCTGATTTCCCGCCTCTGTTTCCCAGCCTCTGATTCCCCGCCTCTGTTTCCCAATATCTAAGTCCCCGCCTCTGATTCCCCAACTCTGATTCCCCACCACTGATTCCCCAGCTCTGATTCCCCGCCTCTGATTCCCCGCATCTGATTCCCTGCATCTGATTCCAAGCCTCTGATTCCCTGCCTCTGATTCCCAACCTCTGATTCCCCACCTCTGATTCCCCATATCTGATTCCCCGCATCTGATTCCCTGCATCTGATTCCAAGCCTCTGATTCCCTGCCTCTGATTCCCAACCTCTGATTCCCCACCTCTGATTCCCCATATCTGATTCCCCGCCTCTGTTTCCCCGCCTCTGATTCCCCGCCTGTTTCCC
Organism: Narcine bancroftii; assembly: GCF_036971445.1. Classification (NCBI taxonomy): domain Eukaryota; kingdom Metazoa; phylum Chordata; class Chondrichthyes; order Torpediniformes; family Narcinidae; genus Narcine; species Narcine bancroftii. Next base: position 11,737,806 of record NW_027211893.1, on the reverse strand, counting down.
CATATCTTATTCCCAACCTCTGATGCCCCAACTCTGATTCCCTGCCTCTGATTCCCCGCGTTCTATTCCCTGCCTCTGATTCCCCGCCTGTGATTCCCCATCGCTGATTCACCACCTCTGATTCCCCACCTCTGATTCCCCATATCTAATTCCCCGCCTCTGTTTTCCCGCCTCTGATTCCCCGCCTCTGTTTCCCCATATCTGATTCCCCGCCTCTGAATCCCCAACTCTGAATCCCTGCCTCTGATTCCCCAGCTCTGATTCCCCACCTTTGATTCCCCCCGTCTGATTCCCAGCCTCTGAATCCCCGTGTCTGATTTCCTGCCTCTGATTCACCGCCTCTGATTCCCTATCTCTGACTCACCGCCTCTGATTCCCCACCTCTGATACCCCGCCTCTGATTCCCCGCATCTGATTCCCTGCATCTGATTCCCCATATCTGATTCCCCGCCTCTGATTCCCCAACTCTGATTCCCCGCCTCTGATTCCCCAGCTCTGAATCCCCGCCTCTGATTCCCCGCGTCTGATTACCGGCCTCTGATTCCCCGCATCTGATTCTCCATCTCTGATTCACAACCTCTGATTCCCCACCTCTGATTCCCCATATCTGATTCCCCGCCTCTGTTTCCCCGCCTCTGATTCCTCAGCTCTGATTAACAATATCTGATTCCCCGCCTCTGTTTCCCCATATCTGATTCCCCGCCTCTGAATCCCCAACTCTGATTCCCTGCCTCTGATTCCCCAGCTCTGATTCCCCACCTTTGATTCCCCCCGTCTGATTCCCAGCCTCTGAACCCCCGTGTCTGATTTCCTGCCTCTGATTCACCACCTCTGATTCCCTATCTCTGACTCACCGCCTCTGATTCCCCACCTCTGATTCCCCATCTCTGATTCCGCACATCTGATTCCCTGCCTCTGATTCCCCGACTCTGATTCCCGCCTCTGATTCCCCAACTCTGATTCCCCGCCTCTGATTCCCCGCCTCTGTTTCCCCGCCTCTGATTCCCCAGCTCTGATTAACAATATCTGATTCCCCGCCTCTGATTCCCCACCTCTGATTCCCCGCCTCTGATTCGCCAGCTATGATTCCCCGCCTCTGATTCCCCAGCTCTGATTCCCCGCCTCTGATTCCCCGTGTTTGATTCCCTGCCTCTGATTCCCGGCCTCTGATTCCCCATCTCTGATTCACCGCCTTTGATTCGCCACCTCTGATTCCCCATATCTGATTCCCCGCCTCTGTTTCCCCGCCTCTGATTCCCCGCCTCTGATTCCACTTATCTCATTCCCCGCCTCTGAATCTCCATCTCTGATTCCCGGACTCTGATTCCCCACCTCTGATTCCCGGCCTCTTATTCCCGGCATCTGATTCCGGCCTCTGATCCCCGGCCTCTGATTCCCTGCTTCTGATTCTGATTCCCTGCCTCTGATTCCCCATCTCTGATTGCGCACATCTGATTCCCTGCCTCTGATTCCCCACCTCTGATTCCCCATATCTGATTCCCCGCCTCTGTTTCCCCGCCTCTGATTCCCCGCCTCTGTTTCCCAATATCTAAGTCCCCGCCTCTGATTACCCAACTCTGATTCCCCACCTCTGATTCTCCAGCTCTGATTCCCCGCCTCTGATTCCCCGCATCTGATTCCCCGCATCTGATTCCAAGCCTCTGATTCCCTGCCTCTGATTCCCAAACTCTGATTCCCCACCTCTGATTTCCCATATCTGATTCCCCGCCTCTGTTTCCCCGCCTCTGATTCCCCGCCTCTGTTTCCCCATATCTGATTCCCGGCCTCTGATTCCCCGCCTCTGATTCCCCGCCTCTGATTCCCTGCCTCTGATTCCCCATCTCCGATTCTGCACATCTGATTCCCTGCCTCTGATTCCCCGCCTCTCATTCCCCGCCTCTGATTCCCTGCCTCTGATTCCCAACATCTGATTCCCCACCTCTGATTCCCCATATCTGATTCCCCACCTGTTTCCCCGCCTCTGACTCCCCTCCTCTGATTCCCCAACTCTAATTCCCCGCCTCTGATTCCCCAGCTCTGATTCCCCGTGTTTGATTCCCTGCCTCTGATTCCCTGCCCTGATTCCCCATCTCTGTTTCACCGCCTTTTATTCGCCACCTCTGATTCCCCATATCTGATTCCCCTCCTCTGTTTCCCCGCCTCTGATTCCCCGCCTCTGTTTCCCCATATCTAATTCCCAACCTCTGATGCCCCAACTCTAATTCCCTGCCTCTGATTCCCCGCGTTCTATTCCCTGCCTCTGATTCCCCGCCTGTGATTCCCCATCTCTGATTCACCACCTCTGATTCCCCACCTCTGATTCCCCATATCTGATTCCCCGCCTCTGTTTCCCAACCTCTGATTCCACACCTCTGATTCCCCATATCTGATTCCCCGCCTCTGTTTCCCCCCCTCTGATTCCCGGCCCCTGTTTCCCCATATCTGATTCCCCGCCTCTGATTCCCCAACTCTGATTCCCCGCCTCTGATTCCCCAGCTCTGATTCCCCGCCTCTGATTCCCTGTGTTTGATTCCCTGCCTCTGATTCCCCGCCTCTGAATCCCCATCTCTGATTCACTGCCTTTGATTCGCCACCTCTGATTCCCCATATCTGATTCCCCACCACTGTTTCCACGCCTCAAATTCCCCGCCTCTGATTCTCCATATCTCATTCCCCGCCTTTGAATCCCCATCTCTGATTCCCGGACTCTGATTCCCCACCTCTGATTCCCGGCCTCTTATTCCCAGCATCTGATTCCTGGCCTCTGATTCCCCATATCTGATTCCCCGCTTCTGATTCTGATTCCCTGCCTCTGATTCCCCATCTCTGATTCCGCACATCTGATTCCCTGCCTCTGATACCCCACCTCTGATTCCCCATATCTGATTCCCCGCATCTGTTTCCCCACCTCTGATTCCCCGCCTCTGTTTCCCCATATCTAATTCCCAAACTCTGATGCCCCAACTCTGATTCCCTGCCTCTGATTCCCCGCGTTCTATTCCCTGCCTCTGATTCCCCGCCTGTGATTCCCCATCTCTGATTCACCACCTCTGATTCCCCACCTCTGATTCCCCATATCTAATTCCCCGCCTCTGTTTTCCCGCCTCTGATTCCCCGCCTCTGTTTCCCCATATCTGATTCCCCGCCTCTGAATCCCCAACTCTGATTCCCCGCCTCTGATTCCCCAGCTCTGAATCCCCGCCTCTGATTCCCCGCGTCTGATTACCGGCCTCTGATTCCCCGCATCTGATTCTCCATCTCTGATTCACAACCTCTGATTCCCCACCTCTGATTCCCCATATCTGATTCCCCGCCTCTGTTTCCCCGCCTCTGATTCCTCAGCTCTGATTAACAATATCTGATTCCCCGCCTCTGTTTCCCCATATCTGATTCCCCGCCTCTGAATCCCCAACTCTGATTCCCTGCCTCTGATTCCCCAGCTCTGATTCCCCACCTTTGATTCCCCCCGTCTGATTCCCAGCCTCTGAACCCCCGTGTCTGATTTCCTGCCTCTGATTCACCACCTCTGATTCCCTATCTCTGACTCACCGCCTCTGATTCCCCACCTCTGATTCCCCATCTCTGATTCCGCACATCTGATTCCCTGCCTCTGATTCCCCGACTCTGATTCCCGCCTCTGATTCCCCAACTCTGATTCCCCGCCTCTGATTCCCCGCCTCTGTTTCCCCGCCTCTGATTCCCCAGCTCTGATTAACAATATCTGATTCCCCGCCTCTGATTCCCCACCTCTGATTCCCCGCCTCTGATTCGCCAGCTATGATTCCCCGCCTCTGATTCCCCAGCTCTGATTCCCCGCCTCTGATTCCCCGTGTTTGATTCCCTGCCTCTGATTCCCGGCCTCTGATTCCCCATCTCTGATTCACCGCCTTTGATTCGCCACCTCTGATTCCCCATATCTGATTCCCCGCCTCTGTTTCCCCGCCTCTGATTCCCCGCCTCTGATTCCACTTATCTCATTCCCCGCCTCTGAATCTCCATCTCTGATTCCCGGACTCTGATTCCCCACCTCTGATTCCCGGCCTCTTATTCCCGGCATCTGATTCCGGCCTCTGATCCCCGGCCTCTGATTCCCTGCTTCTGATTCTGATTCCCTGCCTCTGATTCCCCATCTCTGATTGCGCACATCTGATTCCCTGCCTCTGATTCCCCACCTCTGATTCCCCATATCTGATTCCCCGCCTCTGTTTCCCCGCCTCTGATTCCCCGCCTCTGTTTCCCAATATCTAAGTCCCCGCCTCTGATTACCCAACTCTGATTCCCCACCTCTGATTCTCCAGCTCTGATTCCCCGCCTCTGATTCCCCGCATCTGATTCCCCGCATCTGATTCCAAGCCTCTGATTCCCTGCCTCTGATTCCCAAACTCTGATTCCCCACCTCTGATTTCCCATATCTGATTCCCCGCCTCTGTTTCCCCGCCTCTGATTCCCCGCCTCTGTTTCCCCATATCTGATTCCCGGCCTCTGATTCCCCGCCTCTGATTCCCCGCCTCTGATTCCCTGCCTCTGATTCCCCATCTCCGATTCTGCACATCTGATTCCCTGCCTCTGATTCCCCGCCTCTCATTCCCCGCCTCTGATTCCCTGCCTCTGATTCCCAACATCTGATTCCCCACCTCTGATTCCCCATATCTGATTCCCCACCTGTTTCCCCGCCTCTGACTCCCCTCCTCTGATTCCCCAACTCTAATTCCCCGCCTCTGATTCCCCAGCTCTGATTCCCCGTGTTTGATTCCCTGCCTCTGATTCCCTGCCCTGATTCCCCATCTCTGTTTCACCGCCTTTTATTCGCCACCTCTGATTCCCCATATCTGATTCCCCTCCTCTGTTTCCCCGCCTCTGATTCCCCGCCTCTGTTTCCCCATATCTAATTCCCAACCTCTGATGCCCCAACTCTAATTCCCTGCCTCTGATTCCCCGCGTTCTATTCCCTGCCTCTGATTCCCCGCCTGTGATTCCCCATCTCTGATTCACCACCTCTGATTCCCCACCTCTGATTCCCCATATCTGATTCCCCGCCTCTGTTTCCCAACCTCTGATTCCACACCTCTGATTCCCCATATCTGATTCCCCGCCTCTGTTTCCCCCCCTCTGATTCCCGGCCCCTGTTTCCCCATATCTGATTCCCCGCCTCTGATTCCCCAACTCTGATTCCCCGCCTCTGATTCCCCAGCTCTGATTCCCCGCCTCTGATTCCCTGTGTTTGATTCCCTGCCTCTGATTCCCCGCCTCTGAATCCCCATCTCTGATTCACTGCCTTTGATTCGCCACCTCTGATTCCCCATATCTGATTCCCCACCACTGTTTCCACGCCTCAAATTCCCCGCCTCTGATTCTCCATATCTCATTCCCCGCCTTTGAATCCCCATCTCTGATTCCCGGACTCTGATTCCCCACCTCTGATTCCCGGCCTCTTATTCCCAGCATCTGATTCCTGGCCTCTGATTCCCCATATCTGATTCCCCGCTTCTGATTCTGATTCCCTGCCTCTGATTCCCCATCTCTGATTCCGCACATCTGATTCCCTGCCTCTGATACCCCACCTCTGATTCCCCATATCAGATTCCCCGCATCTGTTTCCCCACCTCTGATTCCCCGCCTCTGTTTCCCCATATCTAATTCCCAAACTCTGATGCCCCAACTCTGATTCCCTGCCTCTGATTCCCCGTGTCTGATTTCCTGCCTCTGATTCTCCGCCTCTGATTCCCTATCTCTGACTCACCGCCTCTGATTCCCCACCTCTGATTCCCCATCTCTGATTTTGCACATCTGATTCCCTGCCTCTGATTCCCCGACTCTGATTCCCAGCCTCTGATTCCCCAACTCTGATTCCCCGCCTCTGATTCCCCAGCTCTGATTCACCGCCTTTGATTCGCCACCTCTGATTCCCCATATCTGATTCCCCGCCTCTGTTTCCCCGCCTCTGATTCCCCGCCTCTGATTCCCCATATCTCATTCCCCGACTCTGAATCCCCATCTCTGATTCCCGGACTCTGATTCCCCACCTCTGATTCCCGGCCTCTTATTCCCGGCATCTGATTCCGGCCTCTGATCCCGGCCTCTGATTCCCTGCTTCTGATTCTGATTCCCTGCCTCTGATTCCCCATCTCTGATTGCGCACATCTGATTCCCTGCCTCTGATTCCCCACCTCTGATTCCCCATATCTGATTTCCCGCCTCTGTTTCCCCGCCTCTGATTCCCCGCCTCTGTTTCCCAATATCTACGTCCCCGCCTCTGATTCCCCAACTCTGATTCCCCACCTCTGATTCCCCAGCTCTGATTCCCCGCCTCTGATTCCCCGCATCTGATTCCCTGCATCTGATTCCAAGCCTCTGATTCCCTGCCTCTGATTCCCAACCTCTGATTCCCCACCTCTGATTCCCCATATCTGATTCCCCGCATCTGATTCCCTGCATCTGATTCCAAGCCTCTGATTCCCTGCCTCTGATTCCCAACCTCTGATTCCCCACCTCTGATTCCCCATATCTGATTCCCCGCCTCTGTTTCCCCGCCTCTGATTCCCCGCCTCTGTTTCCCCATATCTTATTCCCAACCTCTGATGCCCCAACTCTGATTCCCTGCCTCTGATTCCCCGCGTTCTATTCCCTGCCTCTGATTCCCCGCCTGTGATTCCCCATCTCTGATTCACCACCTCTGATTCCCCACCTCTGATTCCCCATATCTAATTCCCCGCCTCTGTTTTCCCGCCTCTGATTCCCCGCCTCTGTTTCCCCATATCTGATTCCCCGCCTCTGAATCCCCAACTCTGATTCCCTGCCTCTGATTCCCCGCGTTCTATTCCCTGCCTCTGATTCCCCGCCTGTGATTCCCCATCTCTGATTCACCACCTCTGATTCCCCACCTCTGATTCCCCATATCTAATACCCCGCCTCTGTTTTCCCGCCTCTGATTCCCCGCCTCTGTTTCCCCATATCTGATTCCCCGCCTCTGAATCCCCAACTCTGATTCCCTGCCTCTGATTCCCTGCTTCTGATTCTGATTCCCCACCTCTGATTCCCCATCTCTGATTCCGCACATCTAATTCCCTGCCTCTGATTCCCCATCTCTGATTCCCCATATCTGATTCCCCGCCTTCTGTTCCCCGCCTCTGATTCCCCGCCTCTGTTTCCCCATATCTAAGTCCCCGACTCTGATTCCCCAACTTTGATTCCCCACCTCTGATTCCCCAGCTCTGATTCCCCGCCTCTGATTCCCCGCATCTGATTCCATGCATATGATTCCCAGCCTCTGATTCCCTGCCTCTGATTCTCAACCTCTGATTCCCCACCTCTGATTCCCCATATCTGATTCCCCGCCTCTGTTTCCCCGCCTCTGATTCCCCTCCTCTGTTTCCCCATATCTGATCCCTGCCTCTATTTGCCCACCTCTGTTTCCCCGCCTCTTTTTCCCCATATCTGATTCCCCGCCTCTGAATCCCCAACTCTGATTCCCTGCCTCTAATTTTCCAGCTCTGATTCCCCGCCTCTGATTCCCCGTGTCTGATTTCCTGCCTCTGATTCCCCGCCTCTGATTACCCATGTCTGATTCACCGCCTCTGATTCCCCACCTCTGATTCCCCATCTCTGATTCGGCACATCCGATTCCCTGCCTCTGATTCCCCGCCTCTGATTCACTGCCTCTGATTCCCCAGCTCTGATTCCCCGCCTCTGATTCCCCGCGTCTTATTCCCTGCTTCTGATTCTGATTCCCTGCCTCTGATTCCCCATCTCTGATTCCGCACATCTGATTCCCTGCCTCTGATTCCCCACCTCTGATTCCCCATATCTGATTCCCCGCCTCTGTTTCCCCTTCTCTGATTCCCCGCCTCTGTTTCCCCATATCAAAGTCCCCGCCTCTGATTCCCCAACTCTGATTCCCCACCTCTGATTCCCCAGCTCTGATACCCCGCCTCTGATTCCCCGCATCTGATTCCCTGCATCTGATACCCAACCTCTGATTCCCCACCTCTGATTCCCCATATATGATTCCCCACCTCTGTTTCCCTGCCTCTGATTCCCAGCATCTGTTTCCCCATATCTATATCCCCGCCTCTGATTCCCCAACTCTGATTCCCCACCTCTGATTCCCCAGCTCTGATTCCCCACCTCTGATTCCCCATATCTGATTCCCCACCTCTGAATCCCCAACTCTGATTCCCTGCATCTAATTCCCCAGCTCTGATTCCCCGCCTCTGATTCCCCGTGTCTGATTTCCTGCCTCTGATTCCCCGCCTCTGATTCCCTATCTCTGACTCACCGCCTCTGATTCCCCACCTCTGATACCCCGCCTCTGATTCCCCGCATCTGATTCCCTGCATCTGATTCCCCATATCTGATTCCCCGCCTCTGATTCCCCAACTCTGATTCCCCGCCTCTGATTCCCCATATCTGATTCCCCGCCTCTGATTCAACTCTGATTCCCCGCCTCTGATTCCCCAGCTCTGATTCCACGCCTCTGATTCCCCGTGTTTGATTCCCTGCCTCTGATTGCCCGCCTCTGATTCCCCATCTCTGATTCACCGCCTTTGATTCACCACCTCTGATTCCCCATATCTGATTCCCCACCTCTGTTTCCCCGCGTCTGATTCTCCGCCTCTGATTCTCCATATCTCATTCTCCGCCTCTGAATCCCCATCTCTGATTCCCGGACTCTGATTCCCCACCTCTGATTCCCGGCCTCTTATTCCCAGCATCTGATTCCCGGCCTCTGATTCCCGGCCTCTGATTCCCCGCTTCTGATTCTGATTCCCTGCCTCTGATTCCCCATCTCTGATTCAGCACATCTGACTCCCTGCCTCTGATTCCCCACCTCTGATTCCCCATATCTGATTCCCCGCCTCTGTTTCCCCGCCTCTGATTCCCCGCCTCTGTTTCCCCATATCTAATTCCCAACCTCTGATGCCCCAACTCTAATTCCCTGCCTCTGATTCCCCGCGTTCTATTCCCTGCCTCTGATTCCCCGCCTGTGATTCCCCATCTCTGATTCACCACCTCTGATTCCCCACCTCTGATTCCCCATATCTGATTCCCCGCCTCTGTTTCCCAACCTCTGATTCCACACCTCTGATTCCCCATATCTGATTCCCCGCCTCTGTTTCCCCGCCTCTGATTCCCGGCCCCTGTTTCCCCATATCTGATTCCCCGCCTCTGATTCCCCAACTCTGATTCCCCGCCTCTGATTCCCCAGCTCTGATTCCCCGCCTCTGATTCCCTGTGTTTGATTCCCTGCCTCTGATTCCCCGCCTCTGATTCCACATCTCTGATTCACTGCCTTTGATTCGCCACATCTGATTCCCCATATCTGATTCTCCACCACTGTTTCCACGCCTCAAATTCCCCGCCTCTGATTCTCCATATCTCATTCCCCGCCTTTGAATCCCCATCTCTGATTTCCGGACTCTGATTCCCCACCTCTGATTCCCGGCCTCTTATTCCCAGCATCTGATTCCTGGCCTCTGATTCCCCATATCTGATTCCCCGCTTCTGATTCTGATTCCCTGCCTCTGATTCCCCATCTCTGATTCCGCACATCTGATTCCCTGCCTCTGATTCCCCACCTCTGATTCCCCATATCTGATTCCCCGCCTCTGTTTCCCCACCTCTGATTCCCCGCCTCTGTTTCCCCATATCTAATTCCCAACCTCTGATGCCCCAACTCTGATTCCCTGCCTCTGATTCCCCGCGTTCTATTCCCTGCCTCTGATTCCCCGCCTGTGATTCCCCATCTCTGATTCACCACCTCTGATTCCCCACCTCTGATTCCCCATATCTAATTCCCCGCCTCTGTTTTCCCGCCTCTGATTCCCCGCCTCCGTTTCCCCATATCTGATTCCCCTCCTCTGAATCCCCAACTCTGATTCCCTGCCTCTGATTCCCCAGCTCTGATTCCCCACCTTTGATTCCCCCCGTCTGATTCCCAGCCTCTGAATCCCCGTGTCTGATTTCCTGCCTCTGATTCACCGCCTCTGATTCCCTATCTCTGACTCACCGCCTCTGATTCCCCACCTCCGATTCCCCATCTCTGATTCCGCACATCTGATTCCCTGCCTCTGATTCCCCGACTCTGATTCCCCGCCTCTGATTCCCCAACTCTGATTCCCCGCCTCTGATTCCCCAGCTCTGATTCACCGCCTTTCATTCGCCACCTCTGATTCCCCATATCTGATTCCCCGCCTCTGTTTCCCCGCCTCTGATTCCCCGCCTCTGATTCCCCATATCTCATTCCCCGACTCTGAATCCCCATCTCTGATTCCCGGACTCTGATTCCCCACCTCTGATTCCCGGCCTCTTATTCCCGGCATCTGATTCCGGCCTCTGATTCCCGGCCTCTGATTCCCTGCTTCTGATTCTGATTCCCTGCCTCTGATTCCCCATCTCTGATTGCGCACATCTGATTCCCTGCCTCTGATTCCCCACCTCTGATTCCCCATATCTGATTTCCCGCCTCTGTTTCCCAGCCTCTGATTCCCCGCCTCTGTTTCCCAATATCTAAGTCCCCGCCTCTGATTCCCCAACTCTGATTCCCCACCACTGATTCCCCAGCTCTGATTCCCCGCCTCTGATTCCCCGCATCTGATTCCCTGCATCTGATTCCAAGCCTCTGATTCCCTGCCTCTGATTCCCAACCTCTGATTCCCCACCTCTGATTCCCCATATCTGATTCCCCGCATCTGATTCCCTGCATCTGATTCCAAGCCTCTGATTCCCTGCCTCTGATTCCCAACCTCTGATTCCCCACCTCTGATTCCCCATATCTGATTCCCCGCCTCTGTTTCCCCACCTCTGATTCCCCGCCTGTTTCCCCATATCTTATTCCCAACCTCTGATGCCCCAACTCTGATTCCCTGCCTCTGATTCCCCGCGTTCTATTCCCTGCCTCTGATTCCCCGCCTGTGATTCCCCATCGCTGATTCACCACCTCTGATTCCCCACCTCTGATTCCCCATATCTAATTCCCCGCCTCTGTTTTCCCGCCTCTGATTCCCCGCCTCTGTTTCCCCATATCTGATTCCCCACCTCTGTTTCCCCGCGTCTGATTCTCCGCCTCTGATTCTCCATATCTCATTCTCCGCCTCTGAATCCCCATCTCTGATTCCCGGACTCTGATTCCCCACCTCTGATTCCCGGCCTCTTATTCCCAGCATCTGATTCCCGGCCTCTGATTCCCGGCCTCTGATTCCCCGCTTCTGATTCTGATTCCCTGCCTCTGATTCCCCATCTCTGATTCAGCACATCTGACTCCCTGCCTCTGATTCCCCACCTCTGATTCCCCATATCTGATTCCCCGCCTCTGTTTCCCCGCCTCTGATTCCCCGCCTCTGTTTCCCCATATCTAATTCCCAACCTCTGATGCCCCAACTCTAATTCCCTGCCTCTGATTCCCCGCGTTCTATTCCCTGCCTCTGATTCCCCGCCTGTGATTCCCCATCTCTGATTCACCACCTCTGATTCCCCACCTCTGATTCCCCATATCTGATTCCCCGCCTCTGTTTCCCAACCTCTGATTCCACACCTCTGATTCCCCATATCTGATTCCCCGCCTCTGTTTCCCCGCCTCTGATTCCCGGCCCCTGTTTCCCCATATCTGATTCCCCGCCTCTGATTCCCCAACTCTGATTCCCCGCCTCTGATTCCCCAGCTCTGATTCCCCGCCTCTGATTCCCTGTGTTTGATTCCCTGCCTCTGATTCCCCGCCTCTGATTCCACATCTCTGATTCACTGCCTTTGATTCGCCACCTCTGATTCCCCATATCTGATTCTCCACCACTGTTTCCACGCCTCAAATTCCCCGCCTCTGATTCTCCATATCTCATTCCCCGCCTTTGAATCCCCATCTCTGATTCCCGGACTCTGATTCCCCACCTCTGATTCCCGGCCTCTTATTCCCAGCATCTGATTCCTGGCCTCTGATTCCCCATATCTGATTCCCCGCTTCTGATTCTGATTCCCTGCCTCTGATTCCCCATCTCTGATTCCGCACATCTGATTCCCTGCCTCTGATTCCCCACCTCTGATTCCCCATATCTGATTCCCCGCCTCTGTTTCCCCACCTCTGATTCCCCGCCTTTGTTTCCCCATATCTAATTCCCAACCTCTGATGCCCCAACTCTGATTCCCTGCCTCTGATTCCCCGCGTTCTATTCCCTGCCTCTGATTCCCCGCCTGTGATTCCCCATCTCTGATTCACCACCTCTGATTCCCCACCTCTGATTCCCCATATCTAATTCCCCGCCTCTGTTTTCCCGCCTCTGATTCCCCTCCTCTGAATCCCCAACTCTGATTCCCTGCCTCTGATTCCCCAGCTCTGATTCCCCACCTTTGATTCCCCCCGTCTGATTCCCAGCCTCTGAATCCCCGTGTCTGATTTCCTGCCTCTGATTCACCGCCTCTGATTCCCTATCTCTGACTCACCGCCTCTGATTCCCCACCTCTGATTCCCCATCTCTGATTCCGCACATCTGATTCCCTGCCTCTGATTCCCCGACTCTGATTCCCCGCCTCTGATTCCCCAACTCTGATTCCCCGCCTCTGATTCCCCAGCTCTGATTCACCGCCTCTGTTTCCCCGCCTCTGATTCCCCGCCTCTGATTCCCCATATCTCATTCCCCGACTCTGAATCCCCATCTCTGATTCCCGGACTCTGATTCCCCACCTCTGATTCCCGGCCTCTTATTCCCGGCATCTGATTCCGGCCTCTGATTCCCGGCCTCTGATTCCCTGCTTCTGATTCTGATTCCCTGCCTCTGATTCCCCATCTCTGATTGCGCACATCTGATTCCCTGCCTCTGATTCCCCACCTCTGATTCCCCATATCTGATTTCCCGCCTCTGTTTCCCAGCCTCTGATTCCCCGCCTCTGTTTCCCAATATCTAAGTCCCCGCCTCTGATTCCCCAACTCTGATTCCCCACCACTGATTCCCCAGCTCTGATTCCCCGCCTCTGATTCCCCGCATCTGATTCCCTGCATCTGATTCCAAGCCTCTGATTCCCTGCCTCTGATTCCCAACCTCTGATTCCTCACCTCTGATTCCCCATATCTGATTCCCCGCATCTGATTCCCTGCATCTGATTCCAAGCCTCTGATTCCCTGCCTCTGATTCCCAACCTCTGATTCCCCACCTCTGATTCCCCATATCTGATTCCCCGCCTCTGTTTCCCCGCCTCTGATTCCCCGCCTGTTTCCCCATATCTTATTCCCAACCTCTGATGCCCCAACTCTGATTCCCTGCCTCTGATTCCCCGCGTTCTATTCCCTGCCTCTGATTCCCCGCCTGTGATTCCCCATCGCTGATTCACCACCTCTGATTCCCCACCTCTGATTCCCCATATCTAATTCCCCGCCTCTGTTTTCCCGCCTCTGATTCCCCGCCTCTGTTTCCCCATATCTGATTCCCCGCCTCTGAATCCCCAACTCTGATTCCCTGCCTCTGATTCCCTGCTTCTGATTCTGATTCCCCACCTCTGATTCCCCATCTCTGATTCCGCACATCTAATTCCCTGCCTCTGATTCCCCATCTCTGATTCCCCATATCTGATTCCCCGCCTTCTGTTCCCCGCCTCTGATTCCCCGCCTCTGTTTCCCCATATCTAAGTCCCCGACTCTGATTCCCCAACTTTGATTCCCCACCTCTGATTCCCCAGCTCTGATTCCCCGCCTCTGATTCCCCGCATCTGATTCCATGCATATGATTCCCAGCCTCTGATTCCCTGCCTCTGATTCCCAACCTCTGATTCCCCACCTCTGATTCCCCATATCTGATTCCCCGCCTCTGTTTCCCCGCCTCTGATTCCCCTCCTCTGTTTCCCCATATCTGATCCCTGCCTCTATTTGCCCGCCTCTGTTTCCCCGCCTCTTTTTCCCCATATCTGATTGCCCGCCTCTGAATCCCCAACTCTGATTCCCTGCCTCTAATTTCCCAGCTCAGATTCCCCGCCTCTGATTCCCCGTGTCTGATTTCCTGCCACTGATTCCCCGCCTCTGATTACCCATGTCTGATTCACCGCCTCTGATTCCCCACCTCTGATTCCCCATCTCTGATTCGGCACATCCGATTCCCTGCCTCTGATTCCCCGCCTCTGATTCACTGCCTCTGATACCCCAGCTCTGATTCCCCGCCTCTGATTCCCCGCGTCTTATTCCCTGCTTCTGATTCTGATTCCCTGCCTCTGATTCCCCATCTCTGATTCCGCACATCTGATTCCCTGCCTCTGATTCCCCACCTCTGATTCCCCATATCTGATTCCCCGCCTCTGTTTCCCCTTCTCTGATTCCCCGCCTCTGTTTCCCCATATCTAAGTCCCCGCCTCTGATTCGCCAACTCTGATTCCCCACCTCTGATTCCCCAGCTCTGATTCCCCGCCTCTGATTCCCCGCATCTGATTCCCTGCATCTGATACCCAGCCTCTGATTCCCTGCCTGTGATTCCCAAACTCTGATTCCCCACCTCTGATTCCCCATATCTGATTCCCCGCCTCTGTTTCCCCGCCTCTGATTCCCCGCCTCTGTTTCCCCATATCTGATTCCCCGCCTCTATTTGCCCACCTCTGATTCCCCACCTCTGTTTCCCCATATCTGATTCCCCGCCTCTGATTCCCCATATCTCATTCCCCGACTCTGAATCCCCATCTCTGATTCCCGGACTCTGATTCCCCACCTCTGATTCCCGGCCTCTTATTCCCGGCATCTGATTCCGGCCTCTGATTCCCGGCCTCTGATTCCCTGCTTCTGATTCTGATTCCCTGCCTCTGATTCCCCATCTCTGATTGCGCACATCTGATTCCCTGCCTCTGATTCCCCACCTCTGATTCCCCATATCTGATTTCCCGCCTCTGTTTCCCAGCCTCTGATTCCCCGCCTCTGTTTCCCAATATCTAAGTCCCCGCCTCTGATTCCCCAACTCTGATTCCCCACCACTGATTCCCCAGCTCTGATTCCCCGCCTCTGATTCGCCGCATCTGATTCCCTGCATCTGATTCCAAGCCTCTGATTCCCTGCCTCTGATTCCCAACCTCTGATTCCTCACCTCTGATTCCCCATATCTGATTCCCCGCATCTGATTCCCTGCATCTGATTCCAAGCCTCTGATTCCCTGCCTCTGATTCCCAACCTCTGATTCCCCACCTCTGATTCCCCATATCTGATTCCCCGCCTCTGTTTCCCCGCCTCTGATTCCCCGCCTGTTTCCCCATATCTTATTCCCAACCTCTGATGCCCCAACTCTGATTCCCTGCCTCTGATTCCCCGCGTTCTATTCCCTGCCTCTGATTCCCCGCCTGTGATTCCCCATCGCTGATTCACCACCTCTGATTCCCCACCTCTGATTCCCCATATCTAATTCCCCGCCTCTGTTTTCCCGCCTCTGATTCCCCGCCTCTGTTTCCCCATATCTGATTCCCCGCCTCTGAATCCCCAACTCTGATTCCCTGCCTCTGATTCCCTGCTTCTGATTCTGATTCCCCACCTCTGATTCCCCATCTCTGATTCCGCACATCTAATTCCCTGCCTCTGATTCCCCATCTCTGATTCCCCATATCTGATTCCCCGCCTTCTGTTCCCCGCCTCTGATTCCCCGCCTCTGTTTCCCCATATCTAAGTCCCCGACTCTGATTCCCCAACTTTGATTCCCCACCTCTGATTCCCCAGCTCTGATTCCCCGCCTCTGATTCCCCGCATCTGATTCCATGCATATGATTCCCAGCCTCTGATTCCCTGCCTCTGATTCCCAACCTCTGATTCCCCACCTCTGATTCCCCATATCTGATTCCCCGCCTCTGTTTCCCCGCCTCTGATTCCCCTCCTCTGTTTCCCCATATCTGATCCCTGCCTCTATTTGCCCGCCTCTGTTTCCCCGCCTCTTTTTCCCCATATCTGATTGCCCGCCTCTGAATCCCCAACTCTGATTCCCTGCCTCTAATTTCCCAGCTCAGATTCCCCGCCTCTGATTCCCCGTGTCTGATTTCCTGCCACTGATTCCCCGCCTCTGATTACCCATGTCTGATTCACCGCCTCTGATTCCCCACCTCTGATTCCCCATCTCTGATTCGGCACATCCGATTCCCTGCCTCTGATTCCCCGCCTCTGATTCACTGCCTCTGATACCCCAGCTCTGATTCCCCGCCTCTGATTCCCCGCGTCTTATTCCCTGCTTCTGATTCTGATTCCCTGCCTCTGATTCCCCATCTCTGATTCCGCACATCTGATTCCCTGCCTCTGATTCCCCACCTCTGATTCCCCATATCTGATTCCCCGCCTCTGTTTCCCCTTCTCTGATTCCCCGCCTCTGTTTCCCCATATCTAAGTCCCCGCCTCTGATTCGCCAACTCTGATTCCCCACCTCTGATTCCCCAGCTCTGATTCCCCGCCTCTGATTCCCCGCATCTGATTCCCTGCATCTGATACCCAGCCTCTGATTCCCTGCCTGTGATTCCCAAACTCTGATTCCCCACCTCTGATTCCCCATATCTGATTCCCCGCCTCTGTTTCCCCGCCTCTGATTCCCCGCCTCTGTTTCCCCATATCTGATTCCCCGCCTCTATTTGCCCACCTCTGATTCCCCACCTCTGTTTCCCCATATCTGATTCCCCGCCTCTGAATCCCCAACTCTGATTCCCTGCATCTAATTCCCCACCTCTGATTCCCCATCTCTGATTCCGCACATCCGATTCCCTGCTTCTGATTCCCCGCCTCTGATTCACAGCTTCTGATTCCCCAGCTCTGATTCCCCGCCTCAGATTCCCCGCGTCTTATTCCCTGCTTCTGATTCTGATTCCCTGCCTCTGATTCCCCATCTCTGATTCCGCACATCTGATTCCCTGCCTCTGATTCCCCACCTCTGATTCCCCATATCTGATTCCCCGCCTCTGAATCCCCAACTCTGATTCCCTGCCTCTGATTCCCTGCTTCTGATTCTGATTCCCCACCTCTGATTCCCCATCTCTGATTCCGCACATCTAATTCCCTGCCTCTGATTCCCCGACTCTGATTCCCCACCTCTGATTCCCCAGCTCTGATTCCCCGCCTCTGATTCCCCGCATCTGATTCCCTGCATCTGATACCCAGCCTCTGATTCCCTGCCTGTGATTCCCAAACTCTGATTCCCCACCTCTGATTCCCCATATCTGATTCCCCGCCTCTGTTTCCCCGCCTCTGATTCCCCGCCTCTGTTTCCCCATATCTGATTCCCCGCCTCTATTTGCCCACCTCTGATTCCCCACCTCTGTTTCCCCATATCTGATTCCCCGCCTCTGAATCCCCAACTCTGATTCCCTGCATCTAATTCCCCACCTCTGATTCCCCATCTCTGATTCCGCACATCCGATTCCCTGCTTCTGATTCCCCGCCTCTGATTCACAGCTTCTGATTCCCCAGCTCTGATTCCCCGCCTCAGATTCCCCGCGTCTTATTCCCTGCTTCTGATTCTGATTCCCTGCCTCTGATTCCCCATCTCTCATTCCGCACATCTGATTCCCTGCCTCTGATTCCCCACCTCTGATTCCCCATATCTGATTCCCCGCCTCTGTTTCCCCGCCTCTGATTCCCCGCCTCTGTTTCCCCATATCTAAGTCCCCGCCTCTGATTCCGCAACTCTGATTCCCCACCTCTGATACCCCAGCTCTGATTACCCACCTCTGATTCCCCATATCTGATTCCCTGCCTCTGATTCCCCGCCTCTGATTCCCCACCACTGTTTCCCCATATCTGATTCCCCGCCTCTGAATCCCCAACTCTGATTCCCTGCATCTAATTCCCCAGCTCTGATTCCCCGCCTCTGATTCCCCGTGTCTGATTTCCTGCCTCTGATTCCCCGCCTCTGATTACCCATGTCCGATTCACCGCCTCTGATTCCCCACCTCTGATTCCCCATCTCTGATTCCGCACATCCGATTCCCTGCCTCTGATTCCCCGCCTCTGATTCACCGCCTCTGATTCCCGGCCTCTGATTTCCTGCCTCTGATTCCCTGCCACTGATACCCCGCCCCTGATTCCCCACCTCTGATTCCCCATATCTGATTCCCCGCCTCTGTTTCCCCGCCTCTGATTCCCCGCCTCTGATTCCCCATATCTGATTCCCCGCCTCTGATTCCCCAACTCTGATTCCCCAGCTCTGAATCCCCGCCTCTGATTCCCCGCGTCTGATTACCGGCCTCTGATTCCCCACCTCTGATTCCCCATATCTGATTCCCCACCTCTGTTTCCCCGCCTCTGATTCCCCACCTCTGATTCCCCATATCTGATTCCCCGCCTCTGTTTCCAAACCTCTGATTCCACACCTCTGATTCCCCATATCTGATTCCCCGCCTCTGTTTCCCCGCCTCTGATCCCCGGCCTCTGATTCCCTGCTTCTGATTCTGATTCCCTGACTCTGATTCCCCATCTCTGATTGCGCACATCTGATTCCCTGCCTCTGATTCCCCACCTCTGATTCCCCATATCTGATTCCCCGCCTCTGTTTCCCCGCCTCTGATTCCCCGCCTCTGTTTCCCATTATCTAAGTCCCCGCCGCTGATTCTCCAACTCTGATTCCCCACCTCTGATTCTCCAGCTCTGATTCCCCGCCTCTGATTCCCCGCATCTGATTCCCTGCATCTGATTCCAAGCCTCTGATTCCCTGCCTCTGATTCCCAACCTCTGATTCCCCACCTGTGATTTCCCATATCTGATTCATCGCCTCTGTTTCCCCGCCTCTGATTCCCCGCCTCTGTTTCCCCATATCTGATTCCCGGCCTCTGATTCCCCGCCTCTGATTCCCCGCCTCTGATTCACTGCCTCTGATTCCCCATCTCCGATTCCGCACATCTGATTCCCTGCCTCTGATTCCCCGCCTCTCATTCCCCGCCTCTGATTCCCTGCCTCTGATTCCCAACATCTGATTCCCCACCTCTGATTCCCCATATCTGATTCCCCGCCTGTTTCCCCGCCTCTGACTCCCCTCCTCTGATTCCCCAACTCTAATTCCCCACCTCTGATTCCCCAGCTCTGATTCCCCGTGTTTGATTCCCTGCCTCTGATTCCCTGCCCTGATTCCCCATCTCTGTTTCACCGCCTTTGATTCGCCACCTCTGATTCCCCATATCTGATTCCCCTCCTCTGTTTCCCCGCCTCTGATTCCCTGCCTCTGATTCCCAACCTCTGATTCCACACCTCTGATTCCCCATATCTGATTCCTCGCCTCTGTTTCCCCGCCTCTGATACCCCGCCCCTGTTTCCCCATATCTGATTCCCCGCCTCTGATTCAACTCTGATTCCCCGCCTCTGATTCCCCAGCTCTGATTCCCCGCCTCTGATTCCCCGTGTTTGATTCCCTGCCTCTGATTGCCCGCCTCTGATTCCCCATCTCTGATTCACCGCCTTTGATTCACCACCTCTGATTCCCCATATCTGATTCCCCACCTCTGTTTCCCCGCGTCTGATTCCCCGCCTCTGATTCTGCATATCTCATTCTCCGCCTCTGAATCCCCATCTCTGAATCCCGGACTCTGATTCCCCACCTCTGATTCCCGGCCTCTTATTCCCAGCATCTGATTCCCGGCCTCTGATTCCTGGCCTCTGATTCCCCGCTTCTGATTCTGATTCCCTGCCTCTGATTCCCCATCTCTGATTCAGCACATCTGACTCCCTGCCTCTGATTCCCCACCTCTGATTCCCCATATCTGATTCCCCGCCTCTGTTTCCCCGCCTCTGATTCCCCGCCTCTGTTTCCCCATATCTAATTCCCAACCTCTGATGCCCCAACTCTAATTCCCTGCCTCTGATTCCCCGCGTTCTATTCCCTGCCTCTGATTCCCCGCCTGTGATTCCCCATCTCTGATTCACCACCTCTGATTCCCCACCTCTGATTCCCCATATCTGATTCCCCGCCTCTGTTTCCCAACCTCTGATTCCACACCTCTGATTCCCCATATCTGATTCCCCGCCTCTGTTTCCCCGCCTCTGATTCCCGGCCCCTGTTTCCCCATATCTGATTCCCCGCCTCTGATTCCCCAACTCTGATTCCCCGCCTCTGATTCCCCATCTCTGATTCCCCGCCTCTGATTCCCTGTGTTTGATTCCCTGCCTCTGATTCCACGCCTCTGATTCCACATCTCTGATTCACTGCCTTTGATTCGCCACCTCTGATTCCCCATATCTGATTCTCCACCACTGTTTCCACGCCTCAAATTCCCCGCCTCTGATTCTCCATATCTCATTCCCCGCCTTTGAATCCCCATCTCTGATTCCCGGACTCTGATTCCCCACCTCTGATTCCCGGCCTCTTATTCCCAGCATCTGATTCCTGGCCTCTGATTCCCCATATCTGATTCCCCGCTTCTGATTCTGATTCCCTGCCTCTGATTCCCCATCTCTGATTCCGCACATCTGATTCCCTGCCTCTGATTCCCCACCTCTGATTCCCCATATCTGATTCCCCGCCTCTGTTTCCCCACCTCTGATTCCCCGCCTTTGTTTCCCCATATCTAATTCCCAACCTCTGATGCCCCAACTCTGATTCCCTGCCTCTGATTCCCCGCGTTCTATTCCCTGCCTCTGATTCCCCGCCTGTGATTCCCCATCTCTGATTCACCACCTCTGATTCCCCACCTCTGATTCCCCATATCTAATTCCCCGCCTCTGTTTTCCCGCCTCTGATTCCCCTCCTCTGAATCCCCAACTCTGATTCCCTGCCTCTGATTCCCCAGCTCTGATTCCCCACCTTTGATACCCCCCGTCTGATTCCCAGCCTCTGAATCCCCGTGTCTGATTTCCTGCCTCTGATTCACCGCCTCTGATTCCCTATCTCTGACTCACCGCCTCTGATTCCCCACCTCTGATTCCCCATCTCTGATTCCGCACATCTGATTCCCTGCCTCTGATTCCCCGACTCTGATTCCCCGCCTCTGATTCCCCAACTCTGATTCCCCGCCTCTGATTCTCCAGCTCTGATTCACCGCCTTTGATTCGCCACCTCTGATTCCCCATATCTGATTCCCCGCCTCTGTTTCCCCACCTCTGATTCCCCGCCTCTGATTCCCCATATCTCATTCCCCGACTCTGAATCCCCATCTCTGATTCCCCGCCTCTGTTTCCCCATATCTGATTCCCGGCCTCTGATTCCCCGCCTCTGATTCCCCGCCTCTGATTCACTGCCTCTGATTCCCCATCTCCGATTCCGCACATCTGATTCCCTGCCTCTGATTCCCCGCCTCTCATTCCCCGCCTCTGATTCCCTGCCTCTGATTCCCAACATCTGATTCCCCACCTCTGATTCCCCATATCTGATTCCCCGCCTGTTTCCCCGCCTCTGACTCCCCTCCTCTGATTCCCCAACTCTAATTCCCCACCTCTGATTCCCCAGCTCTGATTCCCCGTGTTTGATTCCCTGCCTCTGATTCCCTGCCCTGATTCCCCATCTCTGTTTCACCGCCTTTGATTCGCCACCTCTGATTCCCCATATCTGATTCCCCTCCTCTGTTTCCCCGCCTCTGATTCCCTGCCTCTGATTCCCAACCTCTGATTCCACACCTCTGATTCCCCATATCTGATTCCTCGCCTCTGTTTCCCCGCCTCTGATACCCCGCCCCTGTTTCCCCATATCTGATTCCCCGCCTCTGATTCAACTCTGATTCCCCGCCTCTGATTCCCCAGCTCTGATTCCCCGCCTCTGATTCCCCGTGTTTGATTCCCTGCCTCTGATTGCCCGCCTCTGATTCCCCATCTCTGATTCACCGCATTTGATTCACCACCTCTGATTCCCCATATCTGATTCCCCACCTCTGTTTCCCCGCGTCTGATCCCCGCCTCTGATTCTGCATATCTCATTCTCCGCCTCTGAATCCCCATCTCTGAATCCCGGACTCTGATTCCCCACCTCTGATTCCCGGCCTCTTATTCCCAGCATCTGATTCCCGGCCTCTGATTCCCAGCCTCTGATTCCCCGCTTCTGATTCTGATTCCCTGCCTCTGATTCCCCATCTCTGATTCAGCACATCTGACTCCCTGCCTCTGATTCCCCACCTCTGATTCCCCATATCTGATTCCCCGCCTCTGTTTCCCCGCCTCTGATTCCCCGCCTCTGTTTCCCCATATCTAATTCCCAACCTCTGATGCCCCAACTCTAATTCCCTGCCTCTGATTCCCCGCGTTCTATTCCCTGCCTCTGATTCCCCGCCTGTGATTCCCCATCTCTGATTCACCACCTCTGATTCCCCACCTCTGATTCCCCATATCTGATTCCCCGCCTCTGTTTCCCAACCTCTGATTCCACACCTCTGATTCCCCATATCTGATTCCCCGCCTCTGTTTCCCCGCCTCTGATTCCCGGCCCCTGTTTCCCCATATCTGATTCCCCGCCTCTGATTCCCCAACTCTGATTCCCCGCCTCTGATTCCCCATCTCTGATTCCCCGCCTCTGATTCCCTGTGTTTGATTCCCTGCCTCTGATTCCACGCCTCTGATTCCACATCTCTGATTCACTGCCTTTGATTCGCCACCTCTGATTCCCCATATCTGATTCTCCACCACTGTTTCCACGCCTCAAATTCCCCGCCTCTGATTCTCCATATCTCATTCCCCGCCTTTGAATCCCCATCTCTGATTCCCGGACTCTGATTCCCCACCTCTGATTCCCGGCCTCTTATTCCCAGCATCTGATTCCTGGCCTCTGATTCCCCATATCTGATTCCCCGCTTCTGATTCTGATTCCCTGCCTCTGATTCCCCATCTCTGATTCCGCACATCTGATTCCCTGCCTCTGATTCCCCACCTCTGATTCCACATATCTGATTCCCCGCCTCTGTTTCCCCACCTCTGATTCCCCGCCTTTGTTTCCCCATATCTAATTCCCAACCTCTGATGCCCCAACTCTGATTCCCTGCCTCTGATTCCCCGCGTTCTATTCCCTGCCTCTGATTCCCCGCCTGTGATTCCCCATCTCTGATTCACCACCTCTGATTCCCCACCTCTGATTCCCCATATCTAATTCCCCGCCTCTGTTTTCCCGCCTCTGATTCCCCTCCTCTGAATCCCCAACTCTGATTCCCTGCCTCTGATTCCCCAGCTCTGATTCCCCACCTTTGATACCCCCCGTCTGATTCCCAGCCTCTGAATCCCCGTGTCTGATTTCCTGCCTCTGATTCACCGCCTCTGATTCCCTATCTCTGACTCACCGCCTCTGATTCCCCACCTCTGATTCCCCATCTCTGATTCCGCACATCTGATTCCCTGCCTCTGATTCCCCGACTCTGATTCCCCGCCTCTGATTCCCCAACTCTGATTCCCCGCCTCTGATTCTCCAGCTCTGATTCACCGCCTTTGATTCGCCACCTCTGATTCCCCATATCTGATTCCCCGCCTCTGTTTCCCCACCTCTGATTCCCCGCCTCTGATTCCCCATATCTCATTCCCCGACTCTGAATCCCCATCTCTGATTCCCGGACTCTGATTCCCCACCTCTGATTCCCGGCCTCTTATTCCCGGCATCTGATTCCGGCCTCTGATTCCCGGCCTCTGATTCCCTGCTTCTGATTCTGATTCCCTGCCTCTGATTCCCCATCTCTGATTGCGCACATCTGATTCCCTGCCTCTGATTCCCCACCTCTGATTCCCCATATCTGATTTCCCGCCTCTGTTTCCCAGCCTCTGATTCCCCGCCTCTGTTTCCCAATATCTAAGTCCCCGCCTCTGATTCCCCAACTCTGATTCCCCACCACTGATTCCCCAGCTCTGATTCCCCGCATCTGATTCCCTGCATCTGATTCCAAGCCTCTGATTCCCTGCCTCTGATTCCCAACCTCTGATTCCTCACCTCTGATTCCCCATATCTGATTCCCCGCATCTGATTCCCTGCATCTGATTCCAAGCCTCTGATTCCCTGCCTCTGATTCCCAACCTCTGATTCCCCACCTCTGATTCCCCATATCTGATTCCCCGCCTCTGTTTCCCCGCCTCTGATTCCCCGCCTGTTTCCCCATATCTTATTCCCAACCTCTGATGCCCCAACTCTGATTCCCTGCCTCTGATTCCCCGCGTTCTATTCCCTGCCTCTGATTCCCCGCCTGTGATTCCCCATCGCTGATTCACCACCTCTGATTCCCCACCTCTGATTCCCCATATCTAATTCCCCGCATCTGTTTTCCCGCCTCTGATTCCCCGCCTCTGTTTCCCCATATCTGATTCCCCGCCTCTGAATCCCCAACTCTGATTCCCTGCCTCTGATTCCCTGCTTCTGATTCTGATTCCCCACCTCTGATTCCCCATCTCTGATTCCGCACATCTAATTCCCTGCCTCTGATTCCCCATCTCTGATTCCCCATATCTGATTCCCCGCCTTCTGTTCCCCGCCTCTGATTCCCCACCTCTGTTTCCCCATATCTACGTCCCCGACTCTGATTCCCCAACTTTGATTCCCCACCTCTGATTCCCCAGCTCTGATTCCCCGCCTCTGATTCCCCGCATCTGATTCCATGCATATGATTCCCAGCCTCTGATTCCCTGCCTCTGATTCCCCGCCTCTGATTCCCCTCCTCTGTTTCCCCATATCTGATCCCTGCCTCTATTTGCCCGCCTCTGTTTCCCCGCCTCTTTTTCCCCATATCTGATTGCCCGCCTCTGAATCCCCAACTCTGATTCCCTGCCTCTAATTTCCCAGCTCAGATTCCCCGCC
Source organism: Narcine bancroftii (assembly GCF_036971445.1). Taxonomy (NCBI): domain Eukaryota; kingdom Metazoa; phylum Chordata; class Chondrichthyes; order Torpediniformes; family Narcinidae; genus Narcine; species Narcine bancroftii. The sequence continues at coordinate 11,713,150 of NW_027211893.1, read as the reverse complement.
TCTGATTCCCCGTGTCTGATTTCCTGCCACTGATTCCCCGCCTCTGATTACCCATGTCTGATTCACCGCCTCTGATTCCCCACCTCTGATTCCCCATCTCTGATTCGGCACATCCGATTCCCTGCCTCTGATTCCCCGCCTCTGATTCACTGCCTCTGATACCCCAGCTCTGATTCCCCGCCTCTGATTCCCCGCGTCTTATTCCCTGCTTCTGATTCTGATTCCCTGCCTCTGATTCCCCATCTCTGATTCCGCACATCTGATTCCCTGCCTCTGATTCCCCACCTCTGATTCCCCATATCTGATTCCCCGCCTCTGTTTCCCCTTCTCTGATTCCCCGCCTCTGTTTCCCCATATCTAAGTCCCCGCCTCTGATTCGCCAACTCTGATTCCCCACCTCTGATTCCCCAGCTCTGATTCCCCGCCTCTGATTCCCCGCATCTGATTCCCTGCATCTGATACCCAGCCTCTGATTCCCTGCCTGTGATTCCCAAACTCTGATTCCCCACCTCTGATTCCCCATATCTGATTCCCCGCCTCTGTTTCCCCGCCTCTGATTCCCCGCCTCTGTTTCCCCATATCTGATTCCCCGCCTCTATTTGCCCACCTCTGATTCCCCACCTCTGTTTCCCCATATCTGATTCCCCGCCTCTGAATCCCCAACTCTGATTCCCTGCATCTAATTCCCCACCTCTGATTCCCCATCTCTGATTCCGCACATCCGATTCCCTGCTTCTGATTCCCCGCCTCTGATTCACAGCTTCTGATTCCCCAGCTCTGATTCCCCGCCTCAGATTCCCCGCGTCTTATTCCCTGCTTCTGATTCTGATTCCCTGCCTCTGATTCCCCATCTCTGATTCCGCACATCTGATTCCCTGCCTCTGATTCCCCACCTCTGATTCCCCATATCTGATTCCCCGCCTCTGAATCCCCAACTCTGATTCCCTGCCTCTGATTCCCTGCTTCTGATTCTGATTCCCCACCTCTGATTCCCCATCTCTGATTCCGCACATCTAATTCCCTGCCTCTGATTCCCCGACTCTGATTCCCCACCTCTGATTCCCCAGCTCTGATTCCCCGCCTCTGATTCCCCGCATCTGATTCCCTGCATCTGATACCCAGCCTCTGATTCCCTGCCTGTGATTCCCAAACTCTGATTCCCCACCTCTGATTCCCCATATCTGATTCCCCGCCTCTGTTTCCCCGCCTCTGATTCCCCGCCTCTGTTTCCCCATATCTGATTCCCCGCCTCTATTTGCCCACCTCTGATTCCCCACCTCTGTTTCCCCATATCTGATTCCCCGCCTCTGAATCCCCAACTCTGATTCCCTGCATCTAATTCCCCACCTCTGATTCCCCATCTCTGATTCCGCACATCCGATTCCCTGCTTCTGATTCCCCGCCTCTGATTCACAGCTTCTGATTCCCCAGCTCTGATTCCCCGCCTCAGATTCCCCGCGTCTTATTCCCTGCTTCTGATTCTGATTCCCTGCCTCTGATTCCCCATCTCTCATTCCGCACATCTGATTCCCTGCCTCTGATTCCCCACCTCTGATTCCCCATATCTGATTCCCCGCCTCTGTTTCCCCGCCTCTGATTCCCCGCCTCTGTTTCCCCATATCTAAGTCCCCGCCTCTGATTCCGCAACTCTGATTCCCCACCTCTGATACCCCAGCTCTGATTACCCACCTCTGATTCCCCATATCTGATTCCCTGCCTCTGATTCCCCGCCTCTGATTCCCCACCACTGTTTCCCCATATCTGATTCCCCGCCTCTGAATCCCCAACTCTGATTCCCTGCATCTAATTCCCCAGCTCTGATTCCCCGCCTCTGATTCCCCGTGTCTGATTTCCTGCCTCTGATTCCCCGCCTCTGATTACCCATGTCCGATTCACCGCCTCTGATTCCCCACCTCTGATTCCCCATCTCTGATTCCGCACATCCGATTCCCTGCCTCTGATTCCCCGCCTCTGATTCACCGCCTCTGATTCCCGGCCTCTGATTTCCTGCCTCTGATTCCCTGCCACTGATACCCCGCCCCTGATTCCCCACCTCTGATTCCCCATATCTGATTCCCCGCCTCTGTTTCCCCGCCTCTGATTCCCCGCCTCTGATTCCCCATATCTGATTCCCCGCCTCTGATTCCCCAACTCTGATTCCCCAGCTCTGAATCCCCGCCTCTGATTCCCCGCGTCTGATTACCGGCCTCTGATTCCCCACCTCTGATTCCCCATATCTGATTCCCCACCTCTGTTTCCCCGCCTCTGATTCCCCACCTCTGATTCCCCATATCTGATTCCCCGCCTCTGTTTCCAAACCTCTGATTCCACACCTCTGATTCCCCATATCTGATTCCCCGCCTCTGTTTCCCCGCCTCTGATCCCCGGCCTCTGATTCCCTGCTTCTGATTCTGATTCCCTGACTCTGATTCCCCATCTCTGATTGCGCACATCTGATTCCCTGCCTCTGATTCCCCACCTCTGATTCCCCATATCTGATTCCCCGCCTCTGTTTCCCCGCCTCTGATTCCCCGCCTCTGTTTCCCATTATCTAAGTCCCCGCCGCTGATTCTCCAACTCTGATTCCCCACCTCTGATTCTCCAGCTCTGATTCCCCGCCTCTGATTCCCCGCATCTGATTCCCTGCATCTGATTCCAAGCCTCTGATTCCCTGCCTCTGATTCCCAACCTCTGATTCCCCACCTGTGATTTCCCATATCTGATTCATCGCCTCTGTTTCCCCGCCTCTGATTCCCCGCCTCTGTTTCCCCATATCTGATTCCCGGCCTCTGATTCCCCGCCTCTGATTCCCCGCCTCTGATTCACTGCCTCTGATTCCCCATCTCCGATTCCGCACATCTGATTCCCTGCCTCTGATTCCCCGCCTCTCATTCCCCGCCTCTGATTCCCTGCCTCTGATTCCCAACATCTGATTCCCCACCTCTGATTCCCCATATCTGATTCCCCGCCTGTTTCCCCGCCTCTGACTCCCCTCCTCTGATTCCCCAACTCTAATTCCCCACCTCTGATTCCCCAGCTCTGATTCCCCGTGTTTGATTCCCTGCCTCTGATTCCCTGCCCTGATTCCCCATCTCTGTTTCACCGCCTTTGATTCGCCACCTCTGATTCCCCATATCTGATTCCCCTCCTCTGTTTCCCCGCCTCTGATTCCCTGCCTCTGATTCCCAACCTCTGATTCCACACCTCTGATTCCCCATATCTGATTCCTCGCCTCTGTTTCCCCGCCTCTGATACCCCGCCCCTGTTTCCCCATATCTGATTCCCCGCCTCTGATTCAACTCTGATTCCCCGCCTCTGATTCCCCAGCTCTGATTCCCCGCCTCTGATTCCCCGTGTTTGATTCCCTGCCTCTGATTGCCCGCCTCTGATTCCCCATCTCTGATTCACCGCCTTTGATTCACCACCTCTGATTCCCCATATCTGATTCCCCACCTCTGTTTCCCCGCGTCTGATTCCCCGCCTCTGATTCTGCATATCTCATTCTCCGCCTCTGAATCCCCATCTCTGAATCCCGGACTCTGATTCCCCACCTCTGATTCCCGGCCTCTTATTCCCAGCATCTGATTCCCGGCCTCTGATTCCTGGCCTCTGATTCCCCGCTTCTGATTCTGATTCCCTGCCTCTGATTCCCCATCTCTGATTCAGCACATCTGACTCCCTGCCTCTGATTCCCCACCTCTGATTCCCCATATCTGATTCCCCGCCTCTGTTTCCCCGCCTCTGATTCCCCGCCTCTGTTTCCCCATATCTAATTCCCAACCTCTGATGCCCCAACTCTAATTCCCTGCCTCTGATTCCCCGCGTTCTATTCCCTGCCTCTGATTCCCCGCCTGTGATTCCCCATCTCTGATTCACCACCTCTGATTCCCCACCTCTGATTCCCCATATCTGATTCCCCGCCTCTGTTTCCCAACCTCTGATTCCACACCTCTGATTCCCCATATCTGATTCCCCGCCTCTGTTTCCCCGCCTCTGATTCCCGGCCCCTGTTTCCCCATATCTGATTCCCCGCCTCTGATTCCCCAACTCTGATTCCCCGCCTCTGATTCCCCATCTCTGATTCCCCGCCTCTGATTCCCTGTGTTTGATTCCCTGCCTCTGATTCCACGCCTCTGATTCCACATCTCTGATTCACTGCCTTTGATTCGCCACCTCTGATTCCCCATATCTGATTCTCCACCACTGTTTCCACGCCTCAAATTCCCCGCCTCTGATTCTCCATATCTCATTCCCCGCCTTTGAATCCCCATCTCTGATTCCCGGACTCTGATTCCCCACCTCTGATTCCCGGCCTCTTATTCCCAGCATCTGATTCCTGGCCTCTGATTCCCCATATCTGATTCCCCGCTTCTGATTCTGATTCCCTGCCTCTGATTCCCCATCTCTGATTCCGCACATCTGATTCCCTGCCTCTGATTCCCCACCTCTGATTCCCCATATCTGATTCCCCGCCTCTGTTTCCCCACCTCTGATTCCCCGCCTTTGTTTCCCCATATCTAATTCCCAACCTCTGATGCCCCAACTCTGATTCCCTGCCTCTGATTCCCCGCGTTCTATTCCCTGCCTCTGATTCCCCGCCTGTGATTCCCCATCTCTGATTCACCACCTCTGATTCCCCACCTCTGATTCCCCATATCTAATTCCCCGCCTCTGTTTTCCCGCCTCTGATTCCCCTCCTCTGAATCCCCAACTCTGATTCCCTGCCTCTGATTCCCCAGCTCTGATTCCCCACCTTTGATACCCCCCGTCTGATTCCCAGCCTCTGAATCCCCGTGTCTGATTTCCTGCCTCTGATTCACCGCCTCTGATTCCCTATCTCTGACTCACCGCCTCTGATTCCCCACCTCTGATTCCCCATCTCTGATTCCGCACATCTGATTCCCTGCCTCTGATTCCCCGACTCTGATTCCCCGCCTCTGATTCCCCAACTCTGATTCCCCGCCTCTGATTCTCCAGCTCTGATTCACCGCCTTTGATTCGCCACCTCTGATTCCCCATATCTGATTCCCCGCCTCTGTTTCCCCACCTCTGATTCCCCGCCTCTGATTCCCCATATCTCATTCCCCGACTCTGAATCCCCATCTCTGATTCCCCGCCTCTGTTTCCCCATATCTGATTCCCGGCCTCTGATTCCCCGCCTCTGATTCCCCGCCTCTGATTCACTGCCTCTGATTCCCCATCTCCGATTCCGCACATCTGATTCCCTGCCTCTGATTCCCCGCCTCTCATTCCCCGCCTCTGATTCCCTGCCTCTGATTCCCAACATCTGATTCCCCACCTCTGATTCCCCATATCTGATTCCCCGCCTGTTTCCCCGCCTCTGACTCCCCTCCTCTGATTCCCCAACTCTAATTCCCCACCTCTGATTCCCCAGCTCTGATTCCCCGTGTTTGATTCCCTGCCTCTGATTCCCTGCCCTGATTCCCCATCTCTGTTTCACCGCCTTTGATTCGCCACCTCTGATTCCCCATATCTGATTCCCCTCCTCTGTTTCCCCGCCTCTGATTCCCTGCCTCTGATTCCCAACCTCTGATTCCACACCTCTGATTCCCCATATCTGATTCCTCGCCTCTGTTTCCCCGCCTCTGATACCCCGCCCCTGTTTCCCCATATCTGATTCCCCGCCTCTGATTCAACTCTGATTCCCCGCCTCTGATTCCCCAGCTCTGATTCCCCGCCTCTGATTCCCCGTGTTTGATTCCCTGCCTCTGATTGCCCGCCTCTGATTCCCCATCTCTGATTCACCGCATTTGATTCACCACCTCTGATTCCCCATATCTGATTCCCCACCTCTGTTTCCCCGCGTCTGATCCCCGCCTCTGATTCTGCATATCTCATTCTCCGCCTCTGAATCCCCATCTCTGAATCCCGGACTCTGATTCCCCACCTCTGATTCCCGGCCTCTTATTCCCAGCATCTGATTCCCGGCCTCTGATTCCCGGCCTCTGATTCCCCGCTTCTGATTCTGATTCCCTGCCTCTGATTCCCCATCTCTGATTCAGCACATCTGACTCCCTGCCTCTGATTCCCCACCTCTGATTCCCCATATCTGATTCCCCGCCTCTGTTTCCCCGCCTCTGATTCCCCGCCTCTGTTTCCCCATATCTAATTCCCAACCTCTGATGCCCCAACTCTAATTCCCTGCCTCTGATTCCCCGCGTTCTATTCCCTGCCTCTGATTCCCCGCCTGTGATTCCCCATCTCTGATTCACCACCTCTGATTCCCCACCTCTGATTCCCCATATCTGATTCCCCGCCTCTGTTTCCCAACCTCTGATTCCACACCTCTGATTCCCCATATCTGATTCCCCGCCTCTGTTTCCCCGCCTCTGATTCCCGGCCCCTGTTTCCCCATATCTGATTCCCCGCCTCTGATTCCCCAACTCTGATTCCCCGCCTCTGATTCCCCATCTCTGATTCCCCGCCTCTGATTCCCTGTGTTTGATTCCCTGCCTCTGATTCCACGCCTCTGATTCCACATCTCTGATTCACTGCCTTTGATTCGCCACCTCTGATTCCCCATATCTGATTCTCCACCACTGTTTCCACGCCTCAAATTCCCCGCCTCTGATTCTCCATATCTCATTCCCCGCCTTTGAATCCCCATCTCTGATTCCCGGACTCTGATTCCCCACCTCTGATTCCCGGCCTCTTATTCCCAGCATCTGATTCCTGGCCTCTGATTCCCCATATCTGATTCCCCGCTTCTGATTCTGATTCCCTGCCTCTGATTCCCCATCTCTGATTCCGCACATCTGATTCCCTGCCTCTGATTCCCCACCTCTGATTCCACATATCTGATTCCCCGCCTCTGTTTCCCCACCTCTGATTCCCCGCCTTTGTTTCCCCATATCTAATTCCCAACCTCTGATGCCCCAACTCTGATTCCCTGCCTCTGATTCCCCGCGTTCTATTCCCTGCCTCTGATTCCCCGCCTGTGATTCCCCATCTCTGATTCACCACCTCTGATTCCCCACCTCTGATTCCCCATATCTAATTCCCCGCCTCTGTTTTCCCGCCTCTGATTCCCCTCCTCTGAATCCCCAACTCTGATTCCCTGCCTCTGATTCCCCAGCTCTGATTCCCCACCTTTGATACCCCCCGTCTGATTCCCAGCCTCTGAATCCCCGTGTCTGATTTCCTGCCTCTGATTCACCGCCTCTGATTCCCTATCTCTGACTCACCGCCTCTGATTCCCCACCTCTGATTCCCCATCTCTGATTCCGCACATCTGATTCCCTGCCTCTGATTCCCCGACTCTGATTCCCCGCCTCTGATTCCCCAACTCTGATTCCCCGCCTCTGATTCTCCAGCTCTGATTCACCGCCTTTGATTCGCCACCTCTGATTCCCCATATCTGATTCCCCGCCTCTGTTTCCCCACCTCTGATTCCCCGCCTCTGATTCCCCATATCTCATTCCCCGACTCTGAATCCCCATCTCTGATTCCCGGACTCTGATTCCCCACCTCTGATTCCCGGCCTCTTATTCCCGGCATCTGATTCCGGCCTCTGATTCCCGGCCTCTGATTCCCTGCTTCTGATTCTGATTCCCTGCCTCTGATTCCCCATCTCTGATTGCGCACATCTGATTCCCTGCCTCTGATTCCCCACCTCTGATTCCCCATATCTGATTTCCCGCCTCTGTTTCCCAGCCTCTGATTCCCCGCCTCTGTTTCCCAATATCTAAGTCCCCGCCTCTGATTCCCCAACTCTGATTCCCCACCACTGATTCCCCAGCTCTGATTCCCCGCATCTGATTCCCTGCATCTGATTCCAAGCCTCTGATTCCCTGCCTCTGATTCCCAACCTCTGATTCCTCACCTCTGATTCCCCATATCTGATTCCCCGCATCTGATTCCCTGCATCTGATTCCAAGCCTCTGATTCCCTGCCTCTGATTCCCAACCTCTGATTCCCCACCTCTGATTCCCCATATCTGATTCCCCGCCTCTGTTTCCCCGCCTCTGATTCCCCGCCTGTTTCCCCATATCTTATTCCCAACCTCTGATGCCCCAACTCTGATTCCCTGCCTCTGATTCCCCGCGTTCTATTCCCTGCCTCTGATTCCCCGCCTGTGATTCCCCATCGCTGATTCACCACCTCTGATTCCCCACCTCTGATTCCCCATATCTAATTCCCCGCATCTGTTTTCCCGCCTCTGATTCCCCGCCTCTGTTTCCCCATATCTGATTCCCCGCCTCTGAATCCCCAACTCTGATTCCCTGCCTCTGATTCCCTGCTTCTGATTCTGATTCCCCACCTCTGATTCCCCATCTCTGATTCCGCACATCTAATTCCCTGCCTCTGATTCCCCATCTCTGATTCCCCATATCTGATTCCCCGCCTTCTGTTCCCCGCCTCTGATTCCCCACCTCTGTTTCCCCATATCTACGTCCCCGACTCTGATTCCCCAACTTTGATTCCCCACCTCTGATTCCCCAGCTCTGATTCCCCGCCTCTGATTCCCCGCATCTGATTCCATGCATATGATTCCCAGCCTCTGATTCCCTGCCTCTGATTCCCCGCCTCTGATTCCCCTCCTCTGTTTCCCCATATCTGATCCCTGCCTCTATTTGCCCGCCTCTGTTTCCCCGCCTCTTTTTCCCCATATCTGATTCCCCGCCTCTGAATCCCCAACTCTGATTCCCTGTCTCTAATTTCCCAGCTCAGATTCCCCGCCTCTGATTCCCCGTGTCTGATTTCCTGCCACTGATTCCCCGCCTCTGATTACCCATGTCTGATTCACCGCCTCTGATTCCCCACCTCTGATTCCCCATCTCTGATTCGGCACATCCGATTCCCTGCCTCTGATTCCCCGCCTCTGATTCACTGCCTCTGATACCCCAGCTCTGATTCCCCGCCTCTGATTCCCCGCGTCTTATTCCCTGCTTCTGATTCTGATTCCCTGCCTCTGATTCCCCATCTCTGATTCCGCACATCTGATTCCCTGCCTCTGATTCCCCACCTCTGATTCCCCATATCTGATTCCCCGCCTCTGTTTCCCCTTCTCTGATTCCCCGCCTCTGTTTCCCCATATCTAAGTCCCCGCCTCTGATTCGCCAACTCTGATTCCCCACCTCTGATTCCCCAGCTCTGATTCCCCGCCTCTGATTCCCCGCATCTGATTCCCTGCATCTGATACCCAGCCTCTGATTCCCTGCCTGTGATTCCCAAACTCTGATTTCCCACCTCTGATTCCCCATATCTGATTCCCCGCCTCTGTTTCCCCGCCTCTGATTCCCCGCCTCTGTTTCCCCATATCTGATTCCCCGCCTCTATTTGCCCACCTCTGATTCCCCACCTCTGTTTCCCCATATCTGATACCCCGCCTCTGAATCCCCAACTCTGATTCCCTGCATCTAATTCCCCACCTCTGATTCCCCATCTCTGATTCCGCACATCCGATTCCCTGCTTCTGATTCCCCGCCTCTGATTCACAGCTTCTGATTCCCCAGCTCTGATTCCCCGCCTCAGATTCCCCGCGTCTTATTCCCTGCTTCTGATTCTGATTCCCTGCCTCTGATTCCCCATCTCTGATTCCGCACATCTGATTCCCTGCCTCTGATTCCCCACCTCTGATTCCCCATATCTGATTCCCCGCCTCTGAATCCCCAACTCTGATTCCCTGCCTCTGATTCCCTGCTTCTGATTCTGATTCCCCACCTCTGATTCCCCATCTCTGATTCCGCACATCTAATTCCCTGCCTCTGATTCCCCGACTCTGATTCCCCACCTTTGATTCCCCAGCTCTGATTCCCCGCCTCTGATTCCCCGCATCTGATTCCCTGCATCTGATACCCAGCCTCTGATTCCCTGCCTGTGATTCCCAAACTCTGATTCCCCACCTCTGATTCCCCATATCTGATTCCCCGCCTCTGTTTCCCCGCCTCTGATTCCCCGCCTCTGTTTCCCCATATCTGATTCCCCGCCTCTATTTGCCCACCTCTGATTCCCCACCACTGTTTCCCCATATCTGATTCCCCGCCTCTGAATCCCCAACTCTGATTCCCTGCATCTAATTCCCCAGCTCTGATTCCCCGCCTCTGATTCCCCGTGTCTTATTCCCTGCTTCTGATTCTGATTCCCTGCCTCTGATTCCCCATCTCTGAATCCTCGCCTCTGATTCCCTGCCTCTGATTCCCAAAATCTGATTCCCCACCTCTGAATTCCCATATTGATTCCCCAGCTCTGATTCCCCGCCTCTGATTCCCCGTGTTTGATTCCCTGCCTCTGATTCCCGGACTCTGATTCCCCATCTCTGATTCACCGCCTTTCATTCGCCACCTCTGATTCCCCATATCTGATTCCCCGCCTCTGTTTCCCCGCCTCTGATTCCCCGCCTCTGATTCCCCATATCTCATTCCCCGCCTCTGAATCCCCATCTCTGATTCCCGGACTCTGATTCCCCACCTCTGATTCCCGGACTCTTATTCCCGGCATCTGATTCCGGCCTCTGATTCCTGGCCTCTGATTCCCTGCTTCTGATTCTGATTCCCTGCCTCTGATTCCCCATCTCTGATTGCGCACATCCGATTCCCTGCTTCTGATTCCCCGCCTCTGATTCACAGCTTCTGATTCCCCAGCTCTGATTCCCCGCCTCAGATTCCCCGCGTCTTATTCCCTGCTTCTGATTCTGATTCCCTGCCTCTGATTCCCCATCTCTGATTCCGCACATCTGATTCCCTGCCTCTGATTTCCCACCTCTGATTCCCCATATCTGATTCCCCGCCTCTGTTTCCCCGCCTCTGATTCCCCGCCTCTGTTTCCCCATATCTAAGTCCCCGCCTCTGATTCCGCAACTCTGATTCCCCACCTCTGATACCCCAGCTCTGATTACCCACCTCTGATTCCCCATATCTGATTCCCTGCCTCTGATTCCCCGCCTCTGATTCCCCACCACTGTTTCCCCATATCTGATTCCCCGCCTCTGAATCCCCAACTCTGATTCCCTGCATCTAATTCCCCAGCTCTGATTCCCCGCCTCTGATTCCCCGTGTCTGATTTCCTGCCTCTGATTCCCCGCCTCTGATTACCCATGTCCGATTCACCGCCTCTGATTCCCCACCTCTGATTCCCCATCTCTGATTCCGCACATCCGATTCCCTGCCTCTGATTCCCCGCCTCTGATTCACCGCCTCTGATTCCCGGCCTCTGATTTCCTGCCTCTGATTCCCTGCCACTGATACCCCATCTCTGATTCCGCACATCTGATTCCCTGCCTCTGATTTCCCACCTCTGATTCCCCATATCTGATTCCCCGCCTCTGTTTCCCCGCCTCTGATTCCCCGCCTCTGTTTCCCCATATCTAAGTCCCCGCCTCTGATTCCGCAACTCTGATTCCCCACCTCTGATACCCCAGCTCTGATTACCCACCTCTGATTCCCCATATCTGATTCCCTGCCTCTGATTCCCCGCCTCTGATTCCCCACCACTGTTTCCCCATATCTGATTCCCCGCCTCTGAATCCCCAACTCTGATTCCCTGCATCTAATTCCCCAGCTCTGATTCCCCACCTCTGATTCCCCATATCTGATTCCCCGCCTCTGTTTCCCCGCCTCTGATTCCCCGCCTCTGATTCCCCATATCTGATTCCCCGCCTCTGATTCCCCAACTCTGATTCCCCAGCTCTGAATCCCCGCCTCTGATTCCCCGCGTCTGATTACCGGCCTCTGATTCCCCACCTCTGATTCCCCATATCTGATTCCCCACCTCTGTTTCCCCGCCTCTGATTCCCCACCTCTGATTAACAATATCTGATTCCCCGCCTCTGATTCCCCACCTCTGATTCCCCGCCTCTGATTCGCCAGCTATGATTCCCCACCTCTGATTCCCCGCGTCTGATTCCCTGCCTCTGATTCCCCGCCTCTGATTCCACATCTCTGATTCACCACCTCTGATTCCCAGCGTCTGATTCCCCGCCTCTGATTCCCCATCTCTGATTCCCCATTTCTGATTCCCCATCTCTGATTCCCCAATTCTGATTCCCCGCCTCTGATTCCCCAGCTCTGAATCCTCGCCTCTGATTCCCTGCCTCTGATTCCCAAAATCTGATTCCCCACCTCTGAATTCCCATATTGATTCCCCAGCTCTGATTCCCCGCCTCTGATTCCCCGTGTTTGATTCCCTGCCTCTGATTCCCGGCCTCTGATTCCCCATCTCTGATTCACCGCCTTTCATTCGCCACCTCTGATTCCCCATATCTGATTCCCCGCCTCTGTTTCCCCGCCTCTGATTCCCCGCCTCTGATTCCCCATATCTCATTCCCCGCCTCTGAATCCCCATCTCTGATTCCCGGACTCTGATTCCCCACCTCTGATTCCCGGACTCTTATTCCCGGCATCTGATTCCGGCCTCTGATTCCTGGCCTCTGATTCCCTGCTTCTGATTCTGATTCCCTGCCTCTGATTCCCCATCTCTGATTGTGCACATCTGATTCCCTGCCTCTGATTCCCCACCTCTGATTCCCCATATCTGATTTCCCACCTCTGTTTCCCCGCCTCTGATTCCCCGCCTCTGTTTCCCAATATCTAAGCCCCCGCCTCTGATTCCCCAACTCTGATTCCCCACCTCTGATTCTCCAGCTCTGATTCCCCGCCTCTGATTCCCCGCATCTGATTCCCTGCATCTGATTCCAAGCCTCTGATTCCCTGCATCTGATTCCCAACCTCTGATTCCCCACCTCTGATTCCCCATATCTGATTCCCCGCCTCTGTTTCCCCGCCTCTGATTCCCCGCCTCTGTTTCCCCATATCTGATTCCCGGCCTCTGATTCCCCGCCTCTGATTCCCCGCCTCTGATTCCCTGCCTCTGATTCCCCATCTCCGATTCCGCACATCTGATACCCTGCCTCTGATTCCCCGCCTCTGATTCCCCGCCTCTGATTCCCTGCCTCTGATTCCCAACATCTGATCCCCACCTCTGATTCCCCATATCTGATTCCCCGCCTCTGTTTCCCCGCCTCTGATTCCCCTCCTCTGATTCCCCAACTCTAATTCCCCGCCTCTGATTCCCCACCTCTGATTCCCCATATCTGATTCCCCGCCTCTGTTTCCCGGCCTCTGATTCCCCGCTTCTGATTCTGATTCCCTGCCTCTGATTCCCCATCTCTGATTCCGCACATCTGATTCCCTGCCTCTGATTCCCCACCTCTGATTCCCCATATCGGATTTCCCGCCTCTGTTTCCCCGCCTCTGATTCCCCGCCTCTGTTTCCCCATATCTAATTCCCAACCTCTGATGCCCCAACCCTGATTCCCTGCCTCTGATTCCCCGCCTCTGATTCAACATCTCTGATTCACCACCTCTGATTTCCCTCGTCTGATTCCCCGCCTCTGATTCCCCATCTCTGATTCCCCATCTCTGATTCCCCAATTCTGATTCTCCGCCTCTGATTCCCCGTGTTTGATTCCCTGCCTCTGATTCCCGGCCTCTGATTCCCCATCTCTGATTCACCGCCTTTGATTCGCCACCTCTGATTCCCCATATCTGATTCCCCGCCTCTGTTTCACCGCCTCTGATTCCCCGCCTCTGATTCCCCATATCTCATTCCCCGCCTCTGAATCCCCATCTCTGATTCCCGGACTCTGATTCCCCACCTCTGATTCCCGGCCTCTTATTCCCGGCATCTGATTCCGGCCTCTGATTCCCGGCCTCTGATTCCCTGCTTCCGATTCTGATTCCCTGCCTTTGATTCCCCATCTCTGATTCCCCGCCTCTGTTTCCCCGCCTCTGATTCCCCGCCTCTGTTTCCCAATATCTAAGTCCCCGCCTCTGATTCCCCAGCTCTGATTCCCCGCCTCTTATTCCCAGCATCTGATTCCAGGCCTCTGATTCCCGGCCTCTGACTCCCCGCTTCTGATTCTGATTCCCTGCCTCTGATTCCCCATCTCTGATTCCGCACATCTGATTACCTCACTCTGATTCCCCACCTCTGATTCCCCATATCTGATTCCCCGCCTCTGTTTCCACGCCTCTGATTCCCCGCCTCTGTTTCCCCATATCTAATTCCACACCTCTGATGCCCCAACTCTGATTCCCCGCCTCTGATTCCCCAGCTCTGATTCGCCGCCTCTGATTCCCCGCATCCGATTCCCCATATCTGAATCCCCGACTCTGTTTCCCCGCCCCTGATTCCCCGCCTCTGTTTCCCCATATCTGATTCCCCGCCTCTGATTCCCAACTATGATTCCCCGCCTCTGATTCCCCAGCTCTGATTCCCTGCCTCTGATTCCCCGCTTTCTATTCCCTGCCTCTGATTCCCCGCCTGTGATTCCCCATCTCTGATTCACCACCTCTGATTCCCCACCACTGATTCCCCATATCTAATTCCCCGCCTCTGTTTGCCCGCCTCTGATTCCCCGCCTCTGTTTCCCCATATCTGATTCCCCGCCTCTGAATCCCCAACTCTGATTCGCTGCCTCTGATTCCCCAGCTTCATTCCCCGCCTTTGATTCCCCCCCGTCTGATTCCCAGCCTCTGAATCCCCGTGTCTGATAACCTGCCTCTGATTCCCCGCCTCTGATTCCCCATCTCAGATTCACCGCCTCTGATTCCCCACCTCTGATTCCCCATCTCTGATTCCGCACATCCGATTCCCTGCCTCTGATTCCCCGACTCTGATTCCCCACCTCTGATTCCCCAACTCTGATTCCTCGCCTCTGATTCCCCAACTCTGATTCCCCGCCTCTGATTCCCCAGCTCTGATTCCCCACCTCTGATTCCCCGTGTTTGATCCCCTGCCTCTGATTCCCCGCCTCTGATTCCCCATCTCTGATTCACCGTCTTTGATTCGCCACCTCTGATTCCCCATATCTGATTCCTCGCCACTGTTTCCCCGCCTCTGATTCCCCGCCTCTGATTCCCCATATCTCATTCCCCGCCTCTGATTCGCCAGCTATGATTCCCCGCCTCTGATTCCCCGCGTCTGATTCCCTGCCTCTGATTCCCCGCCTCTGATTCCACATCTCTGATTCACCACCTCTGATTCCCCGCGTCTGATTCCCCGCCTCTGATTCCCCATCTCTGATTCCCCATCTCTGATTCCCCAATTCTGATTCCCCACCTCTGATTCCCCAGCTCTGATTCCTCGCCTCTGATTCCCTTCCTCTGATTCCCAACCTCTGATTCCCCACCTATGATTTCCCATATTGATTCCCTGCGTCTGATTCCCCGCCTCTGATTCCCCAACTCTGATTCCCCGCCTCTGATTCCCCAGCTCTGATTCCCCGCCTCTGATTTTCCTTGTTTGATTCCCTGCCTCTGATTCCCGGCCTCTGGTTCCCCATCTCTGATTCACCGCCTTTGATTCGCCACCTCTGATTCTCCATATCTGATTCCCCGCCTCTGTTTTTCCGCCTCTGATTCCCCGCCTCTGATTCCCCATATCTCATTCCCCGCCTCAAATCCCCATCTCTGATTCCCGGACTCTGATTCCCCACCTCTGATTCCCGGCCTCTTATTCCCGGCATCTGATTCCGGCCTCTGATTCCCGGCCTCTGATTCCCTGCTTCTGATTCTGATTCCCTGCCTCTGATTCCCCATCTCTGATTCCGCACATCTGATTCCCTGCCTCTGATTCCCCGCCTCTGTTTCCCAATATCTAAGTCCCCGCCTCTGATTCCCCAACTCTGATTCCCCACCTCTGATTCCCCAGCTCTGATTCCCCGCCTCTGATTCCCCGCATCTGATTCCCTGCATCTGATTCCAAGCCTCTGATTCCCTGCCTCTGATTCCCAACCTCTGATTCCCCCCCTCTGATTCCCCATATCTGAATCCCCGCCTCTGTTTCCCCGCCTCTGATTCCCCACCTCTGTTTCCCCATATCTGATTCCCGGCCTCTGATTCCCCGCCTCTGATTCCCCGCCTCTGATTCCCCGCCTCTGATTCCCCATCCCCGATTCCGCACATCTGATTCCCTGCCTCTGATTCCCCGCCTCTGATTCCCCGCCTCTGATTCCCTGCCTCTGATTCCCAACCTCTGATTCCCCACCTCTGATTCCCCATATCTGATTCCCCGCCTCTGTTTCCCCGCCTCTGATTCCCCTCCTCTGATTCCCCAACTCTAATTCCCCGCCTCTGATTCCCCAGCTCTGATTCCCCGTGTTTGATTCTCCGCCTCTGATTCCCTGCCTCTGATTCCCAACCTCTGATTCCACACCTCTGATTCCCCATATCTGATTCCCCGCCTCTGTTTCCCCGCCTCTGATTCCCTGCCCCTGTTTCCCCATATCTGATTCCCTGCCTCTGATTCCCCAACTCTGATTCCCCGCCTCTGATTCCCCAGCTCTGATTCACCACCTTTGATTCGCCACCTCTGATTCCACATATCTGATTCCCCACCTCTGTTTCCCCGCCTCTGATTCCCCGCCTCTGATTCTCCATATCTCATTCCCCGCCTCTGAATCCCCATCTCTGATTCCCGGACTCTGATTCCCCAACTCTGATTCCCTGCGTCTTATTCCCAGCATCTGATTCCCGGCCTCTGATTCCCCGCTTCTGATTCTGATTCCCTGCCTCTGATTCCCCATCTCTGATTCAGCACATCTGATTCCCTGCCTCTGATTCCCCACCTCTGATTCCCCATATCTGATTTCCCGCCTCTGTTTCCCCGCCTCTGATTCCCCGCCTCTGTTTCCCCATATCTAATTCCCAACCTCTGATGCCCCAACTCTGATTCCCTGCCTCTGATTCCCCGCGTTCTATTCCCTGCCTCTGATTCCCCGCCTGTGATTCCCCATCTCTGATTCACCACCTCTGATTCCCCACCTCTGATTCCCCATATCTAATTCCCCGCCTCTGTTTGCCCGCCTCTGATTCCCCGCCTCTGTTTCCCCATATCTGATTCCCCGCCTCTGAATCCCCAACTCTGATTCCCTGCCTCTGATTCCCCAGCTCTGATTCCCCGCCTTTGATTCCCCCGTCTGATTCCCAGCCTCTGAAACCCCGTGTCTGATTCACAGCCTCTGATTCCCCATCTCTGATTCCGCACATCCGATTCCCTGCTTCTGATTCCCCGCCTCTGATTCACAGCTTCTGATTCCCCAGCTCTGATTCCCCGCCTCAGATTCCCCGCGTCTTATTCCCTGCTTCTGATTCTGATTCCCTGCCTCTGATTCCCCATCTCTGATTCCGCACATCTGATTCCCTGCCTCTGATTCCCCATCTCTGATTCCCCATATCTGATTCCCCGCCTCTGTTTCCCCGCCTCTGATTCCCCGCCTCTGTTTCCCCATATCTAAGTCCCCGCCTCTGATTCCGCAACTCTGATTCCCCACCTCTGATACCCCAGCTCTGATTACCCACCTCTGATTCCCCATATCTGATTCCCTGCCTCTGATTCCCCGCCTCTGATTCCCCACCACTGTTTCCCCATATCTGATTCCCCGCCTCTGAATCCCCAACTCTGATTCCCTGCATCTAATTCCCCAGCTCTGATTCCCCGCCTCTGATTCCCCGTGTCTGATTTCCTGCCTCTGATTCCCCGCCTCTGATTACCCATGTCCGATTCACCGCCTCTGATTCCCCACCTCTGATTCCCCATCTCTGATTCCGCACATCCGATTCCCTGCCTCTGATTCCCCGCCTCTGATTCACCGCCTCTGATTCCCGGCCTCTGATTTCCTGCCTCTGATTCCCTGCCACTGATACCCCGCCCCTGATACCCCACCTCTGATTCCCCATATCTGATTCCCCGCCTCTGTTTCCCCGCCTCTGATTCCCCGCCTCTGATTCCCCATATCTGATTCCCCGCCTCTGATTCCCCAACTCTGATTCCCCAGCTCTGAATCCCCGCCTCTGATTCCCCGCGTCTGATTACCGGCCTCTGATTCCCCACCTCTGATTCCCCATATCTGATTCCCCACCTCTGTTTCCCCGCCTCTGATTCCCCACCTCTGATTAACAATATCTGATTCCCCGCCTCTGATTCCCCACCTCTGATTCCCCGCCTCTGATTCGTCAGCTATGATTCCCCACCTCTGATTCCCCGCGTCTGATTCCCTGCCTCTGATTCCCCGCCTCTGATTCCACATCTCTGATACACCACCTCTGATTCCCAGCGTCTGATTCCCCGCCTCTGATTCCCCATCTCTGATTCCCCATTTCTGATTCCCCATCTCTGATTCCCCAATTCTGATTCCCCGCCTCTGATTCCCCAGCTCTGAATCCTCGCCTCTGATTCCCTGCCTCTGATTCCCAACATCTGATTCCCCACCTCTGAATTCCCATATTGATTCCCTGTCTCTGATTCCCTGCCTCTGATTCCCCAACTCTGATTCCCCGCCTCTGATTCCCCAGCTCTGATTCCCCGCCTCTGATTCCCCGTGTTTGATTCCCTGCCTCTGATTCCCGGCCTCTGATTCCCCATCCCTGATTCACCGCCTTTCATTCGCCACCTCTGATTCCCCATATCTGATTCCCCGCCTCTGTTTCCCCGCCTCTGATTCCCCGCCTCTGATTCCCCATATCTCATTCCCCGCCTCTGAATCCCCATCTCTGATTCCCGGACTCTGATTCCCCACCTCTGATTCACGGACTCTTATTCCCGGCATCTGATTCCGGCCTCTGATTCCTGGCCTCTGATTCCCTGCTTCTGATTCTGATTCCCTGCCTCTGATTCCCCATCTCTGATTGCGCACATCTGATTCCCTGCCTCTGATTCCCCACCTCTGATTCCCCATATCTGATTTCCCGCCTCTGTTTCCCCGCCTCTGATTCCCCGCCTCTGTTTCCCAATATCTAAGTCCCCGCCTCTGATTCCCCAACTCTGATTCCCCACCTCTGATTCTCCAGCTCTGATTCCCCGCCTCTGATTCCCCGCATCTGATTCCCTGCATCTGATTCCAAGCCTCTGATTCCCTGCATCTGATTCCCAACCTCTGATTCCCCACCTCTGATTCCCCATATCTGATTCCCCGCCTCTGTTTCCCCGCCTCTGATTCCCCGCCTCTGTTTCCCCATATCTGATTCCCGGCCTCTGATTCCCCGCCTCTGATTCCCCGCCTCTGATTCCCTGCCTCTGATTCCCCATCTCCGATTCCGCACATCTGATACCCTGCCTCTGATTCCCCGCCTCTGATTCCCCGCCTCTGATTCCCTGCCTCTGATTCCCAACATCTGATCCCCACCTCTGATTCCCCATATCTGATTCCCCGCCTCTGTTTCCCCGCCTCTGATTCCCCTCCTCTGATTCCCCAACTCTAATTCCCCGCCTCTGATTCCCCACCTCTGATTCCCCATATCTGATTCCCCGCCTCTGTTTCCCGGCCTCTGATTCCCCGCTTCTGATTCTGATTCCCTGCCTCTGATTCCCCATCTCTGATTCCGCACATCTGATTCCCTGCCTCTGATTCCCCACCTCTGATTCCCCATATCTGATTTCCCGCCTCTGTTTCCCCGCCTCTGATTCCCCGCCTCTGTTTCCCCATATCTAATTCCCAACCTCTGATGCCCCAACTCTGATTCCCTGCCTCTGATTCCCCGCCTCTGATTCAACATCTCTGATTCACCACCTCTGATTCCCCGCGTCTGATTCCCCGCCTCTGATTCCCCATCTCTGATTCCCCATCTCTGATTCCCCAATTCTGATTCTCCGCCTCTGATTCCCCGTGTTTGATTCCCTGCCTCTGATTCCCGGCCTCTGATTCCCCATCTCTGATTCACCACCTTTGATTCGCCACCTCTGATTCCCCATATCTGATTCCCCGCCTCTGTTTCACCGCCTCTGATTCCCCGCCTCTGATTCCCCATATCTCATTCCCCGCCTCTGAATCCCCATCTCTGATTCCCGGACTCTGATTCCCCACCACTGATTCCCGGCCTCTTATTCCCGGCATCTGATTCCGGCCTCTGATTCCCGGCCTCTGATTCCCTGCTTCCGATTCTGATTCCCTGCCTTTGATTCCCCATCTCTGATTCCCCGCCTCTGTTTCCCCGCCTCTGATTCCCCGCCTCTGTTTCCCAATATCTAAGTCCCCGCCTCTGATTCCCCAGCTCTGATTCCCCGCCTCTTATTCCCAGCATCTCATTCCAGGCCTCTGATTCCCGGCCTCTGACTCCCCGCTTCTGATTCTGATTCCCTGCCTCTGATTCCCCATCTCTGTTTCCCCATATCTAATTCCACACCTCTGATGCCCCAACTCTGATTCCCCGCCTCTGATTCCCCAGCTCTGATTCGCCGCCTCTGATTCCCCGCATCCGATTCCCCATATCTGATTCCCCGCCTCTGTTTCCCCGCCCCTGATTCCCCGCCTCTGTTTCCCCATATCTGATTCCCCGCCTCTGATTCCCAACTATGATTCCCCGCCTCTGATTCCCCAGCTCTGATTCCCTGCCTCTGATTCCCCGCTTTCTATTCCCTGCCTCTGATTCCCCGCCTGTGATTCCCCATCTCTGATTCACCACCTCTGATTCCCCACCACTGATTCCCCATATCTAATTCCCCGCCTCTGTTTGCCCGCCTCTGATTCCCCGCCTCTGTTTCCCCATATCTGATTCCCCGCCTCTGAATCCCCAACTCTGATTCGCTGCCTCTGATTCCCCAGCTTCATTCCCCGCCTTTGATTCCCCCCGTCTGATTCCCAGCCTCTGAATCCCCGTGTCTGATAACCTGCCTCTGATTCCCCGCCTCTGATTCCCCATCTCAGATTCACCGCCTCTGATTCCCCACCTCTGATTCCCCATCTCTGATTCCGCACATCCGATTCCCTGCCTCTGATTCCCCGACTCTGATTCCCCACCTCTGATTCCCCAACTCTGATTCCTCGCCTCTGATTCCCCAACTCTGATTCCCCGCCTCTGATTCCCCAGCTCTGATTCCCCACCTCTGATTCCCCGTGTTTGATCCCCTGCCTCTGATTCCCCGCCTCTGATTCCCCATCTCTGATTCACCGTCTTTGATTCGCCACCTCTGATTCCCCATATCTGATTCCTCGCCACTGTTTCCCCGCCTCTGATTCCCCGCCTCTGATTCCCCATATCTCAATCCCCGCCTCTGATTCGCCAGCTATGATTCCCCGCCTCTGATTCCCCGCGTCTGATTCCCTGCCTCTGATTCCCCGCCTCTGATTCCACATCTCTGATTCACCACCTCTGATTCCCCGCGTCTGATTCCCCGCCTCTGATTCCCCATCTCTGATTCCCCATCTCTGATTCCCCAATTCTGATTCCCCACCTCTGATTCCCCAGCTCTGATTCCTCGCCTCTGATTCCCTTCCTCTGATTCCCAACCTCTGATTCCCCACCTATGATTTCCCATATTGATTCCCTGCGTCTGATTCCCCGCCTCTGATTCCCCAACTCTGATTCCCCGCCTCTGATTCCCCAGCTCTGATTCCCCGCCTCTGATTTTCCTTGTTTGATTCCCTGCCTCTGATTCCCGGCCTCTGGTTCCCCATCTCTGATTCACCGCCTTTGATTCGCCACCTCTGATTCCCCATATCTGATTCCCCGCCTCTGTTTTTCCGCCTCTGATTCCCCGCCTCTGATTCCCCATATCTCATTCCCCGCCTCAAATCCCCATCTCTGATTCCCGGACTCTGATTCCCCACCTCTGATTCCCGGCCTCTTATTCCCGGCATCTGATTCCGGCCTCTGATTCCCGGCCTCTGATTCCCTGCTTCTGATTCTGATTCCCTGCCTCTGATTCCCCATCTCTGATTCTGCACATCTGATTCCCTGCCTCTGATTCCCCGCCTCTGTTTCCCAATATCTAAGTCCCCGCCTCTGATTCCCCAACTCTGATTCCCCACCTCTGATTCCCCAGCTCTGATTCCCCGCCTCTGATTCCCCGCATCTGATTCCCTGCATCTGATTCCAAGCCTCTGATTCCCTGCCTCTGATTCCCAACCTCTGATTCCCCCCCTCTGATTCCCCATATCTGAATCCCCGCCTCTGTTTCCCCGCCTCTGATTCCCCACCTCTGTTTCCCCATATCTGATTCCCGGCCTCTGATTCCCCGCCTCTGATTCCCCGCCTCTGATTCCCCGCCTCTGATTCCCCATCCCCGATTCCGCACATCTGATTCCCTGCCTCTGATTCCCCGCCTCTGATTCCCCGCCTCTGATTCCCTGCCTCTGATTCCCAACCTCTGATTCCCCACCTCTGATTCCCCATATCTGATTCCCCGCCTCTGTTTCCCCGCCTCTGATTCCCCTCCTCTGATTCCCCAACTCTAATTCCCCGCCTCTGATTCCCCAGCTCTGATTCCCCGTGTTTGATTCTCCGCCTCTGATTCCCTGCCTCTGATTCCCAACCTCTGATTCCACACCTCTGATTCCCCATATCTGATTCCCCGCCTCTGTTTCCCCGCCTCTGATTCCCTGCCCCTGTTTCCCCATATCTGATTCCCTGCCTCTGATTCCCCAACTCTGATTCCCCGCCTCTGATTCCCCAGCTCTGATTCCCCGCCTCTGATTTCCCGTGTTTGATTCCCTGCCTCTGATTCCCCGCCTCTGATTCCCCATCTCTGATTCACCACCTTTGATTCGCCACCTCTGATTCCACATATCTGATTCCCCACCTCTGTTTCCCCGCCTCTGATTCCCCGCCTCTGATTCTCCATATCTCATTCCCCGCCTCTGAATCCCCATCTCTGATTCCCGGACTCTGATTCCCCAACTCTGATTCCCTGCGTCTTATTCCCAGCATCTGATTCCCGGCCTCTGATTCCCCGCTTCTGATTCTGATTCCCTGCCTCTGATTCCCCATCTCTGATTCCGCACATCTGATTCCCTGCCTCTGATTCCCCACCTCTGATTCCCCATATCTGATTTCCCGCCTCTGTTTCCCCGCCTCTGATTCCCCGCCTCTGTTTCCCCATATCTAATTCCCAACCTCTGATGCCCCAACTCTGATTCCCTGCCTCTGATTCCCCGCGTTCTATTCCCTGCCTCTGATTCCCCGCCTGTGATTCCCCATCTCTGATTCACCACCTCTGATTCCCCACCTCTGATTCCCCATATCTAATTCCCCGCCTCTGTTTGCCCGCCTCTGATTCCCCGCCTCTGTTTCCCCATATCTGATTCCCCGCCTCTGAATCCCCAACTCTGATTCCCTGCCTCTGATTCCCCAGCTCTGATTCCCCGCCTTTGATTCCCCCGTCTGATTCCCAGCCTCTGAAACCCCGTGTCTGATTCACAGCCTCTGATTCCCCATCTCTGATTCCGCACATCCGATTCCCTGCTTCTGATTCCCCGCCTCTGATTCACAGCTTCTGATTCCCCAGATCTGATTCCCCACCTCAGTTTCCCCGCGTCTTATTCCCTGCTTCTGATTCTGATTCCCTGCCTCTGATTCCCCATCTCTGATTCCGCACATCTGATTCCCTGCCTCTGATTCCCCATCTCTGATTCCCCATATCTGATTCCCCGCCTCTGTTTCCCCGCCTCTGATTCCCCGCCTCTGTTTCCCCATATCTAAGTCCCCGCCTCTGATTCCGCAACTCTGATTCCCCACCTCTGATACCCCAGCTCTGATTACCCACCTCTGATTCCCCATATCTGATTCCCTGCCTCTGATTCCCCGCCTCTGATTCCCCACCACTGTTTCCCCATATCTGATTCCCCGCCTCTGAATCCCCAACTCTGATTCCCTGCATCTAATTCCCCAGCTCTGATTCCCCGCCTCTGATTCCCCGTGTCTGATTTCCTGCCTCTGATTCCCCGCCTCTGATTACCCATGTCCGATTCACCGCCTCTGATTCCCCACCTCTGATTCCCCATCTCTGATTCCGCACATCCGATTCCCTGCCTCTGATTCCCCGCCTCTGATTCACCGCCTCTGATTCCCGGCCTCTGATTTCCTGCCTCTGATTCCCTGCCACTGATACCCCGCCCCTGATACCCCACCTCTGATTCCCCATATCTGATTCCCCGCCTCTGTTTCCCCGCCTCTGATTCCCCGCCTCTGATTCCCCATATCTGATTCCCCGCCTCTGATTCCCCAACTCTGATTCCCCAGCTCTGAATCCCCGCCTCTGATTCCCCGCGTCTGATTACCGGCCTCTGATTCCCCACCTCTGATTCCCCATATCTGATTCCCCACCTCTGTTTCCCCGCCTCTGATTCCCCACCTCTGATTAACAATATCTGATTCCCCGCCTCTGATTCCCCACCTCTGATTCCCCGCCTCTGATTCGTCAGCTATGATTCCCCACCTCTGATTCCCCGCGTCTGATTCCCTGCCTCTGATTCCCCGCCTCTGATTCCACATCTCTGATACACCACCTCTGATTCCCAGCGTCTGATTCCCCGCCTCTGATTCCCCATCTCTGATTCCCCATTTCTGATTCCCCATCTCTGATTCCCCAATTCTGATTCCCCGCCTCTGATTCCCCAGCTCTGAATCCTCGCCTCTGATTCCCTGCCTCTGATTCCCAACATCTGATTCCCCACCTCTGAATTCCCATATTGATTCCCTGTCTCTGATTCCCTGCCTCTGATTCCCCAACTCTGATTCCCCGCCTCTGATTCCCCAGCTCTGATTCCCCGCCTCTGATTCCCCGTGTTTGATTCCCTGCCTCTGATTCCCGGCCTCTGATTCCCCATCCCTGATTCACCGCCTTTCATTCGCCACCTCTGATTCCCCATATCTGATTCCCCGCCTCTGTTTCCCCGCCTCTGATTCCCCGCCTCTGATTCCCCATATCTCATTCCCCGCCTCTGAATCCCCATCTCTGATTCCCGGACTCTGATTCCCCACCTCTGATTCCCGGACTCTTATTCCCGGCATCTGATTCCGGCCTCTGATTCCTGGCCTCTGATTGCCTGCTTCTGATTCTGATTCCCTGCCTCTGATTCCCCATCTCTGATTGCGCACATCTGATTCCCTGCCTCTGATTCCCCACCTCTGATTCCCCATATCTGATTCCCTGCCTCTGATTCCCAACATCTGATCCCCACCTCTGATTCCCCATATCTGATTCCCCGCCTCTGTTTCCCCGCCTCTGATTCCCCTCCTCTGATTCCCCAACTCTAATTCCCCGCCTCTGATTCCCCACCTCTGATTCCCCATATCTGATTCCCCGCCTCTGTTTCCCGGCCTCTGATTCCCCGCTTCTGATTCTGATTCCCTGCCTCTGATTCCCCATCTCTGATTCCGCACATCTGATTCCCTGCCTCTGATTCCCCACCTCTGATTCCCCATATCTGATTTCCCGCCTCTGTTTCCCCGCCTCTGATTCCCCGCCTCTGTTTCCCCATATCTAATTCCCAACCTCTGATGCCCCAACTCTGATTCCCTGCCTCTGATTCCCCGCCTCTGATTCAACATCTCTGATTCACCACCTCTGATTCCCCGCGTCTGATTCCCCGCCTCTGATTCCCCATCTCTGATTCCCCATCTCTGATTCCCCAATTCTGATTCTCCGCCTCTGATTCCCCGTGTTTGATTCCCTGCCTCTGATTCCCGGCCTCTGATTCCCCATCTCTGATTCACCACCTTTGATTCGCCACCTCTGATTCCCCATATCTGATTCCCCGCCTCTGTTTCACCGCCTCTGATTCCCCGCCTCTGATTCCCCATATCTCATTCCCCGCCTCTGAATCCCCATCTCTGATTCCCGGACTCTGATTCCCCACCACTGATTCCCGGCCTCTTATTCCCGGCATCTGATTCCGGCCTCTGATTCCCGGCCTCTGATTCCCTGCTTCCGATTCTGATTCCCTGCCTTTGATTCCCCATCTCTGATTCCCCGCCTCTGTTTCCCCGCCTCTGATTCCCCGCCTCTGTTTCCCAATATCTAAGTCCCCGCCTCTGATTCCCCAGCTCTGATTCCCCGCCTCTTATTCCCAGCATCTGATTCCAGGCCTCTGATTCCCGGCCTCTGACTCCCCGCTTCTGATTCTGATTCCCTGCCTCTGATTCCCCATCTCTGATTCCGCACATCTGATTACCTCACTCTGATTCCCCACCTCTGATTCCCCATATCTGATTCCCCGCCTCTGTTTCCACGCCTCTGATTCCCCGCCTCTGTTTCCCCATATCTAATTCCACACCTCTGATGCCCCAACTCTGATTCCCCGCCTCTGATTCCCCAGCTCTGATTCGCCGCCTCTGATTCCCCGCATCCGATTCCCCATATCTGATTCCCCGCCTCTGTTTCCCCGCCCCTGATTCCCCGCCTCTGTTTCCCCATATCTGATTCCCCGCCTCTGATTCCCAACTATGATTCCCCGCCTCTGATTCCCCAGCTCTGATTCCCTGCCTCTGATTCCCCGCTTTCTATTCCCTGCCTCTGATTCCCCGCCTGTGATTCCCCATCTCTGATTCACCACCTCTGATTCCCCACCACTGATTCCCCATATCTAATTCCCCGCCTCTGTTTGCCCGCCTCTGATTCCCCGCCTCTGTTTCCCCATATCTGATTCCCCGCCTCTGAATCCCCAACTCTGATTCGCTGCCTCTGATTCCCCAGCTTCATTCCCCGCCTTTGATTCCCCCCGTCTGATTCCCAGCCTCTGAATCCCCGTGTCTGATAACCTGCCTCTGATTCCCCGCCTCTGATTCCCCATCTCAGATTCACCGCCTCTGATTCCCCACCTCTGATTCCCCATCTCTGATTCCGCACATCCGATTCCCTGCCTCTGATTCCCCGACTCTGATTCCCCACCTCTGATTCCCCAACTCTGATTCCTCGCCTCTGATTCCCCAACTCTGATTCCCCGCCTCTGATTCCCCAGCTCTGATTCCCCACCTCTGATTCCCCGTGTTTGATCCCCTGCCTCTGATTCCCCGCCTCTGATTCCCCATCTCTGATTCACCGTCTTTGATTCGCCACCTCTGATTCCCCATATCTGATTCCTCGCCACTGTTTCCCCGCCTCTGATTCCCCGCCTCTGATTCCCCATATCTCATTCCCCGCCTCTGATTCGCCAGCTATGATTCCCCGCCTCTGATTCCCCGCGTCTGATTCCCTGCCTCTGATTCCCCGCCTCTGATTCCACATCTCTGATTCACCACCTCTGATTCCCCGCGTCTGATTCCCCGCCTCTGATTCCCCATCTCTGATTCCCCATCTCTGATTCCCCAATTCTGATTCCCCACCTCTGATTCCCCAGCTCTGATTCCTCGCCTCTGATTCCCTTCCTCTGATTCCCAACCTCTGATTCCCCACCTATGATTTCCCATATTGATTCCCTGCGTCTGATTCCCCGCCTCTGATTCCCCAACTCTGATTCCCCGCCTCTGATTCCCCAGCTCTGATTCCCCGCCTCTGATTTTCCTTGTTTGATTCCCTGCCTCTGATTCCCGGCCTCTGGTTCCCCATCTCTGATTCACCGCCTTTGATTCGCCACCTCTGATTCCCCATATCTGATTCCCCGCCTCTGTTTTTCCGCCTCTGATTCCCCGCCTCTGATTCCCCATATCTCATTCCCCGCCTCAAATCCCCATCTCTGATTCCCGGACTCTGATTCCCCACCTCTGATTCCCGGCCTCTTATTCCCGGCATCTGATTCCGGCCTCTGATTCCCGGCCTCTGATTCCCTGCTTCTGATTCTGATTCCCTGCCTCTGATTCCCCATCTCTGATTCCGCACATCTGATTCCCTGCCTCTGATTCCCCGCCTCTGTTTCCCAATATCTAAGTCCCCGCCTCTGATTCCCCAACTCTGATTCCCCACCTCTGATTCCCCAGCTCTGATTCCCCGCCTCTGATTCCCCGCATCTGATTCCCTGCATCTGATTCCAAGCCTCTGATTCCCTGCCTCTGATTCCCAACCTCTGATTCCCCCCCTCTGATTCCCCATATCTGAATCCCCGCCTCTGTTTCCCCGCCTCTGATTCCCCACCTCTGTTTCCCCATATCTGATTCCCGGCCTCTGATTCCCCGCCTCTGATTCCCCGCCTCTGATTCCCCGCCTCTGATTCCCCATCCCCGATTCCGCACATCTGATTCCCTGCCTCTGATTCCCCGCCTCTGATTCCCCGCCTCTGATTCCCTGCCTCTGATTCCCAACCTCTGATTCCCCACCTCTGATTCCCCATATCTGATTCCCCGCCTCTGTTTCCCCGCCTCTGATTCCCCTCCTCTGATTCCCCAACTCTAATTCCCCGCCTCTGATTCCCCAGCTCTGATTCCCCGTGTTTGATTCTCCGCCTCTGATTCCCTGCCTCTGATTCCCAACCTCTGATTCCACACCTCTGATTCCCCATATCTGATTCCCCGCCTCTGTTTCCCCGCCTCTGATTCCCTGCCCCTGTTTCCCCATATCTGATTCCCTGCCTCTGATTCCCCAACTCTGATTCCCCACCTCTGATTCCCCAGCTCTGATTCCCCGCCTCTGATTTCCCGTGTTTGATTCCCTGCCTCTGATTCCCCGCCTCTGATTCCCCATCTCTGATTCACCACCTTTGATTCGCCACCTCTGATTCCACATATCTGATTCCCCACCTCTGTTTCCCCGCCTCTGATTCCCCGCCTCTGATTCTCCATATCTCATTCCCCGCCTCTGAATCCCCATCTCTGATTCCCGGACTCTGATTCCCCAACTCTGATTCCCTGCGTCTTATTCCCAGCATCTGATTCCCGGCCTCTGATTCCCCGCTTCTGATTCTGATTCCCTGCCTCTGATTCCCCATCTCTGATTCCGCACATCTGATTCCCTGCCTCTGATTCCCCACCTCTGATTCCCCATATCTGATTTCCCGCCTCTGTTTCCCCGCCTCTGATTCCCCGCCTCTGTTTCCCCATATCTAATTCCCAACCTCTGATGCCCCAACTCTGATTCCCTGCCTCTGATTCCCCGCGTTCTATTCCCTGCCTCTGATTCCCCGCCTGTGATTCCCCATCTCTGATTCACCACCTCTGATTCCCCACCTCTGATTCCCCATATCTAATTCCCCGCCTCTGTTTGCCCGCCTCTGATTCCCCGCCTCTGTTTCCCCATATCTGATTCCACGCCTCTGAATCCCCAACTCTGATTCCCTGCCTCTGATTCCCCAGCTCTGATTCCCCGCCTTTGATTCCCCCGTCTGATTCCCAGCCTCTGAAACCCCGTGTCTGATTCACAGCCTCTGATTCCCCATCTCTGATTCCGCACATCCGATTCCCTGCTTCTGATTCCCCGCCTCTGATTCACAGCTTCTGATTCCCCAGCTCTGATTCCCCGCCTCAGATTCCCCGCGTCTTATTCCCTGCTTCTGATTCTGATTCCCTGCCTCTGATTCCCCATCTCTGATTCCGCACATCTGATTCCCTGCCTCTGATTCCCCATCTCTGATTCCCCATATCTGATTCCCCGCCTCTGTTTCCCCGCCTCTGATTCCCCGCCTCTGTTTCCCCATATCTAAGTCCCCGCCTCTGATTCCGCAACTCTGATTCCCCACCTCTGATACCCCAGCTCTGATTACCCACCTCTGATTCCCCATATCTGATTCCCTGCCTCTGATTCCCCGCCTCTGATTCCCCACCACTGTTTCCCCATATCTGATTCCCCGCCTCTGAATCCCCAACTCTGATTCCCTGCATCTAATTCCCCAGCTCTGATTCCCCGCCTCTGATTCCCCGTGTCTGATTTCCTGCCTCTGATTCCCCGCCTCTGATTACCCATGTCCGATTCACCGCCTCTGATTCCCCACCTCTGATTCCCCATCTCTGATTCCGCACATCCGATTCCCTGCCTCTGATTCCCCGCCTCTGATTCACCGCCTCTGATTCCCGGCCTCTGATTTCCTGCCTCTGATTCCCTGCCACTGATACCCCGCCCCTGATACCCCACCTCTGATTCCCCATATCTGATTCCCCGCCTCTGTTTCCCCGCCTCTGATTCCCCGCCTCTGATTCCCCATATCTGATTCCCCGCCTCTGATTCCCCAACTCTGATTCCCCAGCTCTGAATCCCCGCCTCTGATTCCCCGCGTCTGATTACCGGCCTCTGATTCCCCACCTCTGATTCCCCATATCTGATTCCCCACCTCTGTTTCCCCGCCTCTGATTCCCCACCTCTGATTAACAATATCTGATTCCCCGCCTCTGATTCCCCACCTCTGATTCCCCGCCTCTGATTCGTCAGCTATGATTCCCCACCTCTGATTCCCCGCGTCTGATTCCCTGCCTCTGATTCCCCGCCTCTGATTCCACATCTCTGATACACCACCTCTGATTCCCAGCGTCTGATTCCCCGCCTCTGATTCCCCATCTCTGATTCCCCATTTCTGATTCCCCATCTCTGATTCCCCAATTCTGATTCCCCGCCTCTGATTCCCCAGCTCTGAATCCTCGCCTCTGATTCCCTGCCTCTGATTCCCAACATCTGATTCCCCACCTCTGAATTCCCATATTGATTCCCTGTCTCTGATTCCCTGCCTCTGATTCCCCAACTCTGATTCCCCGCCTCTGATTCCCCAGCTCTGATTCCCCGCCTCTGATTCCCCGTGTTTGATTCCCTGCCTCTGATTCCCGGCCTCTGATTCCCCATCCCTGATTCACCGCCTTTCATTCGCCACCTCTGATTCCCCATATCTGATTCCCCGCCTCTGTTTCCCCGCCTCTGATTCCCCGCCTCTGATTCCCCATATCTCATTCCCCGCCTCTGAATCCCCATCTCTGATTCCCGGACTCTGATTCCCCACCTCTGATTCCCGGACTCTTATTCCCGGCATCTGATTCCGGCCTCTGATTCCTGGCCTCTGATTCCCTGCTTCTGATTCTGATTCCCTGCCTCTGATTCCCCATCTCTGATTGCGCACATCTGATTCCCTGCCTCTGATTCCCCACCTCTGATTCCCCATATCTGATTTCCCGCCTCTGTTTCCCCGCCTCTGATTCCCCGCCTCTGTTTCCCAATATCTAAGTCCCCGCCTCTGATTCCCCAACTCTGATTCCCCACCTCTGATTCTCCAGCTCTGATTCCCCGCCTCTGATTCCCCGCATCTGATTCCCTGCATCTGATTCCAAGCCTCTGATTCCCTGCATCTGATTCCCAACCTCTGATTCCCCACCTCTGATTCCCCATATCTGATTCCCCGCCTCTGTTTCCCCGCCTCTGATTCCCCGCCTCTGTTTCCCCATATCTGATTCCCGGCCTCTGATTCCCCGCCTCTGATTCCCCGCCTCTGATTCCCTGCCTCTGATTCCCCATCTCCGATTCCGCACATCTGATACCCTGCCTCTGATTCCCCGCCTCTGATTCCCCGCCTCTGATTCCCTGCCTCTGATTCCCAACATCTGATCCCCACCTCTGATTCCCCATATCTGATTCCCCGCCTCTGTTTCCCCGCCTCTGATTCCCCTCCTCTGATTCCCCAACTCTAATTCCCCGCCTCTGATTCCCCACCTCTGATTCCCCATATCTGATTCCCCGCCTCTGTTTCCCGGCCTCTGATTCCCCGCTTCTGATTCTGATTCCCTGCCTCTGATTCCCCATCTCTGATTCCGCACATCTGATTCCCTGCCTCTGATTCCCCACCTCTGATTCCCCATATCTGATTTCCAGCCTCTGTTTCCCCGCCTCTGATTCCCCGCCTCTGTTTCCCCATATCTAATTCCCAACCTCTGATGCCCCAACTCTGATTCCCTGCCTCTGATTCCCCGCCTCTGATTCAACATCTCTGATTCACCACCTCTGATTCCCCGCGTCTGATTCCCCGCCTCTGATTCCCCATCTCTGATTCCCCATCTCTGATTCCCCAATTCTGATTCTCCGCCTCTGATTCCCCGTGTTTGATTCCCTGCCTCTGATTCCCGGCCTCTGATTCCCCATCTCTGATTCACCACCTTTGATTCGCCACCTCTGATTCCCCATATCTGATTCCCCGCCTCTGTTTCACCGCCTCTGATTCCCCGCCTCTGATTCCCCATATCTCATTCCCCGCCTCTGAATCCCCATCTCTGATTCCCGGACTCTGATTCCCCACCACTGATTCCCGGCCTCTTATTCCCGGCATCTGATTCCGGCCTCTGATTCCCGGCCTCTGATTCCCTGCTTCCGATTCTGATTCCCTGCCTTTGATTCCCCATCTCTGATTCCCCGCCTCTGTTTCCCCGCCTCTGATTCCCCGCCTCTGTTTCCCAATATCTAAGTCCCCGCCTCTGATTCCCCAGCTCTGATTCCCCGCCTCTTATTCCCAGCATCTGATTCCAGGCCTCTGATTCCCGGCCTCTGACTCCCCGCTTCTGATTCTGATTCCCTGCCTCTGATTCCCCATCTCTGATTCCGCACATCTGATTACCTCACTCTGATTCCCCACCTCTGATTCCCCATATCTGATTCCCCGCCTCTGTTTCCACGCCTCTGATTCCCCGCCTCTGTTTCCCCATATCTAATTCCACACCTCTGATTCCCCAACTCTGATTCCCCGCCTCTGATTCCCCAGCTCTGATTCGCCGCCTCTGATTCCCCGCATCCGATTCCCCATATCTGATTCCCCGCCTCTGTTTCCCCGCCCCTGATTCCCCGCCTCTGTTTCCCCATATCTGATTCCCCGCCTCTGATTCCCAACTATGATTCCCCGCCTCTGATTCCCCAGCTCTGATTCCCTGCCTCTGATTCCCCGCTTTCTATTCCCTGCCTCTGATTCCCCGCCTGTGATTCCCCATCTCTGATTCACCACCTCTGATTCCCCACCACTGATTCCCCATATCTAATTCCCCGCCTCTGTTTGCCCGCCTCTGATTCCCCGCCTCTGTTTCCCCATATCTGATTCCCCGCCTCAGAATCCCCAACTCTGATTCGCTGCCTCTGATTCCCCAGCTTCATTCCCCGCCTTTGATTCCCCCCGTCTGATTCCCAGCCTCTGAATCCCCGTGTCTGATAACCTGCCTCTGATTCCCCGCCTCTGATTCCCCATCTCAGATTCACCGCCTCTGATTCCCCACCTCTGATTCCCCATCTCTGATTCCGCACATCCGATTCCCTGCCTCTGATTCCCCGACTCTGATTCCCCACCTCTGATTCCCCAACTCTGATTCCTCGCCTCTGATTCCCCAACTCTGATTCCCCGCCTCTGATTCCCCAGCTCTGATTCCCCACCTCTGATTCCCCGTGTTTGATCCCCTGCCTCTGATTCCCCGCCTCTGATTCCCCATCTCTGATTCACCGTCTTTGATTCGCCACCTCTGATTCCCCATATCTGATTCCTCGCCACTGTTTCCCCGCCTCTGATTCCCCGCCTCTGATTCCCCGTATCTCATTCCCCGCCTCTGATTCGCCAGCTATGATTCCCCGCCTCTGATTCCCCGCGTCTGATTCCCTGCCTCTGATTCCCCGCCTCTGATTCCACATCTCTGATTCACCACCTCTGATTCCCCGCGTCTGATTCCCCGCCTCTGATTCCCCATCTCTGATTCCCCATCTCTGATTCCCCAATTCTGATTCCCCACCTCTGATTCCCCAGCTCTGATTCCTCGCCTCTGATTCCCTTCCTCTGATTCCCAACCTCTGATTCCCCACCTATGATTTCCCATATTGATTCCCTGCGTCTGATTCCCCGCCTCTGATTCCCCAACTCTGATTACCCGCCTCTGATTCCCCAGCTCTGATTCCCCGCCTCTGATTTTCCTTGTTTGATTCCCTGCCTCTGATTCCCGGCCTCTGGTTCCCCATCTCTGATTCACCGCCTTTGATTCGCCACCTCTGATTCCCCATATCTGATTCCCCGCCTCTGTTTTTCCGCCTCTGATTCCCCGCCTCTGATTCCCCATATCTCATTCCCCGCCTCAAATCCCCATCTCTGATTCCCGGACTCTGATTCCCCACCTCTGATTCCCGGCCTCTTATTCCCGGCATCTGATTCCGGCCTCTGATTCCCGGCCTCTGATTCCCTGCTTCTGATTCTGATTCCCTGCCTCTGATTCCCCATCTCTGATTCCGCACATCTGATTCCCTGCCTCTGATTCCCCGCCTCTGTTTCCCAATATCTAAGTCCCCGCCTCTGATTCCCCAACTCTGATTCCCCACCTCTGATTCCCCAGCTCTGATTCCCCGCCTCTGATTCCCCGCATCTGATTCCCTGCATCTGATTCCAAGCCTCTGATTCCCTGCCTCTGATTCCCAACCTCTGATTCCCCCCCTCTGATTCCCCATATCTGAATCCCCGCCTCTGTTTCCCCGCCTCTGATTCCCCACCTCTGTTTCCCCATATCTGATTCCTGGCCTCTGATTCCCCGCCTCTGATTCCCCGCCTCTGATTCCCCGCCTCTGATTCCCCATCCCCGATTCCGCACATCTGATTCCCTGCCTCTGATTCCCCGCCTCTGATTCCCCGCCTCTGATTCCCTGCCTCTGATTCCCAACCTCTGATTCCCCACCTCTGATTCCCCATATCTGATTCCCCGCCTCTGTTTCCCCGCCTCTGATTCCCCTCCTCTGATTCCCCAACTCTAATTCCCCGCCTCTGATTCCCCAGCTCTGATTCCCCGTGTTTGATTCTCCGCCTCTGATTCCCTGCCTCTGATTCCCAACCTCTGATTCCACACCTCTGATTCCCCATATCTGATTCCCCGCCTCTGTTTCCCCGCCTCTGATTCCCTGCCCCTGTTTCCCCATATCTGATTCCCTGCCTCTGATTCCCCAACTCTGATTCCCCGCCTCTGATTCCCCAGCTCTGATTCCCCGCCTCTGATTTCCCGTGTTTGATTCCCTGCCTCTGATTCCCAGCCTCTGATTCCCCATCTCTGATTCACCACCTTTGATTCGCCACCTCTGATTCCACATATCTGATTCCCCACCTCTGTTTCCCCGCCTCTGATTCCCCGCCTCTGATTCTCCATATCTCATTCCCCGCCTCTGAATCCCCATCTCTGATTCCCGGACTCTGATTCCCCACCTCTGATTCCCGGCCTCTTATTCCCGGCATCTGATTCCGGCCTCTGATTCCCGGCCTCTGATTCCCTGCTTCTGATTCTGATTCCCTGCCTTTGATTCCCCATCTCTGATTCCGCACATCTGATTCCCTGCCTCTGATTCCCCATCTCTGATTCCCCATATCTGATTACCCGCCTCTGTTTCCCCGCCTCTGATTCCCCGCCTCTGTTTCCCAATATCTAAGTCCCCGCCTCTGATTCCCCAACTCTGATTCCCCGCCTCTGATTCCCCAGCTCTGATTCCCCGCCTCTGATTTCCCGTGTTTGATTCCCTGCCTCTGATTCCCAGCCTCTGATTCCCCATCTCTGATTCACCACCTTTGATTCGCCACCTCTGATTCCACATATCTGATTCCCCACCTCTGTTTCCCCGCCTCTGATTCCCCGCCTCTGATTCTCCATATCTCATTCCCCGCCTCTGAATCCCCATCTCTGATTCCCGGACTCTGATTCCCCAACTCTGATTCCCTGCGTCTTATTCCCAGCATCTGATTCCCGGCCTCTGATTCCCCGCTTCTGATTCTGATTCCCTGCCTCTGATTCCCCATCTCTGATTCCGCACATCTGATTCCCTGCCTCTGATTCCCCACCTCTGATTCCCCATATCTGATTTCCCGCCTCTGTTTCCCCGCCTCTGATTCCCCGCCTCTGTTTCCCCATATCTAATTCCCAACCTCTGATGCCCCAACTCTGATTCCCTGCCTCTGATTCCCCGCGTTCTATTCCCTGCCTCTGATTCCCCGCCTGTGATTCCCCATCTCTGATTCACCACCTCTGATTCCCCACCTCTGATTCCCCATATCTAATTCCCCGCCTCTGTTTGCCCGCCTCTGATTCCCCGCCTCTGTTTCCCCATATCTGATTCCCCGCCTCTGAATCCCCAACTCTGATTCCCTGCCTCTGATTCCCCAGCTCTGATTCCCCGCCTTTGATTCCCCCGTCTGATTCCCAGCCTCTGAAACCCCGTGTCTGATTCACAGCCTCTGATTCCCCACCTCTGATTCCCCATCTCTGATTCCGCACATCTGATTCCCTGCCTCTGATACCCCGACTCTAATCCCCACCTCTGATTCCCCAGCTCTGATTCCCCGCCTCTGATTCCCCAACTCTGATTCCCCGCCTCTGATTCCCCAGCTCTGATTCCCCGCCTCTGATTCCCCGTGTTTGATTCCCTGCCTCTGATTCCCCGCCTCTGATTCACCATCTCTGATTCATCGCCTTTGATTCGCCACCTCTGATTCCCCATATCTGATTCCTCGCCTCTGTTTCCCCGCCTCTGATTCCCCGCCTCTGATACCCCATATCTCATTCCCCGCCTTTGATTCCCCATCTCTGATTCCCGGACTCTGATTCCCCACCTCTGATTCCCGGCCTCTTATTCCCGGCATCTGATTCCGGCCTCTGATTCCCGGCCTCTGATTCCCTGCTTCTGATTCCCCATCTCTGATTCCGCAAATCTAATTCCCTGCCTCTGATTCCCCACCTCTGATTCCCCATATCTGATTCCCCGCCTCTGTTTCCCGGCCTCTGATTCCCCGCTTCTGATTCTGATTCCCTGCCTCTGATTCCCCATCTCTGATTCCGCACATCTGATTCCCTGCCTCTGATTCCCCACCTCTGATTCCCCATATCTGATTTCCCGCCTCTGTTTCCCCGCCTCTGATTCACCACCTCTGTTTCCCCATATCTAATTCCCAACCTCTGATGCCCCAACTCTGATTCCCTGCTTCTGATTCCCCGCCTCTGATTCAACATCTCTGATTCACCACCTCTGATTCCCCGCGTCTGATTTCCCGCCTCTTATTCCCCATCTCTGATTCCCCATCTCTGATTCCCCAATTCTGATTCCCCGCCTCTGATTCCCCGTGTTTGATTCCCTGCCTCTGATTCCCGGCCTCTGATTCCCCATCTCTGATTCACCTCCTTTGATTCGCCACCTCTGATTCCCCATATCTGATTCCCTGCCTCTGTTTCACCGCCTCTGATTCCCCGCCTCTGATTTCCCATATCTCATTCCCCGCCTCTGAATCCCCATCTCTGATTCCCGGACTCTGATTCCCCACCTCTGATTCCCGGCCTCTTATTCCCGGCATCTGATTCCGGCCTCTGATTCCCGGCCTCTGATTCCCTGCTTCTGATTCTGATTCCCTGCCTTTGATTCCCCATCTCTGATTCCGCACATCTGATTCCCTGCCTCTGATTCCCCATCTCTGATTCCCCATATCTGATTACCCGCCTCTGTTTCCCCGCCTCTGATTCCCCGCCTCTGTTTCCCAATATCTAAGTCCCCGCCTCTGATTCCCCAACTCTGATTCCCCACCTCTGATTCCCCAGCTCTGATTCCCCGCCTCTGATTCCCCGCATCTGATTCCCTGCATCTGATTCCAAGCCTCTGATTCCCTGCCTCTGATTCCCAACCTCTGATTCCCCACCTCTGATTCCCCATATCTGATTCCCAGCCTCTGTTTCCCCGCCTCTGATTCCCTGCCTCTGTTTCCCCATATCTGATTCCCGGCCTCTGATTCCCCGCCTCTGATTCCCCGCCTCTTATTCCCTGCACTGATTCCCCATCTCCGATTCCGCACATCTGATTCCCTGCCTCTGATTCCCCGCCTCTGATTCCCCGCCTCTGATTCCCTGCCTCTGATTCCCAACCTCTGATTCCCCACCTCTGATTCCCCGTGTTTGATTCCCCGCCTCTGTTTCCCCGCCTCTGATTCCCCGCCTCTGATTTCCCAACTCTAATTCCCCGCCTCTGATTCCCCATATCTGATTCCCCGCCTCTGTTTCCCCGCCTCTGATTCCCCGCCCCTGTTTCCCCATATCTGATTCCCTGCCTCTGATTCCCCAACTTTGATTCCCTGCCTCTGATTCCCCAGCTCTGATACCACGCCTCTGATTCCCCGTGTTTGATTTCCTGCCTCTGATTCCCCGCCTCTGATTCCCCAGCTCTGATTCCCCGCCTCTGATTCCCCGTGTTTGATTCCCTGCCTCTGATTCCCCGCCTCTGATTCCCCATCTCTGATTCATCGCCTTTGATTCGCCATCTCTGATTCCCCATATCTGATTCCTCGCCTCTGTTTCCCCGCCTCTGATTCCCCGCCTCTGATTCCCCATATCTCATTCCCCGCCTCTGATTCCCCATCTCTGATTCCCGGACTCTGATTCCCCACCTCTGATTCCCGGCCTCTTATTCCCGGCATCTGATTCTGGCCTCTGATTCCCGGCCTCTGATTCCCTGCTTCTGATTCCCCATCTCTGATTCCGCAAATCTAATTCCCTGCCTCTGATTCCCCACCTCTGATTCCCCATATCTGATTCCCCGCCTCTGTTTCCCGGCCTCTGATTCCCCGCTTCTGATTCTGATTCCCTGCCTCTGATTCCCCATCTCTGATTCCGCACATCTGATTCCCTGCCTCTGATTCCCCACCTCTGATTCCCCATATCTGATTTCCCGTCTCTGTTTCCCCGCCTCTGATTCCCCGCCTCTGTTTCCCCATATCTAATTCCCAACCTCTGATGCCCCAACTCTGATTCCCTGCCTCTGATTCCCCGCCTCTGATTCAACATCTCTGATTCACCACCTCTGATTCCCCGCGTCTGATTCCCCGCCTCTGATTCCCCATCTCTGATTCCCCATCTATGATTCCCCAATTCTGATTCTCCGCCTCTGATTCCCCGTGTTTGATTCCCTGCCTCTGATTCCCGGCCTCTGATTCCCCATCTCTGATTCACCGCCTTTGATTCGCCACCTCTGATTCCCCATATCTGATTCCCCGCCTCTGTTTCACCGCCTCTGATTCCCCGCCTCTGATTCCCCATATCTCATTCCCCGCCTCTGAATCCCCATCTCTGATTCCCGGACTCTGATTCCCCACCTCTGATTCCCGGCCTCTTATTCCCGGCATCTGATTCCGGCCTCTCATTCCCGGCCTCTGATTCCCTGCTTCTGATTCTGATTCCCTGCCTTTGATTCCCCATCTCTGATTCCCCGCCTCTGTTTCCCCGCCTCTGATTCCCCGCCTCTGTTTCCCAATATCTAAGTCCCCGCCTCTGATTCCCCAACTCCGATTCCCCACCTCTGATTCCCCAGCTCTGTTTCCCCGCCTCTGATTCCCTGCCTCTGTTTCCCCATATCTGATTCCCGGCCTCTGATTCCCCGCCTCTGATTCCCCGCCTCTGATTCCCTGCCTCTGATTCCCCATCTCCGATTCCGCACATCTCATTCCCTGCCTCTGATTCCCCGCCTCTGATTCCCCGCCTCTGATTCCCTGCCTCTGATTTCCAACCTCTGATTCCCCACCTCTAATTCCCCGTGTTTGATTCCCCGCCTCTGTTTCCCCGCCTCTGATTCCCCGCCTCTGATTCCCCAACTCTAATTCCCCGCCTCTGATTCCCCATATCTGATTCCCCGCCTCTGTTTCCCCGCCTCTGATTCCCCGCCCCTGTTTCCCCATATCTGATTCCCTGCCTCTGATTCCCCAACTTTGATTCCCAGCCTCTGATTCCCCAGCTCTGATACCACGCCTCTGATTCCCCGTGTTTGATTCCCTGCCTCTGATTCCCCGCCTCTGATTCCCCATCTCTGATTCACCGCCTTTGATTCGCCACCTCTGATTCCCCATATCTGATTCCCCACCTCTGTTTCCCCGCCTCTGATTCCCCGCCTCTGATTCTCCATATCTCATTCCCCGCCTCTGAATCCCCATCACTGATTCCCGGACTCTGATTCCCCACCTCTGATTCCCGGCCTCTTATTCCCGGCATCTGATTCCGGCCTCTGATTCCCGGCCTCTGATTCCCTGCTTCTGATTCTGATTCCCTGCCTTTGATTCCCCATCTCTGATTCCGCACATCTGATTCCCTGCCTCTGATTCCCCATCTCTGATTCCCCATATCTGATTACCCGCCTCTGTTTCCCCGCCTCTGATTCCCCGCCTCTGTTTCCCAATATCTAAGTCCCCGCCTCTGATTCCCCAACTCTGATTCCCCACCTCGGATTCCCCAGCTCTGATTCCCCGCCTCTGATTCCCCGCATCTGATTCCCTGCATCTGATTCCAAGCCTCTGATTCCCTGCCTCTGATTCCCAACCTCTGATTCCCCACCTCTGATTCCCCATATCTGATTCCCAGCCTCTGTTTCCCCGCCTCTGATTCCCTGCCTCTGTTTCCCCATATCTGATTCCCGGCCTCTGATTCCCCGCCTCTGATTCCCCACCTCTTATTCCCTGCACTGATTCCCCATCTCCGATTCCGCACATCTGATTCCCTGCCTCTGATTCCCCGCCTCTGATTCCCCGCCTCTGATTCCCTGCCTCTGATTCCCAACCTCTGATTCCCCACCTCTGATTCCCCGTGTTTGATTCCCCGCCTCTGTTTCCCCGCCTCTGATTCCCCGCCTCTGATTTCCCAACTCTAATTCCCCGCCTCTGATTCCCCATATCTGATTCCCCGCCTCTGTTTCCCCGCCTCTGATTCCCCGCCCCTGTTTCCCCATATCTGATTCCCTGCCTCTGATTCCCCAACTTTGATTCCCTGCCTCTGATTCCCCAGCTCTGATACCACGCCTCTGATTCCCCGTGTTTGATTTCCTGCCTCTGATTCCCCGCCTCTGATTCCCCAGCTCTGATTCCCCGCCTCTGATTCCCCGTGTTTGATTCCCTGCCTCTGATTCCCCGCCTCTGATTCCCCATCTCTGATTCATCGCCTTTGATTCGCCACCTCTGATTCCCCATATCTGATTCCTCGCCTCTGTTTCCCCGCCTCTGATTCCCCGCCTCTGATTCCCCATATCTCATTCCCCGCCTCTGATTCCCCATCTCTGATTCCCGGACTCTGATTCCCCACCTCTGATTCCCGGCTTCTTATTCCCGGCATCTGATTCTGGCCTCTGATTCCCGGCCTCTGATTCCCTGCTTCTGATTCCCCATCTCTGATTCCGCAAATCTAATTCCCTGCCTCTGATTCCCCACCTCTGATTCCCCATATCTGATTCCCCGCCTCTGTTTCCCGGCCTCTGATTCCCCGCTTCTGATTCTGATTCCCTGCCTCTGATTCCCCATCTCTGATTCCGCACATCTGATTCCCTGCCTCTGATTCCCCACCTCTGATTCCCCATATCTGATTTCCCGTCTCTGTTTCCCCGCCTCTGATTCCCCGCCTCTGTTTCCCCATATCTAATTCCCAACCTCTGATGCCCCAACTCTGATTCCCTGCCTCTGATTCCCCGCCTCTGATTCAACATCTCTGATTCACCACCTCTGATTCCCCGCGTCTGATTCCCCGCCTCTGATTCCCCATCTCTGATTCCCCATCTCTGATTCCCCAATTCTGATTCTCCGCCTCTGATTCCCCGTGTTTGATTCCCTGCCTCTGATTCCCGGCCTCTGATTCCCCATCTCTGATTCACCGCCTTTGATTCGCCACCTCTGATTCCCCATATCTGATTCCCCGCCTCTGTTTCACCGCCTCTGATTCCCCGCCTCTGATTCCCCATATCTCATTCCCCGCCTCTGAATCCCCATCTCTGATTCCCGGACTCTGATTCCCCACCTCTGATTCCCGGCCTCTTATTCCCGGCATCTGATTCCGGCCTCTCATTCCCGGCCTCTGATTCCCTGCTTCTGATTCTGATTCACTGCCTTTGATTCCCCATCTCTGATTCCCCGCCTCTGTTTCCCCGCCTCTGATTCCCCGCCTCTGTTTCCCAATATCTAAGTCCCCGCCTCTGATTCCCCAACTCCGATTCCCCACCTCTGATTCCCCAGCTCTGTTTCCCCGCCTCTGATTCCCTGCCTCTGTTTCCCCATATCTGATTCCCGGCCTCTGATTCCCCGCCTCTGATTCCCCGCCTCTGATTCCCTGCCTCTGATTCCCCATCTCCGATTCCGCACATCTGATTCCCTGCCTCTGATTCCCCGCCTCTGATTCCCCGCCTCTGATTCCCTGCCTCTGATTTCCAACCTCTGATTCCCCACCTCTGATTCCCCGTGTTTGATTCCCCGCCTCTGTTTCCCCGCCTCTGACTCCCCGCCTCTGATTCCCCAACTCTAATTCCCCGCCTCTGATTCCCCATATCTGATTCCCCGCCTCTGTTTCCCCGCCTCTGATTCCCCGCCCCTGTTTCCCCATATCTGATTCCCTGCCTCTGATTCCCCAACTTTGATTCCCAGCCTCTGATACCACGCCTCTGATTCCCCGTGTTTGATTCCCTGCCTCTGATTCCCCGCCTCTGATTCCCCATCTCTGATTCACCGCCTTTGATTCGCCACCTCTGATTCCCCATATCTGATTCCCCACCTCTGTTTCCCCGCCTCTGATTCCCCGCCTCTGATTCTCCATATCTCATTCCCCGCCTCTGAATCCCCATCACTGATTCCCGGACTCTGATTCCCCACCTCTGATTCCCGGCCTCTTATTCCCAGCATCTGATTCCAGGCCTCTGATTCCCGGCCTCTGACTCCCCGCTTCTGATTCTGATTCCCTGCCTCTGATTCCCCATCTCTGATTCCGCACATCTGATTACCTGCCTCTGATTCCCCCCCTCTGATTCCCCATATCTGATTCCCCGCCTCTGTTTCCACGCCTCTGATTCCCCGCCTCTGTTTCCCCATATCTAATTCCCCACCTCTGATGCCCCAACTCTGATTCCCCGCCTCTGATTCCCCAGCTCTGATTCCCCGCCTCTGATTCCCCGCATCCGATTCCCCATATCTGATTCCCCGCCTCTGTTTCCCCGCCCCTGATTCCCCGCCTCTGTTTCCCCATATCTGATTCCCCACCTCTGATTCCCAACTATGATTCCCCGCCTCTGATTCCCCAGCTCTGATTCCCTGCCTCTGATTCCCCGCGTTCTATTCCCAGCCTCTGATTCCCCGCCTGTGATTCCCCATCTCTGATTCACCACCTCTGATTCCCCACCACTGATTCCCCATATCTAATTCCCCACCTCTGTTTGCCCGCCTCTGATTCCCCGCCTCTGTTTCCCCATATCTGAATCCCCAACTCTGATTCGCTGCCTCTGATTCCCCAGCTTCATTCCCCGCCTTTGATTCCCCCCGTCTGATTCCCAGCCTCTGAATCCCCGAGTCTGATAACCTGCCTCTGATTCCCCAGCTCTGATTCCCCGCCTCTGATTCCCCAACTCTGATTCCCCGCCTCTGATTCCCCAGCTCTGATTCCCCGCCTCTGATTCCCCGTGTTTGATTCCCTGCCTCTGATTCCCCGCCTCTGATTCACCATCTCTGATTCATCGCCTTTGATTCGCCACCTCTGATTCCCCATATCTGATTCCTCGCCTCTGTTTCCCCGCCTCTGATTCCCCGCCTCTGATACCCCATATCTCATTCCCCGCCTCTGATTCCCCATCTCTGATTCCCGGACTCTGATTCCCCACCTCTGATTCCCGGCCTCTTATTCCCGGCGTCTGATTCCGGCCTCTGATTCCCGGCCTCTGATTCCCTGCTTCTGATTCCCCATCTCTGATTCCGCAAATCTAATTCCCTGCCTCTGATTCCCCACCTCTGATTCCCCATATCTGATTCCCCGCCTCTGTTTCCCGGCCTCTGATTCCCCGCTTCTGATTCTGATTCCCTGCCTCTGATTCCCCATCTCTGATTCCGCACATCTGATTCCCTGCCTCTGATTCCCCACCTCTGATTCCCCATATCTTATTTCCCGCCTCTGTTTCCCCGCCTCTGATTCACCACCTCTGTTT
Source organism: Narcine bancroftii (assembly GCF_036971445.1). Lineage (NCBI taxonomy): Eukaryota > Metazoa > Chordata > Chondrichthyes > Torpediniformes > Narcinidae > Narcine > Narcine bancroftii. The sequence continues at coordinate 11,669,617 of NW_027211893.1, read as the reverse complement.
CCCCATATCTAATTCCCAACCTCTGATGCCCCAACTCTGATTCCCTGCTTCTGATTCCCCGCCTCTGATTCAACATCTCTGATTCACCACCTCTGATTCCCCGCGTCTGATTTCCCGCCTCTGATTCCCCATCTCTGATTCCCCATCTCTGATTCCCCAATTCTGATTCCCCGCCTCTGATTCCCCGTGTTTGATTCCCTGCCTCTGATTCCCGGCCTCTGATTCCCCATCTCTGATTCACCTCCTTTGATTCGCCACCTCTGATTCCCCATATCTGATTCCCTGCCTCTGTTTCACCACCTCTGATTCCCCGCCTCTGATTTCCCATATCTCATTCCCCGCCTCTGAATCCCCATCTCTGATTCCCGGACTCTGATTCCCCACCTCTGATTCCCGGCCTCTTATTCCCGGCATCTGATTCCGGCCTCTGATTCCCGGCCTCTGATTCCCTGCTTCTGATTCTGATTCCCTGCCTTTGATTCCCCATCTCTGATTCCGCACATCTGATTCCCTGCCTCTGATTCCCCATCTCTGATTCCCCATATCTGATTACCCGCCTCTGTTTCCCCGCCTCTGATTCCCCGCCTCTGTTTCCCAATATCTAAGTCCCCGCCTCTGATTCCCCAACTCTGATTCCCCACCTCTGATTCCCCAGCTCTGATTCCCCGCCTCTGATTCCCCGCATCTGATTCCCTGCATCTGATTCCAAGCCTCTGATTCCCGGCCTCTGATTCCCAACCTCTGATTCCCCACCTCTGATTCCCCATATCTGATTCCCAGCCTCTGTTTCCCCGCCTCTGATTCCCTGCCTCGGTTTCCCCATATCTGATTCCCGGCCTCTGATTCCCCGCCTCTGATTCCCCGCCTCTTATTCCCTGCACTGATTCCCCATCTCCGATTCCGCACATCTGATTCCCTGCCTCTGATTCCCCGCCTCTGATTCCCCGCCTCTGATTCCCTGCCTCTGATTCCCAACCTCTGATTCCCCACCTCTGATTCCCCGTGTTTGATTCCCCGCCTCTGTTTCCCCGCCTCTGATTCCCCGCCTCTGATTCCCCAACTCTAATTCCCCGCCTCTGATTCCCCATATCTGATTCACCGCCTCTGTTTCCCCGCCTCTGATTCCCCGCCCCTGTTTCCCCATATCTGATTCCCTGCCTCTGATTCCCCAACTTTGATTCCCAGCCTCTGATTCCCCAGCTCTGATACCACGCCTCTGAATCCCCGTGTTTGATTTCCTGCCTCTGATTCCCCGCCTCTGATTCCCCAGCTCTGATTCCCCGCCTCTGATTCCCCGTGTTTGATTCCCTGCCTCTGATTCCCCGCCTCTGATTCCCCATCTCTGATTCATCGCCTTTGATTCGCCACCTCTGATTCCCCATATCTGATTCCTCGCCTCTGTTTCCCCGCCTCTGATTCCCCGCCTCTGATTCCCCATATCTCATTCCCCGCCTCTGATTCCCCATCTCTGATTCCCGGACTCTGATTCCCCACCTCTGATTCCCGGCCTCTTATTCCCGGCATCTGATTCTGGCCTCTGATTCCCGGCCTCTGATTCCCTGCTTCTGATTCCCCATCTCTGATTCCGCAAATCTAATTCCCTGCCTCTGATTCCCCACCTCTGATTCCCCATATCTGATTCCCCGCCTCTGTTTCCCGGCCTCTGATTCCCCGCTTCTGATTCTGATTCCCTGCCTCTGATTCCCCATCTCTGATTCCGCACATCTGATTCCCTGCCTCTGATTCCCCACCTCTGATTCCCCATATCTGATTTCCCGCCTCTGTTTCCCCGCCTCTGATTCCCCGCCTCTGTTTCCCCATATCTAATTCCCAACCTCTGATGCCCCAACTCTGATTCCCTGCCTCTGATTCCCCGCCTCTGATTCAACATCTCTGATTCACCACCTCTGATTCCCCGCGTCTGATTCCCCGCCTCTGATTCCCCATCTCTGATTCCCCATCTCTGATTCCCCAATTCTGATTCTCCGCCTCTGATTCACCGTGTTTGATTCCCTGCCTCTGATTCCCGGCCTCTGATTCCCCATCTCTGATTCACCGCCTTTGATTCGCCACCTCTGATTCCCCATATCTGATTCCCCGCCTCTGTTTCACCGCCTCTGATTCCCCGCCTCTGATTCCCCATATCTCATTCCCCGCCTCTGAATCCCCATCTCTGATTCCCGGACTCTGATTCCCCACCTCTGATTCCCGGCCTCTTATTCCCGGCATCTGATTCCGGCCTCTCATTCCCGGCCTCTGATTCCCTGCTTCTGATTCTGATTCCCTGCCTTTGATTCCCCATCTCTGATTCCCCGCCTCTGTTTCCCCGCCTCTGATTCCCCGCCTCTGTTTCCCAATATCTAAGTCCCCGCCTCTGATTCCCCAACTCCGATTCCCCACCTCTGATTCCCCAGCTCTGTTTCCCCGCCTCTGATTCCCTGCCTCTGTTTCCCCATATCTGATTCCCGGCCTCTGATTCCCCGCCTCTGATTCCCCGCCTCTGATTCCCTGCCTCTGATTCCCCATCTCCGATTCCGCACATCTGATTCCCTGCCTCTGATTCCCCGCCTCTGATTCCCCGCCTCTGATTCCCCGCCTCTGATTCCCTGCCTCTGATTCCCAACCTCTGATTCCCCACCTCTGATTCCCCGTGTTTGATTCCCCGCCTCTGTTTCCCCGCCTCTGATTCCCCGCCTCTGATTTCCCAACTCTAATTCCCCGCCTCTGATTCCCCATATCTGATTCCCCGCCTCTGTTTCCCCGCCTCTGATTCCCCGCCCCTGTTTCCCCATATCTGATTCCCTGCCTCTGATTCCCCAACTTTGATTCCCTGCCTCTGATTCCCCAGCTCTGATACCACGCCTCTGATTCCCCGTGTTTGATTTCCTGCCTCTGATTCCCCGCCTCTGATTCCCCAGCTCTGATTCCCCGCCTCTGATTCCCCGTGTTTGATTCCCTGCCTCTGATTCCCCGCCTCTGATTCCCCATCTCTGATTCATCGCCTTTGATTCGCCACCTCTGATTCCCCATATCTGATTCCTCGCCTCTGTTTCCCCGCCTCTGATTCCCCGCCTCTGATTCCCCATATCTCATTCCCCGCCTCTGATTCCCCATCTCTGATTCCCGGACTCTGATTCCCCACCTCTGATTCCCGGCCTCTTATTCCCGGCATCTGATTCTGGCCTCTGATTCCCGGCCTCTGATTCCCTGCTTCTGATTCCCCATCTCTGATTCCGCAAATCTAATTCCCTGCCTCTGATTCCCCACCTCTGATTCCCCATATCTGATTCCCCGCCTCTGTTTCCCGGCCTCTGATTCCCCGCTTCTGATTCTGATTCCCTGCCTCTGATTCCCCATCTCTGATTCCGCACATCTGATTCCCTGCCTCTGATTCCCCACCTCTGATTCCCCATATCTGATTTCCCGTCTCTGTTTCCCCGCCTCTGATTCCCCGCCTCTGTTTCCCCATATCTAATTCCCAACCCCTCATGCCCCAACTCTGATTCCCTGCCTCTGATTCCCCGCCTCTGATTCAACATCTCTGATTCACCACCTCTGATTCCCCGCGTCTGATTCCCCGCCTCTGATTCCCCATCTCTGATTCCCCATCTCTGATTCCCCAATTCTGATTCTCCGCCTCTGATTCCCCGTGTTTGATTCCCTGCCTCTGATTCCCGGCCTCTGATTCCCCATCTCTGATTCACCGCCTTTGATTCGCCACCTCTGATTCCCCATATCTGATTCCCCGCCTCTGTTTCACCGCCTCTGATTCCCCGCCTCTGATTCCCCATATCTCATTCCCCGCCTCTGAATCCCCATCTCTGATTCTCGGACTCTGATTCCCCACCTCTGATTCCTGGCCTCTTATTCCCGGCATCTGATTCCGGCCTCTCATTCCCGGCCTCTGATTCCCTGCTTCTGATTCTGATTCCCTGCCTTTGATTCCCCATCTCTGATTCCCCGCCTCTGTTTCCCCGCCTCTGATTCCCCGCCTCTGTTTCCCAATATCTAAGTCCCCGCCTCTGATTCCCCAACTCCGATTCCCCACCTCTGATTCCCCAGCTCTGTTTCCCCGCCTCTGATTCCCTGCCTCTGTTTCCCCATATCTGATTCCCGGCCTCTGATTCCCCGCCTCTGATTCCCCGCCTCTGATTCCCTGCCTCTGATTCCCCATCTCCGATTCCGCACATCTGATTCCCTGCCTCTGATTCCCCGCCTCTGATTCCCCGCCTCTGATTCCCTGCCTCTGATTTCCAACCTCTGATTCCCCACCTCTAATTCCCCGTGTTTGATTCCCCGCCTCTGTTTCCCCGCCTCTGATTCCCCGCCTCTGATTCCCCAACTCTAATTCCCCGCCTCTGATTCCCCATATCTGATTCCCCGCCTCTGTTTCCCCGCCTCTGATTCCCCGCCCCTGTTTCCCCATATCTGATTCCCTGCCTCTGATTCCCCAACTTTGATTCCCAGCCTCTGATTCCCCAGCTCTGATACCACGCCTCTGATTCCCCGTGTTTGATTCCCTGCCTCTGATTCCCCGCCTCTGATTCCCCATCTCTGATTCACCGCCTTTGATTCGCCACCTCTGATTCCCCATATCTGATTCCCCACCTCTGTTTCCCCGCCTCTGATTCCCCGCCTCTGATTCTCCATATCTCATTCCCCGCCTCTGAATCCCCATCACTGATTCCCGGACTCTGATTCCCCACCTCTGATTCCCGGCCTCTTATTCCCGGCATCTGATTCCGGCCTCTGATTCCCGGCCTCTGATTCCCTGCTTCTGATTCTGATTCCCTGCCTTTGATTCCCCATCTCTGATTCCGCACATCTGATTCCCTGCCTCTGATTCCCCATCTCTGATTCCCCATATCTGATTACCCGCCTCTGTTTCGCCGCCTCTGATTCCCCGCCTCTGTTTCCCAATATCTAAGTCCCCGCCTCTGATTCCCCAACTCTGATTCCCCACCTCGGATTCCCCAGCTCTGATTCCCCGCCTCTGATTCCCCGCATCTGATTCCCTGCATCTGATTCCAAGCCTCTGATTCCCTGCCTCTGATTACCAACCTCTGATTCCCCACCTCTGATTCCCCATATCTGATTCCCAGCCTCTGATTCCCCGTGTTTGATTCCCTGCCTCTGATTCCCGGCCTCTGATTCCCCATCTCTGATTCACCTCCTTTGATTCGCCACCTCTGATTCCCCATATCTGATTCCCTGCCTCTGTTTCACCACCTCTGATTCCCCGCCTCTGATTTCCCATATCTCATTCCCCGCCTCTGAATCCCCATCTCTGATTCCCGGACTCTGATTCCCCACCTCTGATTCCCGGCCTCTTATTCCCGGCATCTGATTCCGGCCTCTGATTCCCGGCCTCTGATTCCCTGCTTCTGATTCTGATTCCCTGCCTTTGATTCCCCATCTCTGATTCCGCACATCTGATTCCCTGCCTCTGATTCCCCATCTCTGATTCCCCATATCTGATTACCCGCCTCTGTTTCCCCGCCTCTGATTCCCCGCCTCTGTTTCCCAATATCTAAGTCCCCGCCTCTGATTCCCCAACTCTGATTCCCCACCTCTGATTCCCCAGCTCTGATTCCCCGCCTCTGATTCCCCGCATCTGATTCCCTGCATCTGATTCCAAGCCTCTGATTCCCGGCCTCTGATTCCCAACCTCTGATTCCCCACCTCTGATTCCCCATATCTGATTCCCAGCCTCTGTTTCCCCGCCTCTGATTCCCTGCCTCGGTTTCCCCATATCTGATTCCCGGCCTCTGATTCCCCGCCTCTGATTCCCCGCCTCTTATTCCCTGCACTGATTCCCCATCTCCGATTCCGCACATCTGATTCCCTGCCTCTGATTCCCCGCCTCTGATTCCCCGCCTCTGATTCCCTGCCTCTGATTCCCAACCTCTGATTCCCCACCTCTGATTCCCCGTGTTTGATTCCCCGCCTCTGTTTCCCCGCCTCTGATTCCCCGCCTCTGATTCCCCAACTCTAATTCCCCGCCTCTGATTCCCCATATCTGATTCACCGCCTCTGTTTCCCCGCCTCTGATTCCCCGCCCCTGTTTCCCCATATCTGATTCCCTGCCTCTGATTCCCCAACTTTGATTCCCAGCCTCTGATTCCCCAGCTCTGATACCACGCCTCTGAATCCCCGTGTTTGATTTCCTGCCTCTGATTCCCCGCCTCTGATTCCCCAGCTCTGATTCCCCGCCTCTGATTCCCCGTGTTTGATTCCCTGCCTCTGATTCCCCGCCTCTGATTCCCCATCTCTGATTCATCGCCTTTGATTCGCCACCTCTGATTCCCCATATCTGATTCCTCGCCTCTGTTTCCCCGCCTCTGATTCCCCGCCTCTGATTCCCCATATCTCATTCCCCGCCTCTGATTCCCCATCTCTGATTCCCGGACTCTGATTCCCCACCTCTGATTCCCGGCCTCTTATTCCCGGCATCTGATTCTGGCCTCTGATTCCCGGCCTCTGATTCCCTGCTTCTGATTCCCCATCTCTGATTCCGCAAATCTAATTCCCTGCCTCTGATTCCCCACCTCTGATTCCCCATATCTGATTCCCCGCCTCTGTTTCCCGGCCTCTGATTCCCCGCTTCTGATTCTGATTCCCTGCCTCTGATTCCCCATCTCTGATTCCGCACATCTGATTCCCTGCCTCTGATTCCCCACCTCTGATTCCCCATATCTGATTTCCCGCCTCTGTTTCCCCGCCTCTGATTCCCCGCCTCTGTTTCCCCATATCTAATTCCCAACCTCTGATGCCCCAACTCTGATTCCCTGCCTCTGATTCCCCGCCTCTGATTCAACATCTCTGATTCACCACCTCTGATTCCCCGCGTCTGATTCCCCGCCTCTGATTCCCCATCTCTGATTCCCCATCTCTGATTCCCCAATTCTGATTCTCCGCCTCTGATTCACCGTGTTTGATTCCCTGCCTCTGATTCCCGGCCTCTGATTCCCCATCTCTGATTCACCGCCTTTGATTCGCCACCTCTGATTCCCCATATCTGATTCCCCGCCTCTGTTTCACCGCCTCTGATTCCCCGCCTCTGATTCCCCATATCTCATTCCCCGCCTCTGAATCCCCATCTCTGATTCCCGGACTCTGATTCCCCACCTCTGATTCCCGGCCTCTTATTCCCGGCATCTGATTCCGGCCTCTCATTCCCGGCCTCTGATTCCCTGCTTCTGATTCTGATTCCCTGCCTTTGATTCCCCATCTCTGATTCCCCGCCTCTGTTTCCCCGCCTCTGATTCCCCGCCTCTGTTTCCCAATATCTAAGTCCCCGCCTCTGATTCCCCAACTCCGATTCCCCACCTCTGATTCCCCAGCTCTGTTTCCCCGCCTCTGATTCCCTGCCTCTGTTTCCCCATATCTGATTCCCGGCCTCTGATTCCCCGCCTCTGATTCCCCGGCTCTGATTCCCTGCCTCTGATTCCCCATCTCCGATTCCGCACATCTGATTCCCTGCCTCTGATTCCCCGCCTCTGATTCCCCGCCTCTGATTCCCCGCCTCTGATTCCCTGCCTCTGATTCCCAACCTCTGATTCCCCACCTCTGATTCCCCGTGTTTGATTCCCCGCCTCTGTTTCCCCGCCTCTGATTCCCCGCCTCTGATTTCCCAACTCTAATTCCCCGCCTCTGATTCCCCATATCTGATTCCCCGCCTCTGTTTCCCCGCCTCTGATTCCCCGCCCCTGTTTCCCCATATCTGATTCCCTGCCTCTGATTCCCCAACTTTGATTCCCTGCCTCTGATTCCCCAGCTCTGATACCACGCCTCTGATTCCCCGTGTTTGATTTCCTGCCTCTGATTCCCCGCCTCTGATTCCCCAGCTCTGATTCCCCGCCTCTGATTCCCCGTGTTTGATTCCCTGCCTCTGATTCCCCGCCTCTGATTCCCCATCTCTGATTCATCGCCTTTGATTCGCCACCTCTGATTCCCCATATCTGATTCCTCGCCTCTGTTTCCCCGCCTCTGATTCCCCGCCTCTGATTCCCCATATCTCATTCCCCGCCTCTGATTCCCCATCTCTGATTCCCGGACTCTGATTCCCCACCTCTGATTCCCGGCCTCTTATTCCCGGCATCTGATTCTGGCCTCTGATTCCCGGCCTCTGATTCCCTGCTTCTGATTCCCCATCTCTGATTCCGCAAATCTAATTCCCTGCCTCTGATTCCCCACCTCTGATTCCCCATATCTGATTCCCCGCCTCTGTTTCCCGGCCTCTGATTCCCCGCTTCTGATTCTGATTCCCTGCCTCTGATTCCCCATCTCTGATTCCGCACATCTGATTCCCTGCCTCTGATTCCCCACCTCTGATTCCCCATATCTGATTTCCCGTCTCTGTTTCCCCGCCTCTGATTCCCCGCCTCTGTTTCCCCATATCTAATTCCCAACCCCTCATGCCCCAACTCTGATTCCCTGCCTCTGATTCCCCGCCTCTGATTCAACATCTCTGATTCACCACCTCTGATTCCCCGCGTCTGATTCCCCGCCTCTGATTCCCCATCTCTGATTCCCCATCTCTGATTCCCCAATTCTGATTCTCCGCCTCTGATTCCCCGTGTTTGATTCCCTGCCTCTGATTCCCGGCCTCTGATTCCCCATCTCTGATTCACCGCCTTTGATTCGCCACCTCTGATTCCCCATATCTGATTCCCCGCCTCTGTTTCACCGCCTCTGATTCCCCGCCTCTGATTCCCCATATCTCATTCCCCGCCTCTGAATCCCCATCTCTGATTCTCGGACTCTGATTCCCCACCTCTGATTCCTGGCCTCTTATTCCCGGCATCTGATTCCGGCCTCTCATTCCCGGCCTCTGATTCCCTGCTTCTGATTCTGATTCCCTGCCTTTGATTCCCCATCTCTGATTCCCCGCCTCTGTTTCCCCGCCTCTGATTCCCCGCCTCTGTTTCCCAATATCTAAGTCCCCGCCTCTGATTCCCCAACTCCGATTCCCCACCTCTGATTCCCCAGATCTGTTTCCCCGCCTCTGATTCCCTGCCTCTGTTTCCCCATATCTGATTCCCGGCCTCTGATTCCCCGCCTCTGATTCCCCGCCTCTGATTCCCTGCCTCTGATTCCCCATCTCCGATTCCGCACATCTGATTCCCTGCCTCTGATTCCCCGCCTCTGATTCCCCGCCTCTGATTCCCTGCCTCTGATTTCCAACCTCTGATTCCCCACCTCTAATTCCCCGTGTTTGATTCCCCGCCTCTGTTTCCCCGCCTCTGATTCCCCGCCTCTGATTCCCCAACTCTAATTCCCCGCCTCTGATTCCCCATATCTGATTCCCCGCCTCTGTTTCCCCGCCTCTGATTCCCCGCCCCTGTTTCCCCATATCTGATTCCCTGCCTCTGATTCCCCAACTTTGATTCCCAGCCTCTGATTCCCCAGCTCTGATACCACGCCTCTGATTCCCCGTGTTTGATTCCCTGCCTCTGATTCCCCGCCTCTGATTCCCCATCTCTGATTCACCGCCTTTGATTCGCCACCTCTGATTCCCCATATCTGATTCCCCACCTCTGTTTCCCCGCCTCTGATTCCCCGCCTCTGATTCTCCATATCTCATTCCCCGCCTCTGAATCCCCATCACTGATTCCCGGACTCTGATTCCCCACCTCTGATTCCCGGCCTCTTATTCCCGGCATCTGATTCCGGCCTCTGATTCCCGGCCTCTGATTCCCTGCTTCTGATTCTGATTCCCTGCCTTTGATTCCCCATCTCTGATTCCGCACATCTGATTCCCTGCCTCTGATTCCCCATCTCTGATTCCCCATATCTGATTACCCGCCTCTGTTTCGCCGCCTCTGATTCCCCGCCTCTGTTTCCCAATATCTAAGTCCCCGCCTCTGATTCCCCAACTCTGATTCCCCACCTCGGATTCCCCAGCTCTGATTCCCCGCCTCTGATTCCCCGCATCTGATTCCCTGCATCTGATTCCAAGCCTCTGATTCCCTGCCTCTGATTACCAACCTCTGATTCCCCACCTCTGATTCCCCATATCTGATTCCCAGCCTCTGTTTCCCCGCCTCTGATTCCCTGCCTCTGTTTCCCCATATCTGATTCCCGGCCTCTGATTCCCCGCCTCTGATTCCCCGCCTCTTATTCCCTGCACTGATTCCCCATCTCCGATTCCGCACATCTGATTCCCTGCCTCTGATTCCCCGCCTCTGATTCCCCGCCTCTGATTCCCTGCCTCTGATTCCCAACCTCTGATTCCCCACCTCTGATTCCCCGTGTTTGATTCCCCGCCTCTGTTTCCCCGCCTCTGATTCCCCGCCTCTGATTTCCCAACTCTAATTCCCCGCCTCTGACTCCCCATATCTGATTCCCCGCCTCTGTTTCCCCGCCTCTGATTCCCCGCCCCTGTTTCCCCATATCTGATTCCCTGCCTCTGATTCCCCAACTTTGATTCCCTGCCTCTGATTCCCCAGCTCTGATACCACGCCTCTGATTCCCCGTGTTTGATTTCCTGCCTCTGATTCCCCGCCTCTGATTCCCCAGCTCTGATTCCCCGCCTCTGATTCCCCGTGTTTGATTCCCTGCCTCTGATTCCCCGCCTCTGATTCCCCATCTCTGATTCATCGCCTTTGATTCGCCACCTCTGATTCCCCATATCTGATTCCTCGCCTCTGTTTCCCCGCCTCTGATTCCCCGCCTCTGATTCCCCATATCTCATTCCCCGCCTCTGATTCCCCATCTCTGATTCCCGGACTCTGATTCCCCACCTCTGATTCCCGGCCTCTTATTCCCGGCATCTGATTCTGGCCTCTGATTCCCGGCCTCTGATTCCCTGCTTCTGATTCCCCATCTCTGATTCCGCAAATCTAATTCCCTGCCTCTGATTCCCCACCTCTGATTCCCCATATCTGATTCCCAGCCTCTGTTTCCCGGCCTCTGATTCCCCGCTTCTGATTCTGATTCCCTGCCTCTGATTCCCCATCTCTGATTCCGCACATCTGATTCCCTGCCTCTGATTCCCCACCTCTGATTCCCCATATCTGATTTCCCGTCTCTGTTTCCCCGCCTCTGATTCCCCGCCTCTGTTTCCCCATATCTAATTCCCAACCTCTGATGCCCTAACTCTGATTCCCTGCCTCTGATTCCCCGCCTCTGATTCAACATCTCTGATTCACCACCTCTGATTCCCCGCGTCTGATTCCCCGCCTCTGATTCCCCATCTCTGATTCCCCATCTCTGATTCCCCAATTCTGATTCTCCGCCTCTGATTCCCCGTGTTTGATTCCCTGCCTCTGATTCCCGGCCTCTGATTCCCCATCTCTGATTCACCGCCTTTGATTCGCCACCTCTGATTCCCCATATCTGATTCCCCGCCTCTGTTTCACCGCCTCTGATTCCCCGCCTCTGATTCCCCATATCTCATTCCCCGCCTCTGAATCCCCATCTCTGATTCCCGGACTCTGATTCCCCACCTCTGATTCCCGGCCTCTTATTCCCGGCATCTGATTCCGGCCTCTCATTCCCGGCCTCTGATTCCCTGCTTCTGATTCTGATTCCCTGCCTTTGATTCCCCATCTCTGATTCCCCGCCTCTGTTTCCCCGCCTCTGATTCCCCGCCTCTGTTTCCCAATATCTAAGTCCCCGCCTCTGATTCCCCAACTCCGATTCCCCACCTCTGATTCCCCAGCTCTGTTTCCCCGCCTCTGATTCCCCGCCTCTGATTCCCCAACTCTAATTCCCCGCCTCTGATTCCCCATATCTGATTCCCCGCCTCTGTTTCCCCGCCTCTGATTCCCCGCCCCTGTTTCCCCATATCTGATTCCCTGCCTCTGATTCCCCAACTTTAATTCCCAGCCTCTGATACCACGCCTCTGATTCCCCGTGTTTGATTCCCTGCCTCTGATTCCCCGCCTCTGATTCCCCATCTCTGATTCACCGCCTTTGATTCGCCACCTCTGATTCCCCATATCTGATTCCCCACCTCTGTTTCCCCGCCTCTGATTCCCCGCCTCTGATTCTCCATATCTCATTCCCCGCCTCTGAATCCCCATCACTGATTCCCGGACTCTGATTCCCCACCTCTGATTCCCGGCCTCTTATTCCCAGCATCTGATTCCAGGCCTCTGATTCCCGGCCTCTGACTCCCCGCTTCTGATTCTGATTCCCTGCCTCTGATTCCCCATCTCTGATTCCGCACATCTGATTACCTGCCTCTGATTCCCCCCCTCTGATTCCCCATATCTGATTCCCCGCCTCTGTTTCCACGCCTCTGATTCCCCGCCTCTGTTTCCCCATATCTAATTCCCCACCTCTGATGCCCCAACTCTGATTCCCCGCCTCTGATTCCCCAGCTCTGATTCCCCGCCTCTGATTCCCCGCATCCGATTCCCCATATCTGATTCGCCGCCTCTGTTTCCCCGCCCCTGATTCCCCGCCTCTGTTTCCCCATATCTGATTCCCCACCTCTGATTCCCAACTATGATTCCCCGCCTCTGATTCCCCAGCTCTGATTCCCTGCCTCTGATTCCCCGCGTTCTATTCCCAGCCTCTGATTCCCCGCCTGTGATTCCCCATCTCTGATTCACCACCTCTGATTCCCCACCACTGATTCCCCATATCTAATTCCCCACCTCTGTTTGCCCGCCTTTGATTCCCCGCCTCTGTTTCCCCATATCTGAATCCCCAACTCTGATTCGCTGCCTCTGATTCCCCAGCTTCATTCCCCGCCTTTGATTCCCCCCGTCTGATTCCCAGCCTCTGAATCCCCGAGTCTGATAACCTGCCTCTGATTCCCCAGCTCTGATTCCCCGCCTCTGATTCCCCAACTCTGATTCCCCGCCTCTGATTCCCCAGCTCTGATTCCCCGCCTCTGATTCCCCGTGTTTGATTCCCTGCCTCTGATTCCCCGCCTCTGATTCACCATCTCTGATTCATCGCCTTTGATTCGCCACCTCTGATTCCCCATATCTGATTCCTCGCCTCTGCTTCCCCGCCTCTGATTCCCCGCCTCTGATACCCCATATCTCATTCCCCGCCTCTGATTCCCCATCTCTGATTCCCGGACTCTGATTCCCCACCTCTGATTCCCGGCCTCTTATTCCCGGCGTCTGATTCCGGCCTCTGATTCCCGGCCTCTGATTCCCTGCTTCTGATTCCCCATCTCTGATTCCGCAAATCTAATTCCCTGCCTCTGATTCCCCACCTCTGATTCCCCATATCTGATTCCCCGCCTCTGTTTCCCGGCCTCTGATTCCCCGCTTCTGATTCTGATTCCCTGCCTCTGATTCCCCATCTCTGATTCCGCACATCTGATTCCCTGCCTCTGATTCCCCACCTCTGATTCCCCATATCTGATTTCCCGCCTCTGTTTCCCCGCCTCTGATTCACCACCTCTGTTTCCCCATATCTAATTCCCAACCTCTGATGCCCCAACTCTGATTCCCTGCTTCTGATTCCCCGCCTCTGATTCAACATCTCTGATTCACCACCTCTGATTCCCCGCATCTGATTTCCCGCCTCTGATTCCCCATCTCTGATTCCCCATCTCTGATTCCCCAATTCTGATTCCCCGCCTCTGATTCCCCGTGTTTGATTCCCTGCCTCTGATTCCCGGCCTCTGATTCCCCATCTCTGATTCACCTCCTTTGATTCGCCACCTCTGATTCCCCATATCTGATTCCCTGCCTCTGTTTCACCACCTCTGATTCCCCGCCTCTGATTTCCCATATCTCATTCCCCGCCTCTGAATCCCCATCTCTGATTCCCGGACTCTGATTCCCAACCTCTGATTCCCGGCCTCTTATTCCCGGCATCTGATTCCGGACTCTGATTCCCGGCCTCTGATTCCCTGCTTCTGATTCTGATTCCCTGCCTTTGATTCCCCATCTCTGATTCCGCACATCTGATTCCCTGCCTCTGATTCCCCATCTCTGATTCCCCATATCTGATTACCCGCCTCTGTTTCCCCGCCTCTGATTCCCCGCCTCTGTTTCCCAATATCTAAGTCCCCGCCTCTGATTCCCCAACTCTGATTCCCCACCTCTGATTCCCCAGCTCTGATTCCCCGCCTCTGATTCCCCGCATCTGATTCCCTGCATCTGATTCCAAGCCTCTGATTCCCGGCCTCTGATTCCCAACCTCTGATTCCCCACCTCTGATTCCCCATATCTTATTCCCAGCCTCTGTTTCCCCGCCTCTGATTCCCTGCCTCTGTTTCCCCATATCTGATTCCCGGCCTCTGATTCCCCGCCTCTGATTCCCCGCCTCTTATTCCCTGCACTGATTCCCCATCTCCGATTCCGCACATCTGATTCCCTGCCTCTGATTCCCCGCCTCTGATTCCCCGCCTCTGATTCCCTGCCTCTGATTCCCAACCTCTGATTCCCCACCTCTGATTCCCCGTGTTTGATTCCCCGCCTCTGTTTCCCCGCCTCTGATTCCCCGCCTCTGATTCCCCAACTCTAATTCCCCGCCTCTGATTCCCCATATCTGATTCACCGCCTCTGTTTCCCCGCCTCTGATTCCCCGCCCCTGTTTCCCCATATCTGATTCCCTGCCTCTGATTCCCCAACTTTGATTCCCAGCCTCTGATTCCCCAGCTCTGATACCACGCCTCTGAATCCCCGTGTTTGATTTCCTGCCTCTGATTCCCCGCCTCTGATTCCCCAGCTCTGATTCCCCGCCTCTGATTCCCCGTGTTTGATTCCCTGCCTCTGATTCCCCGCCTCTGATTCCCCATCTCTGATTCATCGCCTTTGATTCGCCACCTCTGATTCCCCATATCTGATTCCTCGCCTCTGTTTCCCCGCCTCTGATTCCCCGCCTCTGATTCCCCATATCTCATTCCCCGCCTCTGATTCCCCATCTCTGATTCCCGGACTCTGATTCCCCACCTCTGATTCCCGGCCTCTTATTCCCGGCATCTGATTCTGGCCTCTGATTCCCGGCCTCTGATTCCCTGCTTCTGATTCCCCATCTCTGATTCCGCAAATCTAATTCCCTGCCTCTGATTCCCCACCTCTGATTCCCCATATCTGATTCCCCGCCTCTGTTTCCCGCCCTCTGATTCCCCGCTTCTGATTCTGATTCCCTGCCTCTGATTCCCCATCTCTGATTCCGCACATCAGATTCCCTGCCTCTGATTCCCCACCTCTGATTCCCCATATCTGATTTCCCGCCTCTGTTTCCCCGCCTCTGATTCCCCGCCTCTGTTTCCCCATATCTAATTCCCAACCTCTGATGCCCCAACTCTGATTCCCTGCCTCTGATTCCCCGCCTCTGATTCAACATCTCTGATTCACCACCTCTGATTCCCCGCGTCTGATTCCCCGCCTCTGATTCCCCACCTCTGATTCCCCATATCTGATTCCCAGCCTCTGTTTCCCGGCCTCTGATTCCCCGCTTCTGATTCTGATTCCCTGCCTCTGATTCCCCATCTCTGATTCCGCACATCTGATTCCCTGCCTCTGATACCCCACCTCTGATTCCCCATATCTGATTTCCCGTCTCTGTTTCCCCGCCTCTGATTCCCCGCCTCTGTTTCCCCATATCTAATTCCCAACCTCTGATGCCCTAACTCTGATTCCCTGCCTCTGATTCCCCGCCTCTGATTCAACATCTCTGATTCACCACCTCTGATTCCCCGCGTCTGATTCCCCGCCTCTGATTCCCCATCTCTGATTCCCCATCTCTGATTCCCCAATTCTGATTCTCCGCCTCTGATTCCCCGTGTTTGATTCCCTGCCTCTGATTCCCGGCCTCTGATTCCCCATCTCTGATTCACCGCCTTTGATTCGCCACCTCTGATTCCCCATATCTGATTCCCCGCCTCTGTTTCACCGCCTCTGATTCCCCGCCTCTGATTCCCCATATCTCATTCCCCGCCTCTGAATCCCCATCTCTGATTCCCGGACTCTGATTCCCCACCTCTGATTCCCGGCCTCTTATTCCCGGCATCTGATTCCGGCCTCTCATTCCCGGCCTCTGATTCCCTGCTTCTGATTCTGATTCCCTGCCTTTGATTCCCCATCTCTGATTCCCCGCCTCTGTTTCCCCGCCTCTGATTCCCCGCCTCTGTTTCCCAATATCTAAGTCCCCGCCTCTGATTCCCCAACTCCGATTCCCCACCTCTGATTCCCCAGCTCTGTTTCCCCGCCTCTGATTCCCTGCCTCTGTTTCCCCATATCTGATTCCCGGCCTCTGATTCCCCGCCTCTGATTCCCCGCCTCTGATTCCCTGCCTCTGATTCCCCATCTCCGATTCCGCACATCTGATTCCCTGCCTCTGATTCCCCGCCTCTGATTCCCCGCCTCTGATTCACTGCCTCTGATTTCCAACCTCTGATTCCCCACCTCTGATTCCCCGTGTTTGATTCCCCGCCTCTGTTTCCCCGCCTCTGATTCCCCGCCTCTGATTCCCCAACTCTAATTCCCCGCCTCTGATTCCCCATATCTGATTCCCCGCCTCTGTTTCCCCGCCTCTGATTCCCCGCCCCTGTTTCCCCATATCTGATTCCCTGCCTCTGATTCCCCAACTTTAATTCCCAGCCTCTGATACCACGCCTCTGATTCCCCGTGTTTGATTCCCTGCCTCTGATTCCCCGCCTCTGATTCCCCATCTCTGATTCACCGCCTTTGATTCGCCACCTCTGATTCCCCATATCTGATTCCCCACCTCTGTTTCCCCGCCTCTGATTCCCCGCCTCTGATTCTCCATATCTCATTCCCCGCCTCTGAATCCCCATCACTGATTCCCGGACTCTGATTCCCCACCTCTGATTCCCGGCCTCTTATTCCCAGCATCTGATTCCAGGCCTCTGATTCCCGGCCTCTGACTCCCCGCTTCTGATTCTGATTCCCTGCCTCTGATTCCCCATCTCTGATTCCGCACATCTGATTACCTGCCTCTGATTCCCCCCCTCTGATTCCCCATATCTGATTCCCCGCCTCTGTTTCCACGCCTCTGATTCCCCGCCTCTGTTTCCCCATATCTAATTCCCCACCTCTGATGCCCCAACTCTGATTCCCCGCCTCTGATTCCCCAGCTCTGATTCCCCGCCTCTGATTCCCCGCATCCGATTCCCCATATCTGATTCCCCGCCTCTGTTTCCCCGCCCCTGATTCCCCGCCTCTGTTTCCCCATATCTGATTCCCCACCTCTGATTCCCAACTATGATTCCCCGCCTCTGATTCCCCAGCTCTGATTCCCTGCCTCTGATTCCCCGCGTTCTATTCCCAGCCTCTGATTCCCCGCCTGTGATTCCCCATCTCTGATTCACCACCTCTGATTCCCCACCACTGATTCCCCATATCTAATTCCCCACCTCTGTTTGCCCGCCTTTGATTCCCCGCCTCTGTTTCCCCATATCTGAATCCCCAACTCTGATTCGCTGCCTCTGATTCCCCAGCTTCATTCCCCGCCTTTGATTCCCCCCGTCTGATTCCCAGCCTCTGAATCCCCGAGTCTGATAACCTGCCTCTGATTCCCCAGCTCTGATTCCCCGCCTCTGATTCCCCAACTCTGATTCCCCGCCTCTGATTCCCCAGCTCTGATTCCCCGCCTCTGATTCCCCGTGTTTGATTCCCTGCCTCTGATTCCCCGCCTCTGATTCACCATCTCTGATTCATCGCCTTTGATTCGCCACCTCTGATTCCCCATATCTGATTCCTCGCCTCTGCTTCCCCGCCTCTGATTCCCCGCCTCTGATACCCCATATCTCATTCCCCGCCTCTGATTCCCCATCTCTGATTCCCGGACTCTGATTCCCCACCTCTGATTCCCGGCCTCTTATTCCCGGCGTCTGATTCCGGCCTCTGATTCCCGGCCTCTGATTCCCTGCTTCTGATTCCCCATCTCTGATTCCGCAAATCTAATTCCCTGCCTCTGATTCCCCACCTCTGATTCCCCATATCTGATTCCCCGCCTCTGTTTCCCGGCCTCTGATTCCCCGCTTCTGATTCTGATTCCCTGCCTCTGATTCCCCATCTCTGATTCCGCACATCTGATTCCCTGCCTCTGATTCCCCACCTCTGATTCCCCATATCTGATTTCCCACCTCTGTTTCCCCGCCTCTGATTCACCACCTCTGTTTCCCCATATCTAATTCCCAACCTCTGATGCCCCAACTCTGATTCCCTGCTTCTGATTCCCCGCCTCTGATTCAACATCTCTGATTCACCACCTCTGATTCCCCGCATCTGATTTCCCGCCTCTGATTCCCCATCTCTGATTCCCCATCTCTGATTCCCCAATTCTGATTCCCCGCCTCTGATTCCCCGTGTTTGATTCCCTGCCTCTGATTCCCGGCCTCTGATTCCCCATCTCTGATTCACCTCCTTTGATTCGCCACCTCTGATTCCCCATATCTGATTCCCTGCCTCTGTTTCACCACCTCTGATTCCCCGCCTCTGATTTCCCATATCTCATTCCCCGCCTCTGAATCCCCATCTCTGATTCCCGGACTCTGATTCCCAACCTCTGATTCCCGGCCTCTTATTCCCGGCATCTGATTCCGGACTCTGATTCCCGGCCTCTGATTCCCTGCTTCTGATTCTGATTCCCTGCCTTTGATTCCCCATCTCTGATTCCGCACATCTGATTCCCTGCCTCTGATTCCCCATCTCTGATTCCCCATATCTGATTACCCGCCTCTGTTTCCCCGCCTCTGATTCCCCGCCTCTGTTTCCCAATATCTAAGTCCCCGCCTCTGATTCCCCAACTCTGATTCCCCACCTCTGATTCCCCAGCTCTGATTCCCCGCCTCTGATTCCCCGCATCTGATTCCCTGCATCTGATTCCAAGCCTCTGATTCCCGGCCTCTGATTCCCAACCTCTGATTCCCCACCTCTGATTCCCCATATCTTATTCCCAGCCTCTGTTTCCCCGCCTCTGATTCCCTGCCTCTGTTTCCCCATATCTGATTCCCGGCCTCTGATTCCCCGCCTCTGATTCCCCGCCTCTTATTCCCTGCACTGATTCCCCATCTCCGATTCCGCACATCTGATTCCCTGCCTCTGATTCCCCGCCTCTGATTCCCCGCCTCTGATTCCCTGCCTCTGATTCCCAACCTCTGATTCCCCACCTCTGATTCCCCGTGTTTGATTCCCCGCCTCTGTTTCCCCGCCTCTGATTCCCCGCCTCTGATTCCCCAACTCTAATTCCCCGCCTCTGATTCCCCATATCTGATTCACCGCCTCTGTTTCCCCGCCTCTGATTCCCCGCCCCTGTTTCCCCATATCTGATTCCCTGCCTCTGATTCCCCAACTTTGATTCCCAGCCTCTGATTCCCCAGCTCTGATACCACGCCTCTGAATCCCCGTGTTTGATTTCCTGCCTCTGATTCCCCGCCTCTGATTCCCCAGCTCTGATTCCCCGCCTCTGATTCCCCGTGTTTGATTCCCTGCCTCTGATTCCCCGCCTCTGATTCCCCATCTCTGATTCATCGCCTTTGATTCGCCACCTCTGATTCCCCATATCTGATTCCTCGCCTCTGTTTCCCCGCCTCTGATTCCCCAGCTCTGATTCCCCGCCTCTGATTCCCCGCATCCGATTCCCCATATCTGATTCCCCGCCTCTGTTTCCCCGCCCCTGATTCCCCGCCTCTGTTTCCCCATATCTGATTCCCCACCTCTGATTCCCAACTATGATTCCCCGCCTCTGATTCCCCAGCTCTGATTCCCTGCCTCTGATTCCCCGCGTTCTATTCCCAGCCTCTGATTCCCCGCCTGTGATTCCCCATCTCTGATTCACCACCTCTGATTCCCCACCACTGATTCCCCATATCTAATTCCCCACCTCTGTTTGCCCGCCTTTGATTCCCCGCCTCTGTTTCCCCATATCTGAATCCCCAACTCTGATTCGCTGCCTCTGATTCCCCAGCTTCATTCCCCGCCTTTGATTCCCCCCGTCTGATTCCCAGCCTCTGAATCCCCGAGTCTGATAACCTGCCTCTGATTCCCCAGCTCTGATTCCCCGCCTCTGATTCCCCAACTCTGATTCCCCGCCTCTGATTCCCCAGCTCTGATTCCCCGCCTCTGATTCCCCGTGTTTGATTCCCTGCCTCTGATTCCCCGCCTCTGATTCACCATCTCTGATTCATCGCCTTTGATTCGCCACCTCTGATTCCCCATATCTGATTCCTCGCCTCTGCTTCCCCGCCTCTGATTCCCCGCCTCTGATACCCCATATCTCATTCCCCGCCTCTGATTCCCCATCTCTGATTCCCGGACTCTGATTCCCCACCTCTGATTCCCGGCCTCTTATTCCCGGCGTCTGATTCCGGCCTCTGATTCCCGGCCTCTGATTCCCTGCTTCTGATTCCCCATCTCTGATTCCGCAAATCTAATTCCCTGCCTCTGATTCCCCACCTCTGATTCCCCATATCTGATTCCCCGCCTCTGTTTCCCGGCCTCTGATTCCCCGCTTCTGATTCTGATTCCCTGCCTCTGATTCCCCATCTCTGATTCCGCACATCTGATTCCCTGCCTCTGATTCCCCACCTCTGATTCCCCATATCTGATTTCCCGCCTCTGTTTCCCCGCCTCTGATTCACCACCTCTGTTTCCCCATATCTAATTCCCAACCTCTGATGCCCCAACTCTGATTCCCTGCTTCTGATTCCCCGCCTCTGATTCAACATCTCTGATTCACCACCTCTGATTCCCCGCATCTGATTTCCCGCCTCTGATTCCCCATCTCTGATTCCCCATCTCTGATTCCCCAATTCTGATTCCCCGCCTCTGATTCCCCGTGTTTGATTCCCTGCCTCTGATTCCCGGCCTCTGATTCCCCATCTCTGATTCACCTCCTTTGATTCGCCACCTCTGATTCCCCATATCTGATTCCCTGCCTCTGTTTCACCACCTCTGATTCCCCGCCTCTGATTTCCCATATCTCATTCCCCGCCTCTGAATCCCCATCTCTGATTCCCGGACTCTGATTCCCAACCTCTGATTCCCGGCCTCTTATTCCCGGCATCTGATTCCGGACTCTGATTCCCGGCCTCTGATTCCCTGCTTCTGATTCTGATTCCCTGCCTTTGATTCCCCATCTCTGATTCCGCACATCTGATTCCCTGCCTCTGATTCCCCATCTCTGATTCCCCATATCTGATTACCCGCCTCTGTTTCCCCGCCTCTGATTCCCCGCCTCTGTTTCCCAATATCTAAGTCCCCGCCTCTGATTCCCCAACTCTGATTCCCCACCTCTGATTCCCCAGCTCTGATTCCCCGCCTCTGATTCCCCGCATCTGATTCCCTGCATCTGATTCCAAGCCTCTGATTCCCGGCCTCTGATTCCCAACCTCTGATTCCCCACCTCTGATTCCCCATATCTTATTCCCAGCCTCTGTTTCCCCGCCTCTGATTCCCTGCCTCTGTTTCCCCATATCTGATTCCCGGCCTCTGATTCCCCGCCTCTGATTCCCCGCCTCTTATTCCCTGCACTGATTCCCCATCTCCGATTCCGCACATCTGATTCCCTGCCTCTGATTCCCCGCCTCTGATTCCCTGCCTCTGATTCCCAACCTCTGATTCCCCACCTCTGATTCCCCGTGTTTGATTCCCCGCCTCTGTTTCCCCGCCTCTGATTCCCCGCCTCTGATTCCCCAACTCTAATTCCCCGCCTCTGATTCCCCATATCTGATTCACCGCCTCTGTTTCCCCGCCTCTGATTCCCCGCCCCTGTTTCCCCATATCTGATTCCCTGCCTCTGATTCCCCAACTTTGATTCCCAGCCTCTGATTCCCCAGCTCTGATACCACGCCTCTGAATCCCCGTGTTTGATTTCCTGCCTCTGATTCCCCGCCTCTGATTCCCCAGCTCTGATTCCCCGCCTCTGATTCCCCGTGTTTGATTCCCTGCCTCTGATTCCCCGCCTCTGATTCCCCATCTCTGATTCATCGCCTTTGATTCGCCACCTCTGATTCCCCATATCTGATTCCTCGCCTCTGTTTCCCCGCCTCTGATTCCCCGCCTCTGATTCCCCATATCTCATTCCCCGCCTCTGATTCCCCATCTCTGATTCCCGGACTCTGATTCCCCACCTCTGATTCCCGGCCTCTTATTCCCGGCATCTGATTCTGGCCTCTGATTCCCGGCCTCTGATTCCCTGCTTCTGATTCCCCATCTCTGATTCCGCAAATCTAATTCCCTGCCTCTGATTCCCCACCTCTGATTCCCCATATCTGATTCCCCGCCTCTGTTTCCCGGCCTCTGATTCCCCGCTTCTGATTCTGATTCCCTGCCTCTGATTCCCCATCTCTGATTCCGCACATCAGATTCCCTGCCTCTGATTCCCCACCTCTGATTCCCCATATCTGATTTCCCGCCTCTGTTTCCCCGACTCTGATTCCCCGCCTCTGTTTCCCCATATCTAATTCCCAACCTCTGATGCCCCAACTCTGATTCCCTGCCTCTGATTCCCCGCCTCTGATTCAACATCTCTGATTCACCACCTCTGATTCCCCGCGTCTGATTCCCCGCCTCTGATTCCCCACCTCTGATTCCCCATATCTGATTCCCAGCCTCTGTTTCCCGGCCTCTGATTCCCCGCTTCTGATTCTGATTCCCTGCCTCTGATTCCCCATCTCTGATTCCGCACATCTGATTCCCTGCCTCTGATTCCCCACCTCTGATTCCCCATATCTGATTTCCCGTCTCTGTTTCCCCGCCTCTGATTCCCCGCCTCTGTTTCCCCATATCTAATTCCCAACCTCTGATGCCCTAACTCTGATTCCCTGCCTCTGATTCCCCGCCTCTGATTCAACATCTCTGATTCACCACCTCTGATTCCCCGCGTCTGATTCCCCGCCTCTGATTCCCCATCTCTGATTCCCCATCTCTGATTCCCCAATTCTGATTCTCCGCCTCTGATTCCCCGTGTTTGATTCCCTGCCTCTGATTCCCGGCCTCTGATTCCCCATCTCTGATTCACCGCCTTTGATTCGCCACCTCTGATTCCCCATATCTGATTCCCCGCCTCTGTTTCACCGCCTCTGATTCCCCGCCTCTGATTCCCCATATCTCATTCCCCGCCTCTGAATCCCCATCTCTGATTCCCGGACTCTGATTCCCCACCTCTGATTCCCGGCCTCTTATTCCCGGCATCTGATTCCGGCCTCTCATTCCCGGCCTCTGATTCCCTGCTTCTGATTCTGATTCCCTGCCTTTGATTCCCCATCTCTGATTCCCCGCCTCTGTTTCCCCGCCTCTGATTCCCCGCCTCTGTTTCCCAATATCTAAGTCCCCGCCTCTGATTCCCCAACTCCGATTCCCCACCTCTGATTCCCCAGCTCTGTTTCCCCGCCTCTGATTCCCTGCCTCTGTTTCCCCATATCTGATTCCCGGCCTCTGATTCCCCGCCTCTGATTCCCCGCCTCTGATTCCCTGCCTCTGATTCCCCATCTCCGATTCCGCACATCTGATTCCCTGCCTCTGATTCCCCGCCTCTGATTCCCCGCCTCTGATTCACTGCCTCTGATTTCCAACCTCTGATTCCCCACCTCTGATTCCCCGTGTTTGATTCCCCGCCTCTGTTTCCCCGCCTCTGATTCCCCGCCTCTGATTCCCCAACTCTAATTCCCCGCCTCTGATTCCCCATATCTGATTCCCCGCCTCTGTTTCCCCGCCTCTGATTCCCCGCCCCTGTTTCCCCATATCTGATTCCCTGCCTCTGATTCCCCAACTTTAATTCCCAGCCTCTGATACCACGCCTCTGATTCCCCGTGTTTGATTCCCTGCCTCTGATTCCCCGCCTCTGATTCCCCATCTCTGATTCACCGCCTTTGATTCGCCACCTCTGATTCCCCATATCTGATTCCCCACCTCTGTTTCCCCGCCTCTGATTCCCCGCCTCTGATTCTCCATATCTCATTCCCCGCCTCTGAATCCCCATCACTGAATCCCGGACTCTGATTCCCCACC
The DNA here is from genome assembly GCF_036971445.1 of Narcine bancroftii. Lineage (NCBI taxonomy): Eukaryota > Metazoa > Chordata > Chondrichthyes > Torpediniformes > Narcinidae > Narcine > Narcine bancroftii. The sequence continues at coordinate 11,645,720 of NW_027211893.1, read as the reverse complement.
TCTGATTCCCGGCCTCTTATTCCCAGCATCTGATTCCAGGCCTCTGATTCCCGGCCTCTGACTCCCCGCTTCTGATTCTGATTCCCTGCCTCTGATTCCCCATCTCTGATTCCGCACATCTGATTACCTGCCTCTGATTCCCCCCCTCTGATTCCCCATATCTGATTCCCCGCCTCTGTTTCCACGCCTCTGATTCCCCGCCTCTGTTTCCCCATATCTAATTCCCCACCTCTGATGCCCCAACTCTGATTCCCCGCCTCTGATTCCCCAGCTCTGATTCCCCGCCTCTGATTCCCCGCATCCGATTCCCCATATCTGATTCCCCGCCTCTGTTTCCCCGCCCCTGATTCCCCGCCTCTGTTTCCCCATATCTGATTCCCCACCTCTGATTCCCAACTATGATTCCCCGCCTCTGATTCCCCAGCTCTGATTCCCTGCCTCTGATTCCCCGCGTTCTATTCCCAGCCTCTGATTCCCCGCCTGTGATTCCCCATCTCTGATTCACCACCTCTGATTCCCCACCACTGATTCCCCATATCTAATTCCCCACCTCTGTTTGCCCGCCTTTGATTCCCCGCCTCTGTTTCCCCATATCTGAATCCCCAACTCTGATTCGCTGCCTCTGATTCCCCAGCTTCATTCCCCGCCTTTGATTCCCCCCGTCTGATTCCCAGCCTCTGAATCCCCGAGTCTGATAACCTGCCTCTGATTCCCCAGCTCTGATTCCCCGCCTCTGATTCCCCAACTCTGATTCCCCGCCTCTGATTCCCCAGCTCTGATTCCCCGCCTCTGATTCCCCGTGTTTGATTCCCTGCCTCTGATTCCCCGCCTCTGATTCACCATCTCTGATTCATCGCCTTTGATTCGCCACCTCTGATTCCCCATATCTGATTCCTCGCCTCTGCTTCCCCGCCTCTGATTCCCCGCCTCTGATACCCCATATCTCATTCCCCGCCTCTGATTCCCCATCTCTGATTCCCGGACTCTGATTCCCCACCTCTGATTCCCGGCCTCTTATTCCCGGCGTCTGATTCCGGCCTCTGATTCCCGGCCTCTGATTCCCTGCTTCTGATTCCCCATCTCTGATTCCGCAAATCTAATTCCCTGCCTCTGATTCCCCACCTCTGATTCCCCATATCTGATTCCCCGCCTCTGTTTCCCGGCCTCTGATTCCCCGCTTCTGATTCTGATTCCCTGCCTCTGATTCCCCATCTCTGATTCCGCACATCTGATTCCCTGCCTCTGATTCCCCACCTCTGATTCCCCATATCTGATTTCCCGCCTCTGTTTCCCCGCCTCTGATTCACCACCTCTGTTTCCCCATATCTAATTCCCAACCTCTGATGCCCCAACTCTGATTCCCTGCTTCTGATTCCCCGCCTCTGATTCAACATCTCTGATTCACCACCTCTGATTCCCCGCATCTGATTTCCCGCCTCTGATTCCCCATCTCTGATTCCCCATCTCTGATTCCCCAATTCTGATTCCCCGCCTCTGATTCCCCGTGTTTGATTCCCTGCCTCTGATTCCCGGCCTCTGATTCCCCATCTCTGATTCACCTCCTTTGATTCGCCACCTCTGATTCCCCATATCTGATTCCCTGCCTCTGTTTCACCACCTCTGATTCCCCGCCTCTGATTTCCCATATCTCATTCCCCGCCTCTGAATCCCCATCTCTGATTCCCGGACTCTGATTCCCAACCTCTGATTCCCGGCCTCTTATTCCCGGCATCTGATTCCGGACTCTGATTCCCGGCCTCTGATTCCCTGCTTCTGATTCTGATTCCCTGCCTTTGATTCCCCATCTCTGATTCCGCACATCTGATTCCCTGCCTCTGATTCCCCATCTCTGATTCCCCATATCTGATTACCCGCCTCTGTTTCCCCGCCTCTGATTCCCCGCCTCTGTTTCCCAATATCTAAGTCCCCGCCTCTGATTCCCCAACTCTGATTCCCCACCTCTGATTCCCCAGCTCTGATTCCCCGCCTCTGATTCCCCGCATCTGATTCCCTGCATCTGATTCCAAGCCTCTGATTCCCGGCCTCTGATTCCCAACCTCTGATTCCCCACCTCTGATTCCCCATATCTTATTCCCAGCCTCTGTTTCCCCGCCTCTGATTCCCTGCCTCTGTTTCCCCATATCTGATTCCCGGCCTCTGATTCCCCGCCTCTGATTCCCCGCCTCTTATTCCCTGCACTGATTCCCCATCTCCGATTCCGCACATCTGATTCCCTGCCTCTGATTCCCCGCCTCTGATTCCCCGCCTCTGATTCCCTGCCTCTGATTCCCAACCTCTGATTCCCCACCTCTGATTCCCCGTGTTTGATTCCCCGCCTCTGTTTCCCCGCCTCTGATTCCCCGCCTCTGATTCCCCAACTCTAATTCCCCGCCTCTGATTCCCCATATCTGATTCACCGCCTCTGTTTCCCCGCCTCTGATTCCCCGCCCCTGTTTCCCCATATCTGATTCCCTGCCTCTGATTCCCCAACTTTGATTCCCAGCCTCTGATTCCCCAGCTCTGATACCACGCCTCTGAATCCCCGTGTTTGATTTCCTGCCTCTGATTCCCCGCCTCTGATTCCCCAGCTCTGATTCCCCGCCTCTGATTCCCCGTGTTTGATTCCCTGCCTCTGATTCCCCGCCTCTGATTCCCCATCTCTGATTCATCGCCTTTGATTCGCCACCTCTGATTCCCCATATCTGATTCCTCGCCTCTGTTTCCCCGCCTCTGATTCCCCGCCTCTGATTCCCCATATCTCATTCCCCGCCTCTGATTCCCCATCTCTGATTCCCGGACTCTGATTCCCCACCTCTGATTCCCGGCCTCTTATTCCCGGCATCTGATTCTGGCCTCTGATTCCCGGCCTCTGATTCCCTGCTTCTGATTCCCCATCTCTGATTCCGCAAATCTAATTCCCTGCCTCTGATTCCCCACCTCTGATTCCCCATATCTGATTCCCCGCCTCTGTTTCCCGGCCTCTGATTCCCCGCTTCTGATTCTGATTCCCTGCCTCTGATTCCCCATCTCTGATTCCGCACATCTGATTCCCTGCCTCTGATTCCCCACCTCTGATTCCCCATATCTGATTTCCCGCCTCTGTTTCCCCGCCTCTGATTCCCCGCCTCTGTTTCCCCATATCTAATTCCCAACCTCTGATGCCCCAACTCTGATTCCCTGCCTCTGATTCCCCGCCTCTGATTCAACATCTCTGATTCACCACCTCTGATTCCCCGCGTCTGATTCCCCGCCTCTGATTCCCCATCTCTGATTCCCCATCTCTGATTCCCCAATTCTGATTCTCCGCCTCTGATTCCCCGTGTTTGATTCCCTGCCTCTGATTCCCGGCCTCTGATTCCCCATCTCTGATTCACCGCCTTTGATTCGCCACCTCTGATTCCCCATATCTGATTCCCCGCCTCTGTTTCACCGCCTCTGATTCCCCATATCTCATTCCCCGCCTCTGAATCCCCATCTCTGATTCCCGGACTCTGATTCCCCACCTCTGATTCCCGGCCTCTTATTCCCGGCATCTGATTCCGGCCTCTCATTCCCGGCCTCTGATTCCCTGCTTCTGATTCTGATTCCCTGCCTTTGATTCCCCATCTCTGATTCCCCGCCTCTGTTTCCCCGCCTCTGATTCCCCGCCTCTGTTTCCCAATATCTAAGTCCCCGCCTCTGATTCCCCAACTCCGATTCCCCACCTCTGATTCCCCAGCTCTGTTTCCCCGCCTCTGATTCCCTGCCTCTGTTTCCCCATATCTGATTCCCGGCCTCTGATTCCCCGCCTCTGATTCCCCGCCTCTGATTCCCTGCCTCTGATTCCCCATCCCCGATTCCGCACATCTGATTCCCTGCCTCTGATTCCCCGCCTCTGATTCCCCGCCTCTGATTCCCTGCCTCTGATTTCCAACCTCTGATTCCCCACCTCTGATTCCCCGTGTTTGATTCCCCGCCTCTGTTTCCCCGCCTCTGATTCCCCGCCTCTGATTCCCCAACTCTAATTCCCCGCCTCTGATTCCCCATATCTGATTCCCCGCCTCTGTTTCCCCGCCTCTGATTCCCTGCCCTTGTTTCCCCATATCTGATTCCCTGCCTCTGATTCCCCAACTTTGATTCCCAGCCTCTGATTCCCCAGCTCTGATACCACGCCTCTGATTCCCCGTGTTTGATTCCCTGCCTCTGATTCCCCGCCTCTGATTCCCCATCTCTGATTCACTGCCTTTGATTCGCCACCTCTGATTCCCCATATCTGATTCCCCACCTCTGTTTCCCCGCCTCTGATTCCCCGCCTCTGATTCTCCATATCTCATTCCCCGCCTCTGAATCCCCATCACTGATTCCCGGACTCTGATTCCCCACCTCTGATTCCCGGCCTCTGACTCCCCGCTTCTGATTCTGATTCCCTGCCTCTGATTCCCCATCTCTGATTCCGCACATCTGATTACCTGCCTCTGATTCCCCACCTCTGATTCCCCATATCTGATTCCCCGCCTCTGTTTCCACGCCTCTGATTCCCCGCCTCTGTTTCCCCATATCTAATTCCCCACCTCTGATGCCCCAACTCTGATTCCCCGCCTCTGATTCCCCAGCTCTGATTCCCCGCCTCTGATTCCCCGCATCCGATTCCCCATATCTGATTCCCCGCCTCTGTTTCCCCGCCCCTGATTCCCTGCCCTTGTTTCCCCATATCTGATTCCCCACCTCTGATTCCCAACTATGATTCCCCGCCTCTGATTCCCCAGCTCTGATTCCCTGCCTCTGATTCCCCGCGTTCTATTCCCAGCCTCTGATTCCCCGCCTGTGATTCCCCATCTCTGATTCACCACCTCTGATTCCCCACCACTGATTCCCCATATCTAATTCCCCACCTCTGTTTGCCCGCCTCTGATTCCCCGCCTCTGTTTCCCCATATCTGATTCCCCGCCTCTGAATCCCCAACTCTGATTCGCTGCCTCTGATTCCCCAGCTTCATTCCCCGCCTTTGATTCCCCCCGTCTGATTCCCAGCCTCTGAATCCCCGAGTCTGATAACCTGCCTCTGATTCCCCGCCTCTGATTCCCCATCTCAGATTCACCGCCTCTGATTCCCCACCTCTGATTCCCCATCTCTGATTCCGCACATCCGATTCCCTGCCTCTGATTCCCCGACTCTGATTCCCCACCTCTGATTCCCCAGCTCTGATTCCTCGCCTCTGATTCCCCAACTCTGATTCCCCGCCTCTGATTCCCCAGCTCTGATTCCCCACCTCTGATTCCCCGGGTTTGGTCCCCTGCCTCTGATTCCCCGCCTCTTATTCCCCATCTCTGATTCACCGTCTTTGATTCGCAACCTCTGATTCCCCATATCTGATTCCTCGCCACTGTTTCCCCGCCTCTGATTCCCCGCCTCTGATTCCACATATCTCATTCCCCGCCTCTGATTCGCCAGCTATGATTCCCCGCCTCTGATTCCCCGCATCTGATTCCCTGCCTCTGATTCCCCGCCTCTGATTCCACATCTCTGATTCACCACCTCTGATTCCCCGCGTCTGATTCCCCGCCTCTGATTCCCCATCTCTGATTCCCCATCTCTGATTCCCCAATTCTGATTCCCCGCCTCTGATTCCCCAGCTCTGATTCCTCGCCTCTGATTCCCTTCCTCTGATTCCCAACCTCTGATTCCCCACCTCTGATTTCCCATATTGATTCCCTGCGTCTGATTCCCCGCCTCTGATTCCCCAACTCTGATTCCCCGCCTCTGATCCCCCAGCTCTGATTCCCCGCCTCTGATTTTCCGTGTTTGATCCCCTGCCTCTGATTCCCGGCCTCTGATTCCCCATCTCTGATTCACCGCCTTTGATTCGCCACCTCTGATTCCCCATATCTGATTCCCCGCCTCTGTTTCCCCGCCTCTGATTCCCCGCCTCTGATTCCCCATATCTCATTCCCCGCCTCTGAATCCCCATCTCTGATTCCCGGACTCTGATTCCCAACCTCTGATTCCCGGCCTCTTATTCCCGGCATCTGATTCCGGCCTCTGATTCCCGGCCTCTGATTCCCTGCTTCTGATTCTGATTCCCTGCCTCTGATTCCCCATCTCTGATTCCGCACATCTGATTCCCTGCCTCTGATTCCCCGCCTCTGATTCCCCGCCTCTGTTTCCCAATATCTAAGTCCCCGCCTCTGATTCCCCAACTCTGATTCCCCACCTCTGATTCCCCAGCTCTGATTCCCCGCCTCTGATTCCCCGCATCTGATTCCCGGCATCTGATTCGAAGCCTCTGATTCCCTGCCTCTGATTCCCAACCTCTGATTCCCAACCTCTGATTCCCCATATCTGAATCCCCACCTCTGTTTCCCCGCCTCTGATTCCCCACCTCTGTTTCCCCATATCTGATTCCTCGCCTCTGATTCCCTTCCTCTGATTCCCAACCTCTGATTCCCCACCTCTGATTTCCCATATTGATTCCCTGCGTCTGATTCCCCGCCTCTGATTCCCCAACTCTGATTCCCCACCTCTGATTCCCCAGCTCTGATTCCCCGCCTCTGATTTTCCTTGTTTGATTCCCTGCCTCTGATTCCCGGCCTCTGGTTCCCCATCTCTGATTCACAGCCTTTGATTCGCCACCTCTGATTCCCCATATCTGATTCCCCGCCTCTGTTTCCCCGCCTCTGATTCCCCGCCTCTGATTCCCCATATCTCATTCCCCGCCTCTGAATCCCCATCTCTGATTCCCGGACTCTGATTCCCCACCTCTGATTCCCGGCCTCTTATTCCCGGCATCTGATTCCGGCCTCTGATTCCCGGCCTCTGATTCCCTGCTTCTGATTCTGATTCCCTGCCTCTTATTCCCCATCTCTGATTCCGCACATCTGATTCCCTGCCTCTGATTCCCCGCCTCTGTTTCCCAATATCTAAGTCCCCGCCTCTGATTCCCCAACTCTGATTCCCCACCTCTGATTCCCCAGCTCTGATTCCCCGCCTCTGATTCCCCGCATCTGATTCCCTGCATCTGATTCCAAGCCTCTGATTCCCTGCCTCTGATTCCCAACCTCTGATTCCCCCCCTCTGATTCCCCATATCTGAATCCCCGCCTCTGTTTCCCCGCCTCTGATTCCCCACCTCTGTTTCCCCATATCTGATTCCCGGCCTCTGATTCCCCGCCTCTGATTCCCCGCCTCTGATTCCCTGCCTCTGATTCCCCATCCCCGATTCCGCACATCTGATTCCCTGCCTCTGATTCCCCGCCTCTGATTCCCCGCCTCTGATTCCCTGCCTCTGATTCCCAACCTCTGATTCCCCACCTCTGATTCCCCATATCTGATTCCCTGCCTCTGTTTCCCCGCCTCTGATTCCCCTCCTCTGATTCCCCAACTCTAATTCCCCGCCTCTGATTCCCCAGCTCTGATTCCCCGTGTTTGATTCTCCGCCTCTGATTCCCTGCCTCTGATTCCCAACCTCTGATTCCACACCTCTGATTCCCCATATCTGATTCCCCGCCTCTGTTTCCCCGCCTCTGATTCCCTGCCCCTGTTTCCCCATATCTGATTCCCTGCCTCTGATTCCCCAACTCTGATTCCCCGCCTCTGATTCCCCAGCTCTGATTCCCCGCCTCTGATTTCCCGTGTTTGATTCCCTGCCTCTGATTCCCCGCCTCTGATTCCCCATCTCTGATTCACCGCCTTTGATTCGCCACCTCTGATTCCACATATATGATTCCCCACCTCTGTTTCCCCGCCTCTGATTCCCCGCCTCTGATACTCCATATCTCATTCCCCGCCTCTGAATCCCCATCTCTGATTCCCGGACTCTGATTCCCCACCTCTGATTCCCGGCCTCTTATTCCCAGCATCTGATTCCCGGCCTCTGATTCCCCGCTTCTGATTCTGATTCCCTGCCTCTGATTCCCCATCTCTGATTCTGCACATCTGATTCCCTGCCTCTGATTCCCCACCTCTGATTCCCCATATCTGATTCCCCGCCTCTGTTTCCCCGCCTCTGATTCCCCGCCTCTGTTTCCCCATATCTAATTCCCAACCTCTGATGCCCCAACTCTGATTCCCTGCCTCTGATTCCCCGCGTTCTATTCCCTGCCTCTGATTCCCCGCCTGTGGTTCCCCATCTCTGATTCACCACCTCTGATTCCCCACCTCTGATTCCCCATATCTAATTCCCCGCCTCTGTTTGCCCGCCTCTGATTCCCCGCCTCTGTTTCCCCATATCTGATTCCCCGCCTCTGAATCCCCAACTCTGATTCCCTGCCTCTGATTCCCCAGCTCTGATTCCCCGCCTTTGATTCCCCCGTCTGTTTCCCAGCCTCTGAAACCCCGTGTCTGATTCATAGCCTCTGATTCCCCACCTCTGATTCCCCATCTCTGATTCCGCACATCTGATTCCCTGCCTCTGATTCCCCGACTCTGATCCCCACCACTGATTCCCCAGCTGTGATTCCCCGCCTCTGATTCCCCAACTCTGATTCCCCGCCTCTGATTCCCCAGCTCTGATTCCCCGCCTCTGATTCCCCGTGTTTGATTCCCTGCCTCTGATTCCCCGCCTCTGATTCCCCATCTCTGATTCATCGCCTTTGATTGGCCACCTCTGATTCCCCATATCTGATTCCTCGCCTCTGTTTCCCCGCCTCTGATTCCCCGCCTCTGATTCCCCATATCTCATTCCCCGCCTCTGATTCCCCATCTCTGATTCCCGGACTCTGATTCCCCACCTCTGATTCCCGGCCTCTTATTCCCGGCATCTGATTCCGGCCTCTGATTCCCGGCCTCTGATTCCCTGCTTCTGATTCCCCATCTCTGATTCCGCAAATCTAATTCCCTGCCTCTGATTCCCCACCTCTGATTCCCCATCTCTGATTCCGCACATCTGATTCCCTGCCTCTGATTCCCCGACTCTGATCCCCACCACTGATTCCCCAGCTCTGATTCCCCGCCTCTGATTCCCCAACTCTGATTCCCCGCCTCTGATTCCCCAGCTCTGATTCCCCGCCTCTGATTCCCCGTGTTTGATTCCCTGCCTCTGATTCCCCGCCTCTGATTCCCCATCTCTGATTCATCGCCTTTGATTGGCCACCTCTGATTCCCCATATCTGATTCCTCGCCTCTGTTTCCCCGCCTCTGATTCCCCGCCTCTGATTCCCCATATCTCATTCCCCGCCTCTGATTCCCCATCTCTGATTCCCGGACTCTGATTCCCCACCTCTGATTCCCGGCCTCTTATTCCCGGCATCTGATTCCGGCCTCTGATTCCCGGCCTCTGATTCCCTGCTTCTGATTCCCCATCTCTGAATCCGCAAATCTAATTCCCTGCCTCTGATTCCCCACCTCTGATTCCCCATATCTGATTCCCCGCCTCTGTTTCCCGGCCTCTGATTCCCCGCTTCTGATTCTGATTCCCTGCCTCTGATTCCCCATCTCTGATTCCGCACATCTGATTCCCTGCCTCTGATTCCCCACCTCTGATTCCCCATATCTGATTTCCCGCCTCTGTTTCCCCGCCTCTGATTCCCCGCCTCTGTTTCCCCATATCTAATTCCCAACCTCTGATGCCCCAACTCTGATTCCCTGCCTCTGATTCCCCGCCTCTGATTCAACATCTCTGATTCCCCACCTCTGATTCCCCGCGTCTGATTTCCCGCCTCTGATTCCCCATCTCTGATTCCCCATCTCTGATTCCCCAATTCTGATTCCCCGCCTCTGATTCCACGTGTTTGATTCCCTGCCTCTGATTCCCGGCCTCTGATTCCCCATCTCTGATTCACCGCCTTTGATTCGCCACCTCTGATTCCCCATATCTGATTCCCCGCCTCTGTTTCACCGCCTCTGATTCCCCACCTCTGATTCCCGGCCTCTTATTCCCGGCATCTGATTCCGGCCTCTGATTCCCGGCCTCTGATTCCCTGCTTCTGATTCTGATTCCCTGCCTTTGATTCCCCATCTCTGATTCCGCACATCTGATTCCCTGCCTCTGATTCCCATTCTCTGATTCCCCATATCTGATTACCCGCCTCTGTTTCCCCGCCTCTGATTCCCCGCCTCTGTTTCCCAATCTCTAAGTCCCCGCCTCTGATTCCCCAACTCTGATTCCCCACCTCTGATTCCCCAGCTCTGATTCCCCGCCTCTGATTCCCCGCATCTGATTCCCTGCATCTGATTCCAAGCCTCTGATTCCCTGCCTCTGATTCCCAACCTCTGATTCCCCACCTCTGATTCCCCATATCTGATTCCCAGCCTCTGTTTCCCCGCCTCTGATTCCCTGCCTCTGTTTCCCCATATCTGATTCCCGGCCTCTGATTCTCCGCCTCTGATTCCCCGCCTCTGATTCCCTGCCTCTGATTCCCCATCTCCGATTCCGCACATCTGATTCCCTGCCTCTGATTCCCCGCCTCTGATTCCCCGCCTCTGATTCCCTGCCTCTGATTCCCAACCTCTGATTCCCCACCTCTGATTCCCCGTGTTTGATTCCCCGCCTCTGTTTCCCCGCCTCTGATTCCCCGCCTCTGATTCCCCAACTCTAATTCCCCGCCTCTGATTCCCCATATCTGATTCCCCGCCTCTGTTTCCCCGCCTCTGATTCCCCGCCCCTGTTTCCCCATATCTGATTCCCTGTCTCTGATTCCCCAGCTCTGATTCCTCGCCTCTGATTCCCTTCCTCTGATTCCCAACCTCTTATTCCCCACCTCTGATTTCCCATATTGATTCCCTGCGTCTGATTCCCCGCCTCTGATTCCCCAACTCTGATTCCCCGCCTCTGATTCCCCAGCTCTGATTCCCCGCCTCTGATTTTCCGTGTTTGATTCCCTGCCTCTTATTCCCGGCCTCTGATTCCCCATCTCTGATTCACCGCCTTTGATTCGCCACCTCTGATTCCCCATATCTGATTCCCCGCCTCTGTTTCCCCGCCTCTGATTCCCCGCCTCTGATTCCCCATATCTCATTCCCCGCCTCTGAATCCCCATCTCTTATTCCCGGCATCTGATTCCGGCCTCTGATTCCCGGCCTCTGATTCCCTGCTTCTGATTCTGATTCCCTGCCTCTGATTCCCCATCTCTGATTCCGCACATCTGATTCCCTGCCTCTGATTCCCCGCCTCTGATTCCCCGCCTCTGTTTCCCAATATCTAAGTCCCCGCCTCTGATTCCCCAACTCTGATTCCCCACCTCTGATTCCCCAGCTCTGATTCCCCGCCTCTGATACCCCGCATCTGATTCCCGGCATCCAATTCCAAGCCTCTGATTCCCTGCCTCTGATTCCCAACCTCTGATTCCCTACCTCTGATTCCCCATATCTGAATCCCCACCTCTGCTTCCCCGCCTCTGATTCCCCACCTCTGTTTCCCCATATCTGATTCCTCGCCTCTGATTCCCTTCCTCTGATTCCCAACCTCTGATTCCCCACCTCTGATTTCCCATATTGATTCCCTGCGTCTGATTCCCCGCCTCTGATTCCCCAACTCTGATTCCCCGCCTCTGATTCCCCAGCTCTGATTCCCCGCCTCTGATTTTCCTTGTTTGATTCCCTGCCTCTGATTCCCGGCCTCTGGTTCCCCATCTCTGATTCACCGCCTTTGATTCGCCACCTCTGATTCCCCATATCTGATTCCCCGCCTCTGTTTCCCCGCCTCTGATTCCCCGCCTCTGATTCCCCATATCTCATTCCCCGCCTCTGAATCCCCATCTCTGATTCCCGGACTCTGATTCCCCACCTCTGATTCCCGGCCTCTTATTCCCGGCATCTGATTCCGGCCTCTGATTCCCGGCCTCTGATTCCCTGCTTCTGATTCTGATTCCCTGCCTCTGATTCCCCATCTCTGATTCCGCACATCTGATTCCCTGCCTCTGATTCCCCGCCTCTGTTTCCCAATATCTAAGTCCCCGCCTCTGATTCCCCAACTCTGATTCCCCACCTCTGATTCCCCAGCTCTGATTCCCCGCCTCTGATTCCCCGCATCTGATTCCCTGCATCTGATTCCAAGCCTCTGATTCCCTGCCTCTGATTCCCAACCTCTGATTCCCCCCCTCTGATTCCCCATATCTGAATCCCCGCCTCTGTTTCCCCGCCTCTGATTCCCCACCTCTGTTTCCCCATATCTGATTCCCGGCCTCTGATTCCCTGCCTCTGATTCCCCATCCCCGATTCCGCACATCTGATTCCCTGCCTCTGATTCCCCGCCTCTGATTCCCCGCCTCTGATTCCCTGCCTCTGATTCCCAACCTCTGATTCCCCACCTCTGATTACCCATATCTGATTCCCCGCCTCTGTTTCCCCGCCTCTGATTCCCCTCCTCTGAATCCCCAACTCTAATTCCCCGCCTCTGATTCCCCAGCTCTGATTCCCCGTGTTTGATTCTCCGCCTCTGATTCCCTGCCTCTGATTCCCAACCTCTGATTCCACACCTCTGATTCCCCATATCTGATTCCCCGCCTCTGTTTCCCCGCCTCTGATTCCCTGCCCCTGTTTCCCCATATATGATTCCCTGCCTCTGATTCCCCAACTCTGATTCCCCGCCTCTGATTCCCCAGCTCTGATTCCCCGCCTCTGATTTCGCGTGTTTGATTCCCTGCCTCTGATTCCCCGCCTCTGATTCCCCATCTCTGATTCACCGCCTTTGATTCGCCACCTCTGATTCCACATATATGATTCCCCACCTCTGTTTCCCCGCCTCTGATTCCCCACCTCTGATTCTCCATATCTCATTCCCCGCCTCTGAATCCCCATCTCTGAATCCCGGACTCTGATTCCCCACCTCTGATTCCCGGCCTCTTATTCCCAGCATCTGATTCCCGGCCTCTGATTCCCCGCTTCTGATTCTGATTCCCTGCCTCTGATTCCCCATCTCTGATTCCGCACATCTGATTCCCCGCCTCTGTTTCCCCATATCTAATTCCCAACCTCTGATGCCCCAACTCTGATTCCCTGCCTCTGATTCCACGCGTTCTATTCCCTGCCCGTGATTCCCCGCCTGTGATTCCCCATCTCTGATTCACCACCTCTGATTCCCCACCTCTGATTCCCCATATCTGATTTCCCGCCTCTGTTTCCCCGCCTCTGATTCCCCGCCTCTGTTTCCCCATATCTAATTCCCAACCTCTGATGCCCCAACTCTGATTCCCTGCCTCTGATTCCCCGCGTTCTATTCCCTGCCTCTGATTCCCCGCCTCTGTTTCCCCATATCTGATTCCCCGCCTCTGAATCCCCAACTCTGATTCCCTGCCTCTGATTCCCCAGCTCTGATTCCCCGCCTTTGATTCCCCCGTCTGATTCCCAGCCTCTGAAACCCCGTGTCTGATTCACAGCCTCTGATTCCCCACCTCTGATTCCCCATCTCTGATTCCGCACATCTGATTCCCTGCCTCTGATTCCCCGACTCTGATCCCCACCTCTGATTCCCCAGCTCTGATTCCCCGCCTCTGATTCCCCAACTCTGATTCCCCGCCTCTGATTCCCCAGCTCTGATTCCCCGCCTCTGATTCCCCGTGTTTGATTCCCTGCCTCTGATTCCCCGCCTCTGATTCCCCATCTCTGATTCATCGCCTTTGATTGGCCACCTCTGATTCCCCATATCTGATTCCTCGCCTCTGTTTCCCCGCCTCTGATTCCCCGCCTCTGATTCCCCATATCTCATTCCCCGCCTCTGATTCCCCATCTCTGATTCCCGGACTCTGATTCCCCACCTCTGATTCCCGGCCTCTTATTCCCGGCATCTGATTCCGGCCTCTGATTCCCGGCCTCTGATTCCCTGCTTCTGATTCCCCATCTCTGATTCCGCAAATCTAATTCCCTGCCTCTGATTCCCCACCTCTGATTCCCCATATCTGATTCCCCGCCTCTGTTTCCCGGCCTCTGATTCCCCGCTTCTGATTCTGATTCCCTGCCTCTGATTCCCCATCTCTGATTCCACACATCTGATTCCCTGCCTCTGATTCCCCACCTCTGATTCCCCATATCTGATTTCCCGCCTCTGTTTCCCCGCCTCTGATTCCCCGCCTCTGTTTCCCCATATCTAATTCCCAACCTCTGATGCCCCAACTCTGATTCCCTTCCTCTGATTCCCCGCCTCTGATTCAACATCTCTGATTCACCACCTCTGATTCCCCGCATCTGATTTCCCGCCTCTGATTCCCCATCTCTGATTCCCCATCTCTGATTCCCCAATTCTGATTCCCCGCCTCTGATTCCCCGTGTTTGATTCCCTGCCTCTGATTCCCGGCCTCTGATTCCCCATCTCTGATTCACCGCCTTTGATTCGCCACCTCTGATTCCCCATATCTGATTCCCCGCCTCTGTTTCACCGCCTCTGATTCCCCGCCTCTGATTTCCCATATCTCATTCCCCGCCTCTGAATCCCCATCTCTGATTCCCGGACTCTGATTCCCCACCTCTGATTCCCGGCCTCTTATTCCCGGCATCTGATTCCGGCCTCTGATTCCCGGCCTCTGATTCCCTGCTTCTGATTCTGATTCCCTGCCTTTGATTCCCCATCTCTGATTCCGCACATCTGATTCCCTGCCTCTGATTCCCCATCTCTGATTCCCCATATCTGATTACCCGCCTCTGTTTCCCCGCCTCTGATTCCCCGCCTCTGTTTCCCAATCTCTAAGTCCCCACCTCTGATTCCCCAACTCTGATTCCCCACCTCTGATTCCCCAGCTCTGATTCCCCGCCTCTGATTCCCCGCATCTGATTCCCTGCATCTGATTCCAAGCCTCTGATTCCCTGCCTCTGATTCCCAACCTCTGATTCCCCACCTCTGATTCCCCATATCTGATTCCCAGCCTCTGTTTCCCCGCCTCTGATTCCCTGCCTCTGTTTCCCCATATCTGATTCCCGGCCTCTGATTCCCCGCCTCTGATTCCCCGCCTCTGATTCCCTGCCTCTGATTCCCCATCTCCGATTCCGCACATCTGATTCCCTGCCTCTGATTCCCCGCCTCTGATTCCCCGCCTCTGATTCCCTGCCTCTGATTCCCAACCTCTGATTCCCCACCTCTGATTCCCCGTGTTTGATTCCCCGCCTCTGTTTCCCCGCCTCTGATTCCCCGCCTCTGATTCCCCAACTCTAATTCCCCGCCTCTGATTCCCCATATCTGATTCCCCGCCTCTGTTTCCCCGCCTCTGATTCCCCGCCCCTGTTTCCCCATATCTGATTCCCTGTCTCTGATTCCCCAACTTTGATTCCCAGCCTCTGATTCCCCAGCTCTGATACCACGCCTCTGATTCCCCGTGTTTGATTCCCTGCCTCTGATTCCCCATCTCTGATTCACCGCCTTTGATTCGCCACCTCTGATTCCACATATCTGATTCCCCACCTCTGTTTCCCCGCCTCTGATTCCCCGCCTCTGATTCTCCATATCTCATTCCCCGCCTCTGAATCCCCATCTCTGATTCCCGGACTCTGATTCCCCACCTCTGATTCCCGGCCTCTTATTCCCAGCATCTGATTCCCCACCTCTGTTTCCCCGCCTCTGATTCCCCGCCTCTGATTCCCCATATCTGATTTCCCGCCTCTGTTTCCCCGCCTCTGATTCCCCGCCTCTGTTTCCCCATATCTAATTCCCAACCTCTGATGCCCCAACTCTGATTCCCTGCCTCTGATTCCCCGCGTTCTATTCTCTGCCTCTGATTCCCCGCCTGTGATTCCCCATCTCTGATTCACCACCTCTGATTCCCCACCTCTGATTCCCCATATCTAATTCCCCGCCTCTGTTTGCCCGCCTCTGATTCCCCGCCTCTGTTTCCCCATATCTGATTCCCCGCCTCTGAATCCCCAACTCTGATTCCCTGCCTCTGATTCCCCAGCTCTGATTCCCCGCCTTTGATTCCCCCGTCTGTTTCCCAGCCTCTGAAACCCCGTGTCTGATTCACAGCCTCTGATTCCCCACCTCTGATTCCCCATCTCTGATTCCGCACATCTGATTCCCTGCCTCTGATTCCCCGACTCTGATCCCCACCTCTGATTCCCCAGCTCTGATTCCCCGCCTCTGATTCCCCAACTCTGATTCCCCGCCTCTGATTCCCCAGCTCTGATTCCCCGCCTCTGATTCCCCGTATTTGATTCCCTGCCTCTGATTCCCCGCCTCTGATTCCCCATCTCTGATTCATCGCCTTTGATTCGCCACCTCTGATTCCCCATATCTCATTCCCCGCCTCTGATTCCCCATCTCTAATTCCCGGACTCTGATTCCCCACCTCTGATTCCCGGCCTCTTATTCCCGGCATCTGATTCCGGCCTCTGATTCCCGGCCTCTGATTCCCTGCTTCTGATTCCCCATCTCTGATTCCGCAAATCTAATTCCCTGCCTCTGATTCCCCACCTCTGATTCCCCATATCTGATTCCCCGCCTCTGTTTCCCGGCCTCTGATTCCCCGCTTCTGATTCTGATTCCCTGCCTCTGATTCCCCATCTCTGATTCCGCACATCTGATTCCCTGCCTCTGATTCCCCACCTCTGATTCCCCATATCTGATTTCCCGCCTCTGTTTCCCCGCCTCTGATTCCCCGCCTCTGTTTCCCCATATCTAATTCCCAACCTCTGATGCCCCAACTCTGATTCCCTGCCTCTGATTCCCCGCCTCTGATTCAACATCTCTGATTCACCACCTCTGATTCCCCGCGTCTGATTTCCCGCCTCTGATTCCCCATCTCTGATTCCCCATCTCTGATTCCCCAATTCTGATTCCCCGCCTCTGATTCCCCGTGTTTGATTCCCTGCCTCTGATTCCCGGCCTCTGATTCCCCATCTCTGATACACCGCCTTTGATTCGCCACCTCTGATTCCCCATATCTGATTCCCCGCCTCTGTTTCACCGCCTCTGATTCCCCGCCTCTGATTTCCCATATCTCATTCCCCGCCTCTGAATCCCCATCTCTGATTCCCGGACTCTGATTCCCCACCTCTGATTCCCGGCCTCTTATTCCCTGCTTCTGATTCTGATTCCCTGCCTTTGATTCCCCATCTCTGATTCCGCACATCTGATTCCCTGCCTCTGATTCCCCATCTCTGATTCCCCATATCTGATTCCCCGCCTCTGTTTCCCCGCCTCTGATTCCCCGCCTCTGTTTCCCAATATCTAAGTCCCCGCCTCTGATTCCCCAACTCTGATTCCCCACCTCTGATTCCCCAGCTCTGATTCCCCGCCTCTGATTCCCCGCATCTGATTCCCTGCATCTGATTCCAAGCCTCTGATTCCCTGCCTCTGATTCCCAACCTCTGATTCCCCACCTCTGATTCCCCATATCTGATTCCCAGCCTCTGTTTCCCCGCCTCTGATTCCCTGCCTCTGTTTCCCCATATTTGATTCCCGGCCTCTGATTCCCCGCCTCTGATTCCCCGCCTCTGATTCCCTGCCTCTGATTCCCCATCTCCGATTCCGCACATCTGGTTCCCTGCCTCTGATTCCCTGCCTCTGATTCCCCGCCTCTGATTCCCTGCCTCTGATTCCCAACCTCTGATTCCCCACCTCTGATTCCCCGTGTTTGATTCCCCGCCTCTGTTTCCCCGCCTCTGATTCCCCGCCTCTGATTCCCCAACTCTAATTCCCCGCCTCTGATTCCCCATATCTGATTCCCCGCCTCTGTTTCCCCGCCTCTGATTCCCCGCCCCTGTTTCCCCATATCTGATTCCCTGCCTCTGATTCCCCAACTTTGATTCCCAGCCTCTGATTCCCCGCCTCTGATTCCCCGCCCCTGATTCCCCAACTCTAATTCCCCGCCTCTGATTCCCCATATCTGATTCCCCGCCTCTGTTTCCCCGCCTCTGATTCCCCGCCCCTGTTTCCCCATATCTGATTCCCTGCCTCTGATTCATCGCCTTTGATTCGCCAACTCTGATTCCCCATATCTGATTCCTCGCCTCTGTTTCCCCGCCTCTGATTCCCCGCCTCTGATTCCCCATATCTCATTCCCCGCCTCTGATTCCCCATCTCTGATTCCCGGACTCTGATTCCCCACCTCTGATTCCCGGCCTCTTATTCCCGGCATCTGATTCCGGCCTCTGATTCCCGGCCTCTGATTCCCTGCTTCTGATTCCCCATCTCTGATTCCGCAAATCTAATTCCCTGCCTCTGATTCCCCACCTCTGATTCCCCATATCTGATTCCCCGCCTCTGTTTCCCGGCCTCTGATTCCCCGCTTCTGATTCTGATTCCCTGCCTCTGATTCCCCATCTCTGATTCCGCACATCTGATTCCCTGCCTCTGATTCCCCACCTCTGATTCCCCATATCTGATTTCCCGCCTCTGTTTCCCCGCCTGTGATTCCCCGCCTCTGTTTCCCCATATCTAATTCCCAACCTCTGATGCCCCAACTCTGATTCCCTGCCTCTGATTCCCCGCCTCTGATTCAACATCTCTGATTCACCACCTCTGATTCCCCGCGTCTGATTCCCCGCCTCGGATTCCCCATCTCTGATTCCCCATCTCTGATTCCCCAATTCTAATTCTCCGCCTCTGATTCCCCATGTTTGATTCCCTGCCTCTGATTCCCGGCCTCTGATTCCCCATCTCTGATTCACCGCCTTTGATTCGCCACCTCTGATTCCCCATATCTCATTCCCCGCCTCTGAATCCCCATCTCTGATTCCCGGACTCAGATTCCCCACCTCTGATTCCCGGCCTCTTATTCCCGGCATCCGATTCCGGCCTTTGATACCCGGCCTCTGATTCCCTGCTTCTGATTCTGATTCCCTGCCTTTGATTCCCAATCTCTGATTCCCCGCCTCTGTTTCCCCGCCTCTGATTCCCCGCCTCTGTTTCCCAATATCTAAGTCCCCGCCTCTGATTCCCCAACTCTGATTCCCCACCTCTGATTCCCCAGCTCTGATTCCCCGCCTCTTATTCCCAGCATCTGATTCCAGGCCTCTGATTCCCGGCCTCTGACTCCCCGCTTCTGATTCTGATTCCCTGCCTCTGATTGCCCATCTCTGATTCCGCACATCTGATTACCTGCCTCTGATTCCCCACCTCTGATTCCCCATATCTGATTCCCCGCCTCTGTTTCCACGCCTCTGATTCCCCGCCTCTGTTTCCCCATATCTAATTCCCCACCTGTGATGCCCCAACTCTGATTCCCCGCCTCTGATTCCCCAGCTCTGATTCCCCGCCTCTGATTCCCCGCATCCGATTCCCCATATCTGATTCCCCGCCTCTGTTTCCCCGCCCCTGATTCCCCGCCTCTGTTTCCCCATATCTGATTCCCCTCCTCTGATTCCCAACTATGATTCCCCGCCTCTGATTCCCCAACTCTGATTCCCTGCCTCTGATTCCCCGCTTTCTATTCCCTGCCTCTGATTCCCCGCCTGTGATTCCCCATCTCTGATTCACCACCTCTGATTCCCCACCACTGATTCCCCATATCTAATTCCCCGCCTCTGTTTGCCCGCCTCTGATTCCCCGCCTCTGTTTCCCCATATCTGATTCCCCGCCTCTGAATCCCCAACTCTGATTCGCTGCCTCTGATTCGCCAGCTATGATTCCCCGCCTCTGATTCCCCGCGTCTGATTCCCTGCCTCTGATTCCCCGCCTCTGATTCCACATCTCTGATTCACCACCTCTGATTCCCCGCGTCTGATTCCCCGCCTCTGATTCCCCATCTCTGATTCCCCATCTCTGATTCCCCAATTCTGATTCCCCACCTCTGATTCCCCAGCTCTGATTCCTCGCCTCTGATTCCCTTCCTCTGATTCCCAACCTCTGATTCCCCACCTCTGATTTCCCATATTGATTCCCTGCGTCTGATTCCCCGCCTCTGATTCCCCAACTCTGATTCCCCGCCTCTGATCCCCCAGCTCTGATTCCCCGCCTCTGATTTTCCGTGTTTGATTCCCTGCCTCTGATTCCCGGCCTCTGATTCCCCATCTCTGATTCACCGCCTTTGATTCGCCACCTCTGATTCCCCATATCTGATTCCCCGCCTCTGTTTCCCCGCCTCTGATTCCCCGCCTCTGATTCCCCATATCTCATTCCCCGCCTCTGAATCCCCATCTCTGATTCCCGGACTCTGATTCCCAACCTCTGATTCCCGGCCTCTTATTCCCGGCATCTGATTCCGGCCTCTGATTCCCGGCCTCTGATTCCCTGCTTCTGATTCTGATTCCCTGCCTCTGATTCCCCATCTCTGATTCCGCACATCTGATTCCCTGCCTCTGATTCCCCGCCTCTGATTCCCCGCCTCTGTTTCCCAATATCTAAGTCCCCGCCTCTGATTCCCCAACTCTGATTCCCCACCTCTGATTCCCCAGCTCTGATTCCCCGCCTCTGATTCCCCGCATCTGATTCCCGGCATCTGATTCCAAGCCTCTGATTCCCTGCCTCTGATTCCCAACCTCTGATTCCCTACCTCTGATTCCCCATATCTGAATCCCCACCTCTGTTTCCCCGCCTCTGATTCCCCACCTCTGTTTCCCCATATCTGATTCCTCGCCTCTGATTCCCTTCCTCTGATTCCCAACCTCTGATTCCCCACCTCTGATTTCCCATATTGATTCCCTGCGTCTGATTCCCCGCCTCTGATTCCCCAACTCTGATTCCCCGCCTCTGATTCCCCAGCTCTGATTCCCCGCCTCTGATTTTCCTTGTTTGATTCCCTGCCTCTGATTCCCGGCCTCTGGTTCCCCATCTCTGATTCACCGCCTTTGATTCGCCACCTCTGATTCCCCATATCTGATTCCCCGCCTCTGTTTCCCCGCCTCTGATTCCCCGCCTCTGATTCCCCATATCTCATTCCCCGCCTCTGAATCCCCATCTCTGATTCCCGGACTCTGATTCCCCACCTCTGATTCCCGGCCTCTTATTCCCGGCATCTGATTCCGGCCTCTGATTCCCGGCCTCTGATTCCCTGCTTCTGATTCTGATTCCCTGCCTCTTATTCCCCATCTCTGATTCCGCACATCTGATTCCCTGCCTCTGATTCCCCGCCTCTGTTTCCCAATATCTAAGTCCCCGCCTCTGATTCCCCAACTCTGATTCCCCACCTCTGATTCCCCAGCTCTGATTCCACGCCTCTGATTCCCCGCATCTGATTCCCTGCATCTGATTCCAAGCCTCTGATTCCCTGCCTCTGATTCCCAACCTCTGATTCCCCCCCCTCTGATTCCCCATATCTGAATCCCCGCCTCTGTTTCCCCGCCTCTGATTCCCCACCTCTGTTTCCCCATATCTGATTCCCGGCCTCTGATTCCCCGCCTCTGATTCCCCGCCTCTGATTCCCTGCCTCTGATTCCCCATCCCCGATTCCGCACATCTGATTCCCTGCCTCTGATTCCCCGCCTCTGATTCCCCGCCTCTGATTCCCTGCCTCTGATTCCCAACCTCTGATTCCCCACCTCTGATTCCCCATATCTGATTCCCCGCCTCTGTTTCCCCGCCTCTGATTCCCCTCCTCTGATTCCCCAACTCTAATTCCCCGCCTCTGATTCCCCAGCTCTGATTCCCCGTGTTTGATTCTCCGCCTCTGATTCCCTGCCTCTGATTCCCAACCTCTGATTCCACACCTCTGATTCCCCATATCTGATTCCCCGCCTCTGTTTCCCCGCCTCTGATTCCCTGCCCCTGTTTCCCCATATCTGATTCCCTGCCTCTGATTCCCCAACTCTGATTCCCCGCCTCTGATTCCCCAGCTCTGATTCCCCGCCTCTGATTTCCCGTGTTTGATTCCCTGCCTCTGATTCCCCGCCTCTGATTCCCCATCTCTGATTCACCGCCTTTGATTCGCCACCTCTGATTCCACATATATGATTCCCCACCTCTGTTTCCCCACCTCTGATTCCCCGCCTCTGATACTCCATATCTCATTCCCCGCCTCTGAATCCCCATCTCTGATTCCCGGACTCTGATTCCCCACCTCTGATTCCCGGCCTCTTATTCCCAGCATCTGATTCCCGGCCTCTGATTCCCCGCTTCTGATTCTGATTCCCTGCCTCTGATACCCCATCTCTGATTCCGCACATCTGATTCCCTGCCTCTGATTCCCCACCTCTGATTCCCCATATCTGATTTCCCGCCTCTGTTTCCCCGCCTCTGATTCCCCGCCTCTGTTTCCCCATATCTAATTCCCAACCTCTGATGCCCCAACTCTGATTCCCTGCCTCTGATTCCCCGCGTTCTATTCCCTGCCTCTGATTCCCCGCCTGTGATTCCCCATCACTGATTCACCACCTCTGATTCCCCACCTCTGATTCCCCATATCTAATTCCCCGCCTCTGTTTGCCCGCCTCTGATTCCCCGCCTCTGATTCCCCATATCTGATTCCCCGCCTCTGAATCCCCAACTCTGATTCCCTGCCTCTGATTCCCCAGCTCTGATTCCCCGCCTTTGATTCCCCCGTCTGATTCCCAGCCTCTGAAACCCCGTGTCTGATTCACAGCCTCTGATTCCCCACCTCTGATTCCCCATCTCTGATTCCGCACATCTGATTCCCTGCCTCTGATTCCCCGACTCTGATCCCCACCTCTGATTCCCCAGCTCTGATTCCCCGCCTCTGATTCCCCAACTCTGATTCCCCGCCTCTGATTCCCCAGCTCTGATTCCCCGCCTCTGATTCCCCGTGTTTGATTCCCTGCCTCTGATTCCCCGCCTCTGATTCCCCATCTCTGATTCATCGCCTTTGATTGGCCACCTCTGATTCCCCATATCTGATTCCTCGCCTCTGTTTCCCCGCCTCTGATTCCCCGCCTCTGATTCCCCATATCTCATTCCCCGCCTCTGATTCCCCATCTCTGATTCCCGGACTCTGATTCCCCACCTCTGATTCCCGGCCTCTTATTCCCGGCATCTGATTCCGGCCTCTGATTCCCGGCCTCTGATTCCCTGCTTCTGATTCCCCATCTCTGATTCCGCAAATCTAATTCCCTGCCTCTGATTCCCCACCTCTGATTCCCCATATCTGATTCCCCGCCTCTGGTTCCCGGCCTCTGATTCCCCGCTTCTGATTCTGATTCCCTGCCTCTGATTCCCCATCTCTGATTCCGCACATCTGATTCCCTGCCTCTGATTCCCCACCTCTGATTCCCCATATCTGATTTCCCGCCTCTGTTTCCCCGCCTCTGATTCCCCGCCTCTGTTTCCCCATATCTAATTCCCAACCTCTGATGCCCCAACTCTGATTCCCTGCCTCTGATTCCCCGCCTCTGATTCAACATCTCTGATTCACCACCTCTGATTCCCCGCGTCTGATTTCCCGCCTCTGATTCCCCATCTCTGATTCCCCATCTCTGATTCCCCAATTCTGATTCCCCGCCTCTGATTCCCCGTGTTTGATTCCCTGCCTCTGATTCCCGGCCTCTGATTCCCCATCTCTGATTCACCGCCTTTGATTTGCCACCTCTGATTCCCCATATCTGATTCCCCGCCTCTGTTTCACCGCCTCTGATTCCCCGCCTCTGATTTCCCATATCTCATTCCCCGCCTCTGAATCCCCATCTCTGATTCCCGGACTCTGATTCCCCACCTCTGATTCCCGGCCTCTTATTCCCGGCATCTGATTCCGGCCTCTGATTCCCGGCCTCTGATTCCCTGCTTCTGATTCTGATTCCCTGCCTTTGATTCCCCATCTCTGATTCCGCACATCTGATTCCCTGCCTCTGATTCCCCATCTCTGATTCCCCATATCTGATTACCCGCCTCTGTTTCCCCGCCTCTGATTCCCCGCCTCTGTTTCCCAATCTCTAAGTCCCCGCCTCTGATTCCCCAACTCTGATTCCCCACCTCTGATTCCCCAGCTCTGATTCCCCGCCTCTGATTCCCCGCATCTGATTCCCTGCATCTGATTCCAAGCCTCTGATTCCCTGCCTCTGATTCCCAACCTCTGATTCCCCACCTCTGATTCCCCATATCTGATTCCCAGCCTCTGTTTCCCCGCCTCTGATTCCCTGCCTCTGTTTCCCCATATCTGATTCCCGGCCTCTGATTCCCCGCCTCTGATTCCCCGCCTCTGATTCCCTGCCTCTGATTCCCCATCTCCGATTCCGCACATCTGATTCCCTGCCTCTGATTCCCCGCCTCTGATTCCCCGCCTCTGATTCCCTGCCTCTGATTCCCAACCTCTGATTCCCCACCTCTGATTCCCCGTGTTTGATTCCCCGCCTCTGTTTCCCCGCCCCTGATTCCCCGCCTCTGATTCCCCAACTCTAATTCCCCGCCTCTGATTCCCCATATCTGATTCCCCGCCTCTGTTTCCCCGCCTCTGATTCCCCGCCCCTGTTTCCCCATATCTGATTCCCTGTCTCTGATTCCCCAAGTTTGATTCCCAGCCTCTGATTCCCCAGCTCTGATACCACGCCTCTGATTCCCCGTGTTTGATTCCCTGCCTCTGATTCCCCATCTCTGATTCACCGCCTTTGATTCGCCACCTCTGATTCCACATATCTGATTCCCCACCTCTGTTTCCCCGCCTCTGATTCCCCGCCTCTGATTCTCCATATCTCATTCCCCGCCTCTGAATCCCCATCTCTGATTCCCGGACTCTGATTCCCCACCTCTGATTCCCGGCCTCTTATTCCCAGCATCTGATTCCCGGCCTCTGATTCCCCGCTTCTGATTCTGATTCCCTGCCTCTGATTCCCCATCTCTGATTCCGCACATCTGATTCCCTGCCTCTGATTCCCCACCTCTGATTCCCCATATCTGATTTCCCGCCTCTGTTTCCCCGCCTCTGATTCCCCGCCTCTGTTTCCCCATATCTAATTCCCAACCTCTGATGCCCCAACTCTGATTCCCTGCCTCTGATTCCCCGCGTTCTATTCCCTGCCTCTGATTCCCCGCCTGTGATTCCCCATCTCTGATTCACCACCTCTGATTCCCCACCTCTGATTCCCCATATCTAATTCCCCGCCTCTGTTTGCCCGCCTCTGATTCCCCGCCTCTGTTTCCCCATATCTGATTCCCCGCCTCTGAATCCCCAACTCTGATTCCCTGCCTCTGATTCCCCAGCTCTGATTCCCCGCCTTTCATTCCCCCGTCTGATTCCCAGCCTCTGAAACCCCGTGTCTGATTCACAGCCTCTGATTCCCCACCTCTGATTCCCCATCTCTGATTCCGCACATCTGATTCCCTGCCTCTGATTCCCCGACTCTGATCCCCACCTCTGATTCCCCAGCTCTGATTCCCCGCCTCTGATTCCCCAACTCTGATTCCCCGCCTCTGATTCCCCAGCTCTGATTCCCCGCCTCTGATTCCCCGTGTTTGATTCCCTGCCTCTGATTCCCCGCCTGTGATTCCCCATCTCTGATTCACCACCTCTGATTCCCCACCTCTGATTCCCCATATCTAATTCCCCGCCTCTGTTTGCCCGCCTCTGATTCCCCGCCTCTGTTTCCCCATATCTGATTCACCGCCTCTGAATCCCCAACTCTGATTCCCTGCCTCTGATTCCCCAGCTCTGATTCCCCGCCTTTCATTCCCCCGTCTGATTCCCAGCCTCTGAAACCCCGTGTCTGATTCACAGCCTCTGATTCCCCACCTCTGATTCCCCATCTCTGATTCCGCACATCTGATTCCCTGCCTCTGATTCCCCGACTCTGATCCCCACCTCTGATTCCCCAGCTCTGATTCCCCGCCTCTGATTCCCCAACTCTGACTCCCCGCCTCTGATTCCCCAGCTCTGATTCCCCGCCTCTGATTCCCCGTGTTTGATTCCCTGCCTCTGATTCCCCGCCTCTGATTCCCCATCTCTGATTCATCGCCTTTGATTCGCCACCTCTGATTCCCCATATCTGATTCCTCGCCTCTGTTTCCCCGCCTCTGATTCCCCGCCTCTGATTCCCCATATCTCATTCCCCGCCTCTGATTCCCCATCTCTGATTCCCGGACTCTGATTCCCCACCTCTGATTCCCGGCCTCTTATTCCCGGCATCTGATTCCGGCCTCTGATTCCCGGCCTCTGATTCCCTGCTTCTGATTCCCCATCTCTGATTCCGCAAATCTAATTCCCTGCCTCTGATTCCCCACCTCTGATTCCCCATATCTGATTCCCCGCCTCTGTTTCCCGGCCTCTGATTCCCCGCTTCTGATTCTGATTCCCTGCCTCTGATTCCCCATCTCTGATTCCGCACATCTGATTCCCTGCCTCTGATTCCCCACCTCTGATTCCCCATATCTGATTTCCCGCCTCTGTTTCCCCGCCTCTGATTCCCCGCCTCTGTTTCCCCATATCTAATTCCCAACCTCTGATGCCCCAACTCTGATTCCCTGCCTCTGATTCCCCGCCTCTGATTCAACATCTCTGATTCACCACCTCTGATTCCCCGCGTCTGATTTCCCGCCTCTGATTCCCCATCTCTGATTCCCCATCTCTGATTCCCCAATTCTGATTCCCCGCCTCTGATTCCCCGTGTTTGATTCCCTGCCTCTGATTCCCGGCCTCTGATTCCCCATCTCTGATTCACCGCCTTTGATTCGCCACCTCTGATTCCCCATATCTGATTCCCCGCCTCTGTTTCACCGCCTCTGATTCCCCGCCTCTGATTTCCCATATCTCATTCCCCGCCTCTGAATCCCCATCTCTGATTCCCGGACTCTGATTCCCCACCTCTGATTCCCGGCCTCTTTTTCCCGGCATCTGATTCCGGCCTCTGATTCCCGGCCTCTGATTCCCTGCTTCTGATTCTGATTCCCTGCCTTTGATTCCCCATCTCTGATTCCGCACATCTGATTCCCTGCCTCTGATTCCCCATCTCTGATTCCCCATATCTGATTACCCGCCTCTGTTTCCCCGCCTCTGATTCCCCGCCTCTGTTTCCCAATCTCTAAGTCCCCGCCTCTGATTCCCCAACTCTGATTCCCCACCTCTGATTCCCCAGCTCTGATTCCCCGCCTCTGATTCCCCGCATCTGATTCCCTGCATCTGATTCCAAGCCTCTGATTCCCTGCCTCTGATTCCCAACCTCTGATTCCCCACCTCTGATTCCCCATATCTGATTCCCAGCCTCTGTTTCCCCGCCTCTGATTCCCTGCCTCTGTTTCCCCATATCTGATTCCCGGCCTCTGATTCCCCGCCTCTGATTCCCCGCCTCTGATTCCCTGCCTCTGATTCCCCATCTCCGATTCCGCACATCTGATTCCCTGCCTCTGATTCCCCGCCTCTGATTCCCCGCCTCTGATTCCCTGCCTCTGATTCCCAACCTCTGATTCCCCACCTCTGATTCCCCGTGTTTGATTCCCCGCCTCTGTTTCCCCGCCCCTGATTCCCCGCCTCTGATTCCCCAACTCTAATTCCCCGCCTCTGATTCCCCATATCTGATTCCCCGCCTCTGTTTCCCCGCCTCTGATTCCCCGCCCCTGTTTCCCCATATCTGATTCCCTGTCTCTGATTCCCCAAGTTTGATTCCCAGCCTCTGATTCCCCAGCTCTGATACCACGCCTCTGATTCCCCGTGTTTGATTCCCTGCCTCTGATTCCCCATCTCTGATTCACCGCCTTTGATTCGCCACCTCTGATTCCACATATCTGATTCCCCACCTCTGTTTCCCCGCCTCTGATTCCCCGCCTCTGATTCTCCATATCTCATTCCCCGCCTCTGAATCCCCATCTCTGATTCCCGGACTCTGATTCCCCACCTCTGATTCCCGGCCTCTTATTCCCAGCATCTGATTCCCGGCCTCTGATTCCCCGCTTCTGATTCTGATTCCCTGCCTCTGATTCCCCATCTCTGATTCCGCACATCTGATTCCCTGCCTCTGATTCCCCACCTCTGATTCAACATATCTGATTTCCCGCCTCTGTTTCCCCGCCTCTGATTCCCCGCCTCTGTTTCCCCATATCTAATTCCCAACCTCTGATGCCCCAACTCTGATTCCCTGCCTCTGATTCCCCGCGTTCTATTCCCTGCCTCTGATTCCCCGCCTGTGATTCCCCATCTCTGATTCACCACCTCTGATTCCCCACCTCTGATTCCCCATATCTAATTCCCCGCCTCTGTTTGCCCGCCTCTGATTCCCCGCCTCTGTTTCCCCATATCTGATTCCCCGCCTCTGAATCCCGAACTCTGATTCCCTGCCTCTGATTCCCCAGCTCTGATTCCCCGCCTTTCATTCCCTCGTCTGATTCCCAGCCTCTGAAACCCCGTGTCTGATTCACAGCCTCTGATTCCCCACCTCTGATTCCCCATCTCTGATTCCGCACATCTGATTCCCTGCCTCTGATTCCCCGACTCTGATCCCCACCTCTGATTCCCCAGCTCTGATTCCCCGCCTCTGATTCCCCAACTCTGATTCCCCGCCTCTGATTCCCCAGCTCTGATTCCCCGCCTCTGATTCCCCGTGTTTGATTCCCTGCCTCTGATTCCCCGCCTCTGATTCCCCATCTCTGATTCATCGCCTTTGATTCGCCACCTCTGATTCCCCATATCTGATTCCTCGCCTCTGTTTCCCCGCCTCTGATTCCCCGCCTCTGATTCCCCATATCTCATTCCCCGCCTCTGAATCCCCATCTCTAATTCCCGGACTCTGATTCCCCACCTCTGATTCCCGGCCTCTTATTCCCGGCATCTGATTCCGGCCTCTGATTCCCGGCCTCTGATTCCCTGCTTCTGATTCCCCATCTCTGATTCCGCAAATCTAATTCCCTGCCTCTGATTCCCCACCTCTGATTCCCCATATCTGATTCCCCGCCTCTGTTTCCCGGCCTCTGATTCCCCGCTTCTGATTCTGATTCCCTGCCTCTGATTCCCCATCTCTGATTCCGCACATCTGATTCCCTGCCTCTGATTCCCCACCTCTGATTCCCCATATCTGATTTCCCGCCTCTGTTTCCCCGCCTCTGATTCCCCGCCTCTGTTTCCCCATATCTAATTCCCAACCTCTGATGCCCCAACTCTGATTCCCTGCCTCTGATTCCCCGCCTCTGATTCAACATCTCTGATTCACCACCTCTGATTCCCCGCATCTGATTTCCCGCCTCTGATTCCCCATCTCTGATTCCCCATCTCTGATTCCCCAATTCTGATTCCCCGCCTCTGATTCCCCGTGTTTGATTCCCTGCCTCTGATTCCCGGCCTCTGATTCCCCATCTCTGATTCACCGCCTTTGATTCGCCACCTCTGATTCCCCATATCTGATTCCCCGCCTCTGTTTCACCGCCTCTGATTCCCCGCCTCTGATTTCCCATATCTCATTCCCCGCCTCTGAATCCCCATCTCTGATTCCCGGACTCTGATTCCCCACCTCTGATTCCCGGCCTCTTATTCCCTGCTTCTGATTCTGATTCCCTGCCTTTGATTCCCCATCTCTGATTCCGCACATCTGATTCCCTGCCTCTGATTCCCCATCTCTGATTCCCCATATCTGATTCCCCGCCTCTGTTTCCCCGCCTCTGATTCCCCGCCTCTGTTTCCCAATATCTAAGTCCCCGCCTCTGATTCCCCAACTCTGATTCCCCACCTCTGATTCCCCAGCTCTGATTCCCCGCCTCTGATTCCCCGCATCTGATTCCCTGCATCTGATTCCAAGCCTCTGATTCCCTGCCTCTGATTCCCAACCTCTGATTCCCCACCTCTGATTCCCCATATCTGATTCCCAGCCTCTGTTTCCCCGCCTCTGATTCCCTGCCTCTGTTTCCCCATATTTGATTCCCGGCCTCTGATTCCCAGCCTCTGATTCCCCGCCTCTGATTCCCTGCCTCTGATTCCCCATCTCCGATTCCGCACATCTGATTCACTGCCTCTGATTCCCCGCCTCTGATTCCCCGCCTCTGATTCCCTGCCTCTGATTCCCAACCTCTGATTCCCCACCTCTGATTCCCCGTGTTTGATTCCCCGCCTCTGTTTCCCCGCCTCTGATTCCCCGCCTCTGATTCCCCAACTCTAATTCCCCGCCTCTGATTCCCCATATCTGATTCCCCGCCTCTGTTTCCCCGCCTCTGATTCCCCGCCCCTGTTTCCCCATATCTGATTCCCTGCCTCTGATTCCCCAACTTTGATTCCCAGCCTCTGATTCCCCGCCTCTGATTCCCCGCCTCTGATTCCCCAACTCTAATTCCCCGCCTCTGATTCCCCATATCTGATTCCCCGCCTCTGTTTCCCCGCCTCTGATTCCCCGCCCCTGTTTCCCCATATCTGATTCCCTGCCTCTGATTCCCCAACTTTGATTCCCCGCCTCTGATTCCCCGTGTTTGATTCCCTGCCTCTGATTCCCCGCCTCTGAGTCACCATCTCTGATTCATCGCCTTTGATTCGCCACCTCTGATTCCCCATATCTGATTCCTCGCCTCTGTTTCCCCGCCTCTGATTCCCCGCCTCTGATTCCCCATATCTCATTCCCCGCCTCTGATTCCCCATCTCTGATTCCCGGACTCTGATTCCCCACCTCTGATTCCCGGCCTCTTATTCCCGGCATCTGATTCCGGCCTCTGATTCCCGTCCTCTGATTCCCTGCTTCTGATTCCCCATCTCTGATTCCGCAAATCTAATTCCCCACCTCTGATTCCCCATATCTGATTCCCCGCCTCTGTTTCCCGGCCTCTGATTCCCCGCTTCTGATTCTGATTCCCTGCCTCTGATTCCCCATCTCTGATTCCGCACATCTGATTCCCTGCCTCTGATTCCCCACCTCTGATTCCCCATATCTGATTTCCCGCCTCTGTTTCCCCGCCTGTGATTCCCCGCCTCTGTTTCCCCATATCTAATTCCAAACCTCTGATGCCCCAACTCTGATTCCCTGCCTCTGATTCCCCGCCTCTGATTCAACATCTCTGATTCACCACCTCTGATTCCCCGCGTCTGATTCCCCGCCTCTGATTCCCCATCTCTGATTCCCCATCTCTGATTCCCCAAGTCTAATTCTCCGCCTCTGATTCCCCGTGTTTGATTCCCTGCCTCTGATTCCCGGCCTCTGATTCCCCATCTCTGATTCACCGCCTTTGATTCGCCACCTCTGATTCCCCATATCTGATTCCCCGCCTCTGTTTCACCGCCTCTGATTCCCCGCCTCTGATTCCCCATATCTCATTCCCCGCCTCTGAATCCCCATCTCTGATTCCCGGACTCAGATTCCCCACCTCTGATTCCCGGCCTCTTATTCCCGGCATCTGATTCCGGCCTCTGATTCCCGGCCTCTGATTCCCTGCTTCTGATTCTGATTCCCTGCCTTTGATTCCCCATCTCTGATTCCCCGCCTCTGTTTCCCCGCCTCTGATTCCCCGCCTCTGTTTCCCAATATCTAAGTCCCCGCCTCTGATTCCCCAACTCTGATTCCCCACCTCTGATTCCCCAGCTCTGATTCCCCGCCTCTTATTCCCAGCATCTGATTCCAGGCCTCTGATTCCCGGCCTCTGATTCCCCGCTTCTGATTCTGATTCCCTGCCTCTGATTCCCCATCTCTGATTCCGCACATCTGATTCCCTGCCTCTGATTCCCCACCTCTGATTCCCCATATCTGATTTCCCGCCTCTGTTTCCCCGCCTCTGATTCCCCGCCTCTGTTTCCCCATATCTAATTCCCAACCTCTGATGCCCCAACTCTGATTCCCTGCCTCTGATTCCCCGCCTCTGATTCAACATCTCTGATTCACCACCTCTGATTCCCCGCATCTGATTTCCCGCCTCTGATTCCCCATCTCTGATTCCCCATCTCTGATTCCCCAATTCTGATTCCCCGCCTCTGATTCCCCGTGTTTGATTCCCTGCCTCTGATTCCCGGCCTCTGATTCCCCATCTCTGATTCACCGCCTTTGATTCGCCACCTCTGATTCCCCATATCTGATTCCCCGCCTCTGTTTCACCGCCTCTGATTCCCCGCCTCTGATTTCCCATATCTCATTCCCCGCCTCTGAATCCCCATCTCTGATTCCCGGACTCTGATTCCCCACCTCTGATTCCCGGCCTCTTATTCCCTGCTTCTGATTCTGATTCCCTGCCTTTGATTCCCCATCTCTGATTCCGCACATCTGATTCCCTGCCTCTGATTCCCCATCTCTGATTCCCCATATCTGATTCCCCGCCTCTGTTTCCCCGCCTCTGATTCCCCGCCTCTGTTTCCCAATATCTAAGTCCCCGCCTCTGATTCCCCAACTCTGATTCCCCACCTCTGATTCCCCAGCTCTGATTCCCCGCCTCTGATTCCCCGCATCTGATTCCCTGCATCTGATTCCAAGCCTCTGATTCCCTGCCTCTGATTCCCAACCTCTGATTCCCCACCTCTGATTCCCCATATCTGATTCCCAGCCTCTGTTTCCCCGCCTCTGATTCCCTGCCTCTGTTTCCCCATATTTGATTCCCGGCCTCTGATTCCCAGCCTCTGATTCCCCGCCTCTGATTCCCTGCCTCTGATTCCCCATCTCCGATTCCGCACATCTGATTCACTGCCTCTGATTCCCCGCCTCTGATTCCCCGCCTCTGATTCCCTGCCTCTGATTCCCAACCTCTGATTCCCCACCTCTGATTCCCCGTGTTTGATTCCCCGCCTCTGTTTCCCCGCCTCTGATTCCCCGCCTCTGATTCCCCAACTCTAATTCCCCGCCTCTGATTCCCCATATCTGATTCCCCGCCTCTGTTTCCCCGCCTCTGATTCCCCGCCCCTGTTTCCCCATATCTGATTCCCTGCCTCTGATTCCCCAACTTTGATTCCCAGCCTCTGTTTCCCCGCCTCTGATTCCCCGCCTCTGATTCCCCAACTCTAATTCCCCGCCTCTGATTCCCCATATCTGATTCCCCGCCTCTGTTTCCCCGCCTCTGATTCCCCGCCCCTGTTTCCCCATATCTGATTCCCTGCCTCTGATTCCCCAACTTTGATTCCCCGCCTCTGATTCCCCGTGTTTGATTCCCTGCCTCTGATTCCCCGCCTCTGAGTCACCATCTCTGATTCATCGCCTTTGATTCGCCACCTCTGATTCCCCATATCTGATTCCTCGCCTCTGTTTCCCCGCCTCTGATTCCCCGCCTCTGATTCCCCATATCTCATTCCCCGCCTCTGATTCCCCATCTCTGATTCCCGGACTCTGATTCCCCACCTCTGATTCCCGGCCTCTTATTCCCGGCATCTGATTCCGGCCTCTGATTCCCGTCCTCTGATTCCCTGCTTCTGATTCCCCATCTCTGATTCCGCAAATCTAATTCCCTGCCTCTGATTCCCCACCTCTGATTCCCCATATCTGATTCCCCGCCTCTGTTTCCCGGCCTCTGATTCCCCGCTTCTGATTCTGATTCCCTGCCTCTGATTCCCCATCTCTGATTCCGCACATCTGATTCCCTGCCTCTGATTCCCCACCTCTGATTCCCCATATCTGATTTCCCGCCTCTGTTTCCCCGCCTGTGATTCCCCGCCTCTGTTTCCCCATATCTAATTCCAAACCTCTGATGCCCCAACTCTGATTCCCTGCCTCTGATTCCCCGCCTCTGATTCAACATCTCTGATTCACCACCTCTGATTCCCCGCGTCTGATTCCCCGCCTCTGATTCCCCATCTCTGATTCCCCATCTCTGATTCCCCAATTCTAATTCTCCGCCTCTGATTCCCCGTGTTTCATTCCCTGCCTCTGATTCCCGGCCTCTGATTCCCCATCTCTGATTCACCGCCTTTGATTCGCCACCTCTGATTCCCCATATCTGATTCCCCGCCTCTGTTTCACCGCCTCTGATTCCCCGCCTCTGATTCCCCATATCTCATTCCCCGCCTCTGAATCCCCATCTCTGATTCCCGGACTCAGATTCCCCACCTCTGATTCCCGGCCTCTTATTCCCGGCATCTGATTCCGGCCTCTGATTCCCGGCCTCTGATTCCCTGCTTCTGATTCTGATTCCCTGCCTTTGATTCCCCATCTCTGATTCCCCGCCTCTGTTTCCCCGCCTCTGATTCCCCGCCTCTGTTTCCCAATATCTAAGTCCCCGCCTCTGATTCCCCAACTCTGATTCCCCACCTCTGATTCCCCAGCTCTGATTCCCCGCCTCTTATTCCCAGCATCTGATTCCAGGCCTCTGATTCCCGGCCTCTGACTCCCCGCTTCTGATTCTGATTCCCTGCCTCTGATTCCCCATCTCTGATTCCGCACATCTGATTACCTGCCTCTGATTCCCCACCTCTGATTCCCCATATCTGATTCCCCGCCTCTGTTTCCACGCCTCTGATTCCCCGCCTCTGTTTCCCCATATCTAATTCCCCACCTGTGATGCCCCAATTCTGATTCCCCGCCTCTGATTCCCCAGCTCTGATTCCCCGCCTCTGATTCCCCGCATCCGATTCCCCATATCTGATTCCCCGCCTCTGTTTCCCCGCCCCTGATTCCCCGCCTCTGTTTCCCCATATCTGATTCCCCGCCTCTGATTCCCAACTATGATTCCCCGCCTCTGATTCCCCAACTCTGATTCCCTGCCTCTGATTCCCCGCTTTCTATTCCCTGCCTCTGATTCCCCGCCTGTGATTCCCCATCTCTGATTCACCACCTCTGATTCCCCACCACTGATTCCCCATATCTAATTCCCCGCCTCTGTTTGCCCGCCTCTGATTCCCCGCCTCTGTTTCCCCATATCTGATTCCCCGCCTCTGAATCCCCAACTCTGATTCGCTGCCTCTGATTCCCCAGCTTCATTCCCCGCCTTTGATTCCCCCCATCTGATTCCCAGCCTCTGAATCCCCGTGTCTGATAACCTGCCTCTGATTCCCCGCCTCTGATTCCCCATCTCAGATTCACCGCCTCTGATTCCCCACCTCTGATTCCCCATCTCTGATTCCGCACATCCGATTCCCTGCCTCTGATTCCCCGACTCTGATTCCCCACCTCTGATTCACCAGCTCTGATTCCTCGCCTCTGATTCCCCAACTCTGATTCCCCGCCTCTGATTCCCCAGCTCTGATTCCCCACCTCTGATTCCCCGTGTTTGATCCCCTGCCTCTGATTCCCCGCCTCTGATTCCCCATCTCTGATTCACCGTCTTTGATTCGCCACCTCTGATTCCCCATATCTGATTCCTCGCCACTGCTTCCCCGCCTCTGATTCCCCGCCTCTGATTCCCCATATCTCATTCCCCGCCTCTGATTCGCCAGCTATGATTCCCCGCCTCTGATTCCCCGCGTCTGATTCCCTGCCTCTGATTCCACGCCTCTGATTCCACATCTCTGATTCACCACCTCTGATTCCCCGCGTCTGATTCCCCGCCTCTGATTCCCCATCTCTGATTCCCCATCTCTGATTCCCCAATTCTGATTCCCCACCTCTGATTCCCCAGCTCTGATTCCTCGCCTCTGATTCACTTCCTCTGATTCCCAACCTCTGATTCCCCACCTATGATTTCCCATATTGATTCCCTGCGTCTGATTCCTCGCCTCTGATTCCCCAACTCTGATTCCCCGCCTCTGATTCCCCAGCTCTGATTCCCCGCCTCTGATTTTCCTTGTTTGATTCCCTGCCTCTGATTCCCGGCCTCTGGTTCCCCATCTCTGATTCACCGCCTTTGATTCGCCACCTCTGATTCCCCATATCTGATTCCCCGCCTCTGTTTCCCCGCCTCTGATTCCCCGCCTCTGATTCCCCATATCTCATTCCCCGCCTCTGAATCCCCATCTCTGATTCCCGGACTCTGATTCCCCACCTCTGATTCCCGGCCTCTTATTCCCGGCATCTGATTCCGGCCTCTGATTCCCGGCCTCTGATTCCCTGCTTCTCATTCTGATTCCCTGCCTCTGATTCCCCATCTCTGATTCCGCACATCTGATTCCCTGCCTCTGATTCCCCGCCTCTGTTTCCCAATATCTAAGTCCCCGCCTCTGATTCCCCAACTCTGATTCCCCACCTCTGATTCCCCAGCTCTGATTCCCCGCCTCTGATTCCCCGCATCTGATTCCCTGCATCTGATTCCAAGCCTCTGAATCCCTGCCTCTGATTCCCAACCTCTGATTCCCCCCCTCTGATTCCCCATATCTGAATCCCCGCCTCTGTTTCCCCGCCTCTGATTCCCCACCTCTGTTTCCCCATATCTGATTCCCGGCCTCTGATTCCCCGCCTCTGATTCTCCGCCTCTGATTCCCTGCCTCTGATTCCCCATCCCCGATTCCGCACATCTGATTCCCTGCCTCTGATTCCCCGCCTCTGATTCCCCGCCTCTGATTCTCCATATCTCATTCCCCGCCTCTGAATCCCCATCTCTGATTCCCGGACTCTGATTCCCCACCTCTGATTCCCGGCCTCTTATTCCCAGCATCTGATTCCCGGCCTCTGATTCCCCGCTTCTGATTCTGATTCCCTGCCTCTGATTCCCCATCTCTGATTCCGCACATCTGATTCCCTGCCTCTGATTCCCCACCTCTGATTCCCCATATCTGATTTCCCGCCTCTGTTTCCCCGCCTCTGATTCCCCGCCTCTGTTTCCCCATATCTAATTCCCAACCTCTGATGCCCCAACTCTGATTCCCCGCCTCTGATTCCCCGCGTTCTATTCCCTGCCTCTGATTCCCCGCCTGTGATTCACCACCTCTGATTCCCCACCTCTGATTCCCCATATCTAATTCCCCGCCTCTGTTTGCCCGCCTCTGATTCCCCGCTTCTGTTTCCCCATATCTGATTCCCCGCCTCTGAATCCCCAACTCTGATTCCCTGCCTCTGATTCCCCAGCTCTGATTCCCCGCCTTTGATTCCCCCGTCTGATTCCCAGCCTCTGAAACCCCGTGTCTGATTCACAGCC
Source organism: Narcine bancroftii (assembly GCF_036971445.1). Taxonomy (NCBI): domain Eukaryota; kingdom Metazoa; phylum Chordata; class Chondrichthyes; order Torpediniformes; family Narcinidae; genus Narcine; species Narcine bancroftii. The sequence continues at coordinate 11,609,132 of NW_027211893.1, read as the reverse complement.
TCTGATTCCCCACCTCTGATTCCCCATCTCTGATTCCGCACATCTGATTCCCTGCCTCTGATTCCCCGACTCTGATCCCCACCTCTGATTCCCCAGCTCTGATTCCCCGCCTCTGATTCCCCAACTCTGATTCCCCGCCTCTGATTCCCCAGCTCTGATTCCCCGCCTCTGATTCCCCGTGTTTGATTCCCTGCCTCTGATTCCCCGCCTCTGATTCCCCATCTCTGATTCATCGCCTTTGATTCGCCACCTCTGATTCCCCATATCTGATTCCTCGCCTCTGTTTCCCCGCCTCTGATTCCCCGCCTCTGATTCCCCATATCTCATTCCCCGCCTCTGATTCCCCATCTCTGATTCCCGGACTCTGATTCCCCACCTCTGATTCCCGGCCTCTTATTCCCGGCATCTGATTCCGGCCTCTGATTCCCGGCCTCTGATTCCCTGCTTCTGATTCCCCATCTCTGATTCCGCAAATCTAATTCCCTGCCTCTGATTCCCCACCTCTGATTCCCCATATCTGATTCCCCGCCTCTGTTTCCCGGCCTCTGATTCCCCGCTTCTGATTCTGATTCCCTGCCTCTGATTCCCCATCTCTGATTCCGCACATCTGATTCCCTGCCTCTGATTCCCCACCTCTGATTCCCCATATCTGATTTCCCGCCTCTGTTTCCCCGCCTCTGATTCCCCGCCTCTGTTTCCCCATATCTAATTCCCAACCTCTGATGCCCCAACTCTGATTCCCTGCCTCTGATTCCCCGCCTCTGATTCAACATCTCTGATTCACCACCTCTGATTCCCCGCGTCTGATTTCCCGCCTCTGATTCCCCATCTCTGATTCCCCATCTCTGATTCCCCAATTCTGATTCCCCGCCTCTGATTCCCCGTGTTTGATTCCCTGCCTCTGATTCCCGGCCTCTGATTCCCCATCTCTGATTCACCGCCTTTGATTCGCCACCTCTGATTCCCCATATCTGATTCCCCGCCTCTGTTTCACCGCCTCTGATTCCCCGCCTCTGATTTCCCATATCTCATTCCCCGCCTCTGAATCCCCATCTCTGATTCCCGGACTCTGATTCCCCACCTCTGATTCCCGGCCTCTTTTTCCCGGCATCTGATTCCGGCCTCTGATTCCCGGCCTCTGATTCCCTGCTTCTGATTCTGATTCCCTGCCTTTGATTCCCCATCTCTGATTCCGCACATCTGATTCCCTGCCTCTGATTCCCCATCTCTGATTCCCCATATCTGATTACCCGCCTCTGTTTCCCCGCCTCTGATTCCCCGCCTCTGTTTCCCAATCTCTAAGTCCCCGCCTCTGATTCCCCAACTCTGATTCCCCACCTCTGATTCCCCAGCTCTGATTCCCCGCCTCTGATTCCCCGCATCTGATTCCCTGCATCTGATTCCAAGCCTCTGATTCCCTGCCTCTGATTCCCAACCTCTGATTCCCCACCTCTGATTCCCCATATCTGATTCCCAGCCTCTGTTTCCCCGCCTCTGATTCCCTGCCTCTGTTTCCCCATATCTGATTCCCGGCCTCTGATTCCCCGCCTCTGATTCCCCGCCTCTGATTCCCTGCCTCTGATTCCCCATCTCCGATTCCGCACATCTGATTCCCTGCCTCTGATTCCCCGCCTCTGATTCCCCGCCTCTGATTCCCTGCCTCTGATTCCCAACCTCTGATTCCCCACCTCTGATTCCCCGTGTTTGATTCCCCGCCTCTGTTTCCCCGCCCCTGATTCCCCGCCTCTGATTCCCCAACTCTAATTCCCCGCCTCTGATTCCCCATATCTGATTCCCCGCCTCTGTTTCCCCGCCTCTGATTCCCCGCCCCTGTTTCCCCATATCTGATTCCCTGTCTCTGATTCCCCAAGTTTGATTCCCAGCCTCTGATTCCCCAGCTCTGATACCACGCCTCTGATTCCCCGTGTTTGATTCCCTGCCTCTGATTCCCCATCTCTGATTCACCGCCTTTGATTCGCCACCTCTGATTCCACATATCTGATTCCCCACCTCTGTTTCCCCGCCTCTGATTCCCCGCCTCTGATTCTCCATATCTCATTCCCCGCCTCTGAATCCCCATCTCTGATTCCCGGACTCTGATTCCCCACCTCTGATTCCCGGCCTCTTATTCCCAGCATCTGATTCCCGGCCTCTGATTCCCCGCTTCTGATTCTGATTCCCTGCCTCTGATTCCCCATCTCTGATTCCGCACATCTGATTCCCTGCCTCTGATTCCCCACATCTGATTCAACATATCTGATTTCCCGCCTCTGTTTCCCCGCCTCTGATTCCCCGCCTCTGTTTCCCCATATCTAATTCCCAACCTCTGATGCCCCAACTCTGATTCCCTGCCTCTGATTCCCCGCGTTCTATTCCCTGCCTCTGATTCCCCGCCTGTGATTCCCCATCTCTGATTCACCACCTCTGATTCCCCACCTCTGATTCCCCATATCTAATTCCCCGCCTCTGTTTGCCCGCCTCTGATTCCCCGCCTCTGTTTCCCCATATCTGATTCCCCGCCTCTGAATCCCCAACTCTGATTCCCTGCCTCTGATTCCCCAGCTCTGATTCCCCGCCTTTCATTCCCCCGTCTGATTCCCAGCCTCTGAAACCCCGTGTCTGATTCACAGCCTCTGATTCCCCACCTCTGATTCCCCATCTCTGATTCCGCACATCTGATTCCCTGCCTCTGATTCCCCGACTCTGATCCCCACCTCTGATTCCCCAGCTCTGATTCCCCGCCTCTGATTCCCCAACTCTGATTCCCCGCCTCTGATTCCCCAGCTCTGATTCCCCGCCTCTGATTCCCCGTGTTTGATTCCCTGCCTCTGATTCCCCGCCTCTGATTCCCCATCTCTGATTCATCGCCTTTGATTCGCCACCTCTGATTCCCCATATCTGATTCCTCGCCTCTGTTTCCCCGCCTCTGATTCCCCGCCTCTGATTCCCCATATCTCATTCCCCGCCTCTGAATCCCCATCTCTAATTCCCGGACTCTGATTCCCCACCTCTGATTCCCGGCCTCTTATTCCCGGCATCTGATTCCGGCCTCTGATTCCCGGCCTCTGATTCCCTGCTTCTGATTCCCCATCTCTGATTCCGCAAATCTAATTCCCTGCCTCTGATTCCCCATCTCTGATTCCCCATATCTGATTCCCCGCCTCTGTTTCCCGGCCTCTGATTCCCCGCTTCTGATTCTGATTCCCTGCCTCTGATTCCCCATCTCTGATTCCGCACATCTGATTCCCTGCCTCTGATTCCCCACCTCTGATTCCCCATATCTGATTTCCCGCCTCTGTTTCCCCGCCTCTGATTCCCCGCCTCTGTTTCCCCATATCTAATTCCCAACCTCTGATGCCCCAACTCTGATTCCCTGCCTCTGATTCCCCGCCTCTGATTCAACATCTCTGATTCACCACCTCTGATTCCCCGCATCTGATTTCCCGCCTCTGATTCCCCATCTCCGATTCCCCATCTCTGATTCCCCAATTCTGATTCCCCGCCTCTGATTCCCCGTGTTTGATTCCCTGCCTCTGATTCCCGGCCTCTGATTCCCCATCTCTGATTCACCGCCTTTGATTCGCCACCTCTGATTCCCCATATCTGATTCCCCGCCTCTGTTTCACCGCCTCTGATTCCCCGCCTCTGATTTCCCATATCTCATTCCCCGCCTCTGAATCCCCATCTCTGATTCCCGGACTCTGATTCCCCACCTCTGATTCCCGGCCTCTTATTCCCTGCTTCTGATTCTGATTCCCTGCCTTTGATTCCCCATCTCTGATTCCGCACATCTGATTCCCTGCCTCTGATTCCCCATCTCTGATTCCCCATATCTGATTCCCCGCCTCTGTTTCCCCGCCTCTGATTCCCCGCCTCTGTTTCCCAATATCTAAGTCCCCGCCTCTGATTCCCCAACTCTGATTCCCCACCTCTGATTCCCCAGCTCTGATTCCCCGCCTCTGATTCCCTGCATCTGATTCCCTGCATCTGATTCCAAGCCTCTGATTCCCTGCCTCTGATTCCCAACCTCTGATTCCCCACCTCTGATTCCCCATATCTGATTCCCAGCCTCTGTTTCCCCGCCTCTGATTCCCTGCCTCTGTTTCCCCATATTTGATTCCCGGCCTCTGATTCCCAGCCTCTGATTCCCCGCCTCTGATTCCCTGCCTCTGATTCCCCATCTCCGATTCCGCACATCTGATTCACTGCCTCTGATTCCCCGCCTCTGATTCCCCGCCTCTGATTCCCTGCCTCTGATTCCCAACCTCTGATTCCCCACCTCTGATTCCCCGTGTTTGATCCCCGCCTCTGTTTCCCCGCCTCTGATTCCCCGCCTCTGATTCCCCAACTCTAATTCCCCGCCTCTGATTCCCCATATCTGATTCCCCGCCTCTGTTTCCCCGCCTCTGATTCCCCGCCCCTGTTTCCCCATATCTGATTCCCTGCCTCTGATTCCCCAACTTTGATTCCCAGCCTCTGATTCCCCGCCTCTGATTCCCCGCCTCTGATTCCCCAACTCTAATTCCCCGCCTCTGATTCCCCATATCTGATTCCCCGCCTCTGTTTCCCCGCCTCTGATTCCCCGCCCCTGTTTCCCCATATCTGATTCCCTGCCTCTGATTCCCCAACTTTGATTCCCCGCCTCTGATTCCCCGTGTTTGATTCCCTGCCTCTGATTCCCCGCCTCTGAGTCACCATCTCTGATTCATCGCCTTTGATTCGCCACCTCTGATTCCCCATATCTGATTCCTCGCCTCTGTTTCCCCGCCTCTGATTCCCCGCCTCTGATTCCCCATATCTCATTCCCCGCCTCTGATTCCCCATCTCTGATTCCCGGACTCTGATTCCCCACCTCTGATTCCCGGCCTCTTATTCCCGGCATCTGATTCCGGCCTCTGATTCCCGTCCTCTGATTCCCTGCTTCTGATTCCCCATCTCTGATTCCGCAAATCTAATTCCCTGCCTCTGATTCCCCACCTCTGATTCCCCATATCTGATTCCCCGCCTCTGTTTCCCGGCCTCTGATTCCCCGCTTCTGATTCTGATTCCCTGCCTCTGATTCCCCATCTCTGATTCCGCACATCTGATTCCCTGCCTCTGATTCCCCACCTCTGATTCCCCATATCTGATTTCCCGCCTCTGTTTCCCCGCCTGTGATTCCCCGCCTCTGTTTCCCCATATCTAATTCCAAACCTCTGATGCCCCAACTCTGATTCCCTGCCTCTGATTCCCCGCCTCTGATTCAACATCTCTGATTCACCACCTCTGATTCCCCGCGTCTGATTCCCCGCCTCTGATTCCCCATCTCTGATTCCCCATCTCTGATTCCCCAATTCTAATTCTCCGCCTCTGATTCCCCGTGTTTGATTCCCTGCCTCTGATTCCCGGCCTCTGATTCCCCATCTCTGATTCACCGCCTTTGATTCGCCACCTCTGATTCCCCATATCTGATTCCCCGCCTCTGTTTCACCGCCTCTGATTCCCCGCCTCTGATTCCCCATATCTCATTCCCCGCCTCTGAATCCCCATCTCTGATTCCCGGACTCAGATTCCCCACCTCTGATTCCCGGCCTCTTATTCCCGGCATCTGATTCCGGCCTCTGATTCCCGGCCTCTGATTCCCTGCTTCTGATTCTGATTCCCTGCCTTTGATTCCCCATCTCTGATTCCCCGCCTCTGTTTCCCCGCCTCTGATTCCCCGCCTCTGTTTCCCAATATCTAAGTCCCCGCCTCTGATTCCCCAACTCTGATTCCCCACCTCTGATTCCCCAGCTCTGATTCCCCGCCTCTTATTCCCAGCATCTGATTCCAGGCCTCTGATTCCCGGCCTCTGACTCCCCGCTTCTGATTCTGATTCCCTGCCTCTGATTCCCCATCTCTGATTCCGCACATCTGATTACCTGCCTCTGATTCCCCACCTCTGATTCCCCATATCTGATTCCCCGCCTCTGTTTCCACGCCTCTGATTCCCCGCCTCTGTTTCCCCATATCTAATTCCCCACCTGTGATGCCCCAATTCTGATTCCCCGCCTCTGATTCCCCAGCTCTGATTCCCCGCCTCTGATTCCCCGCATCCGATTCCCCATATCTGATTCCCCGCCTCTGTTTCCCCGCCCCTGATTCCCCGCCTCTGTTTCCCCATATCTGATTCCCCGCCTCTGATTCCCAACTATGATTCCCCGCCTCTGATTCCCCAACTCTGATTCCCTGCCTCTGATTCCCCGCTTTCTATTCCCTGCCTCTGATTCCCCGCCTGTGATTCCCCATCTCTGATTCACCACCTCTGATTCCCCACCACTGATTCCCCATATCTAATTCCCCGCCTCTGTTTGCCCGCCTCTGATTCCCCGCCTCTGTTTCCCCATATCTGATTCCCCGCCTCTGAATCCCCAACTCTGATTCGCTGCCTCTGATTCCCCAGCTTCATTCCCCGCCTTTGATTCCCCCCATCTGATTCCCAGCCTCTGAATCCCCGTGTCTGATAACCTGCCTCTGATTCCCCGCCTCATATTCCCCATCTCAGATTCACCGCCTCTGATTCCCCACCTCTGATTCCCCATCTCTGATTCCGCACATCCGATTCCCTGCCTCTGATTCCCCGACTCTGATTCCCCGCCTCTGATTCCCCAGCTCTGATTCCCCACCTCTGATTCCCCGTGTTTGATCCCCTGCCTCTGATTCCCCGCCTCTGATTCCCCATCTCTGATTCACCGTCTTTGATTCGCCACCTCTGATTCCCCATATCTGATTCCTCGCCACTGCTTCCCCGCCTCTGATTCCCCGCCTCTGATTCCCCATATCTCATTCCCCGCCTCTGATTCGCCAGCTATGATTCCCCGCCTCTGATTCCCCGCGTCTGATTCCCTGCCTCTGATTCCACGCCTCTGATTCCACATCTCTGATTCACCACCTCTGATTCCCCGCGTCTGATTCCCCGCCTCTGATTCCCCATCTCTGATTCCCCATCTCTGATTCCCCAATTCTGATTCCCCACCTCTGATTCCCCAGCTCTGATTCCTCGCCTCTGATTCACTTCCTCTGATTCCCAACCTCTGATTCCCCACCTATGATTTCCCATATTGATTCCCTGCGTCTGATTCCTCGCCTCTGATTCCCCAACTCTGATTCCCCGCCTCTGATTCCCCAGCTCTGATTCCCCGCCTCTGATTTTCCTTGTTTGATTCCCTGCCTCTGATTCCCGGCCTCTGGTTCCCCATCTCTGATTCACCGCCTTTGATTCGCCACCTCTGATTCCCCATATCTGATTCCCCGCCTCTGTTTCCCCGCCTCTGATTCCCCGCCTCTGATTCCCCATATCTCATTCCCCGCCTCTGAATCCCCATCTCTGATTCCCGGACTCTGATTCCCCACCTCTGATTCCCCAGCTCTGATTCCCCGCCTCTGATTCCCCGCATCTGATTCCCTGCATCTGATTCCAAGCCTCTGATTCCCTGCCTCTAATTCCCAACCTCTGATTCCCCACCTCTGATTCCCCATATCTGATTCCCAGCCTCTGTTTCCCCGCCTCTGATTCCCTGCCTCTGTTTCCCCATATCTGATTCCCGGCCTCTGATTCCCCGCCTCTGATTCCCCGCCTCTGATTCCCTGCCTCTGATTCCCCATCTCCGATTCCGCACATCTGATTCCCTGCCTCTGATTCCCCGCCTCTGATTCCCCGCCTCTGATTCCCTGCCTCTGATTCCCAACCTCTGATTCCCCACCTCTGATTCCCCGTGTTTGATTCCCCGCCTCTGTTTCCCCGCCCCTGATTCCCCGCCTCTGATTCCCCAACTCTAATTCCCCGCCTCTGATTCCCCATATCTGATTCCCCGCCTCTGTTTCCCCGCCTCTGATTCCCCGCCCCTGTTTCCCCATATCTGATTCCCTGTCTCTGATTCCCCAAGTTTGATTCCCAGCCTCTGATTCCCCAGCTCTGATACCACGCCTCTGATTCCCCGTGTTTGATTCCCTGCCTCTGATTCCCCATCTCTGATTCACCGCCTTTGATTCGCCACCTCTGATTCCACATATCTGATTCCCCACCTCTGTTTCCCCGCCTCTGATTCCCCGCCTCTGATTCTCCATATCTCATTCCCCGCCTCTGAATCCCCATCTCTGATTCCCGGACTCTGATTCCCCACCTCTGATTCCCGGCCTCTTATTCCCAGCATCTGATTCCCGGCCTCTGATTCCCCGCTTCTGATTCTGATTCCCTGCCTCTGATTCCCCATCTCTGATTCCGCACATCTGATTCCCTGCCTCTGATTCCCCACCTCTGATTCAACATATCTGATTTCCCGCCTCTGTTTCCCCGCCTCTGATTCCCCGCCTCTGTTTCCCCATATCTAATTCCCAACCTCTGATGCCCCAACTCTGATTCCCTGCCTCTGATTCCCCGCGTTCTATTCCCTGCCTCTGATTCCCCGCCTGTGATTCCCCATCTCTGATTCACCACCTCTGATTCCCCACCTCTGATTCCCCATATCTAATTCCCCGCCTCTGTTTGCCCGCCTCTGATTCCCCGCCTCTGTTTCCCCATATCTGATTCCCCGCCTCTGAATCCCCAACTCTGATTCCCTGCCTCTGATTCCCCAGCTCTGATTCCCCGCCTTTCATTCCCCCGTCTGATTCCCAGCCTCTGAAACCCCGTGTCTGATTCACAGCCTCTGATTCCCCACCTCTGATTCCCCATCTCTGATTCCGCACATCTGATTCCCTGCCTCTGATTCCCCGACTCTGATCCCCACCTCTGATTCCCCAGCTCTGATTCCCCGCCTCTGATTCCCCAACTCTGATTCCCCGCCTCTGATTCCCCAGCTCTGATTCCCCGCCTCTGATTCCCCGTGTTTGATTCCCTGCCTCTGATTCCCCGCCTCTGATTCCCCATCTCTGATTCATCGCCTTTGATTCGCCACCTCTGATTCCCCATATCTGATTCCTCGCCTCTGTTTCCCCGCCTCTGATTCCCCGCCTCTGATTCCCCATATCTCATTCCCCGCCTCTGAATCCCCATCTCTAATTCCCGGACTCTGATTCCCCACCTCTGATTCCCGGCCTCTTATTCCCGGCATCTGATTCCGGCCTCTGATTCCCGGCCTCTGATTCCCTGCTTCTGATTCCCCATCTCTGATTCCGCAAATCTAATTCCCTGCCTCTGATTCCCCACCTCTGATTCCCCATATCTGATTCCCCGCCTCTGTTTCCCGGCCTCTGATTCCCCGCTTCTGATTCTGATTCCCTGCCTCTGATTCCCCATCTCTGATTCCGCACATCTGATTCCCTGCCTCTGATTCCCCACCTCTGATTCCCCATATCTGATTTCCCGCCTCTGTTTCCCCGCCTCTGATTCCCCGCCTCTGTTTCCCCATATCTAATTCCCAACCTCTGATGCCCCAACTCTGATTCCCTGCCTCTGATTCCCCGCCTCTGATTCAACATCTCTGATTCACCACCTCTGATTCCCCGCATCTGATTTCCCGCCTCTGATTCCCCATCTCTGATTCCCCATCTCTGATTCCCCAATTCTGATTCCCCGCCTCTGATTCCCCGTGTTTGATTCCCTGCCTCTGATTCCCGGCCTCTGATTCCCCATCTCTGATTCACCGCCTTTGATTCGCCACCTCTGATTCCCCATATCTGATTCCCCGCCTCTGTTTCACCGCCTCTGATTCCCCGCCTCTGATTTCCCATATCTCATTCCCCGCCTCTGAATCCCCATCTCTGATTCCCGGACTCTGATTCCCCACCTCTGATTCCCGGCCTCTTATTCCCTGCTTCTGATTCTGATTCCCTGCCTTTGATTCCCCATCTCTGATTCCGCACATCTGATTCCCTGCCTCTGATTCCCCATCTCTGATTCCCCATATCTGATTCCCCGCCTCTGTTTCCCCGCCTCTGATTCCCCGCCTCTGTTTCCCAATATCTAAGTCCCCGCCTCTGATTCCCCAACTCTGATTCCCCACCTCTGATTCCCCAGCTCTGATTCCCCGCCTCTGATTCCCCGCATCTGATTCCCTGCATCTGATTCCAAGCCTCTGATTCCCTGCCTCTGATTCCCAACCTCTGATTCCCCACCTCTGATTCCCCATATCTGATTCCCAGCCTCTGTTTCCCCGCCTCTGATTCCCTGCCTCTGTTTCCCCATATTTGATTCCCGGCCTCTGATTCCCAGCCTCTGATTCCCCGCCTCTGATTCCCTGCCTCTGATTCCCCATCTCCGATTCCGCACATCTGATTCACTGCCTCTGATTCCCCGCCTCTGATTCCCCGCCTCTGATTCCCTGCCTCTGATTCCCAACCTCTGATTCCCCACCTCTGATTCCCCGTGTTTGATTCCCCGCCTCTGTTTCCCCGCCTCTGATTCCCCGCCTCTGATTCCCCAACTCTAATTCCCCGCCTCTGATTCCCCATATCTGATTCCCCGCCTCTGTTTCCCCGCCTCTGATTCCCCGCCCCTGTTTCCCCATATCTGATTCCCAGCCTCTGATTCCCCAACTTTGATTCCCAGCCTCTGATTCCCCGCCTCTGATTCACCGCCTCTGATTCCCCAACTCTAATTCCCCGCCTCTGATTCCCCATATCTGATTCCCCGCCTCTGTTTCCCCGCCTCTGATTCCCCGCCCCTGTTTCCCCATATCTGATTCCCTGCCTCTGATTCCCCAACTTTGATTCCCCGCCTCTGATTCCCCGTGTTTGATTCCCTGCCTCTGATTCCCCGCCTCTGAGTCACCATCTCTGATTCATCGCCTTTGATTCGCCACCTCTGATTCCCCATATCTGATTCCTCGCCTCTGTTTCCCCGCCTCTGATTCCCCGCCTCTGATTCCCCATATCTCATTCCCCGCCTCTGATTCCCCATCTCTGATTCCCGGACTCTGATTCCCCACCTCTGATTCCCGGCCTCTTATTCCCGGCATCTGATTCCGGCCTCTGATTCCCGTCCTCTGATTCCCTGCTTCTGATTCCCCATCTCTGATTCCGCAAATCTAATTCCCTGCCTCTGATTCCCCACCTCTGATTCCCCATATCTGATTCCCCGCCTCTGTTTCCCGGCCTCTGATTCCCCGCTTCTGATTCTGATTCCCTGCCTCTGATTCCCCATCTCTGATTCCGCACATCTGATTCCCTGCCTCTGATTCCCCACCTCTGATTCCCCATATCTGATTTCCCGCCTCTGTTTCCCCGCCTGTGATTCCCCGCCTCTGTTTCCCCATATCTAATTCCAAACCTCTGATGCCCCAACTCTGATTCCCTGCCTCTGATTCCCCGCCTCTGATTCAACATCTCTGATTCACCACCTCTGATTCCCCGCGTCTGATTCCCCGCCTCTGATTCCCCATCTCTGATTCCCCATCTCTGATTCCCCAATTCTAATTCTCCGCCTCTGATTCCCCGTGTTTGATTCCCTGCCTCTGATTCCCGGCCTCTGATTCCCCATCTCTGATTCACCGCCTTTGATTCGCCACCTCTGATTCCCCATATCTGATTCCCCGCCTCTGTTTCACCGCCTCTGATTCCCCGCCTCTGATTCCCCATATCTCATTCCCCGCCTCTGAATCCCCATCTCTGATTCCCGGACTCAGATTCCCCACCTCTGATTCCCGGCCTCTTATTCCCGGCATCTGATTCCGGCCTCTGATTCCCGGCCTCTGATTCCCTGCTTCTGATTCTGATTCCCTGCCTTTGATTCCCCATCTCTGATTCCCCGCCTCTGTTTCCCCGCCTCTGATTCCCCGCCTCTGTTTCCCAATATCTAAGTCCCCGCCTCTGATTCCCCAACTCTGATTCCCCACCTCTGATTCTCCAGCTCTGATTCCCCGCCTCTTATTCTCAGCATCTGATTCCAGGCCTCTGATTCCCGGCCTCTGACTCCCCGCTTCTGATTCTGATTCCCTGCCTCTGATTCCCCATCTCTGATTCCGCACATCTGATTACCTGCCTCTGATTCCCCACCTCTGATTCCCCATATCTGATTCCCCGCCTCTGTTTCCACGCCTCTGATTCCCCGCCTCTGTTTCCCCATATCTAATTCCCCACCTGTGATGCCCCAATTCTGATTCCCCGCCTCTGATTCCCCAGCTCTGATTCCCCGCCTCTGATTCCCCGCATCCGATTCCCCATATCTGATTCCCCGCCTCTGTTTCCCCGCCCCTGATTCCCCGCCTCTGTTTCCCCATATCTGATTCCCCGCCTCTGATTCCCAACTATGATTCCCCGCCTCTGATTCCCCAACTCTGATTCCCTGCCTCTGATTCCCCGCTTTCTATTCCCTGCCTCTGATTCCCCGCCTGTGATTCCCCATCTCTGATTCACCACCTCTGATTCCCCACCACTGATTCCCCATATCTAATTCCCCGCCTCTGTTTGCCCGCCTCTGATTCCCCGCCTCTGTTTCCCCATATCTGATTCCCCGCCTCTGAATCCCCAACTCTGATTCGCTGCCTCTGATTCCCCAGCTTCATTCCCCGCCTTTGATTCCCCCCATCTGATTCCCAGCCTCTGAATCCCCGTGTCTGATAACCTGCCTCTGATTCCCCGCCTCTGATTCCCCATCTCAGATTCACCGCCTCTGATTCCCCACCTCTGATTCCCCATCTCTGATTCCGCACATCCGATTCCCTGCCTCTGATTCCCCGACTCTGATTCCCCACCTCTGATTCACCAGCTCTGATTCCTCGCCTCTGATTCCCCAACTCTGATTCCCCGCCTCTGATTCCCCAGCTCTGATTCCCCAGCTCTGATTCCCCGTGTTTGATCCCCTGCCTCTGATTCCCCGCCTCTGATTCCCCATCTCTGATTCACCGTCTTTGATTCGCCACCTCTGATTCCCCATATCTGATTCCTCGCCACTGCTTCCCCGCCTCTGATTCCCCGCCTCTGATTCCCCATATCTCATTCCCCGCCTCTGATTCGCCAGCTATGATTCCCCGCCTCTGATTCCCCGCGTCTGATTCCCTGCCTCTGATTCCACATCTCTGATTCACCACCTCTGATTCCCCGCGTCTGATTCCCCGCCTGTGATTCCCCATCTCTGATTCCCCATCTCTGATTCCCCAATTCTGATTCCCCACCTCTGATTCCCCAGCTCTGATTCCTCGCCTCTGATTCACTTCCTCTGATTCCCAACCTCTGATTCCCCACCTATGATTTCCCATATTGATTCCCTGCGTCTGATTCCTCGCCTCTGATTCCCCAACTCTGATTCCCCGCCTCTGATTCCCCAGCTCTGATTCCCCGCCTCTGATTTTCCTTGTTTGATTCCCTGCCTCTGATTCCCGGCCTCTGGTTCCCCATCTCTGATTCACCGCCTTTGATTCGCCACCTCTGATTCCCCATATCTGATTCCCCGCCTCTGTTTCCCCGCCTCTGATTCCCCGCCTCTGATTCCCCATATCTCATTCCCCGCCTCTGAATCCCCATCTCTGATTCCCGGACTCTGATTCCCCACCTCTGATTCCCGGCCTCTTATTCCCGGCATCTGATTCCGGCCTCTGATTCCCGGCCTCTGATTCCCTGCTTCTCATTCTGATTCCCTGCCTCTGATTCCCCATCTCTGATTCCGCACATCTGATTCCCTGCCTCTGATTCCCCGCCTCTGTTTCCCAATATCTAAGTCCCCGCCTCTGATTCCCCAACTCTGATTCCCCACCTCTGATTCCCCAGCTCTGATTCCCCGCCTCTGATTCCCCGCATCTGATTCCCTGCATCTGATTCCAAGCCTCTGAATCCCTGCCTCTGATTCCCAACCTCTGATTCCCCCCCTCTGATTCCCCATATCTGAATCCCCGCCTCTGTTTCCCCGCCTCTGATTCCCCACCTCTGTTTCCCCATATCTGATTCCCGGCCTCTGATTCCCCGCCTCTGATTCTCCGCCTCTGATTCCCTGCCTCTGATTCCCCATCCCCGATTCCGCACATCTGATTCCCTGCCTCTGATTCCCCGCCTCTGATTCCCCACCTCTGATTCTCCATATCTCATTCCCCGCCTCTGAATCCCCATCTCTGATTCCCGGACTCTGATTCCCCACCTCTGATTCCCGGCCTCTTATTCCCAGCATCTGATTCCCGGCCTCTGATTCCCCGCTTCTGATTCTGATTCCCTGCCTCTGATTCCCCATCTCTGATTCCGCACATCTGATTCCCTGCCTCTGATTCCCCACCTCTGATTCCCCATATCTGATTTCCCGCCTCTGTTTCCCCGCCTCTGATTCCCCGCCTCTGTTTCCCCATATCTAATTCCCAACCTCTGATGCCCCAACTCTGATTCCCCGCCTCTGATTCCCCGCGTTCTATTCCCTGCCTCTGATTCCCCGCCTGTGATTCACCACCTCTGATTCCCCACCTCTGATTCCCCATATCTAATTCCCCGCCTCTGTTTGCCCGCCTCTGATTTCCCGCTTCTGTTTCCCCATATCTGATTCCCCGCCTCTGAATCCCCAACTCTGATTCCCTGCCTCTGATTCCCCAGCTCTGATTCCCCGCCTTTGATTCCCCCGTCTGATTCCCAGCCTCTGAAACCCCGTGTCTGATTCACAGCCTCTGATTCCCCACCTCTGATTCCCCATCTCTGATTCCGCACATCTGATTCCCTGCCTCTGATTCCCCGACTCTGATCCCCACCTCTGATTCCTCAGCTCTGATTCCCCGCCTCTGATTCCCCAACTCTGATTCCCCGCCTCTGATTCCCCAGCTCTGATTCCCCGCCTCTGATTCCCCGTGTTTGATTCCCTGCCTCTGATTCCCCGCCTCTGATTCCCCATCTCTGATTCATCGCCTTTGATTCGCCACCTCTGATTCCCCATATCTGATTCCTCGCCTCTGTTTCCCCGCCTCTGATTCCCCGCCTCTGATTCCCCATATCTCATTCCCCGCCTCTGATTCCCCATCTCTGATTCCCGGACTCTGATTCCCCACCTCTGATTCCCGGCCTCTTATTCCCGGCATCTGATTCCGGCCTCTGATTCACGGCCTCTGATTCCCTGCTTCTGATTCCCCATCTCTGATTCCGCAAATCTAATTCCCTGCCTCTGATTCCCCACCTCTGATTCCCCATATCTGATTCCCCGCCTCTGTTTCCCGGCCTCTGATTCCCCGCTTCTGATTCTGATTCCCTGCCTCTGATTCCCCATCTCTGATTCCGCACATCTGATTCCCTGCCTCTGATTCCCCACCTCTGATTCCCCATATCTGATTTCCCGCCTCTGTTTCCCCGCCTCTGATTCCCCACCTCTGTTTCCCCATATCTAATTCCCAACCTCTGATGCCCCAACTCTGATTCCCTGCCTCTGATTCCCCGCCTCTGATTCAACATCTCTGATTCACCACCTCTGATTCCCCGCGTCTGATTTCCCGCCTCTGATTCCCCATCTCTGATTCCCCATCTCTGATTCCCCAATTCTGATTCCCCGCCTCTGATTCCCCGTGTTTGATTCCCTGCCTCTGATTCCCGGCCTCTGATTCCCCATCTCTGATTCACCGCCTTTGATTCGCCACCTCTGATTCCCCATATCTGATTCCCCGCCTCTGTTTCACCGCCTCTGATTCCCCGCCTCTGATTTCCCATATCTCATTCCCCGCCTCTGAATCCCCATCTCTGATTCCCGGACTCTGATTCCCCACCTCTGATTCCCGGCCTCTTATTCCCGGCATCTGATTCCGGCCTCTGATTCCCGGCCTCTGATTCCCTGCTTCTGATTCTGATTCCCTGCCTTTGATTCCCCATCTCTGATTCCGCACATCTGATTCCCTGCCTCTGATTCCCCATCTCTGATTCCCCATATCTGATTACCCGCCTCTTTTTCCCCGCCTCTGATTCCCCGCCTCTGTTTCCCAATATCTAAGTCCCAGCCTCTGATTCCCCAACTCTGATTCCCCACCTCTGATTCCCCAGCTCTGATTCCCCGCCTCTGATTCCCCGCATCTGATTCCCTGCATCTGATTCCAAGCCTCTGAATCCCTGCCTCTGATTCCCAACCTCTGATTCCCCCCCTCTGATTCCCCATATCTGAATCCCCGCCTCTGTTTCCCCGCCTCTGATTCCCCACCTCTGTTTCCCCATATCTGATTCCCGGCCTCTGATTCCCCGCCTCTGATTCTCCGCCTCTGATTCCCTGCCTCTGATTCCCCATCCCCGATTCCGCACATCTGATTCCCTGCCTCTGATTCCCCGCCTCTGATTCCCCGCCTCTGATTCTCCATATCTCATTCCCCGCCTCTGAATCCCCATCTCTGATTCCCGGACTCTGATTCCCCACCTCTGATTCCCGGCCTCTTATTCCCAGCATCTGATTCCCGGCCTCTGATTCCCCGCTTCTGATTCTGATTCCCTGCCTCTGATTCCCCATCTCTGATTCCGCACATCTGATTCCCTGCCTCTGATTCCCCACCTCTGATTCCCCATATCTGATTTCCCGCCTCTGTTTCCCCGCCTCTGATTCCCCGCCTCTGTTTCCCCATATCTAATTCCCAACCTCTGATGCCCCAACTCTGATTCCCCGCCTCTGATTCCCCGCGTTCTATTCCCTGCCTCTGATTCCCCGCCTGTGATTCACCACCTCTGATTCCCCACCTCTGATTCCCCATATCTAATTCCCCGCCTCTGTTTGCCCGCCTCTGATTTCCCGCTTCTGTTTCCCCATATCTGATTCCCCGCCTCTGAATCCCCAACTCTGATTCCCTGCCTCTGATTCCCCAGCTCTGATTCCCCGCCTTTGATTCCCCCGTCTGATTCCCAGCCTCTGAAACCCCGTGTCTGATTCACAGCCTCTGATTCCCCACCTCTGATTCCCCATCTCTGATTCCGCACATCTGATTCCCTGCCTCTGATTCCCCGACTCTGATCCCCACCTCTGATTCCCCAGCTCTGATTCCCCGCCTCTGATTCCCCAACTCTGATTCCCCGCCTCTGATTCCCCAGCTCTGATTCCCCGCCTCTGATTCCCCGTGTTTGATTCCCTGCCTCTGATTCCCCGCCTCTGATTCCCCATCTCTGATTCATCGCCTTTGATTCGCCACCTCTGATTCCCCATATCTGATTCCTCGCCTCTGTTTCCCCGCCTCTGATTCCCCGCCTCTGATTCCCCATATCTCATTCCCCGCCTCTGATTCCCCATCTCTGATTCCCGGACTCTGATTCCCCACCTCTGATTCCCGGCCTCTTATTCCCGGCATCTGATTCCGGCCTCTCATTCCCGGCCTCTGATTCCCTGCTTCTGATTCCCCATCTCTGATTCCGCAAATCTAATTCCCTGCCTCTGATTCCCCACCTCTGATTCCCCATATCTGATTCCCCGCCTCTGTTTCCCGGCCTCTGATTCCCCGCTTCTGATTCTGATTCCCTGCCTCTGATTCCCCATCTCTGATTCCGCACATCTGATTCCCTGCCTCTGATTCCCCGCCTCTGATTCCCCGCCTCTGATTCCCTGCCTCTGATTCCCAACCTCTGATTCCCCACCTCTGATTCCCCGTGTTTGATTCCCCGCCTCTGTTTCCCCGCCTCTGATTCCCCGCCTCTGATTCCCCAACTCTAACTCCCCGCCTCTGATTCCCCATATCTGATTCCCCGCCTCTGTTTCCCCGCCTCTGATTCCCCGCCCCTGTTTCCCCATATCTGATTCCCTGCCTCTGATTCCCCAACTTTGATTCCCAGCCTCTGATTCCCCAGCTCTGATACCACGCCTCTGATTCCCCGTGTTTGATTCCCTGCCTCTGATTCCCCGCCTCTGATTCCCCAGCTCTGATTCCCCGCCTCTGATTCCCCGTGTTTGATTCCCTGCCTCTGATTCCCCGCCTCTGATTCCCCATCTCTGATTCATCGCCTTTGATTCACAACCTCTGATTCCCCATATCTGATTCCTCGCCTCTGTTTCCCCGCCTCTGATTCCCCGCCTCTGATTCCCCATATCTCATTCCCCGCCTCTGATTCCCCATCTCTGATTCCCGGACTCTGATTCCCCACCTCTGATTCCCGGCCTCTTATTCCCGGCATCTGATTCCGGCCTCTGATTCCCGGCCTCTGATTCCCTGCTTCTGATTCCCCATCTCTGATTCCGCAAATCTAATTCCCTGCCTCTGATTCCCCACCTCTGATTCCCCATATCTGATTCCCCGCCTCTGTTTCCCGGCCTCTGATTCCCCGCTTCTGATTCTGATTCCCTGCCTCTGATTCCCAATCTCTGATTCCGCACATCTGATTCCCTGCCTCTGATTCCCCACCTCTGATTCCCCATATCTGATTTCCCGCCTCTGTTTCACCGCCTCTGATTCCCCGCCTCTGATTCCCCATATCTCATTCCCCGCCTCTGAATCCCCATCTCTGATTCCCGGACTCAGATTCCCCACCTCTGATTCCCGGCCTCTTATTCCCGGCATCTGATTCCGGCCTCTGATTCCCGGCCTCTGATTCCCTGCTTCTGATTCTGATTCCCTGCCTTTGATTCCCCATCTCTGATTCCCCGCCTCTGTTTCCCCGCCTCTGATTCCCCGCCTCTGTTTCCCAATATCTAAGTCCCCGCCTCTGATTCCCCAACTCTGATTCCCCACCTCTGATTCCCCAGCTCTGATTCCCCGCCTCTTATTCCCAGCATCTGATTCCAGGCCTCTGATTCCCGGCCTCTGACTCCCCGCTTCTGATTCTGATTCCCTGCCTCTGATTCCCCATCTCTGATTCCGCACATCTGATTACCTGCCTCTGATTCCCCACCTCTGATTCCCCATATCTGATTCCCCGCCTCTGTTTCCACGCCTCTGATTCCCCGCCTCTGTTTCCCCATATCTAATTCCCCACCTGTGATGCCCCAATTCTGATTCCCCGCCTCTGATTCCCCAGCTCTGATTCCCCGCCTCTGATTCCCCGCATCCGATTCCCCATATCTGATTCCCCGCCTCTGTTTCCCCGCCCCTGATTCCCCGCCTCTGTTTCCCCATATCTGATTCCCCGCCTCTGATTCCCAACTATGATTCCCCGCCTCTGATTCCCCAACTCTGATTCCCTGCCTCTGATTCCCCGCTTTCTATTCCCTGCCTCTGATTCCCCGCCTGTGATTCCCCATCTCTGATTCACCACCTCTGATTCCCCACCACTGATTCCCCATATCTAATTCCCCGCCTCTGTTTGCCCGCCTCTGATTCCCCGCCTCTGTTTCCCCATATCTGATTCCCCGCCTCTGAATCCCCAACTCTGATTCGCTGCCTCTGATTCCCCAGCTTCATTCCCCGCCTTTGATTCCCCCCATCTGATTCCCAGCCTCTGAATCCCCGTGTCTGATAACCTGCCTCTGATTCCCCGCCTCATATTCCCCATCTCAGATTCACCGCCTCTGATTCCCCACCTCTGATTCCCCATCTCTGATTCCGCACATCCGATTCCCTGCCTCTGATTCCCCGACTCTGATTCCCCGCCTCTGATTCCCCAGCTCTGATTCCCCACCTCTGATTCCCCGTGTTTGATCCCCTGCCTCTGATTCCCCGCCTCTGATTCCCCATCTCTGATTCACCGTCTTTGATTCGCCACCTCTGATTCCCCATATCTGATTCCTCGCCACTGCTTCCCCGCCTCTGATTCCCCGCCTCTGATTCCCCATATCTCATTCCCCGCCTCTGATTCGCCAGCTATGATTCCCCGCCTCTGATTCCCCGCGTCTGATTCCCTGCCTCTGATTCCACGCCTCTGATTCCACATCTCTGATTCACCACCTCTGATTCCCCGCGTCTGATTCCCCGCCTCTGATTCCCCATCTCTGATTCCCCATCTCTGATTCCCCAATTCTGATTCCCCACCTCTGATTCCCCAGCTCTGATTCCTCGCCTCTGATTCACTTCCTCTGATTCCCAACCTCTGATTCCCCACCTATGATTTCCCATATTGATTCCCTGCGTCTGATTCCTCGCCTCTGATTCCCCAACTCTGATTCCCCGCCTCTGATTCCCCAGCTCTGATTCCCCGCCTCTGATTTTCCTTGTTTGATTCCCTGCCTCTGATTCCCGGCCTCTGGTTCCCCATCTCTGATTCACCGCCTTTGATTCGCCACCTCTGATTCCCCATATCTGATTCCCCGCCTCTGTTTCCCCGCCTCTGATTCCCCGCCTCTGATTCCCCATATCTCATTCCCCGCCTCTGAATCCCCATCTCTGATTCCCGGACTCTGATTCCCCACCTCTGATTCCCCAGCTCTGATTCCCCGCCTCTGATTCCCCGCATCTGATTCCCTGCATCTGATTCCAAGCCTCTGATTCCCTGCCTCTAATTCCCAACCTCTGATTCCCCACCTCTGATTCCCCATATCTGATTCCCAGCCTCTGTTTCCCCGCCTCTGATTCCCTGCCTCTGTTTCCCCATATCTGATTCCCGGCCTCTGATTCCCCGCCTCTGATTCCCCGCCTCTGATTCCCTGCCTCTGATTCCCCATCTCCGATTCCGCACATCTGATTCCCTGCCTCTGATTCCCCGCCTCTGATTCCCCGCCTCTGATTCCCTGCCTCTGATTCCCAACCTCTGATTCCCCACCTCTGATTCCCCGTGTTTGATTCCCCGCCTCTGTTTCCCCGCCCCTGATTCCCCGCCTCTGATTCCCCAACTCTAATTCCCCGCCTCTGATTCCCCATATCTGATTCCCCGCCTCTGTTTCCCCGCCTCTGATTCCCCGCCCCTGTTTCCCCATATCTGATTCCCTGTCTCTGATTCCCCAAGTTTGATTCCCAGCCTCTGATTCCCCAGCTCTGATACCACGCCTCTGATTCCCCGTGTTTGATTCCCTGCCTCTGATTCCCCATCTCTGATTCACCGCCTTTGATTCGCCACCTCTGATTCCACATATCTGATTCCCCACCTCTGTTTCCCCGCCTCTGATTCCCCGCCTCTGATTCTCCATATCTCATTCCCCGCCTCTGAATCCCCATCTCTGATTCCCGGACTCTGATTCCCCACCTCTGATTCCCGGCCTCTTATTCCCAGCATCTGATTCCCGGCCTCTGATTCCCCGCTTCTGATTCTGATTCCCTGCCTCTGATTCCCCATCTCTGATTCCGCACATCTGATTCCCTGCCTCTGATTCCCCACCTCTGATTCAACATATCTGATTTCCCGCCTCTGTTTCCCCGCCTCTGATTCCCCGCCTCTGTTTCCCCATATCTAATTCCCAACCTCTGATGCCCCAACTCTGATTCCCTGCCTCTGATTCCCCGCGTTCTATTCCCTGCCTCTGATTCCCCGCCTGTGATTCCCCATCTCTGATTCACCACCTCTGATTCCCCACCTCTGATTCCCCATATCTAATTCCCCGCCTCTGTTTGCCCGCCTCTGATTCCCCGCCTCTGTTTCCCCATATCTGATTCCCCGCCTCTGAATCCCCAACTCTGATTCCCTGCCTCTGATTCCCCAGCTCTGATTCCCCGCCTTTCATTCCCCCGTCTGATTCCCAGCCTCTGAAACCCCGTGTCTGATTCACAGCCTCTGATTCCCCACCTCTGATTCCCCATCTCTGATTCCGCACATCTGATTCCCTGCCTCTGATTCCCCGACTCTGATCCCCACCTCTGATTCCCCAGCTCTGATTCCCCGCCTCTGATTCCCCAACTCTGATTCCCCGCCTCTGATTCCCCAGCTCTGATTCCCCGCCTCTGATTCCCCGTGTTTGATTCCCTGCCTCTGATTCCCCGCCTCTGATTCCCCATCTCTGATTCATCGCCTTTGATTCGCCACCTCTGATTCCCCATATCTGATTCCTCGCCTCTGTTTCCCCGCCTCTGATTCCCCGCCTCTGATTCCCCATATCTCATTCCCCGCCTCTGAATCCCCATCTCTAATTCCCGGACTCTGATTCCCCACCTCTGATTCCCGGCCTCTTATTCCCGGCATCTGATTCCGGCCTCTGATTCCCGGCCTCTGATTCCCTGCTTCTGATTCCCCATCTCTGATTCCGCAAATCTAATTCCCTGCCTCTGATTCCCCACCTCTGATTCCCCATATCTGATTCCCCGCCTCTGTTTCCCGGCCTCTGATTCCCCGCTTCTGATTCTGATTCCCTGCCTCTGATTCCCCATCTCTGATTCCGCACATCTGATTCCCTGCCTCTGATTCCCCACCTCTGATTCCCCATATCTGATTTCCCGCCTCTGTTTCCCCGCCTCTGATTCCCCGCCTCTGTTTCCCCATATCTAATTCCCAACCTCTGATGCCCCAACTCTGATTCCCTGCCTCTGATTCCCCGCCTCTGATTCAACATCTCTGATTCACCACCTCTGATTCCCCGCATCTGATTTCCCGCCTCTGATTCCCCATCTCTGATTCCCCATCTCTGATTCCCCAATTCTGATTCCCCGCCTCTGATTCCCCGTGTTTGATTCCCTGCCTCTGATTCCCGGCCTCTGATTCCCCATCTCTGATTCACCGCCTTTGATTCGCCACCTCTGATTCCCCATATCTGATTCCCCGCCTCTGTTTCACCGCCTCTGATTCCCCGCCTCTGATTTCCCATATCTCATTCCCCGCCTCTGAATCCCCATCTCTGATTCCCGGACTCTGATTCCCCACCTCTGATTCCCGGCCTCTTATTCCCTGCTTCTGATTCTGATTCCCTGCCTTTGATTCCCCATCTCTGATTCCGCACATCTGATTCCCTGCCTCTGATTCCCCATCTCTGATTCCCCATATCTGATTCCCCGCCTCTGTTTCCCCGCCTCTGATTCCCCGCCTCTGTTTCCCAATATCTAAGTCCCCGCCTCTGATTCCCCAACTCTGATTCCCCACCTCTGATTCCCCAGCTCTGATTCCCCGCCTCTGATTCCCCGCATCTGATTCCCTGCATCTGATTCCAAGCCTCTGATTCCCTGCCTCTGATTCCCAACCTCTGATTCCCCACCTCTGATTCCCCATATCTGATTCCCAGCCTCTGTTTCCCCGCCTCTGATTCCCTGCCTCTGTTTCCCCATATTTGATTCCCGGCCTCTGATTCCCAGCCTCTGATTCCCCGCCTCTGATTCCCTGCCTCTGATTCCCCATCTCCGATTCCGCACATCTGATTCACTGCCTCTGATTCCCCGCCTCTGATTCCCCGCCTCTGATTCCCTGCCTCTGATTCCCAACCTCTGATTCCCCACCTCTGATTCCCCGTGTTTGATTCCCCGCCTCTGTTTCCCCGCCTCTGATTCCCCGCCTCTGATTCCCCAACTCTAATTCCCCGCCTCTGATTCCCCATATCTGATTCCCCGCCTCTGTTTCCCCGCCTCTGATTCCCCGCCCCTGTTTCCCCATATCTGATTCCCAGCCTCTGATTCCCCAACTTTGATTCCCAGCCTCTGATTCCCCGCCTCTGATTCACCGCCTCTGATTCCCCAACTCTAATTCCCCGCCTCTGATTCCCCATATCTGATTCCCCGCCTCTGTTTCCCCGCCTCTGATTCCCCGCCCCTGTTTCCCCATATCTGATTCCCTGCCTCTGATTCCCCAACTTTGATTCCCCGCCTCTGATTCCCCGTGTTTGATTCCCTGCCTCTGATTCCCCGCCTCTGAGTCACCATCTCTGATTCATCGCCTTTGATTCGCCACCTCTGATTCCCCATATCTGATTCCTCGCCTCTGTTTCCCCGCCTCTGATTCCCCGCCTCTGATTCCCCATATCTCATTCCCCGCCTCTGATTCCCCATCTCTGATTCCCGGACTCTGATTCCCCACCTCTGATTCCCGGCCTCTTATTCCCGGCATCTGATTCCGGCCTCTGATTCCCGTCCTCTGATTCCCTGCTTCTGATTCCCCATCTCTGATTCCGCAAATCTAATTCCCTGCCTCTGATTCCCCACCTCTGATTCCCCATATCTGATTCCCCGCCTCTGTTTCCCGGCCTCTGATTCCCCGCTTCTGATTCTGATTCCCTGCCTCTGATTCCCCATCTCTGATTCCGCACATCTGATTCCCTGCCTCTGATTCCCCACCTCTGATTCCCCATATCTGATTTCCCGCCTCTGTTTCCCCGCCTGTGATTCCCCGCCTCTGTTTCCCCATATCTAATTCCAAACCTCTGATGCCCCAACTCTGATTCCCTGCCTCTGATTCCCCGCCTCTGATTCAACATCTCTGATTCACCACCTCTGATTCCCCGCGTCTGATTCCCCGCCTCTGATTCCCCATCTCTGATTCCCCATCTCTGATTCCCCAATTCTAATTCTCCGCCTCTGATTCCCCGTGTTTGATTCCCTGCCTCTGATTCCCGGCCTCTGATTCCCCATCTCTGATTCACCGCCTTTGATTCGCCACCTCTGATTCCCCATATCTGATTCCCCGCCTCTGTTTCACCGCCTCTGATTCCCCGCCTCTGATTCCCCATATCTCATTCCCCGCCTCTGAATCCCCATCTCTGATTCCCGGACTCAGATTCCCCACCTCTGATTCCCGGCCTCTTATTCCCGGCATCTGATTCCGGCCTCTGATTCCCGGCCTCTGATTCCCTGCTTCTGATTCTGATTCCCTGCCTTTGATTCCCCATCTCTGATTCCCCGCCTCTGTTTCCCCGCCTCTGATTCCCCGCCTCTGTTTCCCAATATCTAAGTCCCCGCCTCTGATTCCCCAACTCTGATTCCCCACCTCTGATTCTCCAGCTCTGATTCCCCGCCTCTTATTCCCAGCATCTGATTCCAGGCCTCTGATTCCCGGCCTCTGACTCCCCGCTTCTGATTCTGATTCCCTGCCTCTGATTCCCCATCTCTGATTCCGCACATCTGATTACCTGCCTCTGATTCCCCACCTCTGATTCCCCATATCTGATTCCCCGCCTCTGTTTCCACGCCTCTGATTCCCCGCCTCTGTTTCCCCATATCTAATTCCCCACCTGTGATGCCCCAATTCTGATTCCCCGCCTCTGATTCCCCAGCTCTGATTCCCCGCCTCTGATTCCCCGCATCCGATTCCCCATATCTGATTCCCCGCCTCTGTTTCCCCGCCCCTGATTCCCCGCCTCTGTTTCCCCATATCTGATTCCCCGCCTCTGATTCCCAACTATGATTCCCCGCCTCTGATTCCCCAACTCTGATTCCCTGCCTCTGATTCCCCGCTTTCTATTCCCTGCCTCTGATTCCCCGCCTGTGATTCCCCATCTCTGATTCACCACCTCTGATTCCCCACCACTGATTCCCCATATCTAATTCCCCGCCTCTGTTTGCCCGCCTCTGATTCCCCGCCTCTGTTTCCCCATATCTGATTCCCCGCCTCTGAATCCCCAACTCTGATTCGCTGCCTCTGATTCCCCAGCTTCATTCCCCGCCTTTGATTCCCCCCATCTGATTCCCAGCCTCTGAATCCCCGTGTCTGATAACCTGCCTCTGATTCCCCGCCTCTGATTCCCCATCTCAGATTCACCGCCTCTGATTCCCCACCTCTGATTCCCCATCTCTGATTCCGCACATCCGATTCCCTGCCTCTGATTCCCCGACTCTGATTCCCCACCTCTGATTCACCAGCTCTGATTCCTCGCCTCTGATTCCCCAACTCTGATTCCCCGCCTCTGATTCCCCAGCTCTGATTCCCCACCTCTGATTCCCCGTGTTTGATCCCCTGCCTCTGATTCCCCGCCTCTGATTCCCCATCTCTGATTCACCGTCTTTGATTCGCCACCTCTGATTCCCCATATCTGATTCCTCGCCACTGCTTCCCCGCCTCTGATTCCCCGCCTCTGATTCCCCATATCTCATTCCCCGCCTCTGATTCGCCAGCTATGATTCCCCGCCTCTGATTCCCCGCGTCTGATTCCCTGCCTCTGATTCCACATCTCTGATTCACCACCTCTGATTCCCCGCGTCTGATTCCCCGCCTGTGATTCCCCATCTCTGATTCCCCATCTCTGATTCCCCAATTCTGATTCCCCACCTCTGATTCCCCAGCTCTGATTCCTCGCCTCTGATTCACTTCCTCTGATTCCCAACCTCTGATTCCCCACCTATGATTTCCCATATTGATTCCCTGCGTCTGATTCCTCGCCTCTGATTCCCCAACTCTGATTCCCCGCCTCTGATTCCCCAGCTCTGATTCCCCGCCTCTGATTTTCCTTGTTTGATTCCCTGCCTCTGATTCCCGGCCTCTGGTTCCCCATCTCTGATTCACCGCCTTTGATTCGCCACCTCTGATTCCCCATATCTGATTCCCCGCCTCTGTTTCCCCGCCTCTGATTCCCCGCCTCTGATTCCCCATATCTCATTCCCCGCCTCTGAATCCCCATCTCTGATTCCCGGACTCTGATTCCCCACCTCTGATTCCCGGCCTCTTATTCCCGGCATCTGATTCCGGCCTCTGATTCCCGGCCTCTGATTCCCTGCTTCTCATTCTGATTCCCTGCCTCTGATTCCCCATCTCTGATTCCGCACATCTGATTCCCTGCCTCTGATTCCCCGCCTCTGTTTCCCAATATCTAAGTCCCCGCCTCTGATTCCCCAACTCTGATTCCCCACCTCTGATTCCCCAGCTCTGATTCCCCGCCTCTGATTCCCCGCATCTGATTCCCTGCATCTGATTCCAAGCCTCTGAATCCCTGCCTCTGATTCCCAACCTCTGATTCCCCCCCTCTGATTCCCCATATCTGAATCCCCGCCTCTGTTTCCCCGCCTCTGATTCCCCACCTCTGTTTCCCCATATCTGATTCCCGGCCTCTGATTCCCCGCCTCTGATTCTCCGCCTCTGATTCCCTGCCTCTGATTCCCCATCCCCGATTCCGCACATCTGATTCCCTGCCTCTGATTCCCCGCCTCTGATTCCCCGCCTCTGATTCTCCATATCTCATTCCCCGCCTCTGAATCCCCATCTCTGATTCCCGGACTCTGATTCCCCACCTCTGATTCCCGGCCTCTTATTCCCAGCATCTGATTCCCGGCCTCTGATTCCCCGCTTCTGATTCTGATTCCCTGCCTCTGATTCCCCATCTCTGATTCCGCACATCTGATTCCCTGCCTCTGATTCCCCACCTCTGATTCCCCATATCTGATTTCCCGCCTCTGTTTCCCCGCCTCTGATTCCCCGCCTCTGTTTCCCCATATCTAATTCCCAACCTCTGATGCCCCAACTCTGATTCCCCGCCTCTGATTCCCCGCGTTCTATTCCCTGCCTCTGATTCCCCGCCTGTGATTCACCACCTCTGATTCCCCACCTCTGATTCCCCATATCTAATTCCCCGCCTCTGTTTGCCCGCCTCTGATTTCCCGCTTCTGTTTCCCCATATCTGATTCCCCGCCTCTGAATCCCCAACTCTGATTCCCTGCCTCTGATTCCCCAGCTCTGATTCCCCGCCTTTGATTCCCCCGTCTGATTCCCAGCCTCTGAAACCCCGTGTCTGATTCACAGCCTCTGATTCCCCACCTCTGATTCCCCATCTCTGATTCCGCACATCTGATTCCCTGCCTCTGATTCCCCGACTCTGATCCCCACCTCTGATTCCTCAGCTCTGATTCCCCGCCTCTGATTCCCCAACTCTGATTCCCCGCCTCTGATTCCCCAGCTCTGATTCCCCGCCTCTGATTCCCCGTGTTTGATTCCCTGCCTCTGATTCCCCGCCTCTGATTCCCCATCTCTGATTCATCGCCTTTGATTCGCCACCTCTGATTCCCCATATCTGATTCCTCGCCTCTGTTTCCCCGCCTCTGATTCCCCGCCTCTGATTCCCCATATCTCATTCCCCGCCTCTGATTCCCCATCTCTGATTCCCGGACTCTGATTCCCCACCTCTGATTCCCGGCCTCTTATTCCCGGCATCTGATTCCGGCCTCTGATTCACGGCCTCTGATTCCCTGCTTCTGATTCCCCATCTCTGATTCCGCAAATCTAATTCCCTGCCTCTGATTCCCCACCTCTGATTCCCCATATCTGATTCCCCGCCTCTGTTTCCCGGCCTCTGATTCCCCGCTTCTGATTCTGATTCCCTGCCTCTGATTCCCCATCTCTGATTCCGCACATCTGATTCCCTGCCTCTGATTCCCCACCTCTGATTCCCCATATCTGATTTCCCGCCTCTGTTTCCCCGCCTCTGATTCCCCACCTCTGTTTCCCCATATCTAATTCCCAACCTCTGATGCCCCAACTCTGATTCCCTGCCTCTGATTCCCCGCCTCTGATTCAACATCTCTGATTCACCACCTCTGATTCCCCGCGTCTGATTTCCCGCCTCTGATTCCCCATCTCTGATTCCCCATCTCTGATTCCCCAATTCTGATTCCCCGCCTCTGATTCCCCGTGTTTGATTCCCTGCCTCTGATTCCCGGCCTCTGATTCCCCATCTCTGATTCACCGCCTTTGATTCGCCACCTCTGATTCCCCATATCTGATTCCCCGCCTCTGTTTCACCGCCTCTGATTCCCCGCCTCTGATTTCCCATATCTCATTCCCCGCCTCTGAATCCCCATCTCTGATTCCCGGACTCTGATTCCCCACCTCTGATTCCCGGCCTCTTATTCCCGGCATCTGATTCCGGCCTCTGATTCCCGGCCTCTGATTCCCTGCTTCTGATTCTGATTCCCTGCCTTTGATTCCCCATCTCTGATTCCGCACATCTGATTCCCTGCCTCTGATTCCCCATCTCTGATTCCCCATATCTGATTACCCGCCTCTTTTTCCCCGCCTCTGATTCCCCGCCTCTGTTTCCCAATATCTAAGTCCCAGCCTCTGATTCCCCAACTCTGATTCCCCACCTCTGATTCCCCAGCTCTGATTCCCCGCCTCTGATTCCCCGCATCTGATTCCCTGCATCTGATTCCAAGCCTCTGAATCCCTGCCTCTGATTCCCAACCTCTGATTCCCCCCCTCTGATTCCCCATATCTGAATCCCCGCCTCTGTTTCCCCGCCTCTGATTCCCCACCTCTGTTTCCCCATATCTGATTCCCGGCCTCTGATTCCCCGCCTCTGATTCTCCGCCTCTGATTCCCTGCCTCTGATTCCCCATCCCCGATTCCGCACATCTGATTCCCTGCCTCTGATTCCCCGCCTCTGATTCCCCGCCTCTGATTCTCCATATCTCATTCCCCGCCTCTGAATCCCCATCTCTGATTCCCGGACTCTGATTCCCCACCTCTGATTCCCGGCCTCTTATTCCCAGCATCTGATTCCCGGCCTCTGATTCCCCGCTTCTGATTCTGATTCCCTGCCTCTGATTCCCCATCTCTGATTCCGCACATCTGATTCCCTGCCTCTGATTCCCCACCTCTGATTCCCCATATCTGATTTCCCGCCTCTGTTTCCCCGCCTCTGATTCCCCGCCTCTGTTTCCCCATATCTAATTCCCAACCTCTGATGCCCCAACTCTGATTCCCCGCCTCTGATTCCCCGCGTTCTATTCCCTGCCTCTGATTCCCCGCCTGTGATTCACCACCTCTGATTCCCCACCTCTGATTCCCCATATCTAATTCCCCGCCTCTGTTTGCCCGCCTCTGATTTCCCGCTTCTGTTTCCCCATATCTGATTCCCCGCCTCTGAATCCCCAACTCTGATTCCCTGCCTCTGATTCCCCAGCTCTGATTCCCCGCCTTTGATTCCCCCGTCTGATTCCCAGCCTCTGAAACCCCGTGTCTGATTCACAGCCTCTGATTCCCCACCTCTGATTCCCCATCTCTGATTCCGCACATCTGATTCCCTGCCTCTGATTCCCCGACTCTGATCCCCACCTCTGATTCCCCAGCTCTGATTCCCCGCCTCTGATTCCCCAACTCTGATTCCCCGCCTCTGATTCCCCAGCTCTGATTCCCCGCCTCTGATTCCCCGTGTTTGATTCCCTGCCTCTGATTCCCCGCCTCTGATTCCCCATCTCTGATTCATCGCCTTTGATTCGCCACCTCTGATTCCCCATATCTGATTCCTCGCCTCTGTTTCCCCGCCTCTGATTCCCCGCCTCTGATTCCCCATATCTCATTCCCCGCCTCTGATTCCCCATCTCTGATTCCCGGACTCTGATTCCCCACCTCTGATTCCCGGCCTCTTATTCCCGGCATCTGATTCCGGCCTCTCATTCCCGGCCTCTGATTCCCTGCTTCTGATTCCCCATCTCTGATTCCGCAAATCTAATTCCCTGCCTCTGATTCCCCACCTCTGATTCCCCATATCTGATTCCCCGCCTCTGTTTCCCGGCCTCTGATTCCCCGCTTCTGATTCTGATTCCCTGCCTCTGATTCCCCATCTCTGATTCCGCACATCTGATTCCCTGCCTCTGATTCCCCGCCTCTGATTCCCCGCCTCTGATTCCCTGCCTCTGATTCCCAACCTCTGATTCCCCACCTCTGATTCCCCGTGTTTGATTCCCCGCCTCTGTTTCCCCGCCTCTGATTCCCCGCCTCTGATTCCCCAACTCTAACTCCCCGCCTCTGATTCCCCATATCTGATTCCCCGCCTCTGTTTCCCCGCCTCTGATTCCCCGCCCCTGTTTCCCCATATCTGATTCCCTGCCTCTGATTCCCCAACTTTGATTCCCAGCCTCTGATTCCCCAGCTCTGATACCACGCCTCTGATTCCCCGTGTTTGATTCCCTGCCTCTGATTCCCCGCCTCTGATTCCCCAGCTCTGATTCCCCGCCTCTGATTCCCCGTGTTTGATTCCCTGCCTCTGATTCCCCGCCTCTGATTCCCCATCTCTGATTCATCGCCTTTGATTCACAACCTCTGATTCCCCATATCTGATTCCTCGCCTCTGTTTCCCCGCCTCTGATTCCCCGCCTCTGATTCCCCATATCTCATTCCCCGCCTCTGATTCCCCATCTCTGATTCCCGGACTCTGATTCCCCACCTCTGATTCCCGGCCTCTTATTCCCGGCATCTGATTCCGGCCTCTGATTCCCGGCCTCTGATTCCCTGCTTCTGATTCCCCATCTCTGATTCCGCAAATCTAATTCCCTGCCTCTGATTCCCCACCTCTGATTCCCCATATCTGATTCCCCGCCTCTGTTTCCCGGCCTCTGATTCCCCGCTTCTGATTCTGATTCCCTGCCTCTGATTCCCAATCTCTGATTCCGCACATCTGATTCCCTGCCTCTGATTCCCCACCTCTGATTCCCCATATCTGATTTCCCGCCTCTGTTTCCCCGCCTCTGATTCCCCGCCTCTGATTCAACATCTCTGATTCACCACCTCTGATTCCCCGCGTCTGATTCCCCGCCTCTGATTCCCCATCTCTGATTCCCCATCTCTGATTTCCCAATTCTGATTCTCCGCCTCTGATTCCCCGTGTTTGATTCCCTGCCTCTGATTCCCGGCCTCTGATTCCCCATCTCTGATTCACCGCCTTTGATTCGCCACCTCTGATTCCCCATATCTGATTCCCCGCCTCTGTTTCACCGCCTCTGATTCCCCGCCTCTGATTCCCCATATCTCATTCCCTGCCTCTGAATCCCCATCTCTGATTCCCGGACTCTGATTCCCCACCTCTGATTCCCGGCCTCTTATTCCCGGCATCTGATTCCGGCCTCTCATTCCCGGCCTCTGATTCCCTGCTTCTGATTCCCCATCTCTGATTCCGCAAATCTAATTCCCTGCCTCTGATTCCCCACCTCTGATTCCCCATATCTGATTCCCCGCCTCTGTTTCCCGGCCTCTGATTCCCCGCTTCTGATTCTGATTCCCTGCCTCTGATTCCCCATCTCTGATTCCGCACATCTGATTCCCTGCCTCTGATTCCCCACCTCTGATTCCCCATATCTGATTTCCCGCCTCTGTTTCCCCGCCTCTGATTCCCCACCTCTGTTTCCCCATATCTAATTCCCAACCTCTGATGCCCCAACTCTGATTCCCTGCCTCTGATTCCCCGCCTCTGATTCAACATCTCTGATTCACCACCTCTGATTCCCCGCGTCTGATTTCCCGCCTCTGATTCCCCATCTCTGATTCCCCATCTCTGATTCCCCAATTCTGATTCCCCGCCTCTGATTCCCCGTGTTTGATTCCCTGCCTCTGATTCCCGGCCTCTGATTCCCCATCTCTGATTCACCGCCTTTGATTCGCCACCTCTGATTCCCCATATCTGATTCCCCGCCTCTGTTTCACCGCCTCTGATTCCCCGCCTCTGATTTCCCATATCTCATTCCCCGCCTCTGAATCCCCATCTCTGATTCCCGGACTCTGATTCCCCACCTCTGATTCCCGGCCTCTTATTCCCGGCATCTGATTCCGGCCTCTGATTCCCGGCCTCTGATTCCCTGCTTCTGATTCTGATTCCCTGCCTTTGATTCCCCATCTCTGATTCCGCACATCTGATTCCCTGCCTCTGATTCCCCATCTCTGATTCCCCATATCTGATTACCCGCCTCTTTTTCCCCGCCTCTGATTCCCCGCCTCTGTTTCCCAATATCTAAGTCCCAGCCTCTGATTCCCCAACTCTGATTCCCCACCTCTGATTCCCCAGCTCTGATTCCCCGCCTCTGATTCCCCGCATCTGATTCCCTGCATCTGATTCCAAGCCTCTGATTCCCTGCCTCTGATTCCCAACCTCTGATTCCCCACCTCTGATTCCCCATATCTGATTCCCAGCCTCTGTTTCCCCGCCTCTGATTCCCTGCCTCTGTTTCCCCATATCTGATTCCCGGCCTCTGATTCCCCGCCTCTGATTCCCCGCCTCTGATTCCCTGCCTCTGATTCCCCATCTCCGATTCCGCACATCTGATTCCCTGCCTCTGATTCCCCGCCTCTGATTCCCCGCCTCTGATTCCCTGCCTCTGATTCCCAACCTCTGATTCCCCACCTCTGATTCCCCGTGTTTGATTCCCCGCCTCTGTTTCCCCGCCTCTGATTCCCCGCCTCTGATTCCCCAACTCTAACTCCCCGCCTCTGATTCCCCATATCTGATTCCCCGCCTCTGTTTCCCCGCCTCTGATTCCCCGCCCCTGTTTCCCCATATCTGATTCCCTGCCTCTGATTCCCCAACTTTGATTCCCAGCCTCTGATTCCCCAGCTCTGATACCACGCCTCTGATTCCCCGTGTTTGATTCCCTGCCTCTGATTCCCCGCCTCTGATTCCCCAGCTCTGATTCCCCGCCTCTGATTCCCCGTGTTTGATTCCCTGCCTCTGATTCCCCGCCTCTGATTCCCCATCTCTGATTCATCGCCTTTGATTCACAACCTCTGATTCCCCATATCTGATTCCTCGCCTCTGTTTCCCCGCCTCTGATTCCCCGCCTCTGATTCCCCATATCTCATTCCCCGCCTCTGATTCCCCATCTCTGATTCCCGGACTCTGATTCCCCACCTCTGATTCCCGGCCTCTTATTCCCGGCATCTGATTCCGGCCTCTGATTCCCGGCCTCTGATTCCCTGCTTCTGATTCCCCATCTCTGATTCCGCAAATCTAATTCCCTGCCTCTGATTCCCCACCTCTGATTCCCCATATCTGATTCCCCGCCTCTGTTTCCCGGCCTCTGATTCCCCGCTTCTGATTCTGATTCCCTGCCTCTGATTCCCAATCTCTGATTCCGCACATCTGATTCCCTGCCTCTGATTCCCCACCTCTGATTCCCCATATCTGATTTCCCGCCTCTGTTTCCCCGCCTCTGATTCCCCGCCTCTGATTCAACATCTCTGATTCACCACCTCTGATTCCCCGCGTCTGATTCCCCGCCTCTGATTCCCCATCTCTGATTCCCCATCTCTGATTTCCCAATTCTGATTCTCCGCCTCTGATTCCCCGTGTTTGATTCCCTGCCTCTGATTCCCGGCCTCTGATTCCCCATCTCTGATTCACCGCCTTTGATTCGCCACCTCTGATTCCCCATATCTGATTCCCCGCCTCTGTTTCACCGCCTCTGATTCCCCGCCTCTGATTCCCCATATCTCATTCCCTGCCTCTGAATCCCCATCTCTGATTCCCGGACTCTGATTCCCCACCTCTGATTCCCGGCCTCTTATTCCCGGCATCTGATTCCGGCCTCTCATTCCCGGCCTCTGATTCCCTGCTTCTGATTCTGATTCCCTGCCTTTGATTCCCCATCTCTGATTCCCCGCCTCTGTTTCCCCGCCTCTGATTCCCCGCCTCTGTTTCCCAATATCTAAGTCCCCGCCTCTGATTCCCCAACTCTGATTCCCCACCTCTGATTCCCCAGCTCTGATTCCCCGCCTCTGATTCCCCGCATCTGATTCCCTGCATCTGATTCCAAGCCTCTGATTCCCCGCCTCTGATTCCCAACCTCTGATTCCCCACCTCTGATTCCCCATATCTGATTTCCAGCCTCTGTTTCCCCGCCTCTGATTCCCTGCCTCTGTTTCCCCATATCTGATTCCCGGCCTCTGATTCCCCGCCTCTGATTCCCCGCCTCTGATTCCCTGCCTCTGATTCCCCATCTCCGATTCCGCACATCTGATTCCCTGCCTCTGATTCCCCGCCTCTGATTCCCCGCCTCTGATTCCCTGCCTCTGATTCCCAACCTCTGATTCCCCACCTCTGATTCCCCGTGTTTGATTCCCCGCCTCTGTTTCCCCGCCTCTGATTCCCCGCCTCTGATTCCCCAACTCTAATTCCCCGCCTCTGATTCCCCATATCTGATTCCCCGCCTCTGTTTCCCCGCCTCTGATTCCCCTCCCCTGTTTCCCCATATCTGATTCCCTGCCTCTGATTCCCCAACTTTGATTCCCAGCCTCTGATTCCCCAGCTCTGATACCACGCCTCTGATTCCCCGTGTTTGATTCCCTGCCTCTGATTCCCCGCCTCTGATTCCCCATCTCTGATTCACCGCCTTTGATTCGCCACCTCTGATTCCCCATATCTGATTCCCCACCTCTGTTTCCCCGCCTCTGATTCCCCGCCTCTGATTCTCCATATCTCATTCCCCGCCTCTGAATCCCCATCACTGATTCCCGTACTCTGATTCCCCACCTCTGATTCCCGGCCTCTTATTCCCAGCATCTGATTCCAGGCCTCTGATTCCCGGCCTCTGACTCCCCGCTTCTGATACTGATTCCCTGCCTCTGATTCCCCATCTCTGATTCCGCACATCTGATTACCTGCCTCTGATTCCCCACCTCTGATTCCCCATATCTGATTCCCCGCCTCTGTTTCCACGCCTCTGATTCCCCGCCTCTGTTTCCCCATATCTAATTCCCCACCTCTGATGCCCCAACTCTGATTCCCCGCCTCTGATTCCCCAGCTCTGATTCCCCGCCTCTGATTCCCCGCCTCTGATTCAACATCTCTGATTCACCACCTCTGATTCGCCACCTCTGATTCCCCATATCTGATTCCCCGCCTCTGTTTCACCGCCTCTGATTCCCCGCCTCTGATTTCCCATATCTCATTCCCCGCCTCTGAATCCCCATCTCTGATTCCCGGACTCTGATTCCCCACCTCTGATTCCCGGCCTCTTATTCCCTGCTTCTGATTCTGATTCCCTGCCTTTGATTCCCCATCTCTGATTCCGCACATCTGATTCCCTGCCTCTGATTCCCCATCTCTGATTCCCCATATCTGATTCCCCGCCTCTGTTTCCCCGCCTCTGATTCCCCGCCTCTGTTTCCCAATATCTAAGTCCCCGCCTCTGATTCCCCAACTCTGATTCCCCACCTCTGATTCCCCAGCTCTGATTCCCCGCCTCTGATTCCCCGCATCTGATTCCCTGCATCTGATTCCAAGCCTCTGATTCCCTGCCTCTGATTCCCAACCTCTGATTCCCCACCTCTGATTCCCCATATCTGATTCCCAGCCTCTGTTTCCCCGCCTCTGATTCCCTGCCTCTGTTTCCCCATATTTGATTCCCGGCCTCTGATTCCCAGCCTCTGATTCCCCGCCTCTGATTCCCTGCCTCTGATTCCCCATCTCCGATTCCGCACATCTGATTCACTGCCTCTGATTCCCCGCCTCTGATTCCCCGCCTCTGATTCCCTGCCTCTGATTCCCAACCTCTGATTCCCCACCTCTGATTCCCCGTGTTTGATTCCCCGCCTCTGTTTCCCCGCCTCTGATTCCCCGCCTCTGATTCCCCAACTCTAATTCCCCGCCTCTGATTCCCCATATCTGATTCCCCGCCTCTGTTTCCCCGCCTCTGATTCCCCGCCCCTGTTTCCCCATATCTGATTCCCTGCCTCTGATTCCCCAACTTTGATTCCCAGCCTCTGATTCCCCGCCTCTGATTCCCCGCCTCTGATTCCCCAACTCTAATTCCCCGCCTCTGATTCCCCATATCTGATTCCCCGCCTCTGTTTCCCCGCCTCTGATTCCCCGCCCCTGTTTCCCCATATCTGATTCCCTGCCTCTGATTCCCCAACTTTGATTCCCCGCCTCTGATTCCCCGTGTTTGATTCCCTGCCTCTGATTCCCCGCCTCTGAGTCACCATCTCTGATTCATCGCCTTTGATTCGCCACCTCTGATTCCCCATATCTGATTCCTCGCCTCTGTTTCCCCGCCTCTGATTCCCCGCCTCTGATTCCCCATATCTCATTCCCCGCCTCTGATTCCCCATCTCTGATTCCCGGACTCTGATTCCCCACCTCTGATTCCCGGCCTCTTATTCCCGGCATCTGATTCCGGCCTCTGATTCCCGTCCTCTGATTCCCTGCTTCTGATTCCCCATCTCTGATTCCGCAAATCTAATTCCCTGCCTCTGATTCCCCACCTCTGATTCCCCATATCTGATTCCCCGCCTCTGTTTCCCGGCCTCTGATTCCCCGCTTCTGATTCTGATTCCCTGCCTCTGATTCCCCATCTCTGATTCCGCACATCTGATTCCCTGCCTCTGATTCCCCACCTCTGATTCCCCATATCTGATTTCCCGCCTCTGTTTCCCCGCCTGTGATTCCCCGCCTCTGTTTCCCCATATCTAATTCCAAACCTCTGATGCCCCAACTCTGATTCCCTGCCTCTGATTCCCCGCCTCTGATTCAACATCTCTGATTCACCACCTCTGATTCCCCGCGTCTGATTCCCCGCCTTTGATTCCCCATCTCTGATTCCCCATCTCTGATTCCCCAATTCTAATTCTCCGCCTCTGATTCCCCGTGTTTGATTCCCTGCCTCTGATTCCCGGCCTCTGATTCCCCATCTCTGATTCACCGCCTTTGATTCGCCACCTCTGATTCCCCATATCTGATTCCCCGCCTCTGTTTCACCGCCTCTGATTCCCCGCCTCTGATTCCCCATATCTCATTCCCCGCCTCTGAATCCCCATCTCTGATTCCCGGACTCAGATTCCCCACCTCTGATTCCCGGCCTCTTATTCCCGGCATCTGATTCCGGCCTCTGATTCCCGGCCTCTGATTCCCTGCTTCTGATTCTGATTCCCTGCCTTTGATTCCCCATCTCTGATTCCCCGCCTCTGTTTCCCCGCCTCTGATTCCCCGCCTCTGTTTCCCAATATCTAAGTCCCCGCCTCTGATTCCCCAACTCTGATTCCCCACCTCTGATTCCCCAGCTCTGATTCCCCGCCTCTTATTCCCAGCATCTGATTCCAGGCCTCTGATTCCCGGCCTCTGACTCCCCGCTTCTGATTCTGATTCCCTGCCTCTGATTCCCCATCTCTGATTCCGCACATCTGATTACCTGCCTCTGATTCCCCACCTCTGATTCCCCATATCTGATTCCCCGCCTCTGTTTCCACGCCTCTGATTCCCCGCCTCTGTTTCCCCATATCTAATTCCCCACCTGTGATGCCCCAATTCTGATTCCCCGCCTCTGATTCCCCAGCTCTGATTCCCCGCCTCTGATTCCCCGCATCCGATTCCCCATATCTGATTCCCCGCCTCTGTTTCCCCGCCCCTGATTCCCCGCCTCTGTTTCCCCATATCTGATTCCCCGCCTCTGATTCCCAACTATGATTCCCCGCCTCTGATTCCCCAACTCTGATTCCCTGCCTCTGATTCCCCGCTTTCTATTCCCTGCCTCTGATTCCCCGCCTGTGATTCCCCATCTCTGATTCACCACCTCTGATTCCCCACCACTGATTCCCCATATCTAATTCCCCGCCTCTGTTTGCCCGCCTCTGATTCCCCGCCTCTGTTTCCCCATATCTGATTCCCCGCCTCTGAATCCCCAACTCTGATTCGCTGCCTCTGATTCCCCAGCTTCATTCCCCGCCTTTGATTCCCCCCATCTGATTCCCAGCCTCTGAATCCCCGTGTCTGATAACCTGCCTCTGATTCCCCGCCTCTGATTCCCCATCTCAGATTCACCGCCTCTGATTCCCCACCTCTGATTCCCCATCTCTGATTCCGCACATCCGATTCCCTGCCTCTGATTCCCCGACTCTGATTCCCCACCTCTGATTCACCAGCTCTGATTCCTCGCCTCTGATTCCCCAACTCTGATTCCCCGCCTCTGATTCCCCAGCTCTGATTCCCCACCTCTGATTCCCCGTGTTTGATCCCCTGCCTCTGATTCCCCGCCTCTGATTCCCCATCTCTGATTCACCGTCTTTGATTCGCCACCTCTGATTCCCCATATCTGATTCCTCGCCACTGCTTCCCCGCCTCTGATTCCCCGCCTCTGATTCCCCATATCTCATTCCCCGCCTCTGATTCGCCAGCTATGATTCCCCGCCTCTGATTCCCCGCGTCTGATTCCCTGCCTCTGATTCCACGCCTCTGATTCCACATCTCTGATTCACCACCTCTGATTCCCCGCGTCTGATTCCCCGCCTCTGATTCCCCATCTCTGATTCCCCATCTCTGATTCCCCAATTCTGATTCCCCACCTCTGATTCCCCAGCTCTGATTCCTCGCCTCTGATTCACTTCCTCTGATTCCCAACCTCTGATTCCCCACCTATGATTTCCCATATTGATTCCCTGCGTCTGATTCCTCGCCTCTGATTCCCCAACTCTGATTCCCCGCCTCTGATTCCCCAGCTCTGATTCCCCGCCTCTGATTTTCCTTGTTTGATTCCCTGCCTCTGATTCCCGGCCTCTGGTTCCCCATCTCTGATTCACCGCCTTTGATTCGCCACCTCTGATTCCCCATATCTGATTCCCCGCCTCTGTTTCCCCGCCTCTGATTCCCCGCCTCTGATTCCCCATATCTCATTCCCCGCCTCTGAATCCCCATCTCTGATTCCCGGACTCTGATTCCCCACCTCTGATTCCCGGCCTCTTATTCCCGGCATCTGATTCCGGCCTCTGATTCCCGGCCTCTGATTCCCTGCTTCTCATTCTGATTCCCTGCCTCTGATTCCCCATCTCTGATTCCGCACATCTGATTCCCTGCCTCTGATTCCCCGCCTCTGTTTCCCAATATCTAAGTCCCCGCATCTGATTCCCCAACTCTGATTCCCCACCTCTGATTCCCCAGCTCTGATTCCCCGCCTCTGATTCCCCGCATCTGATTCCCTGCATCTGATTCCAAGCCTCTGAATCCCTGCCTCTGATTCCCAACCTCTGATTCCCCCCCTCTGATTCCCCATATCTGAATCCCCGCCTCTGTTTCCCCGCCTCTGATTCCCCACCTCTGTTTCCCCATATCTGATTCGCGGCCTCTGATTCCCCGCCTCTGATTCTCCGCCTCTGATTCCCTGCCTCTGATTCCCCATCCCCGATTCCGCACATCTGATTCCCTGCCTCTGATTCCCCGCCTCTGATTCCCCGCCTCTGATTCTCCATATCTCATTCCCCGCCTCTGAATCCCCATCTCTGATTCCCGGACTCTGATTCCCCACCTCTGATTCCCGGCCTCTTATTCCCAGCATCTGATTCCCGGCCTCTGATTCCCCGCTTCTGATTCTGATTCCCTGCCTCTGATTCCCCATCTCTGATTCCGCACATCTGATTCCCTGCCTCTGATTCCCCACCTCTGATTCCCCATATCTGATTTCCCGCCTCTGTTTCCCCGCCTCTGATTCCCCGCCTCTGTTTCCCCATATCTAATTCCCAACCTCTGATGCCCCAACTCTGATTCCCCGCCTCTGATTCCCCGCGTTCTATTCCCTGCCTCTGATTCCCCGCCTGTGATTCACCACCTCTGATTCCCCACCTCTGATTCCCCA
Source organism: Narcine bancroftii (assembly GCF_036971445.1). Classification (NCBI taxonomy): domain Eukaryota; kingdom Metazoa; phylum Chordata; class Chondrichthyes; order Torpediniformes; family Narcinidae; genus Narcine; species Narcine bancroftii. The sequence continues at coordinate 11,569,236 of NW_027211893.1, read as the reverse complement.
TATCTAATTCCCCGCCTCTGTTTGCCCGCCTCTGATTCCCCGCTTCTGTTTCCCCATATCTGATTCCCCGCCTCTGAATCCCCAACTCTGATTCCCTGCCTCTGATTCCCCAGCTCTGATTCCCCGCCTTTGATTCCCCCGTCTGATTCCCAGCCTCTGAAACCCCGTGTCTGATTCACAGCCTCTGATTCCCCACCTCTGATTCCCCATCTCTGATTCCGCACATCTGATTCCCTGCCTCTGATTCCCCGACTCTGATCCCCACCTCTGATTCCCCAGCTCTGATTCCCCGCCTCTGATTCCCCAACTCTGATTCCCCGCCTCTGATTCCCCAGCTCTGATTCCCCGCCTCTGATTCCCCGTGTTTGATTCCCTGCCTCTGATTCCCCGCCTCTGATTCCCCATCTCTGATTCATCGCCTTTGATTCGCCACCTCTGATTCCCCATATCTGATTCCTCGCCTCTGTTTCCCCGCCTCTGATTCCCCGCCTCTGATTCCCCATATCTCATTCCCCGCCTCTGATTCCCCATCTCTGATTCCCGGACTCTGATTCCCCACCTCTGATTCCCGGCCTCTTATTCCCGGCATCTGATTCCGGCCTCTGATTCCCGGCCTCTGATTCCCTGCTTCTGATTCCCCATCTCTGATTCCGCAAATCTAATTCCCTGCCTCTGATTCCCCACCTCTGATTCCCCATATCTGATTCCCCGCCTCTGTTTCACGGCCTCTGATTCCCCGCTTCTGATTCTGATTCCCTGCCTCTGATTCCCCATCTCTGATTCCGCACATCTGATTCCCTGCCTCTGATTCCCCACCTCTGATTCCCCATATCTGATTTCCCGCCTCTGTTTCCCCGCCTCTGATTCCCCACCTCTGTTTCCCCATATCTAATTCCCAACCTCTGATGCCCCAACTCTGATTCCCTGCCTCTGATTCCCCGCCTCTGATTCAACATCTCTGATTCACCACCTCTGATTCCCCGCGTCTGATTTCCCGCCTCTGATTCCCCATCTCTGATTCCCCATCTCTGATTCCCCAATTCTGATTCCCCGCCTCTGATTCCCCGTGTTTGATTCCCTGCCTCTGATTCCCGGCCTCTGATTCCCCATCTCTGATTCACCGCCTTTGATTCGCCACCTCTGATTCCCCATATCTGATTCCCCGCCTCTGTTTCACCGCCTCTGATTCCCCGCCTCTGATTTCCCATATCTCATTCCCCGCCTCTGAATCCCCATCTCTGATTCCCGGACTCTGATTCCCCACCTCTGATTCCCGGCCTCTTATTCCCGGCATCTGATTCCGGCCTCTGATTCCCGGCCTCTGATTCCCTGCTTCTGATTCTGATTCCCTGCCTTTGATTCCCCATCTCTGATTCCGCACATCTGATTCCCTGCCTCTGATTCCCCATCTCTGATTCCCCATATCTGATTACCCGCCTCTTTTTCCCCGCCTCTGATTCCCCGCCTCTGTTTCCCAATATCTAAGTCCCCGCCTCTGATTCCCCAACTCTGATTCCCCACCTCTGATTCCCCAGCTCTGATTCCCCGCCTCTGATTCCCCGCATCTGATTCCCTGCATCTGATTCCAAGCCTCTGATTCCCTGCCTCTGATTCCCAACCTCTGATTCCCCACCTCTGATTCCCCATATCTGATTCCCAGCCTCTGTTTCCCCGCCTCTGATTCCCTGCCTCTGTTTCCCCATATCTGATTCCCGGCCTCTGATTCCCCGCCTCTGATTCCCCGCCTCTGATTCCCTGCCTCTGATTCCCCATCTCCGATTCCGCACATCTGATTCCCTGCCTCTGATTCCCCGCCTCTGATTCCCCGCCTCTGATTCCCTGCCTCTGATTCCCAACCTCTGATTCCCCACCTCTGATTCCCCGTGTTTGATTCCCCGCCTCTGTTTCCCCGCCTCTGATTCCCCGCCTCTGATTCCCCAACTCTAACTCCCCGCCTCTGATTCCCCATATCTGATTCCCCGCCTCTGTTTCCCCGCCTCTGATTCCCCGCCCCTGTTTCCCCATATCTGATTCCCTGCCTCTGATTCCCCAACTTTGATTCCCAGCCTCTGATTCCCCAGCTCTGATACCACGCCTCTGATTCCCCGTGTTTGATTCCCTGCCTCTGATTCCCCGCCTCTGATTCCCCAGCTCTGATTCCCCGCCTCTGATTCCCCGTGTTTGATTCCCTGCCTCTGATTCCCCGCCTCTGATTCCCCATCTCTGATTCATCGCCTTTGATTCACAACCTCTGATTCCCCATATCTGATTCCTCGCCTCTGTTTCCCCGCCTCTGATTCCCCGCCTCTGATTCCCCATATCTCATTCCCCGCCTCTGATTCCCCATCTCTGATTCCCGGACTCTGATTCCCCACCTCTGATTCCCGGCCTCTTATTCCCGGCATCTGATTCCGGCCTCTGATTCCCGGCCTCTGATTCCCTGCTTCTGATTCCCCATCTCTGATTCCGCAAATCTAATTCCCTGCCTCTGATTCCCCACCTCTGATTCCCCATATCTGATTCCCCGCCTCTGTTTCCCGGCCTCTGATTCCCCGCTTCTGATTCTGATTCCCTGCCTCTGATTCCCAATCTCTGATTCCGCACATCTGATTCCCTGCCTCTGATTCCCCACCTCTGATTCCCCATATCTGATTTCCCGCCTCTGTTTCCCCGCCTCTGATTCCCCGCCTCTGATTCAACATCTCTGATTCACCACCTCTGATTCCCCGCGTCTGATTCCCCGCCTCTGATTCCCCATCTCTGATTCCCCATCTCTGATTTCCCAATTCTGATTCTCCGCCTCTGATTCCCCGTGTTTGATTCCCTGCCTCTGATTCCCGGCCTCTGATTCCCCATCTCTGATTCACCGCCTTTGATTCGCCACCTCTGATTCCCCATATCTGATTCCCCGCCTCTGTTTCACCGCCTCTGATTCCCCGCCTCTGATTCCCCATATCTCATTCCCTGCCTCTGAATCCCCATCTCTGATTCCCGGACTCTGATTCCCCACCTCTGATTCCCGGCCTCTTATTCCCGGCATCTGATTCCGGCCTCTGATTCCCGGCCTCTGATTCCCTGCTTCTGATTCTGATTCCCTGCCTTTGATTCCCCATCTCTGATTCCCCGCCTCTGTTTCCCCGCCTCTGATTCCCCGCCTCTGTTTCCCAATATCTAAGTCCCCGCCTCTGATTCCCCAACTCTGATTCCCCACCTCTGATTCCCCAGCTCTGATTCCCCGCCTCTGATTCCCCGCATCTGATTCCCTGCATCTGATTCCAAGCCTCTGATTCCCCGCCTCTGATTCCCAACCTCTGATTCCCCACCTCTGATTCCCCATATCTGATTTCCAGCCTCTGTTTCCCCGCCTCTGATTCCCTGCCTCTGTTTCCCCATATCTGATTCCCGGCCTCTGATTCCCCGCCTCTGATTCCCCGCCTCTGATTCCCTGCCTCTGATTCCCCATCTCCGATTCCGCACATCTGATTCCCTGCCTCTGATTCCCCGCCTCTGATTCCCCGCCTCTGATTCCCTGCCTCTGATTCCCAACCTCTGATTCCCTACCTCTGATTCCCCGTGTTTGATTCCCCGCCTCTGTTTCCCCGCCTCTGATTCCCCGCCTCTGATTCCCCAACTCTAATTCCCCGCCTCTGATTCCCCATATCTGATTCCCCGCCTCTGTTTCCCCGCCTCTGATTCCCCTCCCCTGTTTCCCCATATCTGATTCCCTGCCTCTGATTCCCCAACTTTGATTCCCAGCCTCTGATTCCCCAGCTCTGATACCACGCCTCTGATTCCCCGTGTTTGATTCCCTGCCTCTGATTCCCCGCCTCTGATTCCCCATCTCTGATTCACCGCCTTTGATTCGCCACATCTGATTCCCCATATCTGATTCCCCACCTCTGTTTCCCCGCCTCTGATTCCCCGCCTCTGATTCTCCATATCTCATTCCCCGCCTCTGAATCCCCATCACTGATTCCCGTACTCTGATTCCCCACCTCTGATTCCCGGCCTCTTATTCCCAGCATCTGATTCCAGGCCTCTGATTCCCGGCCTCTGACTCCCCGCTTCTGATACTGATTCCCTGCCTCTGATTCCCCATCTCTGATTCCGCACATCTGATTACCTGCCTCTGATTCCCCACCTCTGATTCCCCATATCTGATTCCCCGCCTCTGTTTCCACGCCTCTGATTCCCCGCCTCTGTTTCCCCATATCTAATTCCCCACCTCTGATGCCCCAACTCTGATTCCCCGCCTCTGATTCCCCAGCTCTGATTCCCCGCCTCTGACTCCCCGCATCCGATTCCCCATATCTGATTCCCCGCCTCTGTTTCCCCGCCCCTGATTCCCCGCCTCTGTTTCCCTATATCTGATTCCCCGCCTCTGATTCCCAACTATGATTCCCCGCCTCTGATTCCCCAGCTCTGATTCCCTGCCTCTGATTCCCCGCGTTCTATTCCCAGCCTCTGATTCCCCGCCTGCGATTCCCCATCTCTGATTCACCACCTCTGATTCCCCACCACTGATTCCCCATATCTAATTCCCCACCTCTGTTTGCCCGCCTCTGATTCCCCGCCTCTGTTTCCCCATATCTGATTCCCCGCCTCTGAATCCCGAACTCTGATTCGCTGCCTCTGATTCCCCAGCTTCATTCCCCGCCTTTGATTCCCTCCGTCTGATTCCCAGCCTCTGAATCCCCGAGTCTGATAACCTGCCTCTGATTCCCCGCCTCTGATTCCCCATCTCAGATTCACCGCCTCTGATTCCCCACCTCTGATTCCCCATCTCTGATTCCGCACATCCGATTCCCTGCCTCTGATTCCCCGACTCTGATTCCCCACCTCTGATTCACCAGCTCTGATTCCTCGCCTCTGATTCCCCAACTCTGATTCCCCGCCTCTGATTCCCCAGCTCTGATTCCCCACCTCTGATTCCCCGTGTTTGATCCCCTGCCTCTGATTCCCCGCCTCTGATTCCCCATCTCTGATTCACCGTCTTTGATTCGCCACCTCTGATTCCCCATATCTGATTCCTCGCCACTGTTTCCCCGCCTCTGATTCCCCGCCTCTGATTCCCCATATCTCATTCCCCGCCTCTGATTCGCCAGATATGATTACCCGCCTCTGATTCCCCGCGTCTGATTCCCTGCCTCTGATTCACCGCCTCTGATTCCACATCTCTGATTCACCACCTCTGATTCCCCGCGTCTGATTCCCCGCCTCTGATTCCCCATCTCTGATTCCCCATCTCTGATTCCCCAATTCTGATTCCCCGCCTCTGATTCCCCAGCTCTGATTCCTCGCCTCTGATTCCCTTCCTCTGATTCCCAACCTCTGATTCCCCACCTCTGATTTCCCATATTGATTCCCTGCGTCTGATTCCCCGCCTCTGATTCCCCAACTCTGATTCCCCGCCTCTGATTCCCCAGCTCTGATTCCCCGCCTCTGATTTTCCGTGTTTGATTCCCTGCCTCTGATTCCCGGCCTCTGATTCCCCATCTCTGATTCACCGCCTTTGATTCGCCACCTCTGATTCCCCATATCTGATTCCCCGCCTCTGTTTCCCCGCCTCTGATTCCCCGCCTCTGATTCCCCATATCTCATTCCCCGCCTCTGAATCCCCATCTCTGATTCCCGGACTCTGATTCCCAACCTCTGATTCCCGGCCTCTTATTCCCGGCATCTGATTCCGGCCTCTGATTCCCGGCCTCTGATTCCCTGCTTCTGATTCTGATTCCCTGCCTCTGATTCCCCATCTCTGAATCCGCACATCTGATTCCCTGCCTCTGATTCCCCGCCTCTGATTCCTTGCCTCTGTTTCCCAATATCTAAGTCCCCGCCTCTGATTCCCCAACTCTGATTCCCCACCTCTGATTCCCCAGCTCTGATTCCCCGCCTCTGATTCCCCGCATCTGATTCCCTGCATCTGATTCCAAGCCTCTGATTCCCTGCCTCTGATTCCCAACCTCTGATTCCCTACCTCTGATTCCCCATATCTGAATCCCCACCTCTGTTTCCCCGCCTCTGATTTCCCACCTCTGTTTCCCCATATCTGATTCCTCGCCTCTGATTCCCTTCCTCTGATTCCCAACCTCTGATTCCCCACCTCTGATTTCCCATATTGATTCCCTGCGTCTGATTCCCCGCCTCTGATTCCCCAACTCTGATTCCCCGCCTCTGATTCCCCAGCTCTGATTCCCCGCCTCTGATTTTCCTTGTTTGATTCCCTGCCTCTGATTCCCGGCCTCTGGTTCCCCATCTCTGATTCACCGCCTTTGATTCGCCACCTCTGATTCCCCATATCTGATTCCCCGCCTCTGTTTCCCCGCCTCTGATTCCCCGCCTCTGATTCCCCATATCTCATTCCCCGCCTCTGAATCCCCATCTCTGATTCCCGGACTCTGATACCCCATCTCTGATTCCCGGCCTCTTATTCCCGGCATCTGATTCCGGCCTCTGATTCCCGGCCTCTGATTCCCTGCTTCTGATTCTGATTCCCTGCCTCTGATTCCCCATCTCTGATTCCGCACATCTGATTCCCTGCCTCTGATTCCCCGCCTCTGTTTCCCAATATCTAAGTCCCCGCCTCTGATTCCCCAACTCTGATTCCCCACCTCTGATTCCCCACCTCTGATTCCCCAGCTCTGATTCCCCGCCTCTGATTCCCCGCATCTGATTCCCTGCATCTGATTCCAAGCCTCTGATTCCCTGCCTCTGATTCCCAACCTCTGATTCCCCCCCCTCTGATTCCCCATATCTGAATCCCCGCCTCTGTTTCCCCGCCTCTGATTCCCCACCTCTGTTTCCCCATATCTGATTCCCGGCCTCTGATTCCCCGCCTCTGATTCCCCGCCTCTGATTCCCTGCCTCTGATTCCCCATCCCCGATTCCGCACATCTGATTCCCTGCCTCTGATTCCCCGCCTCTGATTCCCCGCCTCTGATTCCCTGCCTCTGATTCCCAACCTCTGATTCCCCACCTCTGATTCCCCATATCTGATTCCCCGCCTCTGTTTCCCCGCCTCTGATTCCCCTCCTCTGATTCCCCAACTCTAATTCCCCGCCTCTGATTCCCCAGCTCTGATTCCCCGTGTTTGATTCTCCGCCTCTGATTCCCTGCCTCTGATTCCCAACCTCTGATTCCACACCTCTGATTCCCCATATCTGATTCGCCGCCTCTGTTTCCCCGCCTCTGATTCCCTGCCCCTGTTTCCCCATATCTGATTCCCTGCCTCTGATTCCCCAACTCTGATTCCCTGCCTCTGTTTCCCCGCCTCTGATTCCCCGCCTCTGATTCTCCATATCTCATTCTCAGCCTCTGAATCCCCATCTCTGATTCCCGGACTCTGATTCCCCACCTCTGATTCCCGGCCTCTTATTCCCAGCATCTGATTCCCGGCCTCTGATTCCCCGCTTCTGATTCTGATTCCATGCCTCTGATTCCCCATCTCTGATTCCGCACATCTGATTCCCTGCCTCTGATTCCCCACCTCTGATTCCCCATATCTGATTTCCCGCCTCTGTTTCCCCGCCTCTGATTCCCCGCCTCTGTTTCCCCATATCTAATTCCCAACCTCTGATGCCCCAACTCTGATTCCCTGCCTCTGATTCCCCGCGTTCTATTCCCTGCCTCTGATTCCCCGCCTGTGATTCCCCATCTCTGATTCACCACCTCTGATTCCCCACCTCTGATTCCCCATATCTAATTCCCCGCCTTAGTTTGCCCGCCTCTGATTCCCCGCCTCTGTTTCCCCATATCTGATTCCCCGCCTCTGAATCCCCAACTCTGATTCCCTGCCTCTGATTCCCCAGCTCTGATTCCCCGCCTTTGATTCCCCCGTCTGATTCCCAGCCTCTGAAACCCCGTGTCTGATTCACAGCCTCTGATTCCCCACCTCTGATTCCCCATCTCTGATTCCGCACATCTGATTCCCTGCCTCTGATTCCCCGACTCTGATCCCCACCTCTGATTCCCCAGCTCTGATTCCCCGCCTCTGATTCCCCAACTCTGATTCCCCGCCTCTGATTCCCCAGCTCTGATTCCCCGCCTCTGATTCCCCGTGTTTGATTCCCTGCCTCTTATTCCCCGCCTCTGATTCCCCATCTCTGATTCATCGCCTTTGATTCGCCACCTCTGATTCCCCATATCTGATTCCTCGCCTCTGTTTCCCCGCCTCTGATTCCCCGCCTCTGATTCCCCATATCTCATTCCCCGCCTCTGATTCCCCATCTCTGATTCCTGGACTCTGATTCCCCACCTCTGATTCCCGGCCTCTTATTCCCGGCATCTGATTCCGGCCTCTGATTCCCGGCCTCTGATTCCCTGCTTCTGATTCCCCATCTCTGATTCAGCAAATCTAATTCCCTGCCTCTGATTCCCCACCTCTGATTCCCCATATCTGATTCCCCGCCTCTGTTTCCCGGCCTCTGATTCCCCGCTTCTGATTCTGATTCCCTGCCTCTGATTCCCCATCTCTGATTCTGCACATCTGATTCCCTGCCTCTGATTCCCCACCTCTGATTCCCCATATCTGATTTCCCGCCTCTGTTTCCCCATATCTAATTCCCAACCTCTGATGCCCCAACTCTGATTCCCTGCCTCTGAATCCCCGCCTCTGATTCAACATCTCTGATTCACCACCACTGATTCCCCGCGTCTGATTTCCCGCCTCTGATTCCCCATCTCTGATTCCCCATCTCTGATTCCCCAATTCTGATTCCCCGCCTCTGATTCCCCGTGTTTGATTCCCTGCCTCTGATTCCCGGCCTCTGATTCCCCATCTCTGATTCACCGCCTTTGATTCGCCACCTCTGATTCCCCATATCTGATTCCCCGCCTCTGTTTCACCGCCTCTGATTCCCCGCCTCTGATTTCCCATATCTCATTCCCCGCCTCTGAATCCCCATCTCTGATTCCCGGACTCTGATTCCCCACCTCTGATTCCTGGCCTCTTATTCCCGGCATCTGATTCCGGCCTCTGATTCCCGGCCTCTGATTCCCTGCTTCTGATTCTGATTCCCTGCCTTTGATTCCCCATCTCTGATTCCGCACATCTGATTCCCTGCCTCTGATTCCCCATCTCTGATTCCCCATATCTGATTACCCGCATCTGTTTCCCCTCGTCTGATTCCCCGCCTCTGTTTCCCAATATCTAAGTCCCCGCCTCTGATTCCCCAACTCTGATTCCCCACCTCTGATTCCCCAGCTCTGATTCCCCGCCTCTGATTCCCCGCATCTGATTCCCTGCATCTGATTCCAAGCCTCTGATTCCCTGCCTCTGATTCCCAACCTCTGATTCCCCACCTCTGATACCCCATATCTGATTCCCAGCCTCTGTTTCCCCGCCTCTGATTCCCTGCCTCTGTTTCCCCATATCTGATTCCCGGCCTCTGATTCCCCGCCTCTGATTCCCCACCTCTGATTCCCTGCCTCTGATTCCCCATCTCCGATTCTGCACATCTGATTCCCTGCCTCTGATTCCCCGCCTCTGATTCCCCGCCTCTGATTCCCTGCCTCTGATTCCCAACCTCTGATTCCCCACCTCTGATTCCCCGTGTTTGATTCCCCGCCTCTGTTTCCCCGCCTCTGATTCCCCGCCTCTGATTCCCCAACGCTAATTCCCCGCCTCTGATTCCCCATATCTGATTCCCCGCCTCTGTTTCCCCGCCTCTGATTCCCCGCCCCTGTTTCCCCATATCTGATTCCCTGCCTCTGATTCCCCAACTTTGATTCCCAGCCTCTGATTCCCCAGCTCCGATACCACGCCTCTGATTCCCCGTGTTTGATTCCCTGCCTCTGATTCCCCGCCTCTGATTCCCCAGCTCTGATTCCCCGCCTCTGATTCCCCGTGTTTGATTCCCTGCCTCTGATTCCCCGCCTCTGATTCCCCATCTCTGATTCATCGCCTTTGATTCGCCACCTCTGATTCCCCATATCTGATTCCTCGCCTCTGTTTCCCCGCCTCTGATTCCCCGCCTCTGATTCCCCATATCTCATTCCCCGCCTCTGATTCCCCATCTCTGATTCCCGGACTCTGATTCCCCACCTCTGATTCCCGGCCTCTTATTCCCGGCATCTGATTCCGGCCTCTGATTCCCGGCCTCTGATTCCCTGCTTCTGATTCCCCATCTCTGATTCCGCAAATCTAATTCCCTGCCTCTGATTCCCCACCTCTGATTCCCCATATCTGATTCCCCGCCTCTGTTTCCCGGCCTCTGATTCCCCGCTTCTGATTCTGATTCCCTGCCTCTGATTCCCCATCTCTGATTCCGCACATCTGATTCCCTGCCTCTGATTCCCCACCTCTGATTCCCCATATCTGATTTCCCGCCTCTGTTTCCCCGCCTCTGATTCCCCGCCTCTGTTTCCCCATATCTAATTCCCAACCTCTGATGCCCCAACTCTGATTCCCTGCCTCTGATTCCCCGCCTCTGATTCAACATCTCTGATTCACCACCTCTGATTCCCCGCGTCTGATTCCCCGCCTCTGATTCCCCATCTCTGATTCCCCATCTCTGATTCCCCAATTCTGATTCTCCGCCTCTGATTCCCCGTGTTTGATTCCCTGCCTCTGATTCCCGGCCTCTGATTCCCCATCTCTGATTCACCGCCTTTGATTCGCCACCTCTGATTCCCCATATCTGATTCCCCGCCTCTGTTTCACCGCCTCTGATTCCCCGCCTCTGATTCCCCATATCTCATTCCCCGCCTCTGAATCCCCATCTCTGATTCCCAGACTCTGATTCCCAACCTCTGATTCCCGGCCTCTTATTCCCGGCATCTGATTCCGGCCTCTCATTCCCGGCCTCTGATTCCCTGCTTCTGATTCTGATTCCCTGCCTTTGATTCCCCATCTCTGATTCCCCGCCTCTGTTTCCCCGCCTCTGATTCCCCGCGTCTGTTTCCCAATATCTAAGTCCCCGCCTCTGATTCCCCAACTCTGATTCCCCACCTCTGATTCCCCAGCTCTGATTCCCCGCCTCTGATTCCCCGCATCTGATTCCCTGCATCTGATTCCAAGCCTCTGATTCCATGCCTCTGATTTCCAACCTCTGATTCCCCACCTCTGATTCCCCATATCTGATTCCCAGCCTCTGTTTCCCCGCCTCTGATTCCCTGCCTCTGTTTCCCCATATCTGATTCCCGGCCTCTGATTCCCCGCCTCTGATTCCCCGCCTCTGATTCCCTGCCTCTGATTCCCCATCTCCGATTCCGCACATCTGATTCCCTGCCTCTGATTCCCCGCCTCTGATTCCCCGCCTCTGATTCCCTGCCTCTGATTCCCAACCTCTGATTCCCCACCTCTGATTCCCCGTGTTTGATTCCCCGCCTCTGTTTCCCCGCCTCTGATTCCCCGCCTCTGATTCCCCAACTCTAATTCCCCGCCTTTGATTCCCCATATCTGATTCCCCGCCTCTGTTTCCCCGCCTCTGATTCCCCGCCCCTGTTTCCCCATATCTGATTCCCTGCCTCTGATTCCCCAACTTTGATTCCCAGCCTCTGATTCCCCAGCTCTGATACCACGCCTCTGATTCCCCGTGTTTGATTACCTGCCTCTGATTCCCCGCCTCTGATTCCCCATCTCTGATTCACCGCCTTTGATTCGCCACCTCTGATTCCCCATATCTGATTCCCCACCTCTGTTTCCCCGCCTCTGATTCCTCGCCTCTGATTCTCCATATCTCATTCCCCGCCTCTGAATCCCCATCACTGATTCCCGGACTCTGATGCCCCACCTCTGATTCCCGGCCTCTTATTCCCAGCATCTGATACCAGGCCTCTGATTCCCGGCCTCTGACTCCCCGCTTCTGATTCTGATTCCCTGCCTCTGATTCCCCATCTCTGATTCCGCACATCTGATTACCTGCCTCTGATTCCCCACCTCTGATTCCCCATATCTGATTCCCCGCCTCTGTTTCCACGCCTCTGATTCCCCGCCTCTGTTTCCCCATATCTAATTCCCCACCTCTGATGCCCCAACTCTGATTCCCCGCCTCTGATTCCCCAGCTCTGATTCCCCGCCTCTGATTCCCCGCATCCGATTCCCCATATCTGATTCCCCGCCTCTGTTTCCATGCCCCTGATTCCCCGCCTCTGTTTCCCCATATCTGATTCCCCGCCTCTGATTCCCAACTATGATTCCCCGCCTCTGATTCCCCAGCTCTGATTCCCTGCCTCTGATACCCCGCGTTCTATTCCCAGCCTCTGATTCCCCGCCTGTGATTCCCCATCTCTGATTCACCACCTCTGATTCCCCACCACTGATTCCCCATATCTAATTCCCCACCTCTGTTTGCCCGCCTCTGATTCCCCGCCTCTGTTTCCCCATATCTGATTCCCCGCCTCTGAATCCCCAACTCTGATTCGCTGCCTCTGATTCCCCAGCTTCATTCCCCGCCTTTGATTCCCCCCGTCTGATTCCCAGCCTCTGAATCCCCGAGTCTGATAACCTGCCTCTGATTCCCCACCTCTGATTCCCAATCTCAGATTCACCGCCTCTGATTCCCCACCTCTGATTCCCCATCTCTGATTCCGCACATCCGATTCCCTGCCTCTGATTCCCCGACTCTGATTCCCCACCTCTGATTCCCCAGCTCTGATTCCTCGCCTCTGATTCCCCAACTCTGATTCCCCGCCTCTGATTCCCCAGCTCTGATTCCCCACCTCTGATTCCCCGTGTTTGATCCCCTGCCTCTGATTCCCCGCCTCTGATTCCCCATCTCTGATTCACCGTCTTTGATTCGCCACCTCTGATTCCCCATATCTGATTCCTCGCCACTGTTTCCCCGCCTCTGATTCCCCGCCTCTGATTCCCCATATCTCATTCCCCGCCTCTGATTCGCCAGCTATGATTCCCCATCTCTGATTCCCCATCTCTGATTCCCCAATTCTGATTCTCCGCCTCTGATTCCCCGTGTTTGATTCCCTGCCTCTGATTCCCGGCCTCTGATTCCCCATCTCTGATTCACCGCCTTTGATTCGCCACCTCTGATTCCCCATATCTGATTCCCCGCCTCTGTTTCACCGCCTCTGATTCCCCGCCTCTGATTCCCCATATCTCATTCCCCGCCTCTGAATCCCCATCTCTGATTCCCAGACTCTGATTCCCCACCTCTGATTCCCGGCCTCTTATTCCCGGCATCTGATTCCGGCCTCTCATTCCCGGCCTCTGATTCCCTGCTTCTGATTCTGATTCCCTGCCTTTGATTCCCCATCTCTGGTTCCCCGCCTCTGTTTCCCCGCCTCTGATTCCCCGCCTCTGTTTCCCAATATCTAAGTCCCCGACTCTGATTCCCCAACTCTGATTCCGCACCTCTGATTCCCCAGCTCTGATTCCCCGCCTCTGATTCCCCGCATCTGATTCCCTGCATCTGATTCCAAGCCTCTGATTCCCTGCCTCTGATTTCCAACCTCTGATTCCCCACCTCTGATTCCCCATATCTGATTCCCAGCCTCTGTTTCCCCGCCTCTGATTCCCTGCCTCTGTTTCCCCATATCTGATTCCCGGCCTCTGATTCCCCGCCTCTGATTCCCTGCCTCTGATTCCCTGCCTCTGATTCCCCATCTCCGATTCCGCACATCTGATTCCCTGCCTCTGATTCCCCGCCTCTGATTCCCCGCCTCTGATTCCCTGCCTCTGATTCCCAACCTCTGATTCCCCACCTCTGATTCCCCGTGTTTGTTTCCCCGCCTTGGTTTCCCCGCCTCTGATTCCCCGCCTCTGATTCCCCAACTCTAATTCCCCGCCTCTGATTCCCCATATCTGATTCCCCGCCTCTGTTTCCCCGCCTCTGATTCCCCGCCCCTGTTTCCCCATATCTGATTCCCTGCCTCTGATTCCCCAACTTTGATTCCCAGCCTCTGATTCCCCAGCTCTGATACCACGCCTCTGATTCCCCGTGTTTGATTCCCTGCCTCTGATTCCCCGCTTCTGATTCCCCATCTCTGATTCACCGCCTTTGATTCGCCACCTCTGATTCCCCATATCTGATTCCCCGCCTCTGTTTCACCGCCTCTGATTCCCCGCCTCTGATTTCCCATATCTCATTCCCCGCCTCTGAATCCCCATCTCTGATTCCCGGACTCTGATTCCCCACCTCTGATTCCCGGCCTCTTATTCCCGGCATCTGATTCCGGCCTCTGATTCCCGGCCTCTGATTCCCTGCTTCTGATTCTGATTCCCTGCCTTTGATTCCCCATCTCTGGTTCCGCACATCTGATTCCCTGCCTCTGATTCCCCATCTCTGATTCCCCATATCTGATTACCCGCCTCTTTTTCCCCGCCTCTGATTCCCCGCCTCTGTTTCCCAATATCTAAGTCCCCGCCTCTGATTCCCCAACTCTGATTCCCCACCTCTGATTCCCCAGCTCTGATTCCCCGCCTCTGATTCCCCGCATCTGATTCCGTGCATCTGATTCCAAGCCTCTGATTCCCTGCCTCTGATTCCCAACCTCTGATTCCCCACCTCTGATTCCCCATATCTGATTCCCAGCCTCTGTTTCCCCGCCTCTGATTCCCTGCCTCTGTTTCCCCATATCTGATTCCCGGCCTCTGATTCCCCGCCTCTGATTCCCTGCCTCTGATTCCCTGCCTCTGATTCCCCATCTCCGATTCCGCACATCTGATTCCCTGCCTCTGATTCCCCGCCTCTGATTCCCCGCCTCTGATTCCCCGTGTTTGATTCCCCGCCTCTGTTTCCCCGCCTCTGATTCCCCGCCTCTGATTCCCCAACTCTAATTCCCCGCCTCTGATTCCCCATATCTGATTCCCCGCCTCTGTTTCCCCGCCTCTGATTCCCCGCCCCTGTTTCCCCATATCTGATTCCCTGCCTCTGATTCCCCAACTTTGATTCCCAGCCTCTGATTCCCCAGCTCTGATACCACGCCTCTGATTCCCCGTGTTTGATTCCCTGCCTCTGATTCCCCGCCTCTGATTCCCCAGCTCTGATTCCCCGCCTCTGATTCCCCGTGTTTGATTCCCTGCCTCTGATTCCCCGCCTCTGATTCCCCATCTCTGATTCATCGCCTTTGATTCACAACCTCTGATTCCCCATATCTGATTCCTCGCCTCTGTTTCCCCGCCTCTGATTCCCCGCCTCTGATTCCCCATATCTCATTCCCCGCCTCTGATTCCCCATCTCTGATTCCCGGACTCTGATTCCCCACCTCTGATTCCCGGCCTCTTATTCCCGGCATCTGATTCCGGCCTCTGATTCCCGGCCTCTGATTCCCTGCTTCTGATTCCCCATCTCTGATTCCGCAAATCTAATTCCCTGCCTCTGATTCCCCACCTCTGATTCCCCATATCTGATTCCCCGCCTCTGCTTCCCGGCCTCTGATTCCTCGCTTCTGATTCTGATTCCCTGCCTCTGATTCCCCATCTCTGATTCCGCACATCTGATTCCCTGCCTCTGATTCCCCACCTCTGATTCCCCATATCTGATTTCCCGCCTCTGTTTCCCCGCCTCTGATTCCCCGCCTCTGATTCAACATCTCTGATTCACCACCTCTGATTCCCCGTGTCTGATTCCCCGCCTCTGATTCCCCATCTCTGATTCCCCATCTCTGATTTCCCAATTCTGATTCTCCGCCTCTGATTCCCCGTGTTTGATTCCCTGCCTCTGATTCCCGGCCTCTGATTCCCCATCTCTGAATCACCGCCTTTGATTCGCCACCTCTGATTCCCCACCTCTGATTCCCCAGCTCTGATTCCCCGCCTCTGATTCCCCGCATCTGATTCCCTGCATCTGATTCCAAGCCTCTGATTCCCCGCCTCTGATTCCCAACCTCTGATTCCCCACCTCTGATTCCCCATATCTGATTTCCAGCCTCTGTTTCCCCGCCTCTGATTCCCTGCCTCTGTTTCCCCATATCTGATTCCCGGCCTCTGATTCCCCGCCTCTGATTCCCCGCCTCTGATTCCCTGCCTCTGATTCCCCATCTCCGATTCCGCACATCTGATTCCCTGCCTCTGATTCCCCGCCTCTGATTCCCCACCTCTGATTCCCTGCCTCTGATTCCCAACCTCTGATTCCCCACCTCTGATTCCCTGTGTTTGATTCCCCGCCTCTGTTTCCCCGCCTCTGATTCCCCGCCTCTGATTCCCCAACTCTAATTCCCCGCCTCTGATTCCCCATATCTGATTCCCCGCCTCTGTTTCCCCGCCTCTGATTCCCCTCCCCTGTTTCCCCATATCTGATTCCCTGCCTCTGATTCCCCAACTTTGATTCCCAGCCTCTGATTCCCCAGCTCTGATACCACGCCTCTGATTCCCCGTGTTTGATTCCCTGCCTCTGATTCCCCGCCTCTGATTCCCCATCTCTGATTCACCGCCTTTGATTCCCCACCTCTGATTCCCCATATCTGATTCCCCACCTCTGTTTCCCCGCCTCTGATTCCCCGCCTCTGATTCTCCATATCTCATTCCCCGCCTCTGAATCCCCATCACTGATTCCCGGACTCTGATTCCCCACCTCTGATTCCCGGCCTCTTATTCCCAGCATCTGATTCCAGGCCTCTGATTCCCGGCCTCTGACTCCCCGCTTCTGATTCTGATTCCCTGCCTCTGATTCCCCATCTCTGATTCCGCACATCTGATTACCTGCCTCTGATTCCCCACCTCTGATTCCCCATATCTGATTCCCCGCCTCTGTTTCCACGCCTCTGATTCCCCGCCTCTGTTTCCCCATATCTAATTCCCCACCTCTGATGCCCCAACTCTGATTCCCCGCCTCTGATTCCCCAGCTCTGATTCCCCGCCTCTGATTCCCCGCATCCGATTCCCCATATCTGATTCCCCGCCTCTGTTTCCCCGCCCCTGATTCCCCGCCTCTGTTTCCCCATATCTGATTCCCCGCCTCTGATTCCCAACTATGATTCCCCGCCTCTGATTCCCCAGCTCTGAATCCCTGCCTCTGATTCCCCGCGTTCTATTCCCAGCCTCCGATTCCCCGCCTGTGATTCCCCATCTCTGATTCACCACCTCTGATTCCCCACCACTGATTCCCCATATCTAATTCCCCACCTCTGTTTGCCCGCCTCTGATTCCCCGCCTCTGTTTCCCCATATCTGATTCCCCGCCTCTGAATCCCCAACTCTGATTCGCTGCCTCTGATTCCCCAGCTTCATTCCCCGCCTTTGATTCCCCCCGTCTGATTCCCAGCCTCTGAATCCCCGAGTCTGATAACCTGCCTCTGATTCCCCGCCTCTGATTCCCCATCTCAGATTCACCGCCTCTGATTCCCCACCTCTGATTCCCCATCTCTGATGCCGCACATCCGATTCCCTGCCTCTGATTCCCCGACTCTGATTCCCCACCTCTGATTCACCAGCTCTGATTCCTCGCCTCTGATTCCCCAACTCTGATTCCCCGCCTCTGATTCCCCAGCTCTGATTCCCCACCTCTGATTCCCCGTGTTTGATCCCCTGCCTCTGATTCCCCGCCTCTGATTCCCCATCTCTGATTCACCGTCTTTGATTCGCCACCTCTGATTCCCCATATCTGATTCCTCGCCACTGTTTCCCCGCCTCTGATTCCCCGCCTCTGATTCCCCATATCTCATTCCCCGCCTCTGATTCGCCAGATATGATTCCCCGCCTCTGATTCCCCGCGTCTGATTCCCTGCCTCTGATTCACCGCCTCTGATTCCACATCTCTGATTCACCACCTCTGATTCCCCGCGTCTGATTCCCCGCCTCTGATTCCCCATCTCTGATTCCCCATCTCTGATTCCCCAATTCTGATTCCCCGCCTCTGATTCCCCAGCTCTGATTCCTCGCCTCTGATTCCCTTCCTCTGATTCCCAACCTCTGATTCCCCACCTCTGATTTCCCATATTGATTCCCTGCGTCTGATTCCCCGCCTCTGATTCCCCAACTCTGATTCCCCGCCTCTGATTCCCCAGCTCTGATTCCCCGCCTCTGATTTTCCGTGTTTGATTCCCTGCCTCTGATTCCCGGCCTCTGATTCCCCATCTCTGATTCACCGCCTTTGATTCGCCACCTCTGATTCCCCATATCTGATTCCCCGCCTCTGTTTCCCCGCCTCTGATTCCCCGCCTCTGATTCCCCATATCTCATTCCCCGCCTCTGAATCCCCATCTCTGATTCCCGGACTCTGATTCCCAACCTCTGATTCCCGGCCTCTTATGCCCGGCATCTGATTCCGGCCTCTGATTCCCGGCCTCTGATTCCCTGCTTCTGATTCTGATTCCCTGCCTCTGATTCCCCATCTCTGATTCCGCACATCTGATTCCCTGCCTCTGATTCCCCGCCTCTGATTCCCCGCCTCTGTTTCCCAATATCTAAGTCCCCGCCTCTGATTCCCCAACTCTGATTCCCCACCTCTGATTCCCCAGCTCTGATTCCCCGCCTCTGATTCCCCGCATCTGATTCCCTGCATCTGATTCCAAGCCTCTGATTCCCTGCCTCTGATTCCCAACCTCTGATTCCCTACCTCTGATTCCCCATATCTGAATCCCCACCTCTGTTTCCCCGCCTCTGATTTCCCACCTCTGTTTCCCCATATCTGATTCCTCGCCTCTGATTCCCTTCCTCTGATTCCCAACCTCTGATTCCCCACCTCTGATTTCCCATATTGATTCCCTGCGTCTGATTCCCCGCCTCTGATTCCCCAACTCTGATTCCCCGCCTCTGATTCCCCAGCTCTGATTCCCCGCCTCTGATTTTCCTTGTTTGATTCCCTGCCTCTGATTCCCGGCCTCTGGTTCCCCAGCTCTGATTCACCGCCTTTGATTCGCCACCTCTGATTCCCCATATCTGATTCCCCGCCTCTGTTTCCCCGCCTCTGATTCCCCGCCTCTGATTCCCCATATCTCATTCCCCGCCTCTGAATCCCCATCTCTGATTCCCGGACTCTGATACCCCATCTCTGATTCCCGGCCTCTTATTCCCGGCATCTGATTCCGGCCTCTGATTCCCGGCCTCTGATTCCCTGCTTCTGATTCTGATTCCCTGCCTCTGATTCCCCATCTCTGATTCCGCACATCTGATTCCCTGCCTCTGATTCCCAACCTCTGATTCCCTACCTCTGATTCCCCATATCTGAATCCCCACCTCTGTTTCCCCGCCTCTGATTTCCCACCTCTGTTTCCCCATATCTGATTCCTCGCCTCTGATTCCCTTCCTCTGATTCCCAACCTCTGATTCCCCACCTCTGATTTCCCATATTGATTCCCTGCGTCTGATTCCCCGCCTCTGATTCCCCAACTCTGATTCCCCGCCTCTGATTCCCCAGCTCTGATTCCCCGCCTCTGATTTTCCTTGTTTGATTCCCTGCCTCTGATTCCCGGCCTCTGGTTCCCCATCTCTGATTCACCGCCTTTGATTCGCCACCTCTGATTCCCCATATCTGATTCCCCGCCTCTGTTTCCCCGCCTCTGATTCCCCGCCTCTGATTCCCCATATCTCATTCCCCGCCTCTGAATCCCCATCTCTGATTCCCGGACTCTGATACCCCATCTCTGATTCCCGGCCTCTTATTCCCGGCATCTGATTCCGGCCTCTGATTCCCGGCCTCTGATTCCCTGCTTCTGATTCTGATTCCCTGCCTCTGATTCCCCATCTCTGATTCCGCACATCTGATTCCCTGCCTCTGATTCCCCGCCTCTGTTTCCCAATATCTAAGTCCCCGCCTCTGATTCCCCAACTCTGATTCCCCACCTCTGATTCCCCAGCTCTGATTCCCCGCCTCTGATTCCCCGCATCTGATTCCCTGCATCTGATTCCAAGCCTCTGATTCCCTGCCTCTGATTCCCAACCTCTGATTCCCCCCCTCTGATTCCCCATATCTGAATCCCCGCCTCTGTTTCCCCGCCTCTGATTCCCCACCTCTGTTTCCCCATATCTGATTCCCGGCCTCTGATTCCCCGCCTCTGATTCCCCGCCTCTGATTCCCTGCCTCTGATTCCCCATCCCCGATTCCGCACATCTGATTCCCTGCCTCTGATTCCCCGCCTCTGATTCCCCGCCTCTGATTCCCTGCCTCTGATTCCCAACCTCTGATTCCCCACCTCTGATTCCCCATATCTGATTCCCCGCCTCTGTTTCCCCGCCTCTGATTCCCCTCCTCTGATTCCCCAACTCTAATTCCCCGCCTCTGATTCCCCAGCTCTGATTCCCCGTGTTTGATTCTCCGCCTCTGATTCCCTGCCTCTGATTCCCAACCTCTGATTCCCTGCCCCTGTTTCCCCATATCTGATTCCCTGCCTCTGATTCCCCAACTCTGATTCCCCGCCTCTGATTCCCCAGCTCTGATTCCCCGCCTCTGATTTCCCGTGTTTGATTCCCTGCCTCTGATTCCCCGCCTCTGATTCCCCATCTCTGATTCACCGCCTTTGATTCGCCACCTCTGATTCCACATATATGATTCCCCACCTCTGTTTCCCCGCCTCTGATTCCCCGCCTCTGATTCTCCATATCTCATTCTCAGCCTCTGAATCCCCATCTCTGATTCCCGGACTCTGATTCCCCACCTCTGATTCCCGGCCTCTTATTCCCAGCATCTGATTCCCGGCCTCTGATTCCCCGCTTCTTATTCTGATTCCATGCCTCTGATTCCCCATCTCTGATTCCGCACATCTGATTCCCTGCCTCTGATTCCCCACCTCTGATTCCCCATATCTGATTTCCCGCCTCTGTTTCCCCGCCTCTGATTCCCCGCCTCTGTTTCCCCATATCTAATTCCCAACCTCTGATGCCCCAACTCTGATTCCCTGCCTCTGATTCCCCGCGTTCTATTCCCTGCCTCTGATTCCCCGCCTGTGATTCCCCATCTCTGATTCACCACCTCTGATTCCCCACCTCTGATTCCCCATATCTAATTCCCCGCCTCTGTTTGCCCGCCTCTGATTCCCCGCCTCTGTTTCCCCATATCTGATTCCCCGCCTCTGAATCCCCAACTCTGATTCCCTGCCTCTGATTCCCCAGCTCTGATTCCCCGCCTTTGATTCCCCCGTCTGATTCCCAGCCTCTGAAACCCCGTGTCTGATTCACAGCCTCTGATTCCCCACCTCTGATTCCCCATCTCTGATTCCGCACATCTGATTCCCTGCCTCTGATTCCCCGACTCTGATCCCCACCTCTGAATCCCCAGCTCTGATTCCCCGCCTCTGATTCCCCAACTCTGATTCCCCGCCTCTGATTCCCCAGCTCTGATTCCCCGCCTCTGATTCCCCGTGTTTGATTCCCTGCCTCTGATTCCCCGCCTCTGATTCCCCATCTCTGATTCATCGCCTTTGATTCGCCACCTCTGATTCCCCATATCTGATTCCTCGCCTCTGTTTCCCCGCCTCTGATTCCCCGCCTCTGATTCCCCATATCTCATTCCCCGCCTCTGATTCCCCATCTCTGATTCCCGGACTCTGATTCCCCACCTCTGTTTGCCCGCCTCTGATTCCCCGCCTCTGTTTCCCCATATCTGATTCCCCGCCTCTGAATCCCCAACTCTGATTCGCTGCCTCTGATTCCCCAGCTTCATTCCCCGCCTTTGATTCCCCCCGTCTGATTCCCAGCCTCTGAATCCCCGAGTCTGATAACCTGCCTCTGATTCCCCGCCTCTGATTCCCCATCTCAGATTCACCGCCTCTGATTCCCCACCTCTGATTCCCCATCTCTGATTCCGCACATCCGATTCCCTGCCTCTGATTCCCCGACTCTGATTCCCCACCTCTGATTCACCAGCTCTGATTCCTCGCCTCTGATTCCCCAACTCTGATTCCCCGCCTCTGATTCCCCAGCTCTGATTCCCCACCTCTGATTACCCGTGTTTGATCCCCTGCCTCTGATTCCCCATATCTCATTCCCCGCCTCTGATTCGCCAGATATGATTCCCCGCCTCTGATTCCCCGCGTCTGATTCCCTGCCTCTGATTCACCGCCTCTGATTCCACATCTCTGATTCACCACCTCTGATTCCCCGCGTCTGATTCCCCGCCTCTGATTCCCCATCTCTGATTCCCCATCTCTGATTCCCCAATTCTGATTCCCCGCCTCTGATTCCCCAGCTCTGATTCCTCGCCTCTGATTCCCTTCCTCTGATTCCCAACCTCTGATTCCCCACCTCTGATTTCCCATATTGATTCCCTGCGTCTGATTCCCCGCCTCTGATTCCCCAACTCTGATTCCCCGCCTCTGATTCCCCAGCTCTGATTCCCCGCCTCTGATTTTCCGTGTTTGATTCCCTGCCTCTGATTCCCGGCCTCTGATTCCCCATCTCTGATTCACCGCCTTTGATTCGCCACCTCTGATTCCCCATATCTGATTCCCCGCCTCTGTTTCCCCGCCTCTGATTCCCCGCCTCTGATTCCCCATATCTCATTCCCCGCCTCTGAATCCCCATCTCTGATTCCCGGACTCTGATTCCCAACCTCTGATTCCCGGCCTCTTATTCCCGGCATCTGATTCCGGCCTCTGATTCCCGGCCTCTGATTCCCTGCTTCTGATTCTGATTCCCTGCCTCTGATTCCCCATCTCTGATTCCGCACATCTGATTCCCTGCCTCTGATTCCCCGCCTCTGATTCCCCGCCTCTGTTTCCCAATATCTAAGTCCCCGCCTCTGATTCCCCAACTCTGATTCCCCACCTCTGATTCCCCAGCTCTGATTCCCCGCCTCTGATTCCCCGCATCTGATTCCCTGCATCTGATTCCAAGCCTCTGATTCCCTGCCTCTGATTCCCAACCTCTGATTCCCTACCTCTGATTCCCCATATCTGAATCCCCACCTCTGTTTCCCCGCCTCTGATTTCCCACCTCTGTTTCCCCATATCTGATTCCTCGCCTCTGATTCCCTTCCTCTGATTCCCAACCTCTGATTCCCCACCTCTGATTTCCCATATTGATTCCCTGCGTCTGATTCCCCGCCTCTGATTCCCCAACTCTGATTCCCCGCCTCTGATTCCCCAGCTCTGATTCCCCGCCTCTGATTTTCCTTGTTTGATTCCCTGCCTCTGATTCCTGGCCTCTGGTTCCCCATCTCTGATTCACCGCCTTTGATTCGCCACCTCTGATTCCCCATATCTGATTCCCCGCCTCTGTTTCCCCGCCTCTGATTCCCCGCCTCTGATTCCCCATATCTCATTCCCCGCCTCTGAATCCCCATCTCTGATTCCCGGACTCTGATACCCCATCTCTGATTCCCGGCCTCTTATTCCCGGCATCTGATTCCGGCCTCTGATTCCCGGCCTCTGATTCCCTGCTTCTGATTCTGATTCCCTGCCTCTGATTCCCCATCTCTGATTCCGCACATCTGATTCCCTGCCTCTGATTCCCCGCCTCTGTTTCCCAATATCTAAGTCCCCGCCTCTGATTCCCCAACTCTGATTCCCCACCTCTGATTCCCCAGCTCTGATTCCCCGCCTCTGATTCCCCGCATCTGATTCCCTGCATCTGATTCCAAGCCTCTGATTCCCTGCCTCTGATTCCCAACCTCTGATTCCCCCCCTCTGATTCCCCATATCTGAATCCCCGCCTCTGTTTCCCCGCCTCTGATTCCCCACCTCTGTTTCCCCATATCTGATTCCCGGCCTCTGATTCCCCACCTCTGATTCCCCGCCTCTGATTCCCTGCCTCTGATTCCCCATCCCCGATTCCGCACATCTGATTCCCTGGCTCTGATTCCCCGCCTCTGATTCCCCGCCTCTGATTCCCTGCCTCTGATTCCCAACCTCTGATTCCCCACCTCTGATTCCCCATATCTGATTCCCCGCCTCTGTTTCCCCGCCTCTGATTCCCCTCCTCTGATTCCCCAACTCTAATTCCCCGCCTCTGATTCCCCAGCTCTGATTCCCCGTGTTTGATTCTCCGCCTCTGATTCCCTGCCTCTGATTCCCAACCTCTGATTCCACACCTCTGATTCCCCATATCTGATTCGCCGCCTCTGTTTCCCCGCCTCTGATTCCCTGCCCCTGTTTCCCCATATCTGATTCCCTGCCTCAGATTCCCCAACTCTGATTCCCCGCCTCTGATTCCCCAGCTCTGATTCCCCGCCTCTGATTTCCCGTGTTTGATTCCCTGCCTCTGATTCCCCGCCTCTGATTCCCCATCTCTGATTCACCGCCTTTGATTCGCCACCTCTGATTCCACATATATGATTCCCCACCTCTGTTTCCCCGCCTCTGATTCCCCGCCTCTGATTCTCCATATCTCATTCTCAGCCTCTGAATCCCCATCTCTGATTCCCGGACTCTGATTCCCCACCTCTGATTCCCGGCCTCTTATTCCCAGCATCTGATTCCCGGCCTCTGATTCCCCGCTTCTGATTCTGATTCCATGCCTCTGATTCCCCATCTCTGATTCCGCACATCTGATTCCCTGCCTCTGATTCCCCACCTCTGATTCCCCATATCTGATTTCCCGCCTCTGTTTCCCCGCCTCTGATTCCCCGCCTCTGTTTCCCCATATCTAATTCCCAACCTCTGATGCCCCAACTCTGATTCCCTGCCTCTGATTCCCCGCGTTCTATTCCCTGCCTCTGATTCCCCGCCTGTGATTCCCCATCTCTGATTCACCACCTCTGATTCCCCACCTCTGATTCCCCATATCTAATTCCCCGCCTCTGTTTGCCCGCCTCTGATTCCCCGCCTCTGTTTCCCCATATCTGATTCCCCGCCTCTGAATCCCCAACTCTGATTCCCTGCCTCTGATTCCCCAGCTCTGATTCCCCGCCTTTGATTCCCCCGTCTGATTCCCAGCCTCTGAAACCCCGTGTCTGATTCACAGCCTCTGATTCCCCACCTCTGATTCCCCATCTCTGATTCCGCACATCTGATTCCCTGCCTCTGATTCCCCGACTCTGATCCCCACCTCTGATTCCCCAGCTCTGATTCCCCGCCTCTGATTCCCCAACTCTGATTCCCCGCCTCTGATTCCCCAGCTCTGATTCCCCGCCTCTGATTCCCCGTGTTTGATCCCCTGCCTCTGATTCCCCGCCTCTGATTCCCCATCTCTGATTCATCGCCTTTGATTCGCCACCTCTGATTCCCCATATCTGATTCCTCGCCTCTGTTTCCCCGCCTCTGATTCCCCGCCTCTGATTCCCCATATCTCATTCCCCGCCCCTGATTCCCCACCTCTGATTCCCGGCCTCTTATTCCCGGCATCTGATTCCGGCCTCTGATTCCCGGCCTCTGATTCCCTGCTTCTGATTCCCCATCTCTGATTCAGCAAATCTAATTCCCTGCCTCTGATTCCCCACCTCTGATTCCCCATATCTGATTCCCCGCCTCTGTTTCCCGGCCTCTGATTCCCCGCTTCTGATTCTGATTCCCTGCCTCTGATTCCCCATCTCTGATTCCGCACATCTGATTCCCTGCCTCTGATTCCCCACCTCTGATTCCCCATATCTGATTTCCCGCCTCTGTTTCCCCGCCTCTGATTCCCCGCTTCTGTTTCCCCATATCTAATTCCCAACCTCTGATGCCCCAACTCTGATTCCCTGCCTCTGAATCCCCGCCTCTGATTCAACATCTCTGATTCACCACCTCTGATTCCCCGCGTCTGATTTCCCGCCTCTGATTCCCCATCTCTGATTCCCCATCTCTGATTCCCCAATTCTGATTCCCCGCCTCTGATTCCCCGTGTTTGATTCCCTGCCTCTGATTCCCGGCCTCTGATTCCCCATCTCTGATTCACCGCCTTTGATTCGCCACCTCTGATTCCCCATATCTGATTCCCCGCCTCTGTTTCACCGCCTCTGATTCCCCGCCTCTGATTTCCCATATCTCATTCCCCGCCTCTGAATCCCCATCTCTGATTCCCGGACTCTGATTCCCCACCTCTGATTCCCGGCCTCTTATTCCCGGCATCTGATTCCGGCCTCTGATTCCCGGCCTCTGATTCCCTGCTTCTGATTCTGATTCCCTGCCTTTGATTCCCCATCTCTGATTCCGCACATCTGATTCCCTGCCTCTGATTACCCATCTCTGATTCCCCATATCTGATTACCCGCATCTGTTTCCCCTCATCTGATTCCCCGCCTCTGTTTCCCAATATCTAAGTCCCCGCCTCTGATTCCCCAACTCTGATTCCCCACCTCTGATTCCCCAGCTCTGATTCCCCGCCTCTGATTCCCCGCATCTGATTCCCTGCATCTGATTCCAAGCCTCTGATTCCCTGCCTCTGATTCCCAACCTCTGATTCCCCACCTCTGATTCCCCATATCTGATTCCCAGCCTCTGTTTCCCCGCCTCTGATTCCCTGCCTCTGTTTCCCCATATCTGATTCCCGGCCTCTGATTCCCCGCCTCTGATTCCCCACCTCTGATTCCCTGCCTCTGATTCCCCATCTCCGATTCCGCACATCTGATTCCCTGCCTCTGATTCCCCGCCTCTGATTCCCCGCCTCTGATTCCCTGCCTCTGATTCCCAACCTCTGATTCCCCACCTCTGATTCCCCGTGTTTGATTCCCCGCCTCTGTTTCCCCGCCTCTGATTCCCTGCCTCTGATTCCCCAACTCTAATTCCCCGCCTCTGATTCCCCATATCTGATTCCCCGCCTCTGTTTCCCCGCCTCTGATTCCCCGCCCCTGTTTCCCCATATCTGATTCCCTGCCTCTGATTCCCCAACTTTGATTCCCAGCCTCTGATTCCCCAGCTCTGATACCACGCCTCTGATTCCCCGTGTTTGATTCCCTGCCTCTGATTCCCCGCCTCTGATTCCCCAGCTCTGATTCCCCGCCTCTGATTCCCCGTGTTTGATTCCCTTCCTCTGATTCCCCGCCTCTGATTCCCCATCTCTGATTCATCGCCTTTGATTCACAACCTCTGATTCCCCATATCTGATTCCTCGCCTCTGTTTCCCCGCCTCTGATTCCCCGCCTCTGATTCCCCATATCTCATTCCCCGCCTCTGATTCCCCATCTCTGATTCCCGGACTCTGATTCCCCACCTCTGATTCCCGGCCTCTTATTCCCGGCATCTGATTCCGGCCTCTGATTCCCGGCCTCTGATTCCCTGCTTCTGATTCCCCATCTCTGATTCCGCAAATCTAATTCCCTGCCTCTGATTCCCCACCTCTGATTCCCCATATCTGATTCCCCGCCTCTGTTTCCCGGCCTCTGATTCCCCGCTTCTGATTCTGATTCCCTGCCTCTGATTCCCCATCTTTGATTCCGCACATCTGATTCCCTGCCTCTGATTCCCCACCTCTGATTCCCCATATCTGATTTCCCGCCTCTGTTTCCCCGTCTCTGATTCCCCGCCTCTGATTCAACATTTCTGATTCACCACCTCTGATTCCCCGCGTCTGATTCCCCGCCTCTGATTCCCCATCTCTGATTCCCCATCTCTGATTTCCCAATTCTGATTCTCCGCCTCTGATACCCCGTGTTTGATTCCCTGCCTCTGATTCCCGGCCTCTGAATCCCCATCTCTGATTCACCGCCTTTGATTCGCCACCTCTGATTCCCCATATCTGATTCCCCGCCTCTGTTTCACCGCCTCTGATTCCCCGCCTCTGATTCCCCATATCTCATTCCCTGCCTCTGAATCCCCATCTCTGATTCCCGGACTCTGATTCCCCACCTCTGATTCCCGACCTCTTATTCCCGGCATCTGATTCCGGCCTCTCATTCCCGGCCTCTGATTCCCTGCTTCTGATTCTGATTCCCTGCCTTTGATTCCCCATCTCTGATTCCCCGCCTCTGTTTCCCCGCCTCTGATTCCCCGCCTCTGTTTCCCAATATCTAAGTCCCCGCCTCTGATTCCCCAACTCTGATTCCCCACCTCTGATTCCCCAGCTCTGATTCCCCGCCTCTGATTCCCCGCATCTGATTCCCTGCATCTGATTCCAAGCCTCTGATTCCCCGCCTCTGATTCCCAACCTCTGATTCCCCACCTCTGATTCCCCATATCTGATTTCCAGCCTCTGTTTCCCCGCCTCTGATTCCCTGCCTCTGTTTCCCCATATCTGATTCCCGGCCTCTGATTCCCCGCCTCTGATTCCCCGCCTCTGATTCCCTGCCTCTGATTCCCCATCTCCGATTCCGCACATCTGATTCCCTGCCTCTGATTCCCCGCCTCTGATTCCCCGCCTCTGATTCCCTGCCTCTGATTCCCAACCTCTGATTCCCCACCTCTGATTCCCCGTGTTTGATTCCCCGCCTCTGTTTCCCCGCCTCTGATTCCCCGCCTCTGATTCCCCAACTCTAATTCCCCGCCTCTGATTCCCCATATCTGATTCCCCGCCTCTGTTTCCCCGCCTCTGATTCCCCTCCCCTGTTTCCCCATATCTGATTCCCTGCCTCTGATTCCCCAACTTTGATTCCCAGCCTCTGATTCCCCAGCTCTGATACCACGCCTCTGATTCCCCGTGTTTGATTCCCTGCCTCTGATTCCCCGCCTCTGATTCCCCATCTCTGATTCACCGCCTTTGATTCGCCACCTCTGATTCCCCATATCTGATTCCCCACCTCTGTTTCCCCGCCTCTGATTCCCCGCCTCTGATTCTCCATATCTCATTCCCCGCCTCTGAATCCCCATCACTGATTCCCGGACTCTGATTCCCCACCTCTGATTCCCGGCCTCTTATTCCCAGCATCTGATTCCAGGCCTCTGATTCCCGGCCTCTGACTCCCCGCTTCTGATTCTGATTCCCTGCCTCTGATTCCCCATCTCTGATTCCGCACATCTGATTACCTGCCTCTGATTCCCCACCTCTGATTCCCCATATCTGATTCCCCGCCTCTGTTTCCACGCCTCTGATTCCCCGCCTCTGTTTCCCCATATCTAATTCCCCACCTCTGATGCCCCAACTCTGATTCCCCGCCTCTGATTCCCCAGCTCTGATTCCCCGCCTCTGATTCCCCGCATCCGATTCCCCATATCTGATTCCCCGCCTCTGTTTCCCCGCCCCTGATTCCCCGCCTCTGTTTCCCCATATCTGATTCCCCGCCTCTGATTCCCAACTATGATTCCCCGCCTCCGATTCCCCAGCTCTGATTCCCTGCCTCTGATTCCCCGCGTTCTATTCCCAGCCTCTGATTCCCCGCCTGTGATTCCCCATCTCTGATTCACCACCTCTGATTCCCCACCACTGATTCCCCATATCTAATTCCACCTCTGTTTGCCCGCCTCTGATTCCCCGCCTCTGTTTCCCCATATCTGATTCCCCGCCTCTGAATCCCCACCTCTGTTTGCCCGCCTCTGATTCCCCGCCTCTGTTTCCCCATATCTGATTCCCCGCCTCTGAATCCCCAACTCTGATTCGCTGCCTCTGATTACCCAGCTTCATTCCCCGCCTTTGATTCCCCCCGTCTGATTCCCAGCCTCTGAATCCCCGAGTCTGATAACCTGCCTCTGATTCCCCGCCTCTGATTCCCCATCTCAGATTCACCGCCTCTGATTCCCCACCTCTGATTCCCCATCTCTGATTCCGCACATCCGATTCCCTGCCTCTGATTCCCCGACTCTGATTCCCCACCTCTGATTCACCAGCTCTGATTCCTCGCCTCTGATTCCCCAACTCTGATTCCCCGCCTCTGATTCCCCAGCTCTGATTCCCCACCTCTGATTCCCCGTGTTTGATCCCCTGCCTCTGATTCCCCGCCTCTGATTCCCCATCTCTGATTCACCGTCTTTGATTCGCCACCTCTGATTCCCCATATCTGATTCCTCGCCACTGTTTCCCCGCCTCTGATTCCCCGCCTCTGATTCCCCATATCTCATTCCCCGCCTCTGATTCGCCAGATATGATTCCCCGCCTCTGATTCCCCGCGTCTGATTCCCTGCCTCTGATTCACCGCCTCTGATTCCACATCTCTGATTCACCACCTCTGATTCCCCGCGTCTGATTCCCCGCCTCTGATTCCCCATTTCTGATTCCCCATCTCTGATTCCCCAATTCTGATTCCCCGCCTCTGATTCCCCAGCTCTGATTCCTCGCCTCTGATTCCCTTCCTCTGATTCCCAACCTCTGATTCCCCACCTCTGATTTCCCATATTGATTCCCTGCGTCTGATTCCCCGCCTCTGATTCCCCAACTCTGATTCCCCGCCTCTGATTCCCCAGCTCTGATTCCCCGCCTCTGATTTTCCGTGTTTGATTCCCTGCCTCTGATTCCCGGCCTCTGATTCCCCATCTCTGATTCACCGCCTTTGATTCGCCACCTCTGATTCCCCATATCTGATTCCCCGCCTCTGTTTCCCCGCCTCTGATTCCCCGCCTCTGATTCCCCATATCTCATTCCCCGCCTCTGAATCCCCATCTCTGATTCCCGGACTCTGATTCCCAACCTCTGATTCCCGGCCTCTTATTCCCGGCATCTGATTCCGGCCTCTGATTCCCGGCCTCTGATTCCCTGCTTCTGATTCTGATTCCCTGCCTCTGATTCCCCATCTCTGATTCCGCACATCTGATTCCCTGCCTCTGATTCCCCGCCTCTGATTCCCCGCCTCTGTTTCCCAATATCTAAGTCCCCGCCTCTGATTCCCCAACTCTGATTCCCCACCTCTGATTCCCCAGCTCTGATTCCCCGCCTCTGATTCCCCGCATCTGATTCCCTGCATCTGATTCCAAGCCTCTGATTCCCTGCCTCTGATTCCCAACCTCTGATTCCCTACCTCTGATTCCCCATATCTGAATCCCCACCTCTGTTTCCCCGCCTCTGATTTCCCACCTCTGTTTCCCCATATCTGATTCCTCGCCTCTGATTTCCTTCCTCTGATTCCCAACCTCTGATTCCCCACCTCTGATTTCCCATATTGATTCCCTGCGTCTGATTCCCCGCCTCTGATTCCCCAACTCTGATTCCCCGCCTCTGATTACCCAGCTCTGATTCCCCGCCTCTGATTTTCCTTGTTTGATTCCCTGCCTCTGATTCCCGGCCTCTGGTTCCCCATCTCTGATTCACCGCCTTTGATTCGCCACCTCTGATTCCCCATATCTGATTCCCCGCCTCTGTTTCCCCGCCTCTGATTCCCCGCCTCTGATTCCCCATATCTCATTCCCCGCCTCTGAATCCCCATCTCTGATTCCCGGACTCTGATACCCCATCTCTGATTCCCGGCCTCTTATTCCCGGCATCTGATTCCGGCCTCTGATTCCCGGCCTCTGATTCCCTGCTTCTGATTCTGATTCCCTGCCTCTGATTCCCCATCTCTGATTCCGCACATCTGATTCCCTGCCTCTGATTCCCCGCCTCTGTTTCCCAATATCTAAGTCCCCGCCTCTGATTCCCCAACTCTGATTCCCCACCTCTGATTCCCCAGCTCTGATTCCCCGCCTCTGATTCCCCGCATCTGATTCCCTGCATCTGATTCCAAGCCTCTGATTCCCTGCCTCTGATTCCCAACCTCTGATTCCCCCCCTCTGATTCCCCATATCTGAATCCCCGCCTCTGTTTCCCCGCCTCTGATTCCCCACCTCTGTTTCCCCATATCTGATTCCCGGCCTCTGATTCCCCGCCTCTGATTCCCCGCCTCTGATTCCCTGCCTCTGATTCCCCATCCCCGATTCCGCACATCTGATTCCCTGCCTCTGATTCCCCGCCTCTGATTCCCCGCCTCTGATTCCCTGCCTCTGATTCCCAACCTCTGATTCCCCACCTCTGATTCCCCATATCTGATTCCCCGCCTCTGTTTCCCCGCCTCTGATTCCCCTCCTCTGATTCCCCAACTCTAATTCCCCGCCTCTGATTCCCCAGCTCTGATTCCCCGTGTTTGATTCTCCGCCTCTGATTCCCTGCCTCTGATTCCCAACCTCTGATTCCACACCTCTGATTCCCCATATCTGATTCGCCGCCTCTGTTTCCCCGCCTCTGATTCCCTGCCCCTGTTTCCCCATATCTGATTCCCTGCCTCTGATTCCCCAACTCTGATTCCCCGCCTCTGATTCCCCAGCTCTGATTCCCCGCCTCTGATTTCCCGTGTTTGATTCCCTGCCTCTGATTCCCCGCCTCTGATTCCCCATATCTGATTCACCGCCTTTGATTCGCCACCTCTGATTCCACATATATGATTCCCCACCTCTGTTTCCCCGCCTCTGATTCCCCGCCTCTGATTCTCCATATCTCATTCTCAGCCTCTGAATCCCCATCTCTGATTCCCGGACTCTGATTCCCCACCTCTGATTCCCGGCCTCTTATTCCCAGCATCTGATTCCCGGCCTCTGATTCCCCGCTTCTGATTCTGATTCCATGCCTCTGATTCCCCATCTCTGATTCCGCACATCTGATTCCCTGCCTCTGATTCCCCACCTCTGATTCCCCATATCTGATTTCCCGCCTCTGTTTCCCCGCCTCTGATTCCCCGCCTCTGTTTCCCCATATCTAATTCCCAACCTCTGATGCCCCAACTCTGATTCCCTGCCTCTGATTCCCCGCGTTCTATTCCCTGCCTCTGATTCCCCGCCTGTGATTCCCCATCTCTGATTCACCACCTCTGATTCCCCACTTCTGATTCCCCATATCTAATTCCCCGCCTCTGTTTGCCCGCCTCTGATTCCCCGCCTCTGTTTCCCCATATCTGATTCCCCGCCTCTGAATCCCCAACTCTGATTCCCTGCCTCTGATTCCCCAGCTCTGATTCCCCGCCTTTGATTCCCCCGTCTGATTCCCAGCTACTGAAACCCCGTGTCTGATTCACAGCCTCTGATTCCCCACCTCTGATTCCCCATCTCTGATTCCGCACATCTGATTCCCTGCCTCTGATTCCCCGACTCTGATCCCCACCTCTGATTCCCCAGCTCTGATTCCCCGCCTCTGATTCCCCAACTCTGATTCCCCGCCTCTGATTCCCCAGCTCTGATTCCCCGCCTCTGATTCCCCGTGTTTGATTCCCTGCCTCTGATTCCCCGCCTCTGATTCCCCATCTCTGATTCATCGCCTTTGATTCGCCACCTCTGATTCCCCATATCTGATTCCTCGCCTCTGTTTCCCCGCCTCTGATTCCCCGCCTCTGATTCCCCATATCTCATTCCCCGCCTCTGATTCCCCATCTCTGATTCCCGGACTCTGATTCCCCACCTCTGATTCCCGGCCTCTTATTCCCGGCATCTGATTCCGGCCTCTGATTCCCGGCCTCTGATTCCCTGCTTCTGATTCCCCATCTCTGATTCAGCAAATCTAATTCCCCGCCTCTGAATCCCCAACTCTGATTCCCCACCTCTGATTCCCCAGCTCTGATTCCCCGCCTCTGATTCCCCGCATCTGATTCCCTGCATCTGATTCCAAGCCTCTGATTCCCCGCCTCTGATTCCCAACCTCTGATTCCCCACCTCTGATTCCCCATATCTGATTTCCAGCCTCTGTTTCCCCGCCTCTGATTCCCTGCCTCTGTTTCCCCATATCTGATTCCCGGCCTCTGATTCCCCGCCTCTGATTCCCCGCCTCTGATTCCCTGCCTCTGATTCCCCATCTCCGATTCCGCACATCTGATTCCCTGCCTCTGATTCCCCGCCTCTGATTCCCCGCCTCTGATTCCCTGCCTCTGATTCCCAACCTCTGATTCCCCACCTCTGATTCCCCGTGTTTGATTCCCCGCCTCTGTTTCCCCGCCTCTGATTCCCCGCCTCTGATTCCCCAACTCTAATTCCCCGCCTCTGATTCCCCATATCTGATTCCCCGCCTCTGTTTCCCCGCCTCTGATTCCCCTCCCCTGTTTCCCCATATCTGATTCCCTGCCTCTGATTCCCCAACTTTGATTCCCAGCCTCTGATTCCCCAGCTCTGATACCACGCCTCTGATTCCCCGTGTTTGATTCCCTGCCTCTGATTCCCCGCCTCTGATTCCCCATCTCTGATTCACCGCCTTTGATTCGCCACCTCTGATTCCCCATATCTGATTCCCCACCTCTGTTTCCCCGCCTCTGATTCCCCGCCTCTGATTCTCCATATCTCATTCCCCGCCTCTGAATCCCCATCACTGATTCCCGGACTCTGATTCCCCACCTCTGATTCCCGGCCTCTTATTCCCAGCATCTGATTCCAGGCCTCTAATTCCCGGCCTCTGACTCCCCGCTTCTGATTCTGATTCCCTGCCTCTGATTCCCCATCTCTGATTCCGCACATCTGACTACCTGCCTCTGATTCCCCACCTCTGATTCCCCATATCTGATTCCCCGCCTCTGTTTCCACGCCTCTGATTCCCCGCCTCTGTTTCCCCATATCTAATTCCCCACCTCTGATGCCCCAACTCTGATTCCCCGCCTCTGATTCCCCAGCTCTGATTCCCCGCATCTGATTCCCCGCATCCGATTCCCCATATCTGATTCCCCGCCTCTGTTTCCCCGCCCCTGATTCCCCGCCTCTGTTTCCCCATATCTGATTCCCCGCCTCTGATTCCCAACTATGATTCCCCGCCTCTGATTCCCCAGCTCTGATTCCCTGCCTCTGATTCCCCGTGTTCTATTCCCAGCCTCTGATTCCCCGCCTGTGATTCCCCATCTCTGATTCACCACCTCTGATTCCCCACCACTGATTCCCCATATCTAATTCCCCACCTCTGTTTGCCCGCCTCTGATTCCCCGCCTCTGTTTCCCCATATCTGATTCCCCGCCTCTGAATCCCCAACTCTGATTCGCTGCCTCTGATTCCCCAGCTTCATTCCCCGCCTTTGATTCCCCCCGTCTGATTCCCAGCCTCTGAATCCCCGAGTCTGATAACCTGCCTCTGATTCCCCGCCTCTGATTCCCCATCTCAGATTCACCGCCTCTGATTCCCCACCTCTGATTCCCCATCTCTGATTCCGCACATCCGATTCCCTGCCTCTGATTCCCCGACTCTGATTCCCCACCTCTGATTCACCAGCTCTGATTCCTCGCCTCTGATTCCCCAACTCTGATTCCCCGCCTCTGATTCCCCAGCTCTGATTCCCCACCTCTGATTCCCCGTGTTTGATCCCCTGCCTCTGATTCCCCGCCTCTGATTCCCCATCTCTGATTCACCGTCTTTGATTCGCCACCTCTGATTCCCCATATCTGATTCCTCGCCACTGTTTCCCCGCCTCTGATTCCCCGCCTCTGATTCCCCATATCTCATTCCCCGCCTCTGATTCGCCAGATATGATTCCCCGCCTCTGATTCCCCGCGTCTGATTCCCTGCCTCTGATTCACCGCCTCTGATTCCACATCTCTGATTCACCACCTCTGATTCTCCGCGTCTGATTCCCCGCCTCTGATTCCCCATCTCTGATTCCCCATCTCTGATTCCCCAATTCTGATTCCCCGCCTCTGATTCCCCAGCTCTGATTCCTCGCCTCTGATTCCCTTCCTCTGATTCCCAACCTCTGATTCCCCACCTGTGATTTCCCATATTGATTCCCTGCGTCTG
Source organism: Narcine bancroftii (assembly GCF_036971445.1). Taxonomy (NCBI): domain Eukaryota; kingdom Metazoa; phylum Chordata; class Chondrichthyes; order Torpediniformes; family Narcinidae; genus Narcine; species Narcine bancroftii. The sequence goes on along the minus strand of NW_027211893.1, from coordinate 11,533,963 downwards.
ATTCCCCGCCTCTGATTCCCCAACTCTGATTCCCCGCCTCTGATTCCCCAGCTCTGATTCCCCGCCTCTGATTTTCCGTGTTTGATTCCCTGCCTCTGATTCCCGGCCTCTGATTCCCCATCTCTGATTCACCGCCTTTGATTCGCCACCTCTGATTCCCCATATCTGATTCCCCGCCTCTGTTTCCCCGCCTCTGATTCCCCGCCTCTGATTCCCCATATCTCATTCCCCGCCTCTGAATCCCCATCTCTGATTCCCGGACTCTGATTCCCAACCTCTGATTCCCGGCCTCTTATTCCCGGCATCTGATTCCGGCCTCTGATTCCCGGCCTCTGATTCCCTGCTTCTGATTCTGATTCCCTGCCTCTGATTCCCCATCTCTGATTCCGCACATCTGATTCCCTGCCTCTGATTCCCCGCCTCTGATTCCCCGCCTCTGTTTCCCAATATCTAAGTCCCCGCCTCTGATTCCCCAACTCTGATTCCCCACCTCTGATTCCCCAGCTCTGATTCCCCGCCTCTGATTCCCCGCATCTGATTCCCTGCATCTGATTCCAAGCCTCTGATTCCCTGCCTCTGATTCCCAACCTCTGATTCCCTACCTCTGATTCCCCATATCTGAATCCCCACCTCTGTTTCCCCGCCTCTGATTTCCCACCTCTGTTTCCCCATATCTGATTCCTCGCCTCTGATTCCCTTCCTCTGATTCCCAACATCTGATTCCCCACCTCTGATTTCCCATATTGATTCCCTGCGTCTGATTCCCCGCCTCTGATTCCCCAACTCTGATTCCCCGCCTCTGATTCCCCAGCTCTGATTCCCCGCCTCTGATTTTCCTTGTTTGATTCCCTGCCTCTGATTCCCGGCCTCTGGTTCCCCATCTCTGATTCACCGCCTTTGATTCGCCACCTCTGATTCCCCATATCTGATTCCCCGCCTCTGTTTCCCCGCCTCTGATTCCCCGCCTCTGATTCCCCATATCTCATTCCCCGCCTCTGAATCCCCATCTCTGATTCCCGGACTCTGATACCCCATCTCTGATTCCCGGCCTCTTATTCCCGGCATCTGATTCCGGCCTCTGATTCCCGGCCTCTGATTCCCTGCTTCTGATTCTGATTCCCTGCCTCTGATTCCCCATCTCTGATTCCGCACATCTGATTCCCTGCCTCTGATTCCCCGCCTCTGTTTCCCAATATCTAAGTCCCCGCCTCTGATTCCCCAACTCTGATTCCCCACCTCTGATTCCCCAGCTCTGATTCCCCACCTCTGATTCCCCGCATCTGATTCCCTGCATCTGATTCCAAGCCTCTGATTCCCTGCCTCTGATTCCCAACCTCTGATTCCCCCCCCTCTGATTCCCCATATCTGAATCCCCGCCTCTGTTTCCCCGCCTCTGATTCCCCACCTCTGTTTCCCCATATCTGATTCCCGGCCTCTGATTCCCCGCCTCTGATTCCCCGCCTCTGATTCCCTGCCTCTGATTCCCCATCCCCGATTCCGCACATCTGATTCCCTGCCTCTGATTCCCCGCCTCTGATTCCCCGCCTCTGATTCCCTGCCTCTGATTCCCAACCTCTGATTCCCCACCTCTGATTCCCCATATCTGATTCCCCACCTCTGTTTCCCCGCCTCTGATTCCCCTCCTCTGATTCCCCAACTCTAATTCCCCGCCTCTGATTCCCCAGCTCTGATTCCCCGTGTTTGATTCTCCGCCTCTGATTCCCTGCCTCTGATTCCCAACCTCTGATTCCACACCTCTGATTCCCCATATCTGATTCGCCGCCTCTGTTTCCCCGCCTCTGATTCCCTGCCCCTGTTTCCCCATATCTGATTCCCTGCCTCTGATTCCCCAACTCTGATTCCCCGCCTCTGATTCCCCAGCTCTGATTCCCCGCCTCTGATTTCCCGTGTTTGATTCCCTGCCTCTGATTCCCCGCCTCTGATTCCCCATCTCTGATTCACCGCCTTTGATTCGCCACCTCTGATTCCACATATATGATTCCCCACCTCTGTTTCCCCGCCTCTGATTCCCCGCCTCTGATTCTCCATATCTCATTCTCAGCCTCTGAATCCCCATCTCTGATTCCCGGACTCTGATTCCCCACCTCTGATTCCCGGCCTCTTATTCCCAGCATCTGATTCCCGGCCTCTGATTCCCCGCTTCTGATTCTGATTCCATGCCTCTGATTCCCCATCTCTGATTCCGCACATCTGATTCCCTGCCTCTGATTCCCCACCTCTGATTCCCCATATCTGATTTCCCGCCTCTGTTTCCCCGCCTCTGATTCCCCGCCTCTGTTTCCCCATATCTAATTCCCAACCTCTGATGCCCCAACTCTGATTCCCTGCCTCTGATTCCCCGCGTTCTATTCCCTGCCTCTGATTCCCCGCCTGTGATTCCCCATCTCTGATTCACCACCTCTGATTCCCCACCTCTGATTCCCCATATCTAATTCCCCGCCTCTGTTTGCCCGCCTCTGATTCCCCGCCTCTGTTTCCCCATATCTGATTCCCCGCCTCTGAATCCCCAACTCTGATTCCCTGCCTCTGATTCCCCAGCTCTGATTCCCCGCCTTTGATTCCCCCGTCTGATTCCCAGCCTCTGAAACCCCGTGTCTGATTCACAGCCTCTGATTCCCCACCTCTGATTCCCCATCTCTGATTCCGCACATCTGATTCCCTGCCTCTGATTCCCCGACTCTGATCCCCACCTCTGATTCCCCAGCTCTGATTCCCCGCCTCTGATTCCCCAACTCTGATTCCCCGCCTCTGATTCCCCAGCTCTGATTCCCCGCCTCTGATTCCCCGTGTTTGATTCCCTGCCTCTGATTCCCCGCCTCTGATTCCCCATCTCTGATTCATCGCCTTTGATTCGCCACCTCTGATTCCCCATATCTGATTCCTCGCCTCTGTTTCCCCGCCTCTGATTCCCCGCCTCTGATTCCCCATATCTCATTCCCCGCCTCTGATTCCCCATCTCTGATTCCCGGACTCTGATTCCCCACCTCTGATTCCCGGCCTCTTATTCCCGGCATCTGATTCCGGCCTCTGATTCCCGGCCTCTGATTCCCTGCTTCTGATTCCCCATCTCTGATTCAGCAAATCTAATTCCCTGCCTCTGATTCCCCACCTCTGATTCCCCATATCTGATTCCCCGCCTCTGTTTCCCGGCCTCTGATTCCCCGCTTCTGATTCTGATTCCCTGCCTCTGATTCCCCATCTCTGATTCCGCACATCTGATTCCCTGCCTCTGATTCCCCACCTCTGATTCCCCATATCTGATTTCCCGCCTCTGTTTCCGCGCCTCTGATTCCCCGCTTCTGTTTCCCCATATCTAATTCCCAACCTCTGATGCCCCAACTCTGATTCCCTGCCTCTGAATCCCCGCCTCTGATTCAACATCTCTGATTCACCACCTCTGATTCCCCGCGTCTGATTTCCCTCCTCTGATTCCCCATCTCTGATTCCCCATCTCTGATTCCCCAATTCTGATTCCCCGCCTCTGATTCCCCGTGTTTGATTCCCTGCCTCTGATTCCCGGCCTCTGATTCCCCATCTCTGATTCACCGCCTTTGATTCGCCACCTCTGATTCCCCATATCTGATTCCCCGCCTCTGTTTCACCGCCTCTGATTCCCCGCCTCTGATTTCCCATATCTCATTCCCCGCCTCTGAATCCCCATCTCTGATTCCCGGACTCTGATTCCCCACCTCTGATTCCCGGCCTCTTATTCCCGGCATCTGATTCCGGCCTCTGATTCCCGGCCTCTGATTCCCTGCTTCTGATTCTGATTCCCTGCCTTTGATTCCCCATCTCTGATTCCGCACATCTGATTCCCTGCCTCTGATTCCCCATCTCTGATTCCCCATATCTGATTACCCGCATCTGTTTCCCCTCGTCTGATTCCCTGCCTCTGTTTCCCAATATCTAAGTCCCCGCCTCTGATTCCCCAACTCTGATTCCCCACCTCTGATTCCCCAGCTCTGATTCCCCGCCTCTGATTCCCCGCATCTGATTCCCTGCATCTGATTCCAAGCCTCTGATTCCCTGCCTCTGATTCCCAACCTCTGATTCCCCACCTCTGATTCCCCATATCTGATTCCCAGCCTCTGTTTCCCCGCCTCTGATTCCCTGCCTCTGTTTCCCCATATCTGATTCCCGGCCTCTGATTCCCCGCCTCTGATTCCCCACCTCTGATTCCCTGCCTCTGATTCCCCATCTCCGATTCCGCACATCTGATTCCCTGCCTCTGATTCCCCGCCTCTGATTCCCCGCCTCTGATTCCCTGCCTCTGATTCCCAACCTTTGATTCCCCACCTCTGATACCCCGTGTTTGATTCCCCGCCTCTGTTTCCCCGCCTCTGATTCCCCGCCTCTGATTCCCCAACTCTAATTCCCCGCCTCTGATTCCCCATATCTGATTCCCCGCCTCTGTTTCCCCGCCTCTGATTCCCCGCCCCTGTTTCCCCATATCTGATTCCCTGCCTCTGAATCCCCAACTTTGATTCCCAGCCTCTGATTCCCCAGCTCTGATACCACGCCTCTGATTCCCCGTGTTTGATTCCCTGCCTCTGATTCCCCGCCTCTGATTCCCCAGCTCTGATTCCCCGCCTCTGATTCCCCGTGTTTGATTCCCTGCCTCTGATTCCCCGCCTCTGATTCCCCATCTCTGATTCATCGCCTTTGATTCGCCACCTCTGATTCCCCATATCTGATTCCTCGCCTCTGTTTCCCCGCCTCTGATTCCCCGCCTCTGATTCCCCATATCTCATTCCCCGCCTCTGATTCCCCATCTCTGATTCCCGGACTCTGATTCCCCACCTCTGATTCCCGGCCTCTTATTCCCGGCATCTGATTCCGGCCTCTCATTCCCGGCCTCTGATTCCCTGCTTCTGATTCCCCATCTCTGATTCCGCAAATCTAATTCCCTGCCTCTGATTCCCCACCTCTGATTCCCCATATCTGATTCCCCGCCTCTGTTTCCCGGCCTCTGATTCCCCGCTTCTGATTCTGATTCCCTGCCTCTGATTCCGCATCTCTGATTCCGCACATCTGATTCCCTGCCTCTGATTCCCCACCTCTGATTCCCCATATCTGATTTCCCGCCTCTGTTTCCCCGCCTCTGATTCCCCGCATCTGTTTCCCCATATCTAATTCCCAACCTCTGATGCCCCAACTCTGATTCCCTGCCTCTGATTCCCCGCCTCTGATTCAACATCTCTGATTCACCACCTCTGATTCCCCGCGTCTGATTCCCCGCCTCTGATTCCCCATCTCTGATTCCCCATCTCTGATTCCCCAATTCTGATTCTCCGCCTCTGATTCCCCGTGTTTGATTCCCTGCCTCTGATTCCCGGCCTCTGATTCCCCATCTCTGATTCACCGCCTTTGATTCGCCACCTCTGATTCCCCATATCTGATTCCCCGCCTCTGTTTCACCGCCTCTGATTCCCCGCCTCTGATTCCCCATATCTCATTCCCCGCCTCTGAATCCCCATCTCTGATTCCCAGACTCTGATTCCCCACCTCTGATTCCCGGCCTCTTATTCCCGGCATCTGATTCCGGACTCTCATTCCCGGCCTCTGATTCCCTGCTTCTGATTCTGATTCCCTGCCTTTGATTCCCCATCTCTGATTCCCCGCCTCTGTTTCCCCGCCTCTGATTCCCCGCCTCTGTTTCCCAATATCTAAGTCCCCGCCTCTGATTCCCCAACTCTGATTCCCCACCTCTGATTCCCCAGCTCTGATTCCCCGCCTCTGATTCCCATCATCTGATTCCCTGCATCTGATTCCAAGCCTCTGATTCCCTGCCTCTGATTTCCAACCTCTGATTCCCCACCTCTGATTCCCCATATCTGATTTCCAGCCTCTGTTTCCCCGCCTCTGATTCCCTGCCTCTGTTTCCCCATATCTGATTCCCGGCCTCTGATTCCCCGCCTCTGATTCCCCGCCTCTGATTCCCTGCCTCTGATTCCCCATCTCCGATTCCGCACATCTGATTCCCTGCCTCTGATTCCCCGCCTCTGATTCCCCGCCTCTGATTCCCTGCCTCTGATTCCCAACCTCTGATTCCCCACCTCTGATTCCCCGTGTTTGATTCCCCGCCTCTGTTTCCCCGCCTCTGATTCCCCGCCTCTGATTCCCCAACTCTAATTCCCCGCCTCTGATTCCCCATATCTGATTCCCCGCCTCTGTTTCCCCGCCTCTGATTCCCCGCCCCTGTTTCCCCATATCTGATTCCCTGCCTCTGATTCCCCAACTTTGATTCCCAGCCTCTGATTCCCCAGCTCTGATACCACGCCTCTGATTCCCCGTGTTTGATTCCCTGCCTCTGATTCCCCGCCTCTGATTCCCCATCTCTGATTCACCGCCTTTGATTCGCCACCTCTGATTCCCCATATCTGATTCCCCACCTCTGTTTCCCCGCCTCTGATTCCTCGCCTCTGATTCTCCATATCTCATTCCCCGCCTCTGAATCCCCATCACTGATTCCCGGACTCTGATGCCCCACCTCTGATTCCCGGCCTCTTATTCCCAGCATCTGATTCCAGGCCTCTGATACCCGGCCTCTGACTCCCCGCTTCTGATTCTGATTCCCTGCCTCTGATTCCCCATCTCTGATTCCGCACATCTGATTACCTGCCTCTGATTCCCCACCTCTGATTCCCCATATCTGATTCCCCGCCTCTGTTTCCCCATATCTGATTCCCCACCTCTGATGCCCCAACTCTGATTCCCCGCCTCTGATTCCCCAGCTCTGATTCCCCGCCTCTGATTCCCCGCATCCGATTACCCATATCTGATTCCCCGCCTCTGTTTCCACGCCCCTGATTCCCCGCCTCTGTTTCCCCATATCTGATTCCCCGCCTCTGATTCCCAACTATGATTCCCCGCCTCTGATTCCCCAGCTCTGATTCCCTGCCTCTGATACCCCGCGTTCTATTCCCAGCCTCTGATTCCCCGCCTGTGATTCCCCATCTCTGATTCACCACCTCTGATTCCCCACCACTGATTCCCCATATCTAATTCCCCACCTCTGTTTGCCCGCCTCTGATTCCCAGCCTCTGTTTCCCCATATCTGATTCCCCGCCTCTGAATCCCCAACTCTGATTCGCTGCCTCTGATTCCCCAGCTTCATTCCCCGCCTTTGATTCCCCCCGTCTGATTCCCAGCCTCTGAATCCCCGAGTCTGATAACCTGCCTCTGATTCCCCGCCTCTGATTCCCCATCTCAGATTCACCGCCTCTGATTCCCCACCTCTGATTCCCCATCTCTGATTCCGCACATCCGATTCCCTGCCTCTGATTCCCCGACTCTGATTCCCCACCTCTGATTCCCCAGCTCTGATTCCTCGCCTCTGATTCCCCAACTCTGATTCCCCGCCTCTGATTCCCCAGCTCTGATTCCCCACCTCTGATTCCCCGTGTTTGATCCCCTGCCTCTGATTCCCCGCCTCCGATTCCCCATCTCTGATTCACCGTCTTTGATTCGCCACCTCTGATTCCCCATATCTGATTCCTCGCCACTGTTTCCCCGCCTCTGATTCCCCGCCTCTGATTCCCCATATCTCATTCCCCGCCTCTGATTCGCCAGCTATGATTCCCCATCTCTGATTCCCCATCTCTGATTCCCCAATTCTGATTCTCCGCCTCTGATTCCCCGTGTTTGATTCCCTGCCTCTGATTCCCGGCCTCTGATTCCCCATCTCTGATTCACCGCCTTTGATTCACCACCTCTGATTCCCCATATCTGATTCCCCGCCTCTGTTTCACCGCCTCTGATTCCCCGCCTCTGATTCCCCATATCTCATTCCCCGCCTCTGAATCCCCATCTCTGATTCCCAGACTCTGATTCCCCACCTCTGATTCCCGGCCTCTTATTCCCGGCATCTGATTCCGGCCTCTCATTCCCGGCCTCTGATTCCCTGCTTCTGATTCTGATTCCCTGCCTTTGATTCCCCATCTCTGGTTCCCCGCCTCTGTTTCCCCGCCTCTGATTCCCCGCCTCTGTTTCCCAATATCTAAGTCCCCGCCTCTGATTCCCCAACTCTGATTCCCCACCTCTGATTCCCCAGCTCTGATTCCCCGCCTCTGATTCCCCGCATCTGATTCCCTGCATCTGATTCCAAGCCTCTGATTCCCTGCCTCTGATTTCCAACCTCTGATTCCCCACCTCTGATTCCCCATATCTGATTCCCAGCCTCTGTTTCCCCGCCTCTGATTCCCTGCCTCTGTTTCCCCATATCTGATTCCCGGCCTCTGATTCCCCGCCTCTGATTCCCCGCCTCTGATTCCCTGCCTCTGATTCCCCATCTCCGATTCCGCACATCTGATTCCCTGCCTCTGATTCCCCGCCTCTGATTCCCCGCCTCTGATTCCCTGCCTCTGATTCCCAACCTCTGATTCCCCACCTCTGATTCCCCGTGTTTGATTCCCCTCCTCTGTTTCCCCGCCTCTGATTCCCCGCCTCTGATTCCCCAACTCTAATTCCCCGCCTCTGATTCCCCATATCTGATTCCCCGCCTCTGTTTCCCCGCCTCTGATTCCCCGCCCCTGTTTCCCCATATCTGATTCCCTGCCTCTGATTCCCCAACTTTGATTCCCAGCCTCTGATTCCCCAGCTCTGATACCACGCCTCTGATTCCCCGTGTTTGATTCCCTGCCTCTGATTCCCCGCCACTGATTCCCCATCTCTGATTCACCGCCTTTGATTCGCCACCTCTGATTCCCCATATCTGATTCCCCACCTCTGTTTCCCCGCCTCTGATTCCTCGCCTCTGATTCTCCATATCTCATTCCCCGCCTCTGAATCCCCATCACTGATTCCCGGACTCTGATGCCCCACCTCTGATTCCCGGCCTCTTATTCCCAGCATCTGATTCCAGGCCTCTGATTCCCGGCCTCTGACTCCCCGCTTCTGATTCTGATTCCCTGCCTCTGATTCCCCATCTCTGATTCCGCACATCTGATTATCTGCCTCTGATTCCCCACCTCTGATTCCCCATATCTGATTCCCCGCCTCTGTTTCCACGCCTCTGATTCACCGCCTCTGTTTCCCCATATCTAATTCCCCACCTCTGATGCCCCAACTCTGATTCCCCGCCACTGATTCCCCAGCTCTGATTCCCCGCCTCTGATTCCCCGCATCCGATTCCCCATATCTGATTCCCCGCCTCTGTTTCCACGCACCTGATTCCCCGCCTCTGTTTCCCCATATCTGATTCCCCGCCTCTGATTCCCAACTATGATTCCCCGCCTCTGATTCCCCAGCTCTGATTCCCTGCCTCTGATTCCCCGCGTTCTATTCCCAGCCTCTGATTCCCCGCCTGTGATTCCCCATCTCTGATTCACCACCTCTGATTCCCCACCACTGATTCCCCATATCTAATTCCCCACCTCTGTTTGCCCGCCTCTGATTCCCCGCCTCTGTTTCCCCATATCTGATTCCCCGCCTCTGAATCCCCAACTCTGATTCGCTGCCTCTGATTCCCCAGCTTCATTCCCCGCCTTTGATTCCCCCCGTCTGATTCCCAGCCTCTGAATCCCCGAGTCTGATAACCTGCCTCTGATTCCCCGCCTCTGATTCCCCATCTCAGATTCACCGCCTCTGATTCCCCACCACTGATTCCCCATCTCTGATTCCGCACATCCGATTCCCTGCCTCTGATTCCCCGACTCTGATTCCCCACCTCTGATTCCCCAGCTCTGATTCCTCGCCTCTGATTCCCCAACTCTGATTCCCCGCCTCTGATTCCCCAGCTCTGATTCCCCACCTCTGATTCCCCGTGTTTGATCCCCTGCCTCTGATTCCCCACCTCTGATTCCCCATCTCTGATTCCGCACATCTGATTCCCTGCCTCTGATTCCCCACCTCTGATTCCCCATATCTGATTTCCCGCCTCTGTTTCCCCGCCTCTGATTCCCCGCTTCTGTTTCCCCATATCTAATTCCCAACCTCTGATGCCCCAACTCTGATTCCCTGCCTCTGAATCCCCGCCTCTGATTCAACATCTCTGATTCACCACCTCTGATTCCCCGCGTCTGATTTCCCGCCTCTGATTCCCCATCTCTGATTCCCCATCTCTGATTCCCCAATTCTGATTCCCCGCCTCTGATTCCCCGTGTTTGATTCCCTGCCTCTGATTCCCGGCCTCTGATTCCCCATCTCTGATTCACCGCCTTTGATTCGCCACCTCTGATTCCCCATATCTGATTCCCCGCCTCTGTTTCACCGCCTCTGATTCCCCGCCTCTGATTTCCCATATCTCATTCCCCGCCTCTGAATCCCCATCTCTGATTCCCGGACTCTGATTCCCCACCTCTGATTCCCGGCCTCTTATTCCCGGCATCTGATTCCGGCCTCTGATTCCCGGCCTCTGATTCCCTGCTTCTGATTCTGATTCCCTGCCTTTGATTCCCCATCTCTGATTCCGCACATCTGATTCCCTGCCTCTGATTCCCCATCTCTGATTCCCCATATCTGATTACCCGCATCTGTTTCCCCTCATCTGATTCCCCGCCTCTGTTTCCCAATATCTAAGTCCCCGCCTCTGATTCCCCAACTCTGATTCCCCACCTCTGATTCCCCAGCTCTGATTCCCCGCCTCTGATTCCCCGCATCTGATTCCCTGCATCTGATTCCAAGCCTCTGATTCCCTGCCTCTGATTCCCAACCTCTGATTCCCCACCTCTGATTCCCCATATCTGATTCCCAGCCTCTGTTTCCCCGCCTCTGATTCCCTGCCTCTGTTTCCCCATATCTGATTCCCGGCCTCTGATTCCCCGCCTCTGATTCCCCACCTCTGATTCCCTGCCTCTGATTCCCCATCTCCGATTCCGCACATCTGATTCCCTGCCTCTGATTCCCCGCCTCTGATTCCCCGCCTCTGATTCCCTGCCTCTGATTCCCAACCTCTGATTCCCCACCTCTGATTCCCCGTGTTTGATTCCCCGCCTCTGTTTCCCCGCCTCTGATTCCCCGCCTCTGATTCCCCAACTCTAATTCCCCGCCTCTGATTCCCCATATCTGATTCCCCGCCTCTGTTTCCCCGCCTCTGATTCCCCGCCCCTGTTTCCCCATATCTGATTCCCTGCCTCTGATTCCCCAACTTTGATTCCCAGCCTCTGATTCCCCAGCTCTGATACCACGCCTCTGATTCCCCGTGTTTGATTCCCTGCCTCTGATTCCCCGCCTCTGATTCCCCAGCTCTGATTCCCCGCCTCTGATTCCCCGTGTTTGATTCCCTGCCTCTGATTCCCCGCCTCTGATTCCCCATCTCTGATTCATCACCTTTGATTCACAACCTCTGATTCCCCATATCTGATTCCTCGCCTCTGTTTCCCCGCCTCTGATTCCCCGCCTCTGATTCCCCATATCTCATTCCCCGCCTCTGATTCCCCATCTCTGATTCCCGGACTCTGATTCCCCACCTCTGATTCCCGGCCTCTTATTCCCGGCATCTGATTCCGGCCTCTGATTCCCGGCCTCTGATTCCCTGCTTCTGATTCCCCATCTCTGATTCCGCAAATCTAATTCCCTGCCTCTGATTCCCCACCTCTGATTCCCCATATGTGATTCCCCGCCTCTGTTTCCCGGCCTCTGATTCCCCGCTTCTGATTCTGATTCCCTGCCTCTGATTCCCCATCTTTGATTCCGCACATCTGATTCCCTGCCTCTGATTCCCCACCTCTGATTCCCCATATCTGATTTCCCGCCTCTGTTTCCCCGCCTCTGATTCCCCGCCTCTGATTCAACATCTCTGATTCCCCAGCTCTGATTCCCCGCCTCTGATTCCCCGCATCTGATTCCCTGCATCTGATTCCAAGCCTCTGATTCCCTGCCTCTGATTCCCAACCTCTGATTCCCCACCTCTGATTCCCCATATCTGATTCCCAGCCTCTGTTTCCCCGCCTCTGATTCCCTGCCTCTGTTTCCCCATATCTGATTCCCGGCCTCTGATTCCCCGCCTCTGATTCCCCACCTCTGATTCCCTGCCTCTGATTCCCCATCTCCGATTCCGCACATCTGATTCCCTGCCTCTGATTCCCCGCCTCTGATTCCCCGCCTCTGATTCCCTGCCTCTGATTCCCAACCTCTGATTCCCCACCTCTGATTCCCCGTGTTTGATTCCCCGCCTCTGTTTCCCCGCCTCTGATTCCCCGCCTCTGATTCCCCATATCTGATTTCCCGCCTCTGTTTCCCCGCCTCTGATTCCCCGCCTCTGATTCCCCATATCTCATTCCCCGCCTCTGATTCCCCATCTCTGATTCCCGGACTCTGATTCCCCACCTCTGATTCCCGGCCTCTTATTCCCGGCATCTGATTCCGGCCTCTGATTCCCGGCCTCTGATTCCCTGCTTCTGATTCCCCATCTCTGATTCCGCAAATCTAATTCCCTGCCTCTGATTCCCCACCTCTGATTCCCCATATCTGATTCCCCGCCTCTGTTTCCCGGCCTCTGATTCCCCGCTTCTGATTCTGATTCCCTGCCTCTGATTCCCCATCTTTGATTCCGCACATCTGATTCCCTGCCTCTGATTCCCCACCTCTGATTCCCCATATCTGATTTCCCGCCTCTGTTTCCCCGCCTCTGATTCCCCGCCTCTGATTCAACATCTCTGATTCACCACCTCTGATTCCCCGCGTCTGATTCCCCGCCTCTGATTCCCCATCTCTGATTCCCCATCTCTGATTTCCCAATTCTGATTCTCCGCCTCTGATTCCCCGTGTTTGATTCCCTGCCTCTGATTCCCGGCCTCTGATTCCCCATCTCTGATTCACCGCCTTTGATTCGCCACCTCTGATTCCCCATATCTTATTCCCCGCCTCTGTTTCACCGCCTCTGATTCCCCGCCTCTGATTCCCCATATCTCATTCCCTGCCTCTGAATCCCCATCTCTGATTCCCGGACTCTGATTCCCCACCTCTGATTCCCGGCCTCTTATTCCCGGCATCTGATTCCGGCCTCTCATTCCCGGCCTCTGATTCCCTGCTTCTGATTCTGATTCCCTGCCTTTGATTCCCCATCTCTGATTCCCCGCCTCTGTTTCCCCGCCTCTGATTCCCCGCCTCTGTTTCCCAATATCTAAGTCCCCGCCTCTGATTCCCCAACTCTGATTCCCCACCTCTGATTCCCCAGCTCTGATTCCCCGCCTCTGATTCCCCGCATCTGATTCCCTGCATCTGATTCCAAGCCTCTGATTCCCCGCCTCTGATTCCCAACCTCTGATTCCCCACCTCTGATTCCCCATATCTGATTTCCAGCCTCTGTTTCCCCGCCTCTGATTCCCTGCCTCTGTTTCCCCATATCTGATTCCCGGCCTCTGATTCCCCGCCTCTGATTCCCCGCCTCTGATTCCCTGCCTCTGATTCCCCATCTCCGATTCCGCACATCTGATTCCCTGCCTCTGATTCCCCGCCTCTGATTCCCCGCCTCTGATTCCCTGCCTCTGATTCCCAACCTCTGATTCCCCACCTCTGATTCCCCGTGTTTGATTCCCCGCCTCTGTTTCCCCGCCTCTGATTCCCCGCCTCTGATTCCCCAACTCTAATTCCCCGCCTCTGATTCCCCATATCTGATTCCCCGCCTCTGTTTCCCCGCCTCTGATTCCCCTCCCCTGTTTCCCCATATCTGATTCCCTGCCTCTGATTCCCCAACTTTGATTCCCAGCCTCTGATTCCCCAGCTCTGATACCACGCCTCTGATTCCCCGTGTTTGATTCCCTGCCTCTGATTCCCCGCCTCTGATTCCCCATCTCTGATTCACCGCCTTTGATTCGCCACCTCTGATTCCCCATATCTGATTCCCCACCTCTGTTTCCCCGCCTCTGATTCCCCGCCTCTGATTCTCCATATCTCATTCCCCGCCTCTGAATCCCCATCACTTATTCCCGGACTCTGATTCCCCACCTCTGATTCCCGGCCTCTTATTCCCAGCATCTGATTCCAGGCCTCTGATTCCCGGCCTCTGACTCCCTGCTTCTGATTCTGATTCCCTGCCTCTGATTCCCCATCTCTGATTCCGCACATCTGATTACCTGCCTCTGATTCCCCACCTCTGATTCCCCATATCTGATTCCCCGCCTCTGTTTCCACGCCTCTGATTCCCCGCCTCTGTTTCCCCATATCTAATTCCCCACCTCTGATGCCCCAACTCTGATTCCCCGCCTCTGATTCCCCAGCTCTGATTCCCCGCCTCTGATTCCCCGCATCCGATTCCCCATATCTGATTCCCCGCCTCTGTTTCCCCGCCCCTGATTCCCCGCCTCTGTTTCCCCATATCTGATTCCCCGCCTCTGATTCCCAACTATGATTCCCCGCCTCTGATTCCCCAGCTCTGATTCCCTGCCTCTGATTCCCCGCGTTCTATTCCTAGCCTCTGATTCCCCGCCTGTGATTCCCCATCTCTGATTCACCACCTCTGATTCCCCACCACTGATTCCCCATATCTAATTCCCCACCTCTGTTTGCCCGCCTCTGATTCCCCGCCTCTGTTTCCCCATATCTGATTCCCCGCCTCTGAATCCCCAACTCTGATTCGCTGCCTCTGATTCCCCAGCTTCATTCCCCGCCTTTGATTCCCCCTGTCTGATTCCCAGCCTCTGAATCCCCGAGTCTGATAACCTGCCTCTGATTCCCCGCCTCTGATTCCCCATCTCAGATTCACCGCCTCTGATTCCCCACCTCTGATTCCCCATCTCTGATTCCGCACATCCGATTCCCTGCCTCTGATTCCCCGACTCTGATTCCCCACCTCTGATTCACCAGCTCTGATTCCTCGCCTCTGATTCCCCAACTCTGATTCCCCGCCTCTGATTCCCCAGCTCTGATTCCCCACCTCTGATTCCCCGTGTTTGATCCCCTGCCTCTGATTCCCCGCCTCTGATTCCCCATCTCTGATTCACCGTCTTTGATTCGCCACCTCTGATTCCCCATATCTGATTCCTCGCCACTGTTTCCCCGCCTCTGATTCCCCGCCTCTGATTCCCCATATCTCATTCCCCGCCTCTGATTCGCCAGATATGATTCCCCGCCTCTGATTCCCCGCGTCTGATTCCCTGCCTCTGATTCACCGCCTCTGATTCCACATCTCTGATTCACCACCTCTGATTCCCCGCGTCTGATTCCCCGCCTCTGATTCCCCATCTCTGATTCCCCATCTCTGATTCCCCAATTCTGATTCCCCGCCTCTGATTCCCCAGCTCTGATTCCTCGCCTCTGATTCCCTTCCTCTGATTCCCAACCTCTGATTCCCCACCTCTGATTTCCCATATTGATTCCCTGCGTCTGATTCCACGCCTCTGATTCCCCAACTCTGATTCCCCGCCTCTGATTCCCCAGCTCTGATTCCCCGCCTCTGATTTTCCGTGTTTGATTCCCTGCCTCTGATTCCCGGCCTCTGATTCCCCATCTCTGATTCACCGCCTTTGATTCGCCACCTCTGATTCCCCATATCTGATTCCCCGCCTCTGTTTCCCCGCCTCTGATTCCCCGCCTCTGATTCCCCATATCTCATTCCCCGCCTCTGAATTCCCATCTCTGATTCCCGGACTCTGATTCCCAACCTCTGATTCCCGGCCTCTTATTCCCGGCATCTGATTCCGGCCTCTGATTCCCGGCCTCTGATTCCCTGCTTCTGATTCTGATTCCCTGCCTCTGATTCCCCATCTCTGATTCCGCACATCTGATTCCCTGCCTCTGATTCCCCGCCTCTGATTCCCCACCTCTGTTTCCCAATATCTAAGTCCCCGCCTCTGATTCCCCAACTCTGATTCCCCACCTCTGATTCCCCAGCTCTGATTCCCCGCCTCTGATTCCCCGCATCTGATTCCCTGCATCTGATTCCAAGCCTCTGATTCCCTGCCTCTGATTCCCAACCTCTGATTCCCTACCTCTGATTCCCCATATCTGAATCCCCACCTCTGTTTCCCCGCCTCTGATTTCCCACCTCTGTTTCCCCATATCTGATTCCTCGCCTCTGATTCCCTTCCTCTGATTCCCAACCTCTGATTCCCCACCTCTGATTTCCCATATTGATTCCCTGCGTCTGATTCCCCGCCTCTGATTCCCCAACTCTGATTCCCCGCCTCTGATTCCCCAGCTCTGATTCCCCACCTCTGATTTTCCTTGTTTGATTCCCTGCCTCTGATTCCCGGCCTCTGGTTCCCCATCTCTGATTCACCGCCTTTGATTCGCCACCTCTGATTCCCCATATCTGATTCCCCGCCTCTGTTTCCCCGCCTCTGATTCCCCGCCTCTGATTCCCCATATCTCATTCCCCGCCTCTGAATCCCCATCTCTGATTCCCGGACTCTGATACCCCATCTCTGATTCCCGGCCTCTTATTCCCGGCCTCTGATTCCGGCCTCTGATTCCCGGCCTCTGATTCCCTGCTTCTGATTCTGATTCCCTGCCTCTGATTCCCCATCTCTGATTCCGCACATCTGATTCCCTGCCTCTGATTCCCCGCCTCTGTTTCCCAATATCTAAGTCCCCGCCTCTGATTCCCCAACTCTGATTTCCCACCTCTGATTCCCCAGCTCTGATTCCCCGCCTCTGATTCCCCGCATCTGATTCCCTGCATCTGATTCCAAGCCTCTGATTCCCTGCCTCTGATTCCCAACCTCTGATTCCCCCCCTCTGATTCCCCATATCTGAATCCCCGCCTCTGTTTCCCCTCATCTGATTCCCCGCCTCTGTTTCCCAATATCTAAGTCCCCGCCTCTGATTCCCCAACTCTGATTCCCCACCTCTGATTTCCCAGCTCTGATTCCCCGCCTCTGATTCCCCGCATCTGATTCCCTGCATCTGATTCCAAGCCTCTGATTCCCTGCCTCTGATTCCCAACCTCTGATTCCCCACCTCTGATTCCCCATATCTGATTCCCAGCCTCTGTTTCCCCGCCTCTGATTCCCTGCCTCTGTTTCCCCATATCTGATTCCCGGCCTCTGATTCCCCGCCTCTGATTCCCCACCTCTGATTCCCTGCCTCTGATTCCCCATCTCCGATTCCGCACATCTGATTCCCTGCCTCTGATTCCCCGCCTCTGATTCCCCGCCACTGATTCCCTGCCTCTGATTCCCAACCTCTGATTCCCCACCTCTGATTCCCCGTGTTTGATTCCCCGCCTCTGTTTCCCCGCCTCTGATTCCCCGCCTCTGATTCCCCAACTCTAATTCCCCGCCTCTGATTCCCCATATCTGATTCCCCGCCTCTGTTTCCCCGCCTCTGATTCCCCGCACCTGTTTCCCCATATCTGATTCCCTGCCTCTGATTCCCCAACTTTGATTCCCAGCCTCTGATTCCCCAGCTCTGATACCACGCCTCTGATTCCCCGTGTTTGATTCCCTGCCTCTGATTCCCCGCCTCTGATTCCCCAGCTCTGATTCCCCGCCTCTGATTCCCCGTGTTTGATTCCCTGCCTCTGATTCCCCGCCTCTGATTCCCCATCTCTGATTCATCGCCTTTGATTCACAACCTCTGATTCCCCATATCTGATTCCTCGCCTCTGTTTCCCCGCCTCTGATTCCCCGCCTCTGATTCCCCATATCTCATTCCCCGCCTCTGATTCCCCATCTCTGATTCCCGGACTCTGATTCCCCACCTCTGATTCCCGGCCTCTTATTCCCGGCATCTGATTCCGGCCTCTGATTCCCGGCCTCTGATTCCCTGCTTCTGATTCCCCATCTCTGATTCCGCAAATCTAATTCCCTGCCTCTGATTCCCCACCTCTGATTCCCCATATCTGATTCCCCGCCTCTGTTTCCCGGCCTCTGATTCCCCGCTTCTGATTCTGATTCCCTGCCTCTGATTCCCCATCTTTGATTCCGCACATCTGATTCCCTGCCTCTGATTCCCCACCTCTGATTCCCCATATCTGATTTCCCGCCTCTGTTTCCCCGCCTCTGATTCCCCGCCTCTGATTCAACATCTCTGATTCACCACCTCTGATTCCCCGCGTCTGATTCCCCGCCTCTGATTCCCCATCTCTGATTCCCCATCTCTGATTTCCCAATTCTGATTCTCCGCCTCTGATTCCCCGTGTTTGATTCCCTGCCTCTGATTCCCGGCCTCTGATTCCCCATCTCTGATTCACCGCCTTTGATTCGCCACCTCTGATTCCCCATATCTGATTCCCCGCCTCTGTTTCACCGCCTCTGATTCCCCGCCTCTGATTCCCCATATCTCATTCCCTGCCTCTGAATCCCCATCTCCGATTCCCGGACTCTGATTCCCCACCTCTGATTCCCGGCCTCTTATTCCCGGCATCTGATTCCGGCCTCTCATTCCCGGCCTCTGATTCCCTGCTTCTGATTCTGATTCCCTGCCTTTGATTCCCCATCTCTGATTCCCCGCCTCTGTTTCCCCGCCTCTGATTCCCCGCCTCTGTTTCCCAATATCTAAGTCCCCGCCTCTGATTCCCCAACTCTGATTCCCCACCTCTGATTCCCCAGCTCTGATTCCCCGCCTCTGATTCCCCGCATCTGATTCCCTGCATCTGATTCCAAGCCTCTGATTCCCCGCCTCTGATTCCCAACCTCTGATTCCCCACCTCTGATTCCCCATATCTGATTTCCAGCCTCTGTTTCCCCGCCTCTGATTCCCTGCCTCTGTTTCCCCATATCTGATTCCCGGCCTCTGATTCCCCGCCTCTGATTCCCCGCCTCTGATTCCCTGCCTCTGATTCCCCATCTCCGATTCCGCACATCTGATTCCCTGCCTCTGATTCCCCGCCTCTGATTCCCCGCCTCTGATTCCCTGCCTCTGATTCCCAACCTCTGATTCCCCACCTCTGATTCCCCGTGTTTGATTCCCCGCCTCTGTTTCCCCGCCTCTGATTCCCCGCCTCTGATTCCCCAACTCTAATTCCCCGCCTCTGATTCCCCATATCTGAATCCCCGCCTCTGTTTCCCCGCCTCTGATTCCCCTCCCCTGTTTCCCCATATCTGATTCCCTGCCTCTGATTCCCCAACTTTGATTCCCAGCCTCTGATTCCCCAGCTCTGATACCACGCCTCTGATTCCCCGTGTTTGATTCCCTGGCTCTGATTCCCCGCCTCTGATTCCCCATCTCTGATTCACCGCCTTTGATTCGCCACCTCTGATTCCCCATATCTGATTCCCCACCTCTGTTTCCCCGCCTCTGATTCCCCGCCTCTGATTCTCCATATCTCATTCCCCGCCTCTGAATCCCCATCACTGATTCCCGGACTCTGATTCCCCACCTCTGATTCCCGGCCTCTTATTCCCAGCATCTGATTCCAGGCCTCTGATTCCCGGCCTCTGACTCCCTGCTTCTGATTCTGATTCCCTGCCTCTGATTCCCCATCTCTGATTCCGCACATCTGATTACCTGCCTCTGATTCCCCACCTCTGATTCCCCATATCTGATTCCCCGCCTCTGTTTCCACGCCTCTGATTCCCCGCCTCTGTTTCCCCATATCTAATTCCCCACCTCTGATGCCCCAACTCTGATTCCCCGCCTCTGATTCCCCAGCTCTGATTCCCCGCCTCTGATTCCCCGCATCCGATTCCCCATCTCTGATTCACCACCTCTGATTCCCCACCACTGATTCCCCATATCTAATTCCCCACCTCTGTTTGCCCGCCTCTGATTCCCCGCCTCTGTTTCCCCATATCTGATTCCCCGCCTCTGAATCCCCAACTCTGATTCGCTGCCTCTGATTCCCCAGCTTCATTCCCCGCCTTTGATTCCCCCCGTCTGATTCCCAGCCTCTGAATCCCCGAGTCTGATAACCTGCCTCTGATTCCCCGCCTCTGATTCCCCATCTCAGATTCACCGCCTCTGATTCCCCACCTCTGATTCCCCATCTCTGATTCCGCACATCCGATTCCCTGCCTCTGATTCCCCGACTCTGATTCCCCACCTCTGATTCACCAGCTCTGATTCCTCGCCTCTGATTCCCCAACTCTGATTCCCCGCCTCTGATTCCCCAGCTCTGATTTCCCACCTCTGATTCCCCGTGTTTGATCCCCTGCCTCTGATTCCCCGCCTCTGATTCCCCATCTCTGATTCACCGTCTTTGATTCGCCACCTCTGATTCCCCATATCTGATTCCTCGCCACTGTTTCCCCGCCTCTGATTCCCCGCCTCTGATTCCCCATATCTCATTCCCCGCCTCTGATTCGCCAGATATGATTCCCCGCCTCTGATTCCCCGCGTCTGATTCCCTGCCTCTGATTCACCGCCTCTGATTCCACATCTCTGATTCACCACCTCTGATTCCCCGCGTCTGATTCCCCGCCTCTGATTCCCCATCTCTGATTCCCCATCTCTGATTCCCCAATTCTGATTCCCCGCCTCTGATTCCCCAGCTCTGATTCCTCGCCTCTGATTCCCTTCCTCTGATTCCCAACCTCTGATTCCCCACCTCTGATTTCCCATATTGATTCCCAGCGTCTGATTCCCCGCCTCTGATTCCCCAATTCTGATTCCCCGCCTCTGATTCCCCAGCTCTGATTCCCCGCCTCTGATTTTCCGTGTTTGATTCCCTGCCTCTGATTCCCGGCCTCTGATTCCCCATCTCTGATTCACCGCCTTTGATTCGCCACCTCTGATTCCCCATATCTGATTCCCCGCCTCTGTTTCCCCGCCTCTGATTCCCCGCCTCTGATTCCCCATATCTCATTCCCCGCCTCTGAATCCCCATCTCTGATTCCCGGACTCTGATTCCCAACCTCTGATTCCCGGCCTCTTATTCCCGGCATCTGATTCCGGCCTCTGATTCCCGGCCTCTGATTCCCTGCTTCTGATTCTGATTCCCTGCCTCTGATTCCCCATCTCTGATTCCGCACATCTGATTCCCTGCCTCTGATTCCCCGCCTCTGATTCCCCGCCTCTGTTTCCCAATATCTAAGTCCCCGCCTCTGATTCCCCAACTCTGATTCCCCACCTCTGATTCCCCAGCTCTGATTCCCCGCCTCTGATTCCCCGCATCTGATTCCCTGCATCTGATTCCAAGCCTCTGATTCCCTGCCTCTGATTCCCAACCTCTGATTCCCTACCTCTGATTCCCCATATCTGAATCCCCACCTCTGTTTCCCCGCCTCTGATTTCCCACCTCTGTTTCCCCATATCTGATTCCTCGCCTCTGATTCCCTTCCTCTGATTCCCAACCTCTGATTCCCCACCTCTGATTTCCCATATTGATTCCCTGCGTCTGATTCCCCGCCTCTGATTCCCCAACTCTGATTCCCCGCCTCTGATTCCCCAGTTCTGATTCCCCACCTCTGATTTTCCTTGTTTGATTCCCTGCCTCTGATTCCCGGCCTCTGGTTCCCCATCTCTGATTCACCGCCTTTGATTCGCCACCTCTGATTCCCCATATCTGATTCCCCGCCTCTGTTTCCCCGCCTCTGATTCCCCGCCTCTGATTCCCCATATCTCATTCCCCCCCTCTGAATCCCCATCTCTGATTCCCGGACTCTGATACCCCATCTCTGATTCCCGGCCTCTTATTCCCGGCCTCTGATTCCGGCCTCTGATTCCCGGCCTCTGATTCCCTGCTTCTGATTCTGATTCCCTGCCTCTGATTCCCCATCTCTGATTCCGCACATCTGATTCCCTGCCTCTGATTCCCCGCCTCTGTTTCCCAATATCTAAGTCCCCGCCTCTGATTCCCCAACTCTGATTTCCCACCTCTGATTCCCCAGCTCTGATTCCCCGCCTCTGATTCCCCGCATCTGATTCCCTGCATCTGATTCCAAGCCTCTGATTCCCTGCCTCTGATTCCCAACCTCTGATTCCCCCCCTCTGATTCTCCATATCTGAATCCCCGCCTCTGTTTCCCCGCCTCTGATTCCCCACCTCTGTTTCCCCATATCTGATTCCCGGCCTCTGATTCCCCGCCTCTGATTCCCCGCCTCTGATTCCCTGCCTCTGATTCCCCATCCACGATTCCGCACATCTGATTCCCTGCCTCTGATTCCCCGCCTCTGATTCCCCGCCTCTGATTCCCTGCCTCTGATTCCCAACCTCTGATTCCCCACCTCTGATTCCCCATATCTGATTCCCCGCCTCTGTTTCCCCGCCTCTGATTCCCCTCCTCTGATTCCCCAACTCTAATTCCCCGCCTCTGATTCCCCAGCTCTGATTCCCCGTGTTTGATTCTCCGCCTCTGATTCCCTGCCTCAGATTCCCAACCTCTGATTCCACACCTCTGATTCCCCATATCTGATTCGCCGCCTCTGTTTCCCCGCCTCTGATTCCCTGCCCCTGTTTCCCCATATCTGATTCCCTGCCTCTGATTCCCCAACTCTGATTCCCCGCCTCTGATTCCCCAGCTCTGATTCCCCGCCTCTGATTTCCCGTGTTTGATTCCCTGCCTCTGATTCCCCGCCTCTGATTCCCCATCTCTGATTCACCGACTTTGATTCGCCACGTCTGATTCCACATATATGATTCCCCACCTCTGTTTCCCCGCCTCTGATTCCCCGCCTCTGATTCTCCATATCTCATTCTCAGCCTCTGAATCCCCATCTCTGATTCCCGGACTCTGATTCCCCACCTCTGATTCCCGGCCTCTTATTCCCAGCATCTGATTCCCGGCCTCTGATTCCCCGCTTCTGATTCTGATTCCATGCCTCTGATTCCCCATCTCTGATTCCGCACATCTGATTCCCTGCCTCTGATTCCCCACCTCTGATTCCCCATATCTGATTTCCCGCCTCTGTTTCCCCGCCTCTGATTCCCCGCCTCTGTTTCCCCATATCTAATTCCCAACCTCTGATGCCCCAACTCTGATTCCCTGCCTCTGATTCCCCGCGTTCTATTCCCTGCCTCTGATTCCCCGCCTGTGATTCCCCATCTCTGATTCACCACCTCTGATTCCCCACCTCTGATTCCCCATATCTAATTCCCCGCCTCTGTTTGCCCGCCTCTGATTCCCCGCCTCTGTTTCCCCATATCTGATTCCCCGCCTCTGAATCCCCAACTCTGATTCCCTGCCTCTGATTCCCCAGCTCTGATTCCCCGCCTTTGATTCCCCCGTCTGATTCCCAGCCTCTGAAACCCCGTGTCTGATTCACAGCCTCTGATTCCCCACCTCTGATTCCCCATCTCTGATTCCGCACATCTGATTCCCTGCCTCTGATTCCCCGACTCTGATCCCCACCTCTGATTCCCCAGCTCTGATTCCCCGCCTCTGATTCCCCAACTCTGATTCCCCGCCTCTGATTCCCCAGCTCTGATTCCCCGCCTCTGATTCCCCGTGTTTGATTCCCTGCCTCTGATTCCCCGCCTCTGATTCCCCATCTCTGATTCATCGCCTTTGATTCGCCACCTCTGATTCCCCATATCTGATTCCTCGCCTCTGTTTCCCCGCCTCTGATTCCCCGCCTCTGATTCCCCATATCTCATTCCCCGCCTCTGATTCCCCATCTCTGATTCCCGGACTCTGATTCCCCACCTCTGATTCCCGGCCTCTTATTCCCGGCATCTGATTCCGGCCTCTGATTCCCGGCCTCTGATTCCCTGCTTCTGATTCCCCATCTCTGATTCAGCAAATCTAATTCCCTGCCTCTGATTCCCCACCTCTGATTCCCCATATCTGATTCCCCGCCTCTGTTTCCCGGCCTCTGATTCCCCGCTTCTGATTCTGATTCCCTGCCTCTGATTCCCCATCTCTGATTCCGCACATCTGATTCCCTGCCTCTGATTCCCCACCTCTGATTCCCCATATCTGATTTCCCGCCTCTGTTTCCCCGCCTCTGATTCCCCGCTTCTGTTTCCCCATATCTAATTCCCAACCTCTGATGCCCCAACTCTGATTCCCTGCCTCTGAATCCCCGCCTCTGATTCAACATCTCTGATTCACCACCTCTGATTCCCCGCGTCTGATTTCCCGCCTCTGATTCCCCATCTCTGATTCCCCATCTCTGATTCCCCAATTCTGATTCCCCGCCTCTGATTCCCCGTGTTTGATTCCCTGCCTCTGATTCCCGGCCTCTGATTCCCCATCTCTGATTCACCGCCTTTGATTCGCCACCTCTGATTCCCCATATCTGATTCCCCGCCTCTGTTTCACCGCCTCTGATTCCCCGCCTCTGATTTCCCATATCTCATTCCCCGCCTCTGAATCCCCATCTCTGATTCCCGGACTCTGATTCCCCACCTCTGATTCCCGGCCTCTTATTCCCGGCATCTGATTCCGGCCTCTGATTCCCGGCCTCTGATTCCCTGCTTCTGATTCTGATTCCCTGCCTTTGATTCCCCATCTCTGATTCCGCACATCTGATTCCCTGCCTCTGATTCCCCATCTCTGATTCCCCATATCTGATTACCCGCATCTGTTTCCCCTCGTCTGATTCCCCGCCTCTGTTTCCCAATATCTAAGTCCCCGCCTCTGATTCCCCAACTCTGATTCCCCACCTCTGATTCCCCAGCTCTGATTCCCCGCCTCTGATTCCCCGCATCTGATTCCCTGCATCTGATTCCAAGCCTCTGATTCCCTGCCTCTGATTCCCAACCTCTGATTCCCCACCTCTGATTCCCCATATCTGATTCCCAGCCTCTGTTTCCCCGCCTCTGATTCCCTGCCTCTCTTTCCCCATATCTGATTCCCGGCCTCTGATTCCCCGCCTCTGATTCCCCACCTCTGATTCCCTGCCTCTGATTCCCCATCTCCGATTCCGCACATCTGATTCCCTGCCTCTGATTCCCCGCCTCTGATTCCCCGCCTCTGATTCCCTGCCTCTGATTCCCAACCTCTGATTCCCCACCTCTGATTCCCCGTGTTTCATTCCCCGCCTCTGTTTCCCCGCCTCTGATTCCCCGCCTCTGATTCCCCAACTCTAATTCCCCGCCTCTGATTCCCCATATCTGATTCCCCGCCTCTGTTTCCCCGCCTCTTATTCCCCGCCCCTGTTTCCCCATATCTGATTCCCTGCCTCTGATCCCCCAACTTTGATTCCCAGCCTCTGATTCCCCAGCTCTGATACCACGCCTCTGATTCCCCGTGTTTGATTCCCTTCCTCTGATTCCCCGCCTCTGATTCCCCAGCTCTGATTCCCCGCCTCTGATTCCCCGTGTTTGATTCCCTGCCTCTGATTCCCCGCCCCTGATTCCCCATCTCTGATTCATCGCCTTTGATTCGCCACCTCTGATTCCCCATATCTGATTCCTCGCCTCTGTTTCCCCGCCTCTGATTCCCCGCCTCTGATTCCCCATATCTCATTCCCCGCCTCTGATTCCCCATCTCTGATTCCCGGACTCTGATTCCCCACCTCTGATTCCCGGCCTCTTATTCCCGGCATCTGATTCCGGCCTCTGATTCCCGGCCTCTGATTCCCTGCTTCTGATTCCCCATCTCTGATTCCGCAAATCTAATTCCCTGCCTCTGATTCCCCACCTCTGATTCCCCATATCTGATTCCCCGCCTCTGTTTCCCGTCCTCTGATTCCCCGCTTCTGATTCTGATTCCCTGCCTCTGATTCCCCATCTCTGATTCCGCACATCTGATTCCCTGCCTCTGATTCCCCACCTCTGATTCCCCATATCTGATTTCCCGCCTCTGTTTCCCCGCCTCTGATTCCCCGCCTCTGTTTCCCCATATCTAATTCCCAACCTCTGATGCCCCAACTCTGATTCCCTGCCTCTGATTCCCCGCCTCTGATTCAACATCTCTGATTCACCACCTCTGATTCCCCGCGTCTGATTCCCCGCCTCTGATTCCCCATCTCTGATTCCCCATCTCTGATTCCCCAATTCTGATTCTCCGCCTCTGATTCCCCGTGTTTGATTCCCTGCCTCTGATTCCCGGCCTCTGATTCCCCATCTCTGATTCACCGCCTTTGATTCGCCACCTCTGATTCCCCATATCTGATTCCCCGCCTCTGTTTCACCGCCTCTGATTCCCCGCCTCTGATTCCCCATATCTCATTCCCCGCCTCTGAATCCCCATCTCTGATTCCCAGACTCTGATTCCCCACCTCTGATTCCCGGCCTCTTATTCCCGGCATCTGATTCCGGCCTCTCATTCCCGGCCTCTGATTCCCTGCTTCTGATTCTGATTCCCTTCCTTTGATTCCCCATCTCTGATTCCCCGCCTCTGTTTTCCCGCCTCTGATTCCCCGCCTCTGTTTCCCAATATCTAAGTCCCCGCCTCTGATTCCCCAACTCTGATTCCCCACCTCTGATTCCCCAGCTCTGATTCCCCGCCTCTGATTCCCATCATCTGATTCCCTGCATCTGATTCCAAGCCTCTGATTCCCTGCCTCTGATTTCCAACCTCTGATTCCCCACCTCTGATTCCCCATATCTGATTCCCAGCCTCTGTTTCCCCGCCTCTGATTCCCTGCCTCTGTTTCCCCATATCTGATTCCCGGCCTCTGATTCCCCGCCTCTGATTCCCCGCCTCTGATTCCCTGCCTCTGATTCCCCATCTCCGATTCCGCACATCTGATTCCCTGCCTCTGATTCCCCGCCTCTGATTCCCCGCCTCTGATTCCCTGCCTCTGATTCCCAACCTCTGATTCCCCACCTCTGATTCCCCGTGTTTGATTCCCCGCCTCTGT
Organism: Narcine bancroftii; assembly: GCF_036971445.1. Classification (NCBI taxonomy): domain Eukaryota; kingdom Metazoa; phylum Chordata; class Chondrichthyes; order Torpediniformes; family Narcinidae; genus Narcine; species Narcine bancroftii. The sequence goes on along the minus strand of NW_027211893.1, from coordinate 11,507,432 downwards.
TTCCCCGCCTCTGATTCCCCGCCTCTGATTCCCCAACTCTAATTCCCCGCCTCTGATTCCCCATATCTGATTCCCCGCCTCTGTTTCCCCGCCTCTGATTCCCCGCCCCTGTTTCCCCATATCTGATTCCCTGCCTCTGATTCCCCAACTTTGATTCCCAGCCTCTGATTCCCCAGCTCTGATACCACGCCTCTGATTCCCCGTGTTTGATTCCCTGCCTCTGATTCCCCGCCTCTGATTCCCCATCTCTGATTCACCGCCTTTGATTCGCCACCTCTGATTCCCCATATCTGATTCCCCACCTCTGTTTCCCCGCCTCTGATTCCTCGCCTCTGATTCTCCATATCTCATTCCCCGCCTCTGAATCCCCATCACTGATTCCCGGACTCTGATGCCCCACCTCTGATTCCCGGCCTCTTATTCCCAGCATCTGATTCCAGGCCTCTGATTCCCGGCCTCTGACTCCCCGCTTCTGATTCTGATTCCCTGCCTCTGATTCCCCATCTCTGATTCCGCACATCTGATTACCTGCCTCTGATTCCCCACCTCTGATTCCCCATATCTGATTCCCCGCCTCTGTTTCCACGCCTCTGATTCCCCGCCTCTGTTTCCCCATATCTAATTCCCCACCTCTGATGCCCCAACTCTGATTCCCCGCCTCTGATTCCCCAGCTTTGATTCCCCGCCTCTGATTCCCCGCATCCGATTCCCCATATCTGATTCCCCGCCTCTGTTTCCACGCCCCTGATTCCCCGCCTCTGTTTCCCCATATCTGATTCCCCGCCTCTGATTCCCAACTATGATTCCCCGCCTCTGATTCCCCAGCTCTGATTCCCTGCCTCTGATACCCCGCGTTCTATTCCCAGCCTCTGATTCCCCGCCTGTGATTCCCCATCTCTGATTCACCACCTCTGATTCCCCACCACTGATTCCCCATATCTAATTCCCCACCTCTGTTTGCCCGCCTCTGATTCCCCGCCTCTGTTTCCCCATATCTGATTCCCCGCCTCTGAATCCCCAACTCTGATTCGCTGCCTCTGATTCCCCAGCTTCATTCCCCGCCTTTGATTCCCCCCGTCTGATTCCCAGCCTCTGAATCCCCGAGTCTGATAACCTGCCTCTGATTCCCCGCCTCTGATTCCCCATCTCAGATTCACCGCCTCTGATTCCCCACCTCTGATTCCCCATCTCTGATTCCGCACATCCGATTCCCTGCCTCTGATTCCCCGACTCTGATTCCCCACCTCTGATTCCCCAGCTCTGATTCCTCGCCTCTGATTCCCCAACTCTGATTCCCCACCTCTGATTCCCCGTGTTTGATCCCCTGCCTCTGATTCCCCGCCTCTGATTCCCCATCTCTGATTCACCGTCTTTGATTCGCCACCTCTGATTCCCCATATCTGATTCCTCGCCACTGTTTCCCCGCCTCTGATTCCACGCCTCTGATTCCCCATATCTCATTCCCCGCCTCTGATTCGCCAGCTATGATTCCCCATCTCTGATTCCCCATCTCTGATTCCCCAATTCTGATTCTCCGCCTCTGATTCCCCGTGTTTGATTCCCTGCCTCTGATTCCCGGCCTCTGATTCCCCATCTCTGATTCACCGCCTTTGATTCGCCACCTCTGATTCCCCATATCTGATTCCCCGCCTCTGTTTCACCGCCTCTGATTCCCCGCCTCTGATTCCCCATATCTCATTCCCCGCCTCTGAATCCCCATCTCTGATTCCCAGACTCTGATTCCCCACCTCTGATTCCCGGCCTCTTATTCCCGGCATCTGATTCCGGCCTCTCATTCCCGGCCTCTGATTCCCTGCTTCTGATTCTGATTCCCTGCCTTTGATTCCCCATCTCTGGTTCCCCGCCTCTGTTTCCCCGCCTCTGATTCCCCGCCTCTGTTTCCCAATATCTAAGTCCCCGCCTCTGATTCCCCAACTCTGATTCCCCACCTCTGATTCCCCAGCTCTAATTCCCCGCCTCTGATTCCCCGCATCTGATTCCCTGCATCTGATTCCAAGCCTCTGATTCCCTGCCTCTGATTTCCAACCTCTGATTCCCCACCTCTGATTCCCCATATCTGATTCCCAGCCTCTGTTTCCCCGCCTCTGATTCCCTGCCTCTGTTTCCCCATATCTGATTCCCGGCCTCTGATTCCCCGCCTCTGATTCCCCGCCTCTGATTCCCTGCCTCTGATTCCCCATCTCCGATTCCGCACATCTGATTCCCTGCCTCTGATTCCCCGCCTCTGATTCCCCGCCTCTGATTCCCTGCCTCTGATTCCCAACCTCTGATTCCCCACCTCTGATTCCCCGTGTTTGATTCCCCGCCTCTGTTTCCCCGCCTCTGATTCCCCGCCTCTGATTCCCCAACTCTAATTCCCCGCCTCTGATTCCCCATATCTGATTCCCCGCCTCTGTTTCCCCGCCTCTGATTCCCCGCCCCTGTTTCCCCATATCTGATTCCCTGCCTCTGATTCCCCAACTTTGATTCCCAGCCTCTGATTCCCCAGCTCTGATACCACGCCTCTGATTCCCCGTGTTTGATTCCCTGCCTCTGATTCCCCGCCTCTGATTCCCCATCTCTGATTCACCGCCTTTGATTCGCCACCTCTGATTCGCCATATCTGATTCCCCACCTCTGTTTCCCCGCCTCTGATTCCTCGCCTCTGATTCTCCATATCTCATTCCCCGCCTCTGAATCCCCATCACTGATTCCCGGACTCTGATGCCCCACCTCTGATTCCCGGCCTCTTATTCCCAGCATCTGATTCCAGGCCTCTGATTCCCGGCCTCTGACTCCCCGCTTCTGATTCTGATTCCCTGCCTCTGATTCCCCATCTCTGATTCCGCACATCTGATTACCTGCCTCTGATTCCCCACCTCTGATTCCCCATATCTGATTCCCCGCCTCTGTTTCCACGCCTCTGATTCACCGCCTCTGTTTCCCCATATCTAATTCCCCACCTCTGATGCCCCAACTCTGATTCCCCGCCTCTGATTCCCCAGCTCTGATTCCCCGCCTCTGATTCCCCGCATCTGATTCCCCATATCTGATTCCCCGCCTCTGTTTCCACGCCCCTGATTCCCAGCCTCTGTTTCCCCATATCTGATTCCCCGCCTCTGATTCCCAACTATGATTCCCCGCCTCTGATTCCCCAGCTCTGATTCCCTGCCTCTGATTCCCAGCGTTCTATTCCCAGCCTCTGATTCCCCGCCTGTGATTCCCCATCTCTGATTCACCACCTCTGATTCCCCACCACTGATTCCCCATATCTAATTCCCCACCTCTGTTTGCCCGCCTCTGATTCCCCGCCTCTGTTTCCCCATATCTGATTCCCCGCCTCTGAATCCCCAACTCTGATTCGCTGCCTCTGATTCCCCAGCTTCATTCCCCGCCTTTGATTCCCCCCGTCTGATTCCCAGCCTCTGAATCCCCGAGTCTGATAACCTGCCTCTGATTCCCCGCCTCTGATTCCCCATCTCAGATTCACCGCCTCTGATTCCCCACCACTGATTCCCCATCTCTGATTCCGCACATCCGATTCCCTGCCTCTGATTCCCCGACTCTGATTCCCCACCTCTGATTCCCCAGCTCTGATTCCCCACCTCTGATTCCCCGTGTTTGATCCCCTGCCTCTGATTCCCCACCTCTGATTCCCCATCTCTGATTCACCGTCTTTGATTCGCCACCTCCGATTCCCCATATCTGATTCCTCGCCACTGTTTCCCCGCCTCTGATTCCCCGCCTCTGATTCCCCATATCTCATTCCCCGCCTCTGATTCGCCAGCTATGATTCCCCGCCTCTGATTCCCCGCGTCTGATTCCCTGCCTCTGATTCCCCGCCTCTGATTCCACATCTCTGATTCACCACCTCTGATTCCCCGCGTCTGATTCCCCGCCTCTGATTCCCCATCTCTGATTCCCCATCTCTGATTCCCCAATTCTGATTCCCCGCCTCTGATTCCCCAGCTCTGATTCCTCGCCTCTGATTCCCTTCCTCTGATTCCCAACCTCTGATTCCCCACCTCTGATTTCCCATATTGATTCCCTGCGTCTGATTCCCCGCCTCTGATTCCCCAACTCTGATTCCCCGCCTCTGATTCCCCAGCTCTGATTCCCCGCCTCTGATTTTCCGTGTTTGATTCCCTGCCTCTGATTCCCGGCCTCTGATTCCCCATCTCTGATTCACCGCCTTTGATTCGCCACCTCTGATTCCCCATATCTGATTCCCCGCCTCTGTTTCCCCGCCTCTGATTCCCCGCCTCTGATTCCCCATATCTCATTCCCCGCCTCTGAATCCCCATCTCTGATTCCCGGATTCTGATTCCCAACCTCTGATTCCCGGCCTCTTATTCCCGGCATCTGATTCCGGCCTCTGATTCCCGGCCTCTGATTCCCTGCTTCTGATTCTGATTCCCTGCCTCTGATTCCCCATCTCTGATTCCGCACATCTGATTCCCTGCCTCTGATTCCCCGCCTCTGATTCCCCGCCTCTGTTTCCCAATATCAAAGTCCCCGCCTCTGATTCCCCAACTCTGATTCCCCACCTCTGATTCCCCAGCTCTGATTCCCCGCCTCTGATTCCCCGCATCTGATTCCCTGCATCTGATTCCAAGCCTCTGATTCCCTGCCTCTGATTCCCAACCTCTGATTCCCTACCTCTGATTCCCCATATCTGAATCCCCACCTCTGTTTCCCCGCCTCTGATTCCCCACCTCTGTTTCCCCATATCTGATTCCCGGCCTCTGATTCCCCGCCTCTGATTCCCCGCCTCTGATTCCCTGCCTCTGATTCCCCATCCCCGATTCCGCACATCTGATTCCCTGCCTCTGATTCCCCGCCTCTGATTCCCCGCCTCTGATTCCCTGCCTCTGATTCCCAACCTCTGATTCCCCACCTCTGATTCCCCATATCTGATTCCCCGCCTCTGTTTCCCCGCCTCTGATTCCCCTCCTCTGATTCCCCAACTCTAATTCCCCGCCTCTGATTCCCCAGCTCTGATTCCCCGTGTTTGATTCCCCGCCTCTGATTCCCTGCCTCTGATACCCAACCTCTGATTCCACACCTCTGATTCCCCATATCTGATTCCCCGCCTCTGTTTCCCCGCCTCTGATTCCCTGCCCCTGTTTCCCCATATCTGATTCCCTGCCTCTGATTCCCCAACTCTGATTCCCCGCCTCTGATTCCCCAGCTCTGATTCCCCGCCTCTGATTTCCCGTGTTTGATTCCCTGCCTCTGATTCCCCGCCTCTGATTCCCCATCTCTGATTCACCGCCTTTGATTCGCCACCTCTGATTCCACATATCTGATTCCCCACCTCTGTTTCCCCGCCTCTGATTCCCCGCCTCTGATTCTCCATATCTCATTCCCCGCCTCTGAATCCCCATCTCTGATTCCCGGACTCTGATTCCCCACCTCTGATTCCCGGCCTCTTATACCCAGCATCTGATTCCCGGCTTCTGATTCCCCACTTCTGATTCTGATTCCCTGCCTCTGATTCCCCATCTCTGATTCCGCACATCTGATTCCCTGCCTCTGATTCCCAAACTCTGATTCCCCATATCTGATTTCCCGCCTCTGTTTCCCCGCCTCTGATTCCCCGCCTCTGTTTCCCCATATCTAATTCCCAACCTCTGATGCCCCAACTCTGATTCCCTGCCTCTGATTCCCCGCGTTCTATTCCCTGCCTCTGATTCCCCGCCTGTGATTCCCCATCTCTGATTCACCACCTCTGATTCGCCACCTCTGATTCCCCATATCTAATTCCCCGCCTCTGTTTGCCCGCCTCTGATTCCCCGCCTCTGTATCCCCATATCTGATTCCCCGCCTCTGAATCCCCAACTCTGATTCCCTGCCTCTGATTCCCCAGCTCTGATTCCCCGCCTTTGATTCCCCCATCTGATTCCCAGCCTCTGAAACCCCGTGTCTGATTTCTTGCCTCTGATTCCCCGCCTCTGATTCCCCATCTCTGATTCACAGCCTCTGATTCCCCACCTCTGATTCACCATCTCTGATTCCGCACATCTGATTCCCTGCCTCCGATTCCACGACTCTGATCCCCACCTCTGATTCCCCAGCTCTGATTCCCCGCCTCTGATTCCCCAACTCTGATTCCCCGCCTCTGATTCCCCAGCTCTGATTCCCCGCCTCTGATTCCCCATCTCTGATTCATCGCCTTTGATTCGCCACCTCTGATTCCCCATATCTGATTCCTCGCCTCTGTTTCCCCGCCTCTGATTCCCCGCCTCTGATTCCCCATATCTCATTCCCCGCCTCTGATTCCCCATCTCTGATTCCCGGACTGATTCCCCACCTCTGATTCCCGGCCTCTTATTCCCGGCATCTGATTCCGGCCTCTGATTCCTGGCCTCTGATTCCCTGCTTCTGATTCCCCATCTCTGATTCCGCAAATCTAATTCCCTGCCTCTGATTCCCCACCTCTGATTCCCCATATCTGATTCCCCGCCTCTGTTTCCCGGCCTCTGATTCCCCGCTTCTGATTCTGATTCCCTGCCTCTGATTCCCCATCTCTGATTCCGCACATCTGATTCCCTGCCTCTGATTCCCCACCTCTGATTCCCCATATCTGATTTCCCGCCTCTGTTTCCCCGCCTCTGATTCCCCACCTCTGTTTCCCCATATCTAATTCCCAACCTCTGATGCCCCAACTCTGATACCCTGCCTCTGATTCCCCGCCTCTCAGTCAACATCTCTGATTCACCACCTCAGATTCCCCGCGTCTGATTCCCCACCTCTGATTCCCCATCTCAGATTCCCCATCTCTGATTCCCCAATTCTGATTCCCCGCCTCTGATTCCGCGTGTTTGATTCCCTGCCTCTGATTCCCTGCCTCTGATTCCCCATCTCTGATTCACCGCCTTTGATTCGCCACCTCTGATTCCCCATATCTGATTCCCCGCCTCTGTTTCACCGCCTCTGATTCCCCGCCTCTGATTCCCCATATCTCATTCCCCGCCTCTGAATCCCCATCTCTGATTCCCGGACTCTGATTCCCCACTTCTGATTCCCGGCCTCTTATTCCCGGCATCTGATTCCGGCCTCTGATTCCCGGCCTCTGATTCCCTGCTTCTGATTCTGATTCCCTGTCTTTGATTCCCCATCTCTGATTCCGCACATCTGATTCCCTGCCTCTGATTCCCCATCTCTGATTCCCCATATCTGATTCCCCGACTCTGTTTCCCCGCCTCTGATTCCCCGCCTCTGTTTCCCAATATCTAAGTCGCCGCCTCTGATTCCCCAACTCTGATTCCCCACCTCTGATTCCCCAGCTCTGATTCCCCGCCTCTGATTCCCCGCATCTGATTCCCTGCCTCTGATTTTCAACCTCTGATTCCCCACCTCTGATTCCCCATATCTGATTCTCAGCCTCTGTTTCCCCGCCTCTGATTCCCCGCCTCTGTTTCCCCATATCTGATTCCCGGCCTCTGATTCCCCGCCTCTGATTCCCCGCCTCTGATTCCCTGCCTCTGATTCCCCATCTCCGATTCCGCACATCTGATTCCCTGACTCTGATTCCCCGCCTCTGATTCCCCGCCTCTGATTCCCTGCCTCTGATTCCCAACCTCTGATTCCCCACCTCTGATTCCCCGTGTTTGATTCCCCGCCTCTGTTTCCCCGTCTCTGATTCCCCGCCTCTGATTCCACAACTCTAATTCCCCGCCTCTGATTCCCCATATCTGATTCCCCGCCTCTGTTTCCCCGCCTCTGATTCCCCGCCCCTGTTTCCCCATATCTGATTCCCTGCCTCTGATTCCCCAACTTTGATTCCCAGCCTCTGATTCCCCAGCTCTGATTCCCCGCCTCTGATTCCCCGTGTTTGATTCCCTGCCTCTGATTCCCGGCCTCCGATTCCCCATCTCTGATTCACCGCCTTTGATTCGCCACCTCTGATTCCCCATATCTGATACCCCGAATCTGTTTCCCCGCCTCTGATTCCCCGCCTCTGATTCCCCATATCTCATTCCCCGCCTCTGAATCCCCATCTCTGATTCCCGGACTCTGATTCCCCACCTCTGATTCCCGGCCTCTTATTCCCGGCATCTGATTCCGGCCTCTGATTCCCGGCCTCTGATTCCCTGCTTCTGAGTCTGATTCCCTGCCTTTGATTCCCCATCTCTGATTCCGCACATCTGATTCCCTGCCTCTGATTCCCCATCTCTGAATCCCCATATCTGATTCCCCGCCTCTGTTTCCCCGCCTCTGATTCCCCGCCTCTGTTTCCCAATATCTAGGTCCCCGCCTCTGATTCCCCAACTCTGATTCCCCACCTCTGATTCCCCAGCTCTGATTCCCCGCCTCTGATTCCCCGCATCTGATTCCCTGCATCTGATTCCAAGCCTCTGATTCCCTGCCTCTGATTCCCAACCTCTGATTCCCCACCTCTGATTCCCCATATCTGATTCCCAGCCTCTGTTTCCCCGCCTCTGATTCCCTGCCTCTGTTTCCCCATATCTGATTCCCGGCCTCTGATTCCCCGCCTCTGATTCCCCGCCTCTGATTCCCTGCCTCTGATTCCCCATCTCTGATTCCGCACATCTGATTCCCTGCCTCTGATTCCCCGCCTCTGATTCCCCGCCTCTGATTCCCTGCCACTGATCCCAACCTCTGATTCCCCACCTCTGATTCCCCGTGTTTGATTCCCCGCCTCTGTTTCCCCGCCTCTGATTCCCCGCCTCTGATTCCCCAACTCTAATTCCCCGCCTCTGATTCCCCATATCTGATTCCCCGCCTCTGTTTCCCCGCCTCTGATTCCCCGCCCCTGTTTCCCCATATCTGATTCCCTGCCTCTGATTCCCCAACTTTGATTCCCAGCCTCTGATTCCCCAGCTCTGATACCACGCCTCTGATTCCCCGTGTTTGATTCCCTGCCTCTGATTACCCGCCTCTGATTCCCCATCTCTGATTCACCGCCTTTGATTCGCCACCTCTGATTCCCCATATCTGATTCCCCACCTCTGTTTCCCCGCCTCTGATTCCCCGCCTCTGATTCTCCATATCTCATTCCCCGCCTCTGAATCCCCATCACTGATTCCCAGACTCTGATTCCCCACCTCTGATTCCCGGCCTCTTATTCCCAGCATCTGATTCCAGGCCTCTGATTCCCGGCCTCTGACTCCCCGCTTCTGATTCTGATTCCCTGCCTCTGATTCCCCATCTCTGATTCCGCACATCTGATTACCTGCCTCTGATTCCCCACCTCTGATTCCCCACATCTGATTCCCCGCCTCTGTTTCCACGCCTCTGATTCCCCGCCTCGGTTTCCCCATATCTAATTCCCCACCTCTGATGCCCCAACTCTGATTCCCCGCCTCTGATTCCCCAGCTCTGATTCCCCGCCTCTGATTCCCCGCATCCGATTCCCCATATCTGATTCCCCGCCTCTGTTTCCCCGCCCCTGATTCCACGCCTCTGTTTCCCCATATCTGATTCCCCGCCTCTGATTCCCAACTATGATTCCCCGCCTCTGATTCCCCAGCTCTTATTCCCTGCCTCTGATTCCCCGCGTTCTATTCCCTGCCTCTGATTCCCCGCCTGTGATTCCCCATCTCTGATTCACCACCTCTGATTCCCCACCACTGATTCCCCATATCTAATTCCCCGCCTCTCTTTGCCCGCCTCTGATTCCCCGCCTCTGTTTCCCCATATCTGATTCCCCGCCTCTGAATCCCCAACTCTGATTCGCTGCCTCTGATTCCCCAGCTTCATTCCCCGCCTTTGATTCCCCCCGTCTGATTCCCAGCCTCTGAATCCCCGTGTCTGATAACCTGCCTCTGATTCCCCGCCTCTGATTCCCCATCTCAGATTCACCGCCTCTGATTCCCCACCTCTGATTCCCCATCTCTGATTCCGCACATCCGATTCCCTGCCTCTGATTCCCCGACTCTGATTCCCCACCTCTGATTCCCCAGCTCTGATTCCTCGCCTCTGATTCCCCAACTCTGATTCCCCGCCTCTGATTCCCCAGCTCTGATTCCCCACCTCTGATTCCCCGTGTTTGATCCCCTGCCTCTGATTCCCCGCCTCTGATTCCCCATCTCTGATTCACCGTCTTTGATTCGCCACCTCTGATTCCACATATCTGATTCCTCGCCACTGTTTCCCCGCCTCTGATTCCCCGCCTCTGATTCCCCATATCTCATTCCCCGCCTCTGATTCGCCAGCTATGATTCCCCGCCTCTGATTCCCCGCGTCTGATTCCCTGCCTCTGATTCCCCGCCTCTGATTCCACATCTCTGATTCACCACCTCTGATTCCCCGCGTCTGATTCCCCGCCTCTGATTCCCCATCTCTGATTCCCCATCTCTGATTCCCCAATTCTGATTCCCCGCCTCTGATTCCCCAGCTCTGATTCCTCGCCTCTGATTCCCTTCCTCTGATTCCCAACCTCTGATTCCCCACCTCTGATTTCCCATATTGATTTATGCGTCTGATTCCCCGCCTCTGATTCCCCAACTCTGATTCCCCGCCTCTGATTCCCCAGCTCTGATTCCCCGCCTCTGATTCCCCGTGTTTGATTCCCTGCCTCTGATTCCCGGCCTCTGATTCCCCATCTCTGATTCACCGCCTTTGATTCGCCACCTCTGATTCCCCATATCTGAATCCCCGCCTCTGTTTCCCCGCCTCTGATTCCCCGCCTCTGATTCCCCATATCTCATTCCCCGCCTCTGAATACCCATCTCTGATTCCCGGACTCTGATACCCCACCTCTGATTCCCGGCCTCTTATTCCCGGCATCTGATTCCGGCCTCTGATTCCCGGCCTCTGATTCCCTCCTTCTGATTCTGATTCCCTGCCTCTGATTCCCCATCTCTGATTCCGCACATCTGATTCCCTGCCTCTGATTCCCCGCCTCTGATTCCCCGCCTCTGTTTCCCAATATCTAAGTCCCCGCCTCTGATTCCCCAACTCTGATTCCCCACCTCTGATTCCCCAGCTCTGATTCCCCGCCTCTGATTCCCCGCATCTGATTCCCTGCATCTGATTCCAAGCCTCTGATTCCCTGCCTCTGATTCCCAACCTCTGATTCCCCACCTCTGATTCCCCATATCTGAATCCCCGCCTCTGTTTCCCCGCCTCTGATTCCCCACCTCTGTTTCCCCATATCTGATTCCCGGCCTCTGATTCCCCGCCTCAGATTCCCCGCCTCTGATTCCCTGCCTCTGATTCCCCATCCCCGATTCCGCACATCTGATTCCCTGCCTCTGATTCCCCGCCTCTGATTCCCCGCCTCTGATTCCCTGCCTCTGATTCCCAACCTCTGATTCCCCACCTCTGATTCCCCATATCTGATTCCCCGCCTCTGTTTCCCCGCCTCTGATTCCCCTCCTCTGATTCCCCAACTCTAATTCCCCGCCTCTGATTCCCCAGCTCTGATTCCCCGTGTTTGATTCCCCGCCTCTGATTCCCTGCCTCTGATTCCCAACCTCTGATTCCACACCTCTGATTCCCCATATCTGATTCCCCGCCTCTGTTTCCCCGCCTCTGATTCCCTGCCCCTGTTTCCCCATATCTGATTCCCTGCCTCTGATTCCCCAACTCTGATTCCCCGCCTCTGATTCCCCAGCTCTGATTCCCCGCCTCTGATTTCCCGTGTTTGATTCCCTGCCTCTGATTCCCCGCCTCTGATTCCCCATCTCTGATTCACCGCATTTGATTCGCCACCTCTGATTCCACATATCTGATTCCCCACCTCTGTTTCCCCGCCTCTGATTCCCCGCCTCTGATACTCCATATCTCATTCCCCGCCTCTGATTCCCCACCTCTGATTCCCGGCCTCTTATTCCCAGCATCTGATCCCCGGCCTCTGATTCCCCGCTTCTGATTCTGATTCCCTGCCTCTGATTCCCCATCTCTGATTCCGCACATCTGATTCCCTGCCTCTGATTCCCCACCTCTGATTCCCCATATCTGATTTCCCGCCTCTGTTTCCCCGCCTCTGATTCCCCGCCTCTGTTTCCCCATATCTAATTCCCAACCTCTGATGCCCCAACTCTAATTCCCTGCCTCTGATTCCCCGCGTTCTATTCCCTGCCTCTGATTCCCCGCGTGTGATTCCCCATCTCTGATTCACCACCTCTGATTCCCCACCTCTGATTCCCCATATCAAATTCCCCGCCTCTGATTCCCCGCCTCTGTTTCCCCATATCTGATTCCCCGCCTCTGAATCCTTAACTCTGAATCCCTTCCTCTGATTCCCCAGCTCTGATTCCCCGCCTTTGATTCCCCCGTCTGATTCCCAGCCTCTGAAACCCCGTGTCTGATTTCTTGCCTCTGATTCCCCGCCTCTGATTCCCCATCTCTGATTCACAGCCTCTGATTCCCCACCTCTGATTCCCCATCTCTGATTCCGCACATCTGATTCCCTGCCTCTGATTCCCCGACTCTGATGCCCACCTCTGATTCCCCAGCTCTGATTCCACGCCTCTGATTCCCCAACTCTGATTCCCCGCCTCTGATTCCCCAGCTCTGATTCCCCGCCTCTGATTCCCCGTGTTTGATTCCCTGCCTCTGATTCCCCGCCTCTGATTCCCCATCTCTGATTCATCGCCTTTGATTCGCCACCTCTGATTCCCCATATCTGATTCCTCGCCTCTGTTTCCCCGCCTCTGATTCCCCGCCTCTGATTCCCCATATCTCATTCCCCGCCTCTGATTCCCCATCTCTGATTCCCGGACTCTGATTCCCCACCTCTGATTCCCGGCCTCTTATTCCCGGCATCTGATTCCGGCCTCTGATTCCCGGCCTCTGATTCCCTGCTTCTGATTCCCCATCTCTGATTCCGCAAATCTAATTCCCTGCCTCTGATTCCCCACCTCTGATTCCCCATATCTGATTCCCCGCCTCTGTTTCCCGGCCTCTGATTCCCCGCTTCTGATTCTGATTCCCTGCCTCTGATTCCCCATCTCTGATTCCGCACATCTGATTCCCTGCCTCTGATTCCCCACCTCTGATTCCCCATATCTGATTTCCCGCCTCTGTTTCCCCGCCTCTGATTCCCCGCCTCTGTTTCCCCATATCTAATTCCCAACCTCTGATGCCCCAACTCCGATTCCCTGCCTCTGATTCCCCGCGTTCTATTCCCTGCCTCTGATTCCCCGCCTGTGATTCCCCATCTCTGATTCACCACCTCTGATTCCCCACCTCTGATTCCCCATATCTAATTCACCGCCTGTTTGCCCGACTCTGATTCCCCGCCTCTGTATCCCCATATCTGATTCCCCGCCTCTGAATCCCCAACTCTGATTCCCTGCCTCTGATTCCCCAGCTCTGATTCCCCGCCTTGGATTCCCCCGTCTGATTCCCAGCCTCTGAAACCCCGTGTCTGATTTCTTGCCTCTGATTCCCCGCCTCTGATTCCCCATCTCTGATTCACAGCCTCTGATTCCCCACCTCTGATTCCCCATCTCTGATTCCGCACATCTGATTCCCTGCCTCTGATTCCCCGACTCCTATCCCCACCTCTGATTCCCCAGCTCTGATTCCCCGCCTCTGATTCCCCAACTCTGATTCCCCGCCTCTGATTCCCCAGCTCTGATTCCCCGCCTCTGATTCCCCGTGTTTGATTCCCTGCCTCTGATTCCCCGCCTCTGATTCCCCATCTCTGATTCACCGCCTTTGATTCGCCACCTCTGATTCCCCATATCTGATTCCTTGCCTCTGTTTCCCCGCCTCTGATTCCCAGCCTCTGATTCCCCATATCTCATTCCCCGCCTCTGATTCCCCATCTCTGATTCCCGGACTCTGATTCCCCACCTCTTATTCCCGGCCTCTTATTCCCGGCATCTGATTCCGGCCTCTGATTCCCGGCCTCTGATTCCCTGCTTCTGATTCCCCATCTCTGATTCCGCAAATCTAATTCCCTGCCTCTGATTCCCCACCTCTGATTCCCCATATCTGATTCCCCGCCTCTGTTTCCCCGCCTCTGATTCCCCGCCTCTGTTTCCCCATATCTAAGTCCCCGCCTCTGATTCCCCAACTTTGATTCCCCACCTCTGATTCCCCAGCTCTGATTCCCCGCCTCTGATTCCCCGCATCTGATTCCATGCATCTGATTCCCAGCCTCTGATTCCCAGCCTCTGATTCCCAACCTCTGATTCCCTACCTCTGATTCCCCATATCTGATTCCCCGCCTCTGATTCCCCGCCTCTGATTCCCGCCTCTGTTTCCCCATATCTGATCCCCGCCTCTATTTGCCCGCATCTGATTCCCCGCCTCTGTTTCCCCATATCTGATTCCCCGCCTCTGAATCCCCAACTCTGATTCCCTGCCTCTAATTTCCCAGCTCTGATTCCCCGCCTCTGATTCCCCGCGTCTGATTACCGGCCTCTGATTCCCCGCCTCTGATTCCCCATCTCTGATTCACAACCTCTGATTCCCCACCTCTGATACCCCATATCTGATTCCCCGCCTCTGTTTCCCCGCCTCTGATTCCCCACCTCTGATTCCCAATATCTGATTCCCCGCCTCTGATTCCCCACCTCTGATTCCCCGCCTCTGATTCGCCAGCTATGATTCCCCGCCTCTGATTCCCCGCGTCTGATTCCCCGCCTCTGATTCCCCATCTCTGATTCCCCATCTCTGATTCCCCAATTCTGATTCCCTGCCTCTGATTCCCCGCGTTCTATTCCCTGCCTCTGATTCCCCGCCTGTGATTCCCCATCTCTGATTCACCACCTCTGATTCCCCACCACTGATTCCCCATATCTAATTCCCCGCCTCTGTTTGCCCGCCTCTGATTCCCCGCCTCTGTTTCCCCATATCTGATTCCCCGCCTCTGAATCCACAACTCTGATTCGCTGCCTCTGATTCCCCAGCTTCATTCCCCGCCTTTGATTCCCCCCGTCTGATTCCCAGCCTCTGAATCCCCGTGTCTGATAACCTGCCTCTGATTCCCCGCCTCTGATTCCCCATCTCAGATTCACCGCCTCTGATTCCCCACCTCTGATTCCCCATCTCTGATTCCGCACATCCGATTCCCTGCCTCTGATTCCCCGACTCTGATTCCCCACCTCTGATTCCCCAGCTCTGATTCCTCGCCTCTGATTCCCCAACTCTGATTCCCCGCCTCTGATTCCCCAGCTCTGATTCCCCACCTCTGATTCCCCGTGTTTGATCCCCTGCCTCTGATTCCCCGCCTCTGATTCCCCATCTCTGATTCACCGTCTTTGATTCGCCACCTCTGATTCCCCATATCTGATTCCTCGCCACTGTTTCCCCGCCTCTGATTCCCCGCCTCTGATTCCCCATATCTCATTCCCCGCCTCTGATTCGCCAGCTATGATTCCCCGCCTCTGATTCCCCGCGTCTGATTCCCTGCCTCTGATTCCCCGCCTCTGATTCCACATCTCTGATTCACCACCTCTGATTCCCCGCGTCTGATTCCCCGCCTCTGATTCCCCATCTCTGATTCCCCATCTCTGATTCCCCAATTCTGATTCCCCGCCACTGATTCCCCAGCTCTGATTCCTCGCCTCTGATTCCCTTCCTCTGATTCCCAACCTCTGATTCCCCACCTCTGATTTCCCATATTGATTCCCTGCGTCTGATTCCCCATCTCTGATTCACCGCCTTTGATTCGCCACCTCTGATTCCCCATATCTGAATCCCCGCCTCTGTTTCCCCGCCTCTGATTCCCCGCCTCTGATTCCCCATATCTCATTCCCCGCCTCTGAATACCCATCTCTGATTCCCGGACTCTGATTCCCCACCTCTGATTCCCGGCCTCTTATTCCCGGCATCTGATTCCGGCCTCTGATTCCCGGCCTCTGATTCCCTCCTTCTGATTCTGATTCCCTGCCTCTGATTCCCCATCTCTGATTCCGCACATCTGATTCCCTGCCTCTGATTCCCCGCATCTGATTCCCCGCCTCTGTTTCCCAATATCTAAGTCCCCGCCTCTGATTCCCCAACTCTGATTCCCCACCTCTGATTCCCCAGCTCTGATTCCCCGCCTCTGATTCCCCGCATCTGATTCCCTGCATCTGATTCCAAGCCTCTGATTCCCTGCCTCTGATTCCCAACCTCTGATTCCCCACCTCTGATTCCCCATATCTGAATCCCCGCCTCTGTTTCCCCGCCTCTGATTCCCCACCTCTGTTTCCCCATATCTGATTCCCGGCCTCTGATTCCCCGCCTCTGATTCCCCGCCTCTGATTCCCTGCCTCTGATTCCCCATCCCCGATTCCGCACATCTGATTCCCTGCCTCTGATTCCCCGCCTCTGATTCCCCGCCTCTGATTCCCTGCCTCTGATTCCCAACCTCTGATTCCCCACCTCTGATTCCCCATATCTGATTCCCCGCCTCTGTTTCCCCGCCTCTGATTCCCCTCCTCTGATTCCCCAACTCTAATTCCCCGCCTCTGATTCCCCAGCTCTGATTCCCCGTGTTTGATTCCCCGCCTCTGATTCCCTGCCTCTGATTCCCAACCTCTGATTCCACACCTCTGATTCCCCATATCTGATTCCCCGCCTCTGTTTCCCCGCCTCTGATTCCCTGCCCCTGTTTCCCCATATCTGATTCCCTGCCTCTGATTCCCCAACTCTGATTCCCCGCCTCTGATTCCCCAGCTCTGATTCCCCACCTCTGATTTCCCGTGTTTGATTCCCTGCCTCTGATTCCCCGCCTCTGATTCCCCATCTCTGATTCACCGCATTTGATTCGCCACCTCTGATTCCACATATCTGATTCCCCACCTCTGTTTCCCCGCCTCTGATTCCCCGCCTCTGATACTAAATATCTCATTCCCCGCCTCTGATTCCCCACCTCTGATTCCCGGCCTCTTATTCCCAGCATCTGATCCCCGGCCTCTGATTCCCCGCTTCTGATTCTGATTCCCTGCCTCTGATTCCCCATCTCTGATTCCGCACATCTGATTCCCTGCCTCTGATTCCCCACCTCTGATTCCCCATATCTGATTTCCCGCCTCTGTTTCCCCGCCTCTGATTCCCCGCCTCTGTTTCCCCATATCTAATTCCCAACCTCTGATGCCCCAACTCTAATTCCCTGCCTCTGATTCCCCGCGTTCTATTCCCTGCCTCTGATTCCCCGCGTGTGATTCCCCATCTCTGATTCACCACCTCTGATTCCCCACCTCTGATTCCCCATATCTAATTCCCCGCCTCTGTTTGCCCGCCTCTGATTCCCCGCCTCTGTTTCCCCATATCTGATTCCCCGCCTCTGAATCCCCAACTCTGAATCCCTGCCTCTGATTCCCCAGCTCTGATTCCCCGCCTTTGATTCCCCCGTCTGATTCCCAGCCTCTGAAACCCCGTGTCTGATTTCTTGCCTCTGATTCCCCGCCTCTGATTCCCCATCTCTGATTCACAGCCTCTGATTCCCCACCTCTGATTCCCCATGTCTGATTCCGCACATCTGATTCCCTGCCTCTGATTCCCCGACTCTGATGCCCACCTCTGATTCCCCAGCTCTGATTCCCCGCCTCTGATTCCCCAACTCTGATTCCCCGCCTCTGATTCCCCAGCTCTGATTCCCCGCCTCTGATTCCCCGTGTTTGATTCCCTGCCTCTGATTCCCCGCCTCTGATTCCCCATCTCTGATTCATCGCCTTTGATTCGCCACCTCTGATTCCCCATATCTGATTCCTCGCCTCTGTTTCCCCGCCTCTGATTCCCCGCCTCTGATTCCCCATATCTCATTCCCCGCCTCTGATTCCCCATCTCTGATTCCCGGACTCTGATTCCCCACCTCTGATTCCCGGCCTCTTATTCCCGGCATCTGATTCCGGCCTCTGATTCCCGGCCTCTGATTCCCTGCTTCTGATTCCCCATCTCTGATTCCGCAAATCTAATTCCCTTCCTCTGATTCCCCACCTCTGATTCCCCATATCTGATACCCCGCCTCTGTTTCCCGGCCTCTGATTCCCCGCTTCTGATTCTGATTCCCTGCCTCTGATTCCCCTTCTCTGATTCCGCACATCTGATTCCCTGCCTCTGATTCCCCACCTCTGATTCCCCATATCTGATTTCCCGCCTCTGTTTCCCCGCCTCTGATTCCCCGCCTCTGTTTCCCCATATCTAATTCCCAACCTCTGATGCCCCAACTCCGATTCCCTGCCTCTGATTCCCCGCGTTCTATTCCCTGCCTCTGATTCCCCGCCTGTGATTCCCCATCTCTGATTCACCACCTCTGATTCCCCACCTCTGATTCTCCATATCTAATTCACCGCCTGTTTGCCCGACTCTGATTCCCCGCCTCTGTTTCCCCATATCTGATTCCCCGCCTCTGAATCCCCAACTCTGATTCCCTGCCTCTGATTCCCCAGCTCTGATTCCCCGCCTTGGATTCCCCCGTCTGATTCCCAGCCTCTGAAACCCCGTGTCTGATTTCTTGCCTCTGATTCCCCGCCTCTGATTCCCCATCTCTGATTCACAGCCTCTGATTCCCCACCTCTGATTCCCCATCTCTGATTCCGCACATCTGATTCCCTGCCTCTGATTCCCCGACTCCTATCCCCACCTCTGATTCCCCAGCTCTGATTCCCCGCCTCTGATTCCCCAACTCTGATTCCCCGCCTTTGATTCCCCAGCTCTGATTCCCCGCCTCTGATTCCCCGTGTTTGATTCCCTGCCTCTGATTCCCTGCCTCTGATTCCCCATCTCTGATTCACCGCCTTTGATTCGCCACCTCTGATTCCCCATATCTGATTCCTCGCCTCTGTTTCCCCGCCTCTGATTCCCAGCCTCTGATTCCCCATATCACATTCCCCGCCTCTGATTCCCCATCTCTGATTCCCGGACTCTGATTCCCCTCCTCTGATTCCCGGCCTCTTATTCCCGGCATCTGATTCCGGCCTCTGATTCCCGGCCTCTGATTCCCTGCTTCTGATTCCCCATCTCTGATTCCGCAAATCGAATTCCCTGCTTCTGATTCCCCACCTCTGATTCCCCATATCTGATTCCCCGCCTCTGTTTCCCCGCCTCTGATTCCCCACCTCTGTTTCCCCATATCTAAGTCCCCGCCTCTGATTCCCCATATCTAATTCACCGCCTGTTTGCCCGACTCTGATTCCCCGCCTCTGTTTCCCCATATCTGATTCCCCGCCTCTGAATCCCCACCTCGGATTCCCCAGCTCTGATTCCCCGCCTCTGATTCCCCGCATCTGATTCCATGCATCTGATTCCCAGCCTCTGATTCCCAGCCTCTGATTCCCAACCTCTGATTCCCTACCTCTGATTCCCCATATCTGATTCCCCGCCTCTGATTCCCCGCCTCTGATTCCCCAGCTCTGATTCCCCGCCTCTGATTCCCCGTGTTTGATTCCCTGCCTCTGATTCCCCGCCTCTGATTCCCCATCTCTGATTCATCGCCTTTGATTCGCCACCTCTGATTCCCCATATCTGATTCCTCGCCTCTGTTTCCCCGCCTCTGATTCCCCGCCTCTGATTCCCCATATCTCATTCCCCGCCTCTGATTCCCCATCTCTGATTCCCGGACTCTGATTCCCCACCTCTGATTCCCGGCCTCTTATTCCCGGCATCTGATTCCGGCCTCTGATTCCCGGCCTCTGATTCCCTGCTTCTGATTCCCCATCTCTGATTCCGCAAATCTAATTCCCTTCCTCTGATTCCCCACCTCTGATTCCCCATATCTGATTCCCCGCCTCTGTTTCCCGGCCTCTGATTCCCCGCTTCTGATTCTGATTCCCTGCCTCTGATTCCCCTTCTCTGATTCCGCACATCTGATTCCCTGCCTCTGATTCCCCACCTCTGATTCCCCATATCTGATTTCCCGCCTCTGTTTCCCCGCCTCTGATTCCCCGCCTCTGTTTCCCCATATCTAATTCCCAACCTCTGATGCCCCAACTCCGATTCCCTGCCTCTGATTCCCCGCGTTCTATTCCCTGCCTCTGATTCCCCGCCTGTGATTCCCCATCTCTGATTCACCATCTCTGATTCCCCACCTCTGATTCTCCATATCTAATTCACCACCTGTTTGCCCGACTCTGATTCCCCGCCTCTGTTTCCCCATATCTGATTCCCCGCCTCTGAATCCCCAACTCTGATTCCCTGCCTCTGATTCCCCAGCTCTGATTCCCCGCCTTGGATTCCCCCGTCTGATTCCCAGCCTCTGAAACCCCGTGTCTGATTTCTTGCCTCTGATTCCCCGCCTCTGATTCCCCATCTCTGATTCACAGCCTCTGATTCCCCACCTCTGATTCCCCATCTCTGATTCCGCACATCTGATTCCCTGCCTCTGATTCCCCGACTCCTATCCCCACCTCTGATTCCCCAGCTCTGATTCCCCGCCTCTGATTCCCCAACTCTGATTCCCCGCCTTTGATTCCCCAGCTCTGATTCCCCGCCTCTGATTCCCCGTGTTTGATTCCCTGCCTCTGATTCCCTGCCTCTGATTCCCCATCTCTGATTCACCGCCTTTGATTCGCCACCTCTGATTCCCCATATCTGATTCCTCGCCTCTGTTTCCCCGCCTCTGATTCCCAGCCTCTGATTCCCCATATCACATTCCCCGCCTCTGATTCCCCATCTCTGATTCCCGGACTCTTATTCCCGGCATCTGATTCCGGCCTCTGATTCCCGGCCTCTGATTCCCTGCTTCTGATTCCCCATCTCTGATTCCGCAAATCGAATTCCCTGCTTCTGATTCCCCACCTCTGATTCCCCATATCTGATTCCCCGCCTCTGTTTCCCCGCCTCTGATTCCCCACCTCTGTTTCCCCATATCTAAGTCCCCGCCTCTGATTCCCCATATCTAATTCACCGCCTGTTTGCCCGACTCTGATTCCCCGCCTCTGTTTCCCCATATCTGATTCCCCGCCTCTGAATCCCCACCTCGGATTCCCCAGCTCTGATTCCCCGCCTCTGATTCCCCGCATCTGATTCCATGCATCTGATTCCCAGCCTCTGATTCCCAGCCTCTGATTCCCAACCTCTGATTCCCTACCTCTGATTCCCCATATCTGATTCCCCGCCTCTGATTCCCCGCCTCTGATTCCCCGCCTCTGTTTCCCCATATCTGATCCCCGCCTCTACTTGCCCGCATCTGATTCCCCGCCTCTGTTTCCCCATATCTGATTCCCCGCCTCTGAATCCCCAACTCTGATTCCCTGCCTCTAATTTCCCAGCTCTGATTCCCCGCCTCTGATTCCCCGCGTCTGATTACCGGCCTCTGATTCCCCGCCTCTGATTCCCCATCTCTGATTCACAACCTCTGATTCCCCACCTCTGATACCCCATATCTGATTCCCCGCCTCTGTTTCCCCGCCTCTGATTCCCCACCTCTGATTCCCAATATCTGATTCCCCGCCTCTGATTCCCCACCTCTGATTCCCCGCCTCTGATTCGCCAGCTATGATTCCCCGCCTCTGATTCCCCGCGTCTGATTCCCCGCCTCTGATTCCCCATCTCTGATTCCCCATCTCTGATTCCCCAATTCTGATTCCCTGCCTCTGATTCCCCGTGTTTGATTCCCTGCCTCTGATTCCCGGCCTCTGATTCCCCATCTCTGATTCACCGCCTTTGATTCGCCACCTCTGATTCCCCATATCTGATTCCCCGCCTCTGTTTCACCGCCTCTGATTCCCCGCCTCTGATTCCCCATATCTCATTCCCCGCCTCTGAATCCCCATCTCTGATTCCCGGACTCTGATTCCCCACCTCTGATTCCCGGCCTCTTATTCCCGGCATCTGATTCCGGCCTCTGATTCCCGGCCTCTGATTCCCTGCTTCTGATTCTGATTCCCTGCCTTTGAATCCCCATCTCTGATTCCGCACATCTGATTCCCTGCCTCTGATTCCCCATCTCTGATTCCCCGTATCTGATTCCCCGCCTCTGTTTCCCCGCCTCTGATTCCCCGCCTCTGTTTCCCAATATCTGTCCCCGCCTCTGATTCCCCAACTCTGATTCCCCACCTCTGATTCCCCAGCTCTGATTCCCCGCCTCTGATTCCCCGCATCTGATTCCCTGCATCTGATTCCAAGCCTCTGATTCCCTGCCTCTGATTCCCAACCTCTGATTCCCCACCTCTGATTCCCCATATCTGATTCCCAGCCTCTGTTTCCCCGCCTCTGATTCCCCGCCTCTGTTTCCACATATCTGATTCCCGGCCTCTGATTCCCCGCCTCTGATTCCCCGCCTCTGATTCCCTGCCTCTGATTCCCCATCTCCGATTCCGCACATCTGATTCCCTGCCTCTGATTCCCCGCCTCTGATTCCCCGCCTCTGATTCCCTGCCTCTGATTCCCAACCTCTGATTCCCCACCTCTGATTCCCCGTGTTTGATTCCCCGCCTCTGTTTCCCCGCCTCTGATTCCCCGCCTCTGATTCCACAACTCTAATTCCCCGCCTCTGATTCCCCATATCTGATTCCCCGCCTCTGTTTCCCCGCCTCTGATTCCCCGCCCCTGTTTCCCCATATCTGATTCCCTGCCTCTGATACCCCAACTTTGATTCCCAGCCTCTGATTCCCCAGCTCGGATTCCCCGCCTCTGATTCCCTGTGTTTGATTCCCTGCCTCTGATTCCCGGCCTCTGATTCCCCATCTCTGATTCACCGCCTTTGATTCGCCACCTCTGATTCCCCATATCTGATTCCCCGCCTCTATTTCCCCGCCTCTGATTCCCCGCCTCTGATTCCCCATATCTCATTCCCTGCCTCTGAATCCCCATCTCTGATTCCGCACATCTGATTCCCCACCTCTGATTCCCGGCCTCTTATTCCCGGCATCTGATTCCGGCCTATGATTCCCGGCCTCTGATTCCCTGCTTCTGATTCTGATTCCCTGCCTTTGATTCCCCATCTCTGATTCCGCACATCTGATTCCCTGCCTCTGATTCCCCATCTCTGATTCCCCATATCTGATTCCCCGCCTCTGTTTCCCCGCCTCTGATTCTCCGCCTCTGTTTCCCAATATCTAAGTCCCCGCCTCTGATTCCCCAACTCTGATTCCCCACCTCTGATTCCCCAGCTCTGATTCCCCGCCTCTGATTCCCCGCATCTGATTCCCTGCATCTGATTCCAAGCCTCTGATTCCCTGCCTCTGATTCCCAACGTCTGATTCCCCACCTCTGATTCGCCATATCTGATTCCCAGCCTCTGTTTCCCCGCCTCTGATTCCCTGCCTCTGTTTCCCCATATCTGATTCCCGGCCTCTGATTCCCCGCCTCTGATTCCCCGCCTCTGATTCCCTGCCTCTGATTCCCCATCTCCGATTCCGCACATCTGATTCCCTGCCTCTGATTCCCCGCCTCTGATTCCCCGCCTCTGATTCCCTGCCTCTGATTCCCAACCTCTGATTCCCCACCTCTGATTCCCCGTGTTTGATTCCCCGCCTCTGTTTCCCCGCCTCTGATTCCCCGCCTCTGATTCCCCAACTCTAATTCCCCGCCTCTGATTCCCCATATCTGATTCCCCGCCTCTGTTTCCCCGCCTCTGATTCCCCGCCCCTGTTTCTCCATATCTGATTCCCTGCCTCTGATTCCCCAACTTTGATTCCCAGCCTCTGATTCCCCAGCTCTGATACCACGCCTCTGATTCCCCGTGTTTGATTCCCTGCCTCTGATTCCCCGCCTCTGATTCCCCATCTCTCATTCACCGCCTTTGATTCGCCACCTCTGATTCCCCATATCTGATTCCCCACCTCTGTTTCCCCGCCTCTGATTCCCCGCCTCTGATTCTTCATATCTCATTCCCCGCCTCTGAATCCCCATCACTGATTCCCGGACTCTGATTCCCCACGTCTGATTCCCGGCCTCTTATTCCCAGCATCTGATTCCAGGCCTCTGATTCCCGGCCTCTGATTCCCCGCTTCTGATTCTGATTCCCTGCCTCTGATTCCCCATCTCTGATTCCGCACATCTGATTACCTGCCTCTGATTCCCCACCTCTGATTCCCCATATCTGATTCCCCGCCTCTGATTCCCCACCACTGATTCCCCATATCTAATTCCCCGCCTCTGTTTGCCCGCCTCTGATTCCCCGCCTCTGTTTCCCCATATCTGATTCCCCGCCTCTGAATCCCCAACTCTGATTCGCTGCCTCTGATTCCCCAGCTTCATTCCCCGCCTTTGATTCCCCCCGTCTGAATCCCAGCCTCTGAATCCCCGTGTCTGATAACCTGCCTCTGATTCCCCGCCTCTGATTCCCCATCTCAGATTCACCGCCTCTGATTCCCCACCTCTGATTCCCCATCTCTGATTCCGCACATCCGATTCCCTGCCTCTGATTCCCCGACTCTGATTCCCCACCTCTGATTCCCCAGCTCTGATTCCTCGCCTCTGATTCCCCAACTCTGATTCCCCGCCTCTGATTCCCCAGCTCTGATTACCCACCTCTGATTCCCCGTGTTTGATCCCCTGCCTCTGATTCCCCGCCTCTGATTCCCCATCTCTGATTCACCGTCTTTGATTCGCCACCTCTGATTCCCCATATCTGATTCCTCGCCACTGTTTCCCCGCCTCTGATTCCCCGCCTCTGATTCCCCATATCTCATTCCCCGCCTCTGATTCGCCAGCTATGATTCCCCGCCTCTGATTCCCCGCGTCTGATTCCCCGCCTCTGATTCCCCATCTCTGATTCCCCATCTCTGATTCCCCAATTCTGATTCCCCGCCTCTGATTCCCCAGCTCTGATTCCCTGCCTCTTATTTCCCAGCTCTGATTCCCCGCCTCTGATTCCCCGCGTCTGATTACCGGCCTCTGATTCCCCGCCTCTGATTCCCCATCTCTGATTCACAACCTCTGATTCCCCACCTCTGATACCCCATATCTGATTCCCCGCCTCTGTTTCCCCGCCTCTGATTCCCCACCTCTGATTCCCAATATCTGATTCCCCGCCTCTGATTCCCCACCTCTGATTCCCCGCCTCTGATTCGCCAGCTATGATTCCCCGCCTCTGATTCCCCGCGTCTGATTCCCCGCCTCTGATTCCCCATCTCTGATTCCCCATCTCTGATTCCCCAATTCTGATTCCCTGCCTCTGATTCCCCGTGTTTGATTCCCTGCCTCTGATTCCCGGCCTCTGATTCCCCATCTCTGATTCACCGCCTTTGATTCGCCACCTCTGATTCCCCATATCTGATTCCCCGCCTCTGTTTCACCGCCTCTGATTCCCCGCCTCTGATTCCCCATATCTCATTCCCCGCCTCTGAATCCCCATCTCTGATTCCCGGACTCTGATTCCCCACCTCTGATTCCCGGCCTCTTATTCCCGGCATCTGATTCCGGCCTCTGATTCCCGGCCTCTGATTCCCTGCTTCTGATTCTGATTCCCTGCCTTTGAATCCCCATCTCTGATTCCGCACATCTGATTCCCTGCCTCTGATTCCACATCTCTGATTCCCCATATCTGATTCCCCGCCTCTGTTTCCCCGCCTCTGATTCCCCGCCTCTGTTTCCCAATATCTGTCCCCGCCTCTGATTCCCCAACTCTGAATCCCCACCTCTGATTCCCCAGCTCTGATTCCCCGCCTCTGATTCCCCGCATCTGATTCCCTGCATCTGATTCCAAGCCTCTGATTCCCTGCCTCTGATTCCCAACCTCTGATTCCCCACCTCTGATTCCCCATATCTGATTCCCAGCCTCTGTTTCCCCGCCTCTGATTCCCCGCCTCTGTTTCCACATATCTGATTCCCGGCCTCTGATTCCCCGCCTCTGATTCCCCGCCTCTGATTCCCTGCCTCTGATTCCCCATCTCCGATTCCGCACATCTGATTCCCTGCCTCTGATTCCCCGCCTCTGATTCCCCGCCTCTGATTCCCTGCCTCTGATTCCCAACCTCTGATTCCCCACCTCTGATTCCCCGTGTTTGATTCCCCGCCTCTGTTTCCCCGCCTCTGATTCCCCGCCTCTGATTCCACAACTCTAATTCCCCGCCTCTGATTCCCCATATCTGATTCCCCGCCTCTGTTTCCCCGCCTCTGATTCCCCGCCCCTGTTTCCCCATATCTGATTCCCAGCCTCTGATACCCCAACTTTGATTCCCAGCCTCTGATTCCCCAGCTCGGATTCCCCGCCTCTGATTCCCTGTGTTTGATTCCCTGCCTCTGATTCCCGGCCTCTGATTCCCCATCTCTGATTCACCGCCTTTGATTCGCCACCTCTGATTCCCCATATCTGATTCCCCGCCTCTGTTTCCCCGCCTCTGATTCCCCGCCTCTGATTCCCCATATCTCATTCCCTGCCTCTGAATCCCCATCTCTGATTCCGCACATCTGATTCCCCACCTCTGATTCCCGCCCTCTTATTCCCGGCATCTGATTCCGGCCTATGATTCCCGGCCTCTGATTCCCTGCTTCTGATTCTGATTCCCTGCCTTTGATTCCCCATCTCTGATTCCGCACATCTGATTCCCTGCCTCTGATTCCCCATCTCTGATTCCCCATATCTGATTCCCCGCCTCTGTTTCCCCGCCTCTGATTCTCCGCCTCTGTTTCCCAATATCTAAGTCCCCGCCTCTGATTCCCCAACTCTGATTCCCCACCTCTGATTCCCCAGCTCTGATTCCCCGCCTCTGATTCCCCGCATCTGATTCCCTGCATCTGATTCCAAGCCTCTGATTCCCTGCCTCTGATTCCCAACGTCTGATTCCCCACCTCTGATTCCCCATATCTGATTCCCAGCCTCTGTTTCCCCGCCTCTGATTCCCTGCCTCTGTTTCCCCATATCTGATTCCCGGCCTCTGATTCCCCGCCTCTGATTCCCCGCCTCTGATTCCCTGCCTCTGATTCCCCATCTCCGATTCCGCACATCTGATTCCCTGCCTCTGATTCCCCGCCTCTGATTCCCCGCCTCTGATTCCCTGCCTCTGATTCCCAACCTCTGATTCCCCACCTCTGATTCCCCGTGTTTGATTCCCCGCCTCTGTTTCCCCGCCTCTGATTCCCCGCCTCTGATTCCCCAACTCTAATTCCCCGCCTCTGATTCCCCATATCTGATTCCCCGCCTCTGTTTCCCCGCCTCTGATTCCCCGCCCCTGTTTCTCCATATCTGATTCCCTGCCTCTGATTCCCCAACTTTGATTCCCAGCCTCTGATTCCCCAGCTCTGATACCACGCCTCTGATTCCCCGTGTTTGATTCCCTGCCTCTGATTCCCCGCCTCTGATTCCCCATCTCTCATTCACCGCCTTTGATTCACCACCTCTGATTCCCCATATCTGATTCCCCACCTCTGTTTCCCCGCCTCTGATTCCCCGCCTCTGATTCTTCATATCTCATTCCCCGCCTCTGAATCCCCATCACTGATTCCCGGACTCTGATTCCCCACGTCTGATTCCCGGCCTCTTATTCCCAGCATCTGATTCCAGGCCTCTGATTCCCGGCCTCTGATTCCCCGCTTCTGATTCTGATTCTCTGCCTCTGATTCCCCATCTCTGATTCCGCACATCTGATTACCTGCCTCTGATTCCCCACCTCTGATTCCCCATATCTGATTCCCCGCCTCTGATTCCCCACCACTGATTCCCCATATCTAATTCCCCGCCTCTGTTTGCCCGCCTCTGATTCCCCGCCTCTGTTTCCCCATATCTGATTCCCCGCCTCTGAATCCCCAACTCTGATTCGCTGCCTCTGATTCCCCAGCTTCATTCCCCGCCTTTGATTCCCCCCGTCTGATTCCCAGCCTCTGAATCCCCGTGTCTGATAACCTGCCTCTGATTCCCCGCCTCTGATTCCCCATCTCAGATTCACCGCCTCTGATTCCCCACCTCTGATTCCCCATCTCTGATTCCGCACATCCGATTCCCTGCCTCTGATTCCCCGACTCTGATTCCCCACCTCTGATTCCCCAGCTCTGATTCCTCGCCTCTGATTCCCCAACTCTGATTCCCCGCCTCTGATTCCCCAGCTCTGATTCCCCACCTCTGATTCCCCGTGTTTGATCCCCTGCCTCTGATTCCCCGCCTCTGATTCCCCATCTCTGATTCACCATCTTTGATTCGCCACCTCTGATTCCCCATATCTGATTCCTCGCCACTGTTTCCCCGCCTCTGATTCCCCGCCTCTGATTCCCCATATCTCATTCCCCGCCTCTGATTCGCCAGCTATGATTCCCCGCCTCTGATTCCCCGCGTCTGATTCCCCGCCTCTGATTCCCCATCTCTGATTCCCCATCTCTGATTCCCCAATTCTGATTCCCCGCCTCTGATTCCCCAGCTCTGATTCCTCGCCTCTGATTCCCTTCCTCTGATTCCCAATCTCTGATTCCCCACCTCTGATTTCCCATATTGATTCCCTGCGTCTGATTCCCCGCCTCTGATTCCCCAACTCTGATTCCCCGCCTCTGATTCCCCAGCTCTGATTCCCCGCCTCTGATTTTCCGTGTTTGATTCCCTGCCTCTGATTCCCGGACTCTGATTCCCCATCTCTGATTCACCGCCTTTGATTCGCCACCTCTGATTCCCCATATCTGATTCCCCGCCTCTGTTTCCCCGCCTCTGATTCCCCGCCTCTGATTCCCCATATCTCATTTCCCGCCTCTGAATCCCCATCTCTGATTCCCGGACTCTGATTCCCCACCTCTGATTCCCGGCCTCTTATTCCCGGCATCTGATTCCGGCCTCTGATTCCCGGCCTCTGATTCCCTGCTTCTCATTCTGATTCCCTGCCTCTGATTCCCCATCTCTGATTCCGCACATCTGATTCCCTGCCTCTGATTCCCCGCCTCTGATTCCCCGCCTCTGTTTCCCAATATCTAAGTCCCCGCCTCTGATTCCCCAACTCTGATTCCCCACCTCTGATTCCCCAGCTCTGATTCCCCGTCTCTGATTCCCCGCATCTGATTCCCTGCATCTGATTCCAAGCCTCTGATTCCCTGCCTCTGATTCCCAACCTCTGATTCCCCACCTCTGAATCCCCATATCTGAATCCCCGCCTCTGTTTCCCCGCCTCTGATTCCCCACCTCAAATATCTGATTCCCGGCCTCTGATTCCCCGCCTCTGATTCCCCGCCTCTGATTCCCTGCCTCTGATTCCCCATCCCCGATTCCGCACATCTGATTCCCTGCCTCTGATTCCCCGCCTCTGATTCCCCACCTCTGATTCCCTGCCTCTGATTCCCAACCTCTGATTCCCTGCCTCTGATTACCCATATCTGATTCCCCGCCTCTGTTTCCCCGCCTCTGATTCCCCTCCTCTGATTCCCCAACTCTAATTCCCCGCCTCTGATTCCCCAGCTCTGATTCCCCGTGTTTGATTCCCCGCCTCTGACTCCCTGCCTCTGATTCCCAACCTCTGATTCCACACCTCTGATTCCCCATATCTGATTCCCCGCCTCTGTTTCCCAGCCTCTGATTCCCTGCCCCTGTTTCCCCATATCTGATTCCCTGCCTCTGATTCCCCAACTCTGATTCCCCGCCTCTGATTCCCCAGCTCTGATTCCCCGCCTCTGATTTCCCGTGTTTGATTCCCTGCCTCTGATTCCCCGCCTCTGATTCCCCATCTCTGATTCACCGCCTTTGATTCGCCACCTCTGATTCCACATATCTGATTCCCCACCTCTGTTTCCCCGCCTCTGATTCCCCGCCTCTGATTCTCCATATCTGATTCCCCGCCTCTGATTCCCCACCTCTGATTCCCGGCCTCTTATTCCCAGCATCTGATTCCCGGCCTCTGATTCCCCGCTTCTGATTCTGATTCCCTGCCTCTGATTCCCCATCTCTGATTCCACACATCTGATTCCCTGCCTCTGATTCCCCACCTCTGATTCCCCATATCTGATTTCCCGCCTCTGTTTCCCCGCCTCTGATTCCCCGCCTCTGTTTCCCCATATCTAATTCCCAACCTCTGATGCCCCAACTCTGATTCCCTGCCTCTGATTCCCCGCGTTCTATTCCGTGCCTCTGATTCCCCGCCTGTGATTCCCCATCTCTGATTCACCACCTCTGATTCCCCACCTCTGATTCCCCATATCTAATTCCCCGCCTCTGTTTGCCCGCCTCTGATTCCCCGCCTCTGTTTCCCCATATCTGATTCCCCGCCTCTGAATCCCCAACTCTGATTCCCTGCCTCTGATTCCCCAGCTCTGATTCCCCGCCTTTGATTCCCCCGTCTGATTCCCAGCCTCTGAAACCCCGTGTCTGATTTCTTGCCTCTGATTCCCCGCCTCTGATTCCCCATCTCTGATTCACAGCCTCTGATTCCCCACCTCTGATTCCCCATCTCTGAACCGCACATCTGATTCCCTGCCTCTGATTCCCCAACTCTGATTCCCCGCCTCTGATTCCCCAACTCTGATTCCCCGCCTCTGATTCCCCAGCTCTGATTCCCCGCCTCTGATTCGCCGTGTTTGATTCCCTGCCTCTGATTCCACGCCTCTGATTCCCCATCTCTGATTCATCGCCTTTGATTCGCCACCTCTGATTCCCCATATCTGATTCCTCGCCTCTGTTTCCCCGCCTCTGATTCCCCGCCTCTGATTCCCCATATCTCATTCCCCGCCTCTGATTCCCCATCTCTGATTCCCGGACTCTGATTCCCCACCTCTGATTCCCGGCCTCTTATTCCCGGCATCTGATTCCGGCCTCTGATTCCCGGCCTCTGATTCCCTGCTTCTGATTCCCAATCTCTGATTCCGCAAATCTAATTCCCTGCCTCTGATTCCCCACCTCTGATTCCCAATATCTGATTCCCCGCCTCTGTTTCCCGGCCTTTGATTCCCCGCTTCTGATTCTGATTCCCTGCCTCTGATTCCCCATCACTGATTCCGCACATTTTATTCCCTGCCTCTGATTCCCCACCTCTGATTCCCAATATCTGATTTCCCGCCTCTGTTTCCCCGCCTCTGATTACCCACCTCTGTTTCCCCATATCTAATTCCCAACCTCTGATGCCCCAACTCTGATTCCCCGCCTTTGATTCCCCCGTCTGATTCCCAGCCTCTGATTCCCCGCGTTCTATTCCCTGCCTCTGATTCCCCAGCTCTGATTCCCCGCCTTTGATTCCCCCGTCTGATTCCCAGCCTCTGAAACCCCGTGTCTGATTTCTTGCCTCTGATTCCCCGCCTCTGATTCCCCATCTCTGATTCACAGCCTCTGATTCCCCACCTCTGATTCCCCATCTCTGATTCCGCACATCTGATTCCCTGCCGCTGATTCCCCGACTCAGATCCCCACCTCTGAATCCCCAGCTCTGATTCCCCGCCTCTGATTCCCCAACACTGATTCCCTGCCTCTGATTCCCCGCCTCTGATTCCCCAGCTCTGATTCCCCGCCTCTGATTCCCCGTGTTTGATTCCCTGCCTCTGATTCCCCGCCTCTGATTCCCCATCTCTGATTCACCGCCTTTGATTCGCCACCTCTGATTCCCCATATCTGATTCCTCGCCTCTGTTTCCCCGCCTCTGATTCCCCGCCTCTGATTCCCCATATCTCATTCCCCGCCTCTGATTCCCGGATTCTGATTCCCCACCTCTGATTCCCGGCCTCTTATTCCCGGCATCTGATTCCGGCCTCTGATTCCCGGCCTCTGATTCCCCAGCTCTGATTCCCCGCCTCTGATTCGCCGTGTTTGATTCCCTGCCTCTGATTCCACGCCTCTGATTCCCCATCTCTGATTCATCGCCTTTGATTCGCCACCTCTGATACCCCATATCTGATTCCTCGCCTCTGTTTCCCCGCCTCTGATTCCCCGCCTCTGATTCCCCATATCTCATTCCCCGCCTCTGATTCCCCATCTCTGATTCCCGGACTCTGATTCCCCACCTCTGATTCCCGGCCTCTTATTCCCGGCATCTGATTCCGGCCTCTGATTCCCGGCCTCTGATTCCCTGCTTCTGATTCCCAATCTCTGATTCCGCAAATCTAATTCCCTGCCTCTGATTCCCCACCTCTGATTCCCAATATCTGATTCCCCGCCTCTGTTTCCCGGCCTTTGATTCCCCGCTTCTGATTCTGATTCCCTGCCTCTGATTCCCCATCACTGATTCCGCACATTTTATTCCCTGCCTCTGATTCCCCACCTCTGATTCCCAATATCTGATTTCCCGCCTCTGTTTCCCCGCCTCTGATTACCCACCTCTGTTTCCCCATATCTAATTCCCAACCTCTGATGCCCCAACTCTGATTCCCCGCCTTTGATTCCCCCGTCTGATTCCCAGCCTCTGATTCCCCGCGTTCTATTCCCTGCCTCTGATTCCCCAGCTCTGATTCCCCGCCTTTGATTCCCCCGTCTGATTCCCAGCCTCTGAAACCCCGTGTCTGATTTCTTGCCTCTGATTCCCCGCCTCTGATTCCCCATCTCTGATTCACAGCCTCTGATTCCCCACCTCTGATTCCCCATCTCTGATTCCGCACATCTGATTCCCTGCCGCTGATTCCCCGACTCAGATCCCCACCTCTGAATCCCCAGCTCTGATTCCCCGCCTCTGATTCCCCAACACTGATTCCCTGCCTCTGATTCCCCGCCTCTGATTCCCCAGCTCTGATTCCCCGCCTCTGATTCCCCGTGTTTGATTCCCTGCCTCTGATTCCCCGCCTCTGATTCCCCATCTCTGATTCACCGCCTTTGATTCGCCACCTCTGATTCCCCATATCTGATTCCTCGCCTCTGTTTCCCCGCCTCTGATTCCCCGCCTCTGATTCCCCATATCTCATTCCCCGCCTCTGATTCCCGGATTCTGATTCCCCACCTCTGATTCCCGGCCTCTTATTCCCGGCATCTGATTCCGGCCTCTGATTCCCGGCCTCTGATTCCCTGCTTCTGATTCCCCATCTCTGATTCCGCAAATCTAATTCCCTGCCTCTGATTCCACACCTCTGATTCCCCATATCTGATTCCCCGCCTCTGTTTCCCCGCCTCTGATTCCCCGCCTCTGTTTCCCCATATCTAAGTTCCCGCCTCTGATTCCCCAACTTTGATTCCCCACCTCTGATTCCCCAGCTCTGATTCCCCGCCTCTGATTCCCCGCATCTGATTCCATGCATCTGCTTCCCAGCCTCTGATTCCCAGCCTCTGATTCCCAACCTCTGATTCCCCACCTCTGATTCCCCATATCTGATTCCCCACCTCTGCTTCCCCGCCTCTGATTCCCCGCCTCTGTTTCCCCATATCTGATCCCCGCCTCTATTTGCCCGCATCTGATTCCCCGCCTCTCTTTCCCCAAATCTGATTCCCCGCCTCTGAATCCCCAACTCTGATTCCCTGCCTCTAATTTCCCAGCTCTGATTCCCCGCCTCTGATTCCCCGCGTCTGATTACCGGCCTCTGATTCCCCGCCTCTGATTCCCCATCTCTGATTCACAACCTCTGATTCCCCACCTCTGATACCCCATATCTGATTCCCCGCCTCTGTTTCCCCGCCTCTGATTCCCCACCTCTGATTCCCAATATCTGATTACCCGCCTCTGATTCCCCACCTCTGATTCCCCGCCTTTGATTCGCCAGCTATGATTCCCCGCCTCTGATTCCCCGTGTTTGATTCCCTGCCTCTTATTCCCGGCCTCTGATTCCCCATCTCTGATTCACCGCCTTTGATTCGCCACCTCTGATTCCCCATATCTGATTCCCCGCCTCTGTTTCCCCGCCTCTGATTCCCCGCCTCTGATTCCCCATATCTCATTCCCCGCCTCTGAATCCCCATCTCTGATTCCCGGACTCTGATTCCCCACCTCTGATTCCCTGCTTCTGATTCTGATTCCCTGCCTTTGATTCCCCATCTCTGATTCCGCACATCTGATTCCCTGCCTCTGATTCCCCATCTCTGATTCCCCATATCTGATTCCCCGCCTCTGTTTCCCCGCCTCTGATTCCCCGCCTCTGTTTCCCAATATCTAAGTCCCCGACTCTGGTTCCCCAAATCTAATTCCCCACCTCTGATACCCCAGCTCTGATTCCCCGCCTCTGATTCCCCGCATCAGATTCCCTGCATCTGATTCCAAGCCTCTTATTCCCTGCCTCTGATTCCCAACCTCTGATTCCCCACCTCTGATTCCCCATATCTGATTCCCAGCCTCTGTTTCCCCGCCTCTGATTCCCCGCCTCTGTTTCCCCATATCTGATTCGCGGCCTCTGGTTCCCCGCCTCTGATTCCCCGCATCTGATTCCCTGCCTCTGATTCCCCATCTCCGATTCCGCACATCTGATTCCCTGCCTCTGATTCCCCGCCTCTGATTCCCCGCCTCTGATTCCCTGCCTCTGATTCCCAACCTCTGATTCCCCACCTCTGATTCCCCGTGTTTGATTCCCCGCCTCTGTTTCCCCGCCTCTGATTCCCCGCCTCTGATTCCCCAACTCTAATTCCCCGCCTCTGATTCCCCATATCTGATTCCCCGCCTCTGTTTCCCCGCCTCTGATTCCCCACCCCTGTTTCCCCATATCTGATTCCCTGCCTCTGATTCCCCATATCTGATCCCCAGCCTCTGTTTCCCCGCCTCTGTTTCCCCATATCTGATTCCCGGCCTGTGATTCCCCGCCTCTGATTCCCCGCCTCTGATTCCCTGCCTCTGATTCCCCATCTCGATTCCGCACATCTGATTCCCTGCCTCTGATTCCCCGCCTCTGATTCCCCGTCTCTGATTCCCTGCATCTGTTTCCCAACCTCTGATTCCCCACCTCTGATTCCCCGTGTTTGATTCCCCGCCTCTGTTTCCCCGCCTCTGATTCCCCGCCTCTTATTCCCCAACTCTAATTCCCCGCCTCTGATTCCCCATATCTGATTCCCTGCCTCTGTTTCCCCGCCTCTGATTCCCCGCCCCTGTTTCCCCATATCTGATTCCCTGCCTCTGATTCCCCAACTTTGATTCCCAGCCTCTGATTCCCCAGCTCTGATTCCCCGCCTCTGATTCCCCGTGTTTGATTCCCTGCCTCTGATTCCCCGCCTCTGATTCCCCATCTCTGATTCACCGCCTTTGATTCGCCACCTCTGATTCCCCATATCTGATTCCCCACCTCTGTTTCCCCGCCTCTGATTCCCCGCCTCTGATTCTCCATATCTCATTCCCCGCCTCTGACTCCCCATCTCTGATTCCCGGACTCTGATTCCCCACCTCTGATTCCCGGCCTCTTATTCCCAGCATCTGATTCCAGGCCTCTGATTCCCGGCCTCTGACTCCCCGCTTCTGATTCTGATTCCCTGCCTCTGATTCCCCATCTCTGATTCCGCACATCTGATTACCTGCCTCTGATTCCCCACCTCTCATTCCCCATATCTGATTCCCCGCCTCTGTTTCCACGCCTCTGATTCACCACCTCTGTTTCCCCATATCTAATTCCCCACCTCTGATGCCCCAACTCTGATTCCCCGCCTCTGATTCCACAGCTCTGATTCCCCGCCTCTTATTCCCCACATCCGATTCCCCATATCTGATTCCCCGCCTCTGTTTCCCCGCCCCTGATTCCCCGCCTCTGTTTCCCCATATCTGATTCCCCGCCTCTGATTCCCAACTATGATTCCCCGCCTCTTATTCCCCAGCTCTGATTCCCTGCCTCTGATTCCCCGCGTTCTATTCCCTGCCTCTGATTCCCCGCCTGTGATTCCCAATCTCTGATTCACCACCTCTGATTCCCCACCACTGATTCCCCATATCTAATTCCCCGCCTCTGTTTGCCCGCCTCTGATTCCCCGCCTCTGTTTCCCCATATCTGATTCCCCGCCTCTGAATCCCCAACTCTGATTCCCCATCTCTGATTCCGCACATCCGATTCCCTGCCTCTGATTCCCCGACTCTGATTCCCCACCTCTGATTCCCCAGCTCTGATTCCCGGCCTCTGATTCCCCAACTCTGATTCCCCGCCTCTGATTCCCCAGCTCTGATTCCCCGCCTCTGATTCCCCGTGTTTGATCCCCTGCCTCTGATTCCCCAGCTCTGATTCCCCATCTCTGATTCACCGCCTTTGATTTGCCACCTCTGATTCCCCATATCTGATTCCTCGCCACTGTTTCACCGCATCTGATTCCCTGCCTCTGATTCCCCATCTCCGATTCCGCACATCTGATTCCCTGCCTCTGATTCCCCGCCTCTGATTCCCCGCCTCTGATTCCCTGCCTCTGATTCCCAACCTCTGATTCCCCACCTCTGATTCCCCGTGTTTGATTCCCCGCCTCTGTTTCCCCGCCTCTGATTCCCCGCCTCTGATTCCCCAACTCTAATTCCCCGCCTCTGATTCCCCATATCTGATTCCCCGCCTCTGTTTCCCCGCCTCTGATTCCCCACCCCTGTTTCCCCATATCTGATTCCCTGCCTCTGATTCCCCATATCTGATCCCCAGCCTCTGTTTCCCCGCCTCTGTTTCCCCATATCTGATTCCCGGCCTCTGATTCCCCGCCTCTGATTCCCCGCCTCTGATTCCCTGCCTCTGATTCCCCATCTCGATTCCGCACATCTGATTCCCTGCCTCTGATTCCCCGCCTCTGATTCCCCGTCTCTGATTCCCTGCATCTGTTTCCCAACCTCTGATTCCCCACCTCTGATTCCCCGTGTTTGATTCCCCGCCTCTGTTTCCCCGCCTCTGATTCCCCGCCTCTTATTCCCCAACTCTAATTCCCCGCCTCTGATTCCCCATATCTGATTCCCTGCCTCTGTTTCCCCGCCTCTGATTCCCCGCCCCTGTTTCCCCATATCTGATTCCCTGCCTCTGATTCCCCAACTTTGATTCCCAGCCTCTGATTCCCCAGCTCTGATTCCCCGCCTCTGATTCCCCGTGTTTGATTCCCTGCCTCTGATTCCCCGCCTCTGATTCCCCATCTCTGATTCACCGCCTTTGATTCGCCACCTCTGATTCCCCATATCTGATTCCCCACCTCTGTTTCCCCGCCTCTGATTCCCCGCCTCTGATTCTCCATATCTCATTCCCCGCCTCTGACTCCCCATCTCTGATTCCCGGACTCTGATTCCCCACCTCTGATTCCCGGCCTCTTATTCCCAGCATCTGATTCCAGGCCTCTGATTCCCGGCCTCTGACTCCCCGCTTCTGATTCTGATTCCCTGCCTCTGATTCCCCATCTCTGATTCCGCACATCTGATTACCTGCCTCTGATTCCCCACCTCTCATTCCCCATATCTGATTCCCCGCCTCTGTTTCCACGCCTCTGATTCACCACCTCTGTTTCCCCATATCTAATTCCCCACCTCTGATGCCCCAACTCTGATTCCCCGCCTCTGATTCCACAGCTCTGATTCCCTGCCTCTTATTCCCCACATCCGATTCCCCATATCTGATTCCCCGCCTCTGTTTCCCCGCCCCTGATTCCCCGCCTCTGTTTCCCCATATCTGATTCCCCGCCTCTGATTCCCAACTATGATTCCCCGCCTCTTATTCCCCAGCTCTGATTCCCTGCCTCTGATTCCCCGCGTTCTATTCCCTGCCTCTGATTCCCCGCCTGTGATTCCCCATCTCTGATTCACCACCTCTGATTCCCCACCACTGATTCCCCATATCTAATTCCCCGCCTCTGTTTGCCCGCCTCTGATTCCCCGCCTCTGTTTCCCCATATCTGATTCCCCGCCTCTGAATCCCCAACTCTGATTCCCCATCTCTGATTCCGCACATCCGATTCCCTGCCTCTGATTCCCCGACTCTGATTCCCCACCTCTGATTCCCCAGCTCTGATTCCCGGCCTCTGATTCCCCAACTCTGATTCCCCGCCTCTGATTCCCCAGCTCTGATTCCCCGCCTCTGATTCCCCGTGTTTGATCCCCTGCCTCTGATTCCCCAGCTCTGATTCCCCATCTCTGATTCACCGCGTTTGATTTGCCACCTCTGATTCCCCATATCTGATTCCTCGCCACTGTTTCCCCGCCTCTGATTCCCCGCCTCTGATTCCCCATATCTCATTCCCCGCCTCTGATTCCCCATCTCTGATTCCCGGACTCTGATTCCCCACCTCTGATTCCCGACCTCTTATTCCCGGCATCTGATTCCGGCCTCTGATTCCCGGCCTCTGATTCCCTGCTTCTGATTCTGATTCCCTGCCTCTGATTCCCCATTTCTGATTCCGCACATCTAATTCCCTGCCTCTGATTCCCCACCTCTGATTCCCCATATCTGAATCCCCGCCTCTGTTTCCCCGTCTCTGATTCCACGCCTCTGTTTCCCCATATCTAAGTCCCCGCCTCTGATTCCCCAACTTTGATTCCCCACCTCTGATTCCCCAGCTCTGATTCCCCGCCTCTGATTCCCCACCTCTGATTCCCCATATCTGATTCCCAGCCTCTGTTTCCCCGCCTCTGATTCCCCGCCTCTGTTTCCCCATATCTGATTCCCGGCCTCTGATTCCCCGCCTCTGATTCCCCGCCTCTGATTCCCTGCCTCTGATTCCCCATTTCCGATTCCGCACATCTGATTCCCTGCCTCTCATTCCCCGCCTCTGATTCCCCGCCTCTGATTCCCTGCCTCTGATTCCCAACCTCTGATTCCCCACCTCTGATTCCCAGTGTTTGATTCCCCGCCTCTGTTTCCCCGCCTCTGATTCCCCGCCTCTGATTCCCCAACTCTGATTCCCCACCTCTAATTCCCAGTGTTTGATTCCCAGCCTCTTATTCCCGGCATCTGATTCCGGCCTCTGATTCCCGGCCTCTGATTCCCTGCTTCTGATTCTTATTCCCTGCCTCTGATTCCCCATTTCTGATTCCGCACATCTAATTCCCTGCCTCTGATTCCCCACCTCTGATTCCCCAACTCTGAATCCCTGCCTCTGATTCCCCAGCTCTGATTCCCCGCCTTTGATTCCCCCGTCTGATTCCCAGCCTCTGAAACCCCGTGTCTGATTTCTTGCCTCTGATTCCCCGCCTCAGATTCCCCATATCTGATTCACAGCCTCTGATTCCCCACCTCTGATTCCCCATCTCTGATTCCGCACATCTGATTCCCTGCCTCTGATTCCCCGACTCTGATCCCCACCTCTGATTCCCCAGCTCTGATTCCCCGCCTCTGATTCCCCGTGTTTGATTCCCTGCCTCTGATTCCCCGCCTCTGATTCCCCATCTCTGATTCATCGCCTTTGATTCGCCACCTCTGATTCCCCATATCTGATTCCTCGCCTCTGTTTCCCCGCCTCTGATTCCCCGCCTCTGATTCCCCATATCTCATTCCCCGCCTCTGATTCCCCATCTCTGATTCCCGGACTCTGATTCCCCGCCTCTGTTTCCCCGCCTCTGTTTCCCCATATCTAAGTTCCCGCCTCTGATTCCCCAACTTTGATTCCCCACCTCTGATTCCCCAGCTCTGATTCCCCGCCTCTGATTCCCCGCATCTGATTCCATGCATCTGATTCCCAGCCTCTGATTCCCAGCCTCTGATTCCCAACCTCTGATTCCCCACCTCTGATTCCACATATCTGATTCCCCGCCTCTGTTTCCCCGCCTCTGATTCCCCGCCTGTGTTTCCCCATATCTGATCCCCGCCTCTATTTGCCCGCATCTGATTCCCCGCCTCTGTTTCCCCATATCTGATTCCCCGCCTCTGAATCCCCAACTCTGATTCCCTGCCTCTAATTTCCCAGCTCTGATTCCCCGCCTCTGATTCCCCGCGTCTGATTACCGGCCTCTGATTCCCCGCCTCTGATTCCCCATCTCTGATTCACAACCTCTGATTCCCCACCTCTGATACCCCATATCTGATTCCCCGCCTCTGTTTCCCCGCCTCTGATTCCCCACCTCTGATTCCCAATATCTGAATCCCCGCCTCTGATTCCCCACCTCTGATTCCCCGCCTCTGATTCGCCAGCTATGATTCCCCGCCTCTTATTCCCCGTGTTTGATTCCCTGCCTCTGATTCCCGGCCTCTGATTCCCCATCTCTGATTCACCGCCTTTGATTCGCCACCTCTGATTCCCCATATCTGATTCCCCGCCTCTGTTTCCCCGCCTCTGATTCCCCGCCTCTGATTCCCCATATCTCATTCCCCGCCTCTGAATCCCCATCTCTGATTCCCGGACTCTGATTCCCCACCTCTGATTCCCTGCTTCTGATTCTGATTCCCTGCCTTTGATTCCCCATCTCTGATTCCGCACATCTGATTCCCTGCCTCTGATTCCCCATCTCTGATTCCCCATATCTGATTCCCCGCCTCTGTTTCCCCGCCTCTGATTCCCCGCCTTTGTTTCCCAATATCTAAGTCCCCGCCTCTGATTCCCCAACTCTAATTCCCCACCTCTGATTCCCCAGCTCTGATTCCCCGCCTCTGATTCCCCGCATCAGATTCCCTGCATCTGATTCCAAGCCTCTTATTCCCTGCCTCTGATTCCCAACCTCTGATTCCCCACCTCTGATTCCCCATATCTGATTCCCAGCCTCTGTTTCCCCGCCTCTGATTCCCCGCCTCTGTTTCCCCATATCTGATTCGCGGCCTCTGGTTCCCCGCCTCTGATTCCCCGCATCTGATTCCCTGCCTCTGATTCCCCATCTCCGATTCCGCACATCTGATTCCCTGCCTCTGATTCCCCGCCTCTGATTCCCCGCCTCTGATTCCCTGCCTCTGATTCCCAACCTCTGATTCCCCACCTCTGAATCCCCGTGTTTGATTCCCCGCCTCTGTTTCCCCGCCTCTGATTCCCCGCCTCTGATTCCCCAACTCTAATTCCCCGCCTCTGATTCCCCATATCTGATTCCCCGCCTCTGTTTCCCCGCCTCTGATTCCCCACACCTGTTTCCCCATATCTGATTCCCTGCCTCTGATTCCCCATATCTGATCCCCAGCCTCTGTTTCCCCGCCTCTGTTTCCCCATATCTGATTCCCGGCCTCTGATTCCCCGCCTCTGATTCCCCGCCTCTGATTCCCTGCCTCTGATTCCCCATCTCGATTCCGCACATCTGATTCCCTGCCTCTGATTCCCCGCCTCTGATTCCCCGCCTCTGATTCCCTGCATCTGATTCCCAACCTCTGATTCCCCACCTCTGATTCCCCGTGTTTGATTCCCCGCCTCTGTTTCCCCGCCTCTGATTCCCCGCCTCTGATTCCCCAACTCTAATTCCCCGCCTCTGATTCCCCATATCTGATTCCCTGCCTCTGTTTCCCCGCCTCTGATTCCCCGCCCCTGTTTCCCCATATCTGATTCCCTGCCTCTGATTCCCCAACTTTGATTCCCAGCCTCTGATTCCCCAGCTCTGATTCCCCGCCTCTGATTCCCCGTGTTTGATTCCCTGCCTCTGATTCCCCGCCTCTGATTCCCCATCTCTGATTCACCGCCTTTGATTCGCCACATCTGATTCCCCATATCTGATTCCCCACCTCTGTTACCCCGCCTCTGATTCCCCGCCTCTGATTCTCCATATCTCATTCCCCGCCTCTGACTCCCCATCTCTGATTCCCGGACTCTGATTCCCCACCTCTGATTCCCGGCCTCTTATTCCCAGCATCTGATTCCAGGCCTCTGATTCCCGTCCTCTGACTCCCCGCTTCTGATTCTGATTCCCTGCCTCTGATTCCCCACCTCTGTTTCCCCATATCTAATTCCCCACCTCTGATGCCCCAACTCTGATTCCCCGCCTCTGATTCCACAGCTCTGATTCCCCGCCTCTGATTCCCCACATCCGATTCCCCATATCTGATTCCCCGCCTCTGTTTCCCGGCCCCTGATTCCCCGCCTCTGTTTCCCCATATCTGATTCCCCGCCTCTGATTCCCAACTATGATTCCCCGCCTCTTATTCCCCAGCTCTGATTCCCTGCCTCTGATTCCCCGCGTTCTATTCCCTGCCTCTGATTCCCCGCCTGTGATTCCCCATCTCTGATTCACCACCTCTGATTCCCCACCACTGATTCCCCATATCTAATTCCCCGCCTCTGTTTGCCCGCCTCTGATTCCCCGCCTCTGTTTCCCCATATCTGATTCCCCGCCTCTGAATCCCCAACTCTGATTCCCTGCCTCTGATTCCCCAGCTTCATTCCCCGCCTTTGATTCCCCCCGTCTGATTCCCAGCCTCTGAATCCCCGTGTCTGATAACCTGCCTCTGATTCCCCGCCTCTGATTCCCCATCTCAGATTCACCGCCTCTGATTCCCCACCTCTGATTCCCCATCTCTGATTCCGCACATCCGATTCCCTGCCTCTGATTCCCCGACTCTGATTCCCCACCTCTGATTCCCCAGCTCTGATTCCCCGCCTCTGATTCCCCAACTCTGATTCCCCGCCTCTGATTCCCCAGCTCTGATTCCCCGCCTCTGATTCCACGTGTTTGATCCCCTGCCTCTGATTCCACAGCTCTAATTCCCCATCTCTGATTCACCGCCTTTGATTCGCCACCTCTGATTCCCCATATCTGATTCCTCGCCACTGTTTCCCCACCTCTGATTCCCCGCCTCTGATTCCCCATATCTCATTCCCCGCCTCTGATTCCCCATCTCTGATTCCCGGACTCTGATTCCCCACCTCTGATTCCCGACCTCTTATTCCCGGCATCTGATTCCGGCCTCTGATTCCCGGCCTCTGATTCCCTGCTTCTGATTCTGATTCCCTGCCTCTGATTCCCCATTTCTGATTCCGCACATCTAATTCCCTGCCTCTGATTCCCCACCTCTGATTCCCCATATCTGAATCCCCACCTCTGTTTCCCCGTCT
Organism: Narcine bancroftii; assembly: GCF_036971445.1. Lineage (NCBI taxonomy): Eukaryota > Metazoa > Chordata > Chondrichthyes > Torpediniformes > Narcinidae > Narcine > Narcine bancroftii. Next base: position 11,464,951 of record NW_027211893.1, on the reverse strand, counting down.
CTGATTCCCCGCCTCTGTTTCCCCATATCTAAGTCCCCGCCTCTGATTCCCCAACTTTGATTCCCCACCTCTGATTCCCCAGCTCTGATTCCCCGCCTCTGATTCCCCACCTCTGATTCCCCATATCTGATTCCCAGCCTCTGTTTCCCCGCCTCTGATTCCCCGCCCCTGTTTCCCCATATCTGATTCCCTGCCTCTGATTCCCCAACTTTAATTCCCAGCTTCTGATTCCCCAGCTCTGATTCCCCGCCTCTGATTCCCCGTGTTTGATTCCCTGCCTCTGATTCCCCGCCTCTGATTCCCCATCTCTGATTCACCGCCTTTGATTCGCCACCTCTGATTCCCCATATCTGATTCCCCACCTCTGTTTCCCCGCCTCTGATTCCCCGCCTCTGATTCTCCATATCTCATTCCCCGCCTCCTACTCCCCATCTCTGATTCCCGGACTCTGATTCCCCACCTCTGATTCCCGGCCTCTTATTCCCAGCATCTGATTCCAGGCCTCTGATTCCCGGCCTCTGACTCCCCGCTTCTGATTCTGATTCCCTGCCTCTGATTCCCCATCTCTGATTCCGCACATCTGATTACCTGCCTCTGATTCCCCACCTCTGATTCCCCATATCTGATTCCCCGCCTCTGTTTCCACGCCTCTGATTCACCGCCTCTGTTTCCCCATATCTAATTCCCCACCTCTGATGCCCCAACTCTGATTCCCCGCCTCTGATTCCACAGCTCTGATTCCCCGCCTCTGATTCCCCACATCCGATTCCCCATATCTGATTCCCCGCCTCTGTTTCCCCGCCCCTGATTCCCCGCCTCTGTTTCCCCATATCTGATTCCCCGCCTCTGATTCCCAACTATGATTCCCCGCCTCTTATTCCCAAGCTCTGATTCCCTGCCTCTGATTCCCCGCGTTCTATTCCCTGCCTCTGATTCCCCGCCTGTGATTCCCCATCTCTGATTCACCACCTCTGATTCCCCACCACTGATTCCCCATATCTAATTCCCCGCCTCTGTTTGCCCGCCTCTGATTCCCCAGCTCTGATTCCCCGCCTCTGATTCCCCAGCTCTGATTCCCCGCCTCTGATTCCCCGTGTTTGATCCCCTGCCTCTGATTCCCCAGCTCTGATTCCCCATCTCTGATTCACCGCCTTTGATTCCCCGCCTCTGATTCCCTGCCTCTGATTCCCAACCTCTGATTCCACACCTCTGATTCCCCATATCTGATTCCCCGCCTCTGTTTTCCCGCCTCTGATTCCCTGCCCCTGTTTCCCCATATCTGATTCCCTGCCTCTGATTCCCCAACTCTGATTCCCCGCCTCTGATTCCCCAGCTCTGATTCCCCGCCTCTGATTTCCCGTGTTTGATTCCCTGCCTCTGATTCCCCGCCTCTGATTCCCCATCTCTGATTCACCGCATTTGTTTCGCCACCTCTGATTCCACATATCTGATTCCCCACCTCTGTTTCCCCGCCTCTGATTCCCCGCCTCTGATACTCCATATCTCATTCCCCGCCTCTGATTCCCCACCTCTGATTCCCGGCCTCTTATTCCCAGCATCTGATCCCCGGCCTCTGATTCCCCGCTTCTGATTCTGATTCCCTGCCTCTGATTCCCCATCTCTGATTCCGCACATCTGATTCCCTGCCTCTGATTCCCCACCTCTGATTCCCCATATCTGATTTCCCGCCTCTGTTTCCCCGCCTCTGATTCCCCGCCTCTGTTTCCCCATATCTAATTCCCAACCTCTGATGCCCCAACTCTAATTCCCTGCCTCTGATTCCCCGCGTTCTATTCCCTGCCTCTGATTCCCCGCGTGTGATTCCCCATCTCTGATTCACCACCTCTGATTCCCCACCTCTGATTCCCCATATCTAATTCCCCGCCTCTGTTTGCCCGCCTCTGATTCCCCGCCTCTGTTTCCCCATATCTGATTCCCCGCCTCTGAATCCCCAACTCTGAATCCCTGCCTCTGATTCCCCAGCTCTGATTCCCCGCCTTTGATTCCCCCGTCTGATTCCCAGCCTCTGAAACCCCGTGTCTGATTTCTTGCCTCTGATTCCCCGCCTCTGATTCCCCATCTCTGATTCACAGCCTCTGATTCCCCAGCTCTGATTCCCCGCCTCTGATTCCACGTGTTTGATCCCCTGCCTCTGATTCCACAGCTCTAATTCCCCATCTCTGATTCACCGCCTTTGATTCGCCACCTCTGATTCCCCATATCTGATTCCTCGCCACTGTTTCCCCACCTCTGATTCCCCGCCTCTGATTCCCCATATCTCATTCCCCGCCTCTGATTCCCCATCTCTGATTCCCGGACTCTGATTCCCCACCTCTGATTCCCGACCTCTTATTCCCGGCATCTGATTCCGGCCTCTGATTCCCGGCCTCTGATTCCCTGCTTCTGATTCTGATTCCCTGCCTCTGATTCCCCATTTCTGATTCCGCACATCTAATTCCCTGCCTCTGATTCCCCACCTCTGATTCCCCATATCTGAATCCCCACCTCTGTTTCCCCGTCTCTGATTCCCCGCCTCTGTTTCCCCATATCTAAGTCCCCGCCTCTGATTCCCCAACTTTGATTCCCCACCTCTGATTCCCCAGCTCTGATTCCCCGCCTCTGATTCCCCACCTCTGATTCCCCATATCTGATTCCCAGCCTCTGTTTCCCCGCCTCTGATTCCCCGCCCCTGTTTCCCCATATCTGATTCCCTGCCTCTGATTCCCCAACTTTAATTCCCAGCTTCTGATTCCCCAGCTCTGATTCCCCGCCTCTGATTCCCCGTGTTTGATTCCCTGCCTCTGATTCCGCGCCTCTGATTCCCCATCTCTGATTCACCGCCTTTGATTCGCCACCTCTGATTCCCCATATCTGATTCCCCACCTCTGTTTCCCCGCCTCTGATTCCCCGCCTCTGATTCTCCATATCTCATTCCCCGCCTCCTACTCCCCATCTCTGATTCCCGGACTCTGATTCCCCACCTCTGATTCCCGGCCTCTTATTCCCAGCATCTGATTCCAGGCCTCTGATTCCCGGCCTCTGACTCCCCGCTTCTGATTCTGATTCCCTGCCTCTGATTCCCCATCTCTGATTCCGCACATCTGATTACCTGCCTCTGATTCCCCACCTCTGATTCCCCATATCTGATTCCCCGCCTCTGTTTCCACGCCTCTGATTCACCGCCTCTGTTTCCCCATATCTAATTCCCCACCTCTGATGCCCCAACTCTGATTCCCCGCCTCTGATTCCACAGCTCTGATTCCCCGCCTCTGATTCCCCACATCCGATTCCCCATATCTGATTCCCCGCCTCTGTTTCCCCGCCCCTGATTCCCCGCCTCTGTTTCCCCATATCTGATTCCCCGCCTCTGATTCCCAACTATGATTCCCCGCCTCTTATTCCCAAGCTCTGATTCCCTGCCTCTGATTCCCCGCGTTCTATTCCCTGCCTCTGATTCCCCGCCTGTGATTCCCCATCTCTGATTCACCACCTCTGATTCCCCACCACTGATTCCCCATATCTAATTCCCCGCCTCTGTTTGCCCGCCTCTGATTCCCCAGCTCTGATTCCCCGCCTCTGATTCCCCAGCTCTGATTCCCCGCCTCTGATTCCCCGTGTTTGATCCCCTGCCTCTGATTCCCCAGCTCTGATTCCCCATCTCTGATTCACCGCCTTTGATTCCCCGCCTCTGATTCCCTGCCTCTGATTCGCAACCTCTGATTCCACACCTCTGATTCCCCATATCTGATTCCCCGCCTCTGTTTCCCCGCCTCTGATTCCCTGCCCCTGTTTCCCCATATCTGATTCCCTGCCTCTGATTCCCCAACTCTGATTCCCCGCCTCTGATTCCCCAGCTCTGATTCCCCGCCTCTGATTTCCCGTGTTTGATTCCCTGCCTCTGATTCCCCGCCTCTGATTCCCCATCTCTGATTCACCGCATTTGTTTCGCCACCTCTGATTCCACATATCTGATTCCCCACCTCTGTTTCCCCGCCTCTGATTCCCCGCCTCTGATACTCCATATCTCATTCCCCGCCTCTGATTCCCCACCTCTGATTCCCGGCCTCTTATTCCCAGCATCTGATCCCCGGCCTCTGATTCCCCGCTTCTGATTCTGATTCCCTGCCTCTGATTCCCCATCTCTGATTCCGCACATCTGATTCCCTGCCTCTGATTCCCCACCTCTGATTCCCCATATCTGATTTCCCGCCTCTGTTTCCCCGCCTCTGATTCCCCGCCTCTGTTTCCCCATATCTAATTCCCAACCTCTGATGCCCCAACTCTAATTCCCTGCCTCTGATTCCCCGCGTTCTATTCCCTGCCTCTGATTCCCCGCGTGTGATTCCCCATCTCTGATTCACCACCTCTGATTCCCCACCTCTGATTCCCCATATCTAATTCCCCGCCTCTGTTTGCCCGCCTCTGATTCCCCGCCTCTGTTTCCCCATATCTGATTCCCCGCCTCTGAATCCCCAACTCTGAATCCCTGCCTCTGATTCCCCAGCTCTGATTCCCCGCCTTTGATTCCCCCGTCTGATTCCCAGCCTCTGAAACCCCGTGTCTGATTTCTTGCCTCTGATTCCCCGCCTCTGATTCCCCATCTCTGATTCACAGCCTCTGATTCCCCACCTCTGATTTTCCATCTCTGATTCCGCACATCTGATTCCCTGCCTCTGATTCCCCGACTCTGATGCCCACCTCTGATTCCCCAGCTCTGATTCCCCGCCTCTGATTCCCCAACTCTGATTCCCCGCCTCTGATTCCCCAGCTCTGATTCCCCGCCTCTGATTCCCCGTGTTTGATTCCCTGCCTCTGATTCCCCGCCTCTGATTCCCCATCTCTGATTCATCGCCTTTGATTCGCCACCTCTGATTCCCCATATCTGATTCCTCGCCTCTGTTTCACCGCCTCTGATTCCCCGCCTCTGATTCCCCATATCTCATTCCCCGCCTCTGATTCCCCATCTCTGATTCCCGGACTCTGATTCCCCACCTCTGATTCCCGGCCTCTTATTCCCGGCATCTGATCCCGGCCTCTGATTCCCGGCCTCTGATTCCCTGCTTCTGATTCCCCATCTCTGATTCCGCAAATCTAATTCCCTGCCTCTGATTCCCCAACTCTGATTCCCCATATCTGATTCCCCGCCTCTGTTTCCCGGCCTCTGATTCCCCGCTTCTGATTCTGATTCCCTGCCTCTGATTCCCCATCTCTGATTCCGCACATCTGATTCCCTGCCTCTGATTCCCCACCTCTGATTCCCCATATCTGATTTCCCGCCTCTGTTTCCCCGCCTCTGATTCCCCGCCTCTGTTTCCCCATATCTAATTCCCAACCTCTGATGCCCCAACTCCGATTCCCTGCCTCTGATTCCCCGCGTTCTATTCCCTGCCTCTGATTCCCCGCCTGTGATTCCCCATCTCTGATTCACCACCTCTGATTCCCCACCTCTGATTCCCCATATCTAATTCACCGCCTGTTTGCCCGACTCTGATTCCCCGCCTCTGATTCCCCATATCTGATTCCCCGCCTCTGAATCCCCAACTCTGATTCCCTGCCTCTGATTCCCCAGCTCTGATTCCCCGCCTTGGATTCCCCCGTCTGATTCCCAGCCTCTGAAACCCCGTGTCTGATTTCTTGCCTCTGATTCCCCGCCTCTGATTCCCCATCTCTGATTCACAGCCTCTGATTCCCCACCTCTGATTCCGCATCTCTGATTCCGCACATCTGATTCCCTGCCTCTGATTCCCCGACTCCTATCCCCACCTCTGATTCCCCAACTCTGATTCCCCGCCTCTGATTCCCCAGCTCTGATTCCCCGCCTCTGATTCCCCGTGTTTGATTCCCTGCCTCTGATTCCCCGCCTCTGATTCCCCATCTCTGATTCACCGCCTTTGATTCGCCACCTCTGATTCCCCATATCTGATTCCTCGCCTCTGTTTCCCCGCCTCTGATTCCCAGCCTCTGATTCCCCATATCTCATTCCCCGCCTCTGATTCCCCATCTCTGATTCCCGGACTCTGATTCCACACCTCTGATTCCCGGCCTCTTATTCCCGGCATCTGATTCCGGCCTCTGATTCCCGGCCTCTGATTCCCTGCTTCTGATTCCCCATCTCTGATTCCGCAAATCTAATTCCCTGCCTCTGATTCCCCACCTCTGATTCCCCATATCTGATTCCCCGCCTCTGTTTCCCCGCCTCTGATTCCCCGCCTCTGTTTCCCCATATCTAAGTCCCCGCCTCTGATTCCCCAACTTTGATTCCCCACCTCTGATTCCCCAGCTCTGATTCCCCGCCTCTGATTCCCCGCATCTGATTCCATGCATCTGATTCCCAGCCTCTGATTCCCAGCCTCTGATTCCCAACCTCTAATTCCCTACCTCTGATTCCCCATCTCTGATTCCGCAAATCTAATTCCCTGCCTCTGATTCCCCACCTCTGATTCCCCATATCTGATTCCCCGCCTCTGTTTCCCCGCCTCTGATTCCCCGCCTCTGTTTCCCCATATCTAAGTCCCCGCCTCTGATTCCCCAACTTTGATTCCCCACCTCTGATTCCCCATCTCTGATTCCCGGACTCTGATTCCCCACCTCTGATTCCCGGCCTCTTATTCCCGGCATCTGATCCCGGCCTCTGATTCCCGGCCTCTGATTCCCTGCTTCTGATTCCCCATCTCTGATTCCGCAAATCTAATTCCCTGCCTCTGATTCCCCAACTCTGATTCCCCATATCTGATTCCCCGCCTCTGTTTCCCGGCCTCTGATTCCCCGCTTCTGATTCTGATTCCCTGCCTCTGATTCCCCATCTCTGATTCCGCACATCTGATTCCCTGCCTCTGATTCCCCACCTCTGATTCCCCATATCTGATTTCCCGCCTCTGTTTCCCCGCCTCTGATTCCCCGCCTCTGTTTCCCCATATCTAATTCCCAACCTCTGATGCCCCAACTCCGATTCCCTGCCTCTGATTCCCCGCGTTCTATTCCCTGCCTCTGATTCCCCGCCTGTGATTCCCCATCTCTGATTCACCACCTCTGATTCCCCACCTCTGATTCCCCATATCTAATTCACCGCCTGTTTGCCCGACTCTGATTCCCCGCCTCTGATTCCCCATATCTGATTCCCCGCCTCTGAATCCCCAACTCTGATTCCCTGCCTCTGATTCCCCAGCTCTGATTCCCCGCCTTGGATTCCCCCGTCTGATTCCCAGCCTCTGAAACCCCGTGTCTGATTTCTTGCCTCTGATTCCCCGCCTCTGATTCCCCATCTCTGATTCACAGCCTCTGATTCCCCACCTCTGATTCCCCATCTCTGATTCCGCACATCTGATTCCCTGCCTCTGATTCCCCGACTCCTATCCCCACCTCTGATTCCCCAACTCTGATTCCCCGCCTCTGATTCCCCAGCTCTGATTCCCCGCCTCTGATTCCCCGTGTTTGATTCCCTGCCTCTGATTCCCCGCCTCTGATTCCCCATCTCTGATTCACCGCCTTTGATTCGCCACCTCTGATTCCCCATATCTGATTCCTCGCCTCTGTTTCCCCGCCTCTGATTCCCAGCCTCTGATTCCCCATATCTCATTCCCCGCCTCTGATTCCCCATCTCTGATTCCCGGACTCTGATTCCACACCTCTGATTCCCGGCCTCTTATTCCCGGCATCTGATTCCGGCCTCTGATTCCCGGCCTCTGATTCCCTGCTTCTGATTCCCCATCTCTGATTCCGCAAATCTAATTCCCTGCCTCTGATTCCCCACCTCTGATTCCCCATATCTGATTCCCCGCCTCTGTTTCCCCGCCTCTGATTCCCCGCCTCTGTTTCCCCATATCTAAGTCCCCGCCTCTGATTCCCCAACTTTGATTCCCCACCTCTGATTCCCCAGCTCTGATTCCCCGCCTCTGATTCCCCGCATCTGATTCCATGCATCTGATTCCCAGCCTCTGATTCCCAGCCTCTGATTCCCAACCTCTAATTCCCTACCTCTGATTCCCCATCTCTGATTCCGCAAATCTAATTCCCTGCCTCTGATTCCCCACCTCTGATTCCCCATATCTGATTCCCCGCCTCTGTTTCCCCGCCTCTGATTCCCCGCCTCTGTTTCCCCATATCTAAGTCCCCGCCTCTGATTCCCCAACTTTGATTCCCCACCTCTGATTCCCCAGCTCTGATTCCCCGCCTCTGATTCCCCGCATCTGATTCCATGCATCTGATTCCCAGCCTCTGATTCCCCGCCTCTGATTCCCCGCCTCTGTTTCCCCATATCTGATCCCCGCCTCTATTTGCCCGCATCTGATTCCCCGCCTCTGTTTCCCCATATCTGATTCCCCGCCTCTGAATCCCCAACTCTGATTCCCTGCCTCTAATTTCCCAGCTCTGATTCCCCGCCTCTGATTCCCCGCGTCTGATTACCGGCCTCTGATTCCCCGCCTCTGATTCCCCATCTCTGATTCACAACCTCTGATTCCCCACCTCTGATACCCCATATCTGATTCCCAGCCTCTGTTTCCCCGCCTCTGATTCCCCACCTCTGATTCCCAATATCTGATTCCCCGCCTCTGATTCCCCACCTCTGATTCCCCGCCTCTGATTCACCAGCTATGATTCCCCGCCTCTGATTCCCCGCGTCTGATTCCCAGCCTCTGATTCCCCATCTCTGATTCCCCATCTCTGATTCCCCAATTCTGATTCCCTGCCTCTGATTCCCCGTGTTTGATTCCCTGCCTCTGATTCCCGGCCTCTGATTCCCCATCTCTGATTCACCGCCTTTGATTCGCCACCTCTGATTCCCCATATCTGATTCCCCGCCTCTGTTTCACCGCCTCTGATTCCCCGCCTCTGATTCCCCATATCTCATTCCCCGCCTCTGAATCCCCATCTCTGATTCCCGGACTCTGATTCCCCACCTCTGATTCCCGGCCTCTTATTCCCGGCATCTGATTCCGGCCTCTGATTCCCGGCCTCTGATTCATTGCTTCTGATTCTGATTCCCTGCCTTTGAATCCCCATCTCTGATTCCGCACATCTGATTCCCTGCCTCTGATTCCCCATCTCTGATTCCCCATATCTGATTCCCCGCCTCTGTTTCCCCGCCTCTGATTCCCCGCCTCTGTTTCCCAATATCTGTCCCCGCCTCTGATTCCCCAACTCTGATTCCCCACCTCTGATTCCCCAGCTCTGATTCCCCGCCTCTGATTCCCCGCATCTGATTCCCTGCATCTGATTCCAAGCCTCTGATTCCCTGCCTCTGATTCCCAACCTCTGATTCCCCACCTCTGATTCCCCATATCTGATTCCCAGCCTCTGTTTCCCCGCCTCTGATTCCCCGCCTCTGTTTCCACATATCTGATTCCCGGCCTCTGATTCCCCGCCTCTGATTCCCCGCCTCTGATTCCCTGCCTCTGATTCCCCATCTCCGATTCCGCACATCTGATTCCCAGCCTCTGATTCCCCGCCTCTGATTCCCCGCCTCTGATTCCCTGCCTCTGATTCCCAACCTCTGATTCCCCACCTCTGATTCCCCGTGTTTGATTCCCCGCCTCTGTTTCCCCGCCTCTGATTCCCCGCCTCTGATTCCACAACTCTAATTCCCCGCCTCTGATTCCCCATATCTGATTCCCCGCCTCTGTTTCCCCGCCTCTGATTCACCGCCTTTGATTCGCCACCTCTGATTCCCCATATCTGATTCCCCGCCTCTGTTTCCCCGCCTCTGATTCCCCGCCTCTGATTCCCCATATCTCATTCCCCGCCTCTGAATCCCCATCTCTGATTCCGCACATCTGATTCCCCACCTCTGATTCCCGGCCTCTTATTCCCGGCATCTGATTCCGGCCTATGATTCCCGGCCTCTGATTCCCTGCTTCTGATTCTGATTCCCTGCCTTTGATTCCCCATCTCTGATTCCGCACATCTGATTCCCTGCCTCTGATTCCCCATCTCTGATTCCCCATATCTGATTCCCCGCCTCTGTTTCACCGCCTCTGATTCTCCGCCTCTGTTTCCCAATATCTAAGTCCCCGCCTCTGATTCCCCAACTCTGATTCCCCACCTCTGATTCCCCAGCTCTGATTCCCCGCCTCTGATTCCCCGCATCTGATTCCCTGCATCTGATTCCAAGCCTCTGATTCCCTGCCTCTGATTCCCAACGTCTGATTCCCCACCTCTGATTCCCCATATCTGATTCCCAGCCTCTGTTTCCCCGCCTCTGATTCCCTGCCTCTGTTTCCCCATATCTGATTCCCGGCCTCTGATTCCCCGCCTCTGATTCCCCGCCTCTGATTCCCTGCCTCTGATTCCCCATCTCCGATTCCGCACATCTGATTCCCTGCCTCTGATTCCCCGCCTCTGATTCCCCGCCTCTGATTCCCTGCCTCTGATTCCCAACCTCTGATTCCCCACCTCTGATTCCCCGTGTTTGATTCCCCGCCTCTGTTTCCCCGCCTCTGATTCCCCGCCTCTGATTCCCCAACTCTAATTCCCCGCCTCTGATTCCCCATATCTGATTCCCCGCCTCTGTTTCCCCGCCTCTGATTCCCCGCCCCTGTTTCTCCATATCTGATTCCCTGCCTCTGATTCCCCAACTTTGATTCCCAGCCTCTGATTCCCCAGCTCTGATACCATGCCTCTGATTCCCCGTGTTTGATTCCCTGCCTCTGATTCCCCGCCTCTGATTCCCCATCTCTCATTCAGCGCCTTTGATTCGCCACCTCTGATTCCCCATATCTGATTCCCCACCTCTGTTTCCCCGCCTCTGATTCCCCGCCTCTGATTCTTCATATCTCATTCCCCGCCTCTGAATCCCCATCACTGATTCCCGGACTCTGATTCCCCACGTCTGATTCCCGGCCTCTTATTCCCAGCATCTGATTCCAGGCCTCTGATTCCCGGCCTCTGACTCCCCGCTTCTGATTCTGATTCCCTGTCTCTGATTCCCCATCTCTGATTCCGCACATCTGATTACCTGCCTCTGATTCCCCACCTCTGATTCCCCATATCTGATTCCCCGCCTCTGTTTCCACGCCTCTGATTCCCCGCCTCTGTTTCCCCATATCTAATTCCCCACCTCTGATGCCCCAACTCTGATTCCCCGCCTCTGATTCCCCAGCTCTGATTCCCCGCCTCTGATTCCCCGCATCCGATTCCCCATATCTGATTCCCCGCCTCTGTTTCCCCGCCCCTGATTCCCCGCCTCTGTTTCCCCATATCTGATTCCCCGCCTCTGATTCCCAACTATGATTCCCCGCCTCTGATTCCCCAGCTCTGATTCCCTGCCTCTGATTCCCCGCGTTCTATTCCCTGCCTCTGATTCCCCGCCTGTGATTCCCCATCTCTGATTCACCACCTCTGATTCCCCACCACTGATTCCCCATATCTAATTCCCCGCCTCTGTTTGCCCGCCTCTGATTCCCCGCCTCTGTTTCCCCATATCTGATTCCCCGCCTCTGAATCCCCAACTCTGATTCGCTGCCTCTGATTCCCCAGCTTCATTCCCCGCCTTTGATTCCCCCCGTCTGATTCCCAGCCTCTGAATCCCCGTGTCTGATAACCTGCCTCTGATTCCCCGCCTCTGATTCCCCATCTCAGATTCACCGCCTCTGATTCCCCACCTCTGATCCCCCGCCTCTGATTCCCCATCTCTGATTCCCCATCTCTGATTCCCCAATTCTGATTCCCCGCCTCTGATTCCCCAGCTCTGATTCCTCGCCTCTGATTCCCTTCCTCTGATTCCCAACCTCTGATTCCCCACCTCTGATTTCCCATATTGATTCCCTGCGTCTGATTCCCCGCCTCTGATTCCCCAACTCTGATTCCCCGCCTCTGATTCCCCAGCTCTGATTCCCCGCCTCTAATTTTCCGTGTTTGATTCCCTGCCTCTGATTCCCGGACTCTGATTCCCCATCTCTGATTCACCGCCTTTGATTCGCCACCTCTGATTCCCCATATCTGATTCCCCGCCTCTGTTTCCCCGCCTCTGATTCCCCGCCTCTGATTCCCCATATCTCATTCCCCGCCTCTGAATCCCCATCTCTGATTCCCGGACTCTGATTCCCCACCTCTGATTCCCGGCCTCTTATTCCCGGCATCTGATTCCGGCCTCTGATTCCCGGCCTCTGATTCCCTGCTTCTGATTCTGATTCCCTGCCTCTGATTCCCCATCTCTGATTCCGCACATCTGATTCCCTGCCTCTGATTCCCCGCCTCTGATTCCCCGCCTCTGTTTCCCAATATCTAAGTCCCCGCCTCTGATTCCCCAACTCTGATTCCCCACCTCTGATTCCCCAGCTCTGATTCCCCGTCTCTGATTCCCCGCATCTGATTCCCTGCATCTGATTCCAAGCCTCTGATTCCCTGCCTCTGATTCCCAACCTCTGATTCCCCACCTCTGATTCCCCATATCTGAATCCCCGCCTCTGTTTCCCCGCCTCTGATTCCCCGCCTCTGATTCCCTGCCTCTGATTCCCCATCCCCGATTCCGCACATCTGATTCCCTGCCTCTGATTCACCGCCTCTGATTCCCCACCTCTGATTCCCTGCCTCTGATTCCCGGCCTCTGATTCCCCGCCTCTGATTCCCCGCCTCTGATTCCCTGCCTCTGATTCCCCATCCCCGATTCCGCACATCTGATTCCCTGCCTCTGATTCACCGCCTCTGATTCCCCACCTCTGATTCCCTGCCTCTGATTCCCAACCTCTGATTCCCTGCCTCTGATTCCCCATATCTGATTCCCCGCCTCTGTTTCCCCGCCTCTGATTCCCCTCCTCTGATTCCCCAACTCTAATTCCCCGCCTCTGATTCCCCAGCTCTGATTCCCCGTGTTTGATTCCCCGCCTCTGATTCCCTGCCTCTGATTCCCAACCTCTGATTCCACACCTCTGATTCCCCATATCTGATTCCCCGCCTCTGTTTCCCCGCCTCTGATTCCCTGCCCCTGTTTCCCCATATCTGATTCCCTGCCTCTGATTCCCCAACTCTGATTCCCCGCCTCTGATTCCCCAGCTCTGATTCCCCGCCTCTGATTTCCCGTGTTTGATTCCCTGCCTCTGATTCCCCGCCTCTGATTCCCCATCTCTGATTCACCGCCTTTGATTCGCCACCTCTGATTCCACATATCTGATTCCCCACCTCTGTTTCCCCGCCTCTGATTCCCCGCCTCTGATTCTCCATATCTGATTCCCCGCCTCTGATTCCCCACCTCTGATTCCCGGCCTCTTATTCCCAGCATCTGATTCCCGGCCTCTGATTCCCCGCTTCTGATTCTGATTCCCTGCCTCTGATTCCCCATCTCTGATTCCGCACATCTGATTCCCTGCCTCTGATTCCCCACCTCTGATTCCCCATATCTGATTTCCCGCCTCTGTTTCCCCGCCTCTGATTCCCCGCCTCTGTTTCCCCATATCTAATTCCCAACCTCTGATGCCCCAACTCTGATTCCCTGCCTCTGATTCCCCAGCTCTGATTCCCCGCCTTTGATTCCCCCGTCTGATTCCCAGCCTCTGAAACCCCGTGTCTGATTTCTTGCCTCTGATTCCCCGCCTCTGATTCCCCATCTCTGATTCACAGCCTCTGATTCCCCACCTCTGATTCCCCATCTCTGAACCGCACATCTGATTCCCTGCCTCTGATTCCCCGACTCTGATCCCCACCTCTGATTCCCCAGCTCTGATTCCCCGCCTCTGATTCCCCAACTCTGATTCCCCACCTCTGATTCCCCAGCTCTGATTCCCCGTGTTTGATTCCCTGCCTCTGATTCCACGCCTCTGATTCCCCATCTCTGATTCATCGCCTTTGATTCGCCACCTCTGATTCCCCATGTCTGATTCCTCGCCTCTGTTTCCCCGCCTCTGATTCCCCGCCTCTGATTCCCCATATCTCATTCCCCGCCTCTGATTCCCCATCTCTGATTCCCGGACTCTGATTCCCCACCTCTGATTCCCGGCCTCTTATTCCCGGCATCTGATTCCGGCCTCTGATTCCCGGCCTCTGATTCCCTGCTTCTGATTCCCCATCTCTGATTCCGCAAATCTAATTCCCTGCCTCTGATTCCCCACCTCTGATTCCCAATATCTGATTCCCCGCCTCTGTTTCCCGGCCTCTGATTCCCCGCTTCTGATTCTGATTCCCTGCCTCTGATTCCCCATCTCTGATTCCGCACATCTGATTCCCTGCCTCTGATTCCCCACCTCTGATTCCCAATATCTGATTTCCCGCCTCTGTTTCCCCGCCTCTGATTCCCCGCCTCTGTTTCCCCATATCTAATTCCCAACCTCTGATGCCCCAACTCTGATTCCCCGCCTTTGATTCCCCCGTCTGATTCCCAGCCTCTGATTCCCCGCGTTCTATTCCCTGCCTCTGATTCCCCAGCTCTGATTCCCCGCCTTTGATTCCCCCGTCTGATTCCCAGCCTCTGAAATCCCGTGTCTGATTTCTTGCCTCTGATTCCCCGCCTCTGATTCCCCATCTCTGATTCACAGCCTCTGATTCCCCACCTCTGATTCCCCATCTCTGATTCCGCACATCTGATTCCCTGCCTCTGATTCCCCGACTCTGATCCCCACCTCTGAATCCCCAGCTCTGATTCCCCGCCTCTGATTCCCCAACACTGATTCCCCGCCTCTGATTCCCCGCCTCTGATTCCCCAGCTCTGATTCCCCGCCTCTGATTCCCCGTGTTTGATTCCCTGCCTCTGATTCCCCGCCTCTGATTCCCCATCTCTGATTCACCGCCTTTGATTCGCCACCTCTGATTCCCCATATCTGATTCCTCGCCTCTGTTTCCCCGCCTCTGATTCCCCGCCTCTGATTCCCCATATCTCATTCCCCGCCTCTGATTCCCGGATTCTGATTCCCCACCTCTGATTCCCGGCCTCTTATTCCCGGCATCTGATTCCGGCCTCTGATTCCCGGCCTCTGATTCCCTGCTTCTGATTCCCCATCTCTGATTCCGCAAATCTAATTCCCTGCCTCTGATTCCACACCTCTGATTCCCCATATCTGATTCCCCGCCTCTGTTTCCCCGCCTCTGATTCCCCGCCTCTGTTTCCCCATATCTAAGTTCCCGCCTCTGATTCCCCAACTTTGATTCCCCACCTCTGATTCCCCAGCTCTGATTCCCCGCCTCTGATTCCCCGCATCTGATTCCATGCATCTGCTTCCCAGCCTCTGATTCCCAGCCTCTGATTCCCAACCTCTGATTCCCCACCTCTGATTCCCCATATCTGATTCCCCGCCTCTGCTTCCCCGCCTCTGATTCCCCGCCTCTGTTTCCCCATATCTGATCCCCGCCTCTATTTGCCCGCATCTGATTCCCCGCCTCTCTTTCCCCATATCTGATTCCCCGCCTCTGAATCCCCAACTCTGATTCCCTGCCTCTAATTTCCCAGCTCTGATTCCCCGCCTCTGATTCCCCGCGTCTGATTACCGGCCTCTGATTCCCCGCCTCTGATTCCCCATCTCTGATTCACAACCTCTGATTCCCCACCTCTGATACCCCATATCTGATTCCCCGCCTCTGTTTCCCCGCCTCTGATTCCCCACCTCTGATTCCCAATATCTGATTCCCCGCCTCTGATTCCCCACCTCTGATTCCCCGCCTTTGATTCGCCAGCTATGATTCCCCGCCTCTGATTCCCCGTGTTTGATTCCCTGCCTCTGATTCCCGGCCTCTGATTCCCCATCTCTGATTCACCGCCTTTGATTCGCCACCTCTGATTCCCCATATCTGATTCCCCGCCTCTGTTTCCCCGCCTCTGATTCCCCGCCTCTGATTCCCCATATCTCATTCCCCGCCTCTGATTCCCCATATCTCATTCCCCGCCTCTGAATCCCCATCTCTGATTCTCCGCCTCTGTTTCCCCGCCTCTGATTCCCCGCCTCTGTTTCCCAATATCTAAGTCCCCGCCTCTGGTTCCCCAACTCTAATTCCCCACCTCTGATACCCCAGCTCTGATTCCCCGCCTCTGATTCCCCGCATCAGATTCCCTGCATCTGATTCCAAGCCTCTTATTCCCTGCCTCTGATTCCCAACCTCTGATTCCCCACCTCTGATTCCCCATATCTGATTCCCAGCCTCTGTTTCCCCGCCTCTGATTCCCCGCCTCTGTTTCCCCATATCTGATTCGCGGCCTCTGGTTCCCCGCCTCTGATTCCCCGCATCTGATTCCCTGCCTCTGATTCCCCATCTCCGATTCCGCACATCTGATTCCCTGCCTCTGATTCCCCGCCTCTGATTCCCCGCCTCTGATTCCCTGCCTCTGATTCCCAACCTCTGATTCCCCACCTCTGATTCCCCGTGTTTGATTCCCCGCCTCTGTTTCCCCGCCTCTGATTCCCCGCCTCTGATTCCCCAACTCTAATTCCCCGCCTCTGATTCCCCATATCTGATTCCCCGCCTCTGTTTCCCCGCCTCTGATTCCCCACCCCTGTTTCCCCATATCTGATTCCCTGCCTCTGATTCCCCATATCTGATCCCCAGCCTCTGTTTCCCCGCCTCTGTTTCCCCATATCTGATTCCCGGCCTCTGATTCCCCGCCTCTGATTCCCCGCCTCTGATTCCCTGCCTCTGATTCCCCATCTCGATTCCGCACATCTGACTCCCTGCCTCTGATTCCCCGCCTCTGATTCCCCGTCTCTGATTCCCTGCATCTGATTCCCAACCTCTGATTCCCCACCTCTGATTCCCCGTGTTTGATTCCCCGCCTCTGTTTCCCCGCCTCTGATTCCCCGCCTCTTATTCCCCAACTCTAATTCCCCGCCTCTGATTCCCCATATCTGATTCCCTGCCTCTGTTTCCCCGCCTCTGATTCCCCGCCCCTGTTTCCCCATATCTGATTCCCTGCCTCTGATTCCCCAACTTTGATTCCCAGCCTCTGATTCCCCAGCTCTGATTCCCCGCCTCTGATTCCCCGTGTTTGATTCCCTGCCTCTGATTCCCCGCCTCTGATTCCCCATCTCTGATTCACCGCCTTTGATTCGCCACCTCTGATTCCCCATATCTGATTCCCCACCTCTGTTTCCCCGCCTCTGATTCCCCGCCTCTGATTCTCCATATCTCATTCCCCGCCTCTGACTCCCCATCTCTGATTCCCGGACTCTGATTCCCCACCTCTGATTCCCGGCCTCTTATTCCCAGCATCTGATTCCAGGCCTCTGATTCCCGGCCTCTGACTCCCCGCTTCTGATTCTGATTCCCTGCCTCTGATTCCCCATCTCTGATTCCGCACATCTGATTACCTGCCTCTGATTCCCCACCTCTGATTCCCCATATCTGATTCCCCGCCTCTGTTTCCACGCCTCTGATTCACCGCCTCTGTTTCCCCATATCTAATTCCCCACCTCTGATGCCCCAACTCTGATTCCCCGCCTCTGATTCCACAGCTCTGATTCCCCGCCTCTTATTCCCCACATCCGTTTCCCCATATCTGATTCCCCGCCTCTGTTTCCCCGCCCCTAATTCCCCGCCTCTGCTTCCCCATATCTGATTCCCCGCCTCTGATTCCCAACTATGATTCCCCGCCTCTTATTCCCCAGCTCTGATTCCCTGCCTCTGATTCCCCGCGTACTATTCCCTGCCTCTGATTCCCCGCCTGTGATTCCCCATCTCTGATTCACCACCTCTGATTCCCCACCACTGATTCCCCATATCTAATTCCCCGCCTCTGTTTGCCCGCCTCTGATTCCCCGCCTCTGTTTCCCCATATCTGATTCCCCGCCTCTGAATCCCCAACTCTGATTCCCCATCTCTGATTCCGCACATCCGATTCCCTGCCTCTGATTCCCCGACTCTGATTCCCCACCTCTGATTCCCCAGCTCTGATTCCCGGCCTCTGATTCCCCAACTCTGATTCCCCGCCTCTGATTCCCCAGCTCTGATTCCCCGCCTCTGATTCCCCGTGTTTGATCCCCTGCCTCTGATTCCCCAGCTCTGATTCCCCATCTCTGATTCACCGCCTTTGATTTGCCACCTCTGATTCCCCATATCTGATTCCTCGCCACTGTTTCCCCGCCTCTGATTCCCCGCCTCTGATTCCCCATATCTCATTCCCCGCCTCTGATTCCCCATCTCTGATTCCCGGACTCTGATTCCCCACCTCTGATTCCCGACCTCTTATTCCCGGCATCTGATTCCGGCCTCTGATTCCCGGCCTCTGATTCCCTGCTTCTGATTCTGATTCCCTGCCTCTGATTCCCCATTTCTGATTCAGCACATCTAATTCCCTGCCTCTGATTCCCCACCTCTGATTCCCCATATCTGAATCCCCGCCTCTGTTTCCCCGTCTCTGATTCCACGCCTCTGTTTCCCCATATCTAAGTCCCCGCCTCTGATTCCCCAACTTTGATTCCCCACCTCTGATTCCCCAGCTCTGATTCCCCGCCTCTGATTCCCCACCTCTGATTCCCCATATCTGATTCCCAGCCTCTGTTTCCCCGCCTCTGATTCCCCGCCTCTGTTTCCCCATATCTGATTCCCGGCCTCTGATTCCCCGCCTCTGATTCCCCGCCTCTGATTCCCTGCCTCTGATTCCCCATCTCCGATTCCGCACATCTGATTCCCTGCCTCTCATTCCCCGCCTCTGATTCCCCGCCTCTGATTCCCTGCCTCTGATTCCCAACCTCTGATTCCCCACCTCTGATTCCCAGTGTTTGATTCCCCGCCTCTGTTTCCCCGCCTCTGATTCCCCGCCTCTGATTCCCCAACTCTGATTCCCCACCTCTGATTCCCAGTGTTTGATTCCCAGCCTCTTATTCCCGGCATCTGATTCCGGCCTCTGATTCCCGGCCTCTGATTCCCTGCTTCTGATTCTGATTCCCTGCCTCTGATTCCCCATTTCTGATTCCGCACATCTAATTCCCTGCCTCTGATTCCCCACCTCTGATTCCCCAACTCTGAATCCCTGCCTCTGATTCCCCAGCTCTGATTCCCCGTGTTTGATTCCCCGCCTCTGATTCCCTGCCTCTGATTCCCAACCTCTGATTCCACACCTCTGATTCCCCATATCTGATTCCCCGCCTCTGTTTCCCCGCCTCTGATTCCCTGCCCCTGTTTCCCCATATCTGATTCCCTGCCTCTGATTCCCCAACTCTGATTCCCCGCCTCTGATTCCCCAGCTCTGATTCCCCGCCTCTTATTTCCCGTGTTTGATTCCCTGCCTCTGATTCCCCGCCTCTGATTCCCCATCTCTGATTCACCGCCTTTGATTCGCCACCTCTGATTCCACATATCTGATTCCCCACCTCTGTTTCCCCGCCTCTGATTCCCCGCCTCTGATTCTCCATATCTGATTCCCCGCCTCTGATTCCCCACCTCTGATTCCCGGCCTCTTATTCCCAGCATCTGATTCCCGGCCTCTGATTCCCCGCTTCTGATTCTGATTCCCTGCCTCTGATTCCCCATCTCTGATTCCGCACATCTGATTCCCTGCCTCTGATTCCCCACCTCTGATTCCCCATATCTGATTTCCCGCCTCTGTTTCCCCGCCTCTGATTCCCCGCCTCTGTTTCCCCATATCTAATTCCCAACCTCTGATGCCCCAACTCTGATTCCCTGCCTCTGATTCCCCGCGTTCTATTCCCTGCCTGTGATTCCCCGCCTGTGATTCCCCATCTCTGATTCACCACCTCTGATTCCCCACCTCTGATTCCCCATATCTAATTCCCCGCCTCTGTTTGCCCGCCTCTGTTTCCCCATATCTGATTCCCCGCCTCTGAATCCCCAACTCTGATTCCCTGCCTCAGATTCCCCAGCTCTGATTCCCCGCCTTTGATTCCCCCGTCTGATTCCCAGCCTCTGAAACCCCGTGTCTGATTTCTTGCCTCTGATTCCCCGCCTCTGATTCCCCATCTCTGATTCACAGCCTCTGATTCCCCACCTCTGATTCCCCATCTCTGAACCGCACATCTGATTCCCTGCCTCTGATTCCCCGACTCTGATCCCCACCTCTGATTCCCCAGCTCTGATTCCCCGCCTCTGATTCCCCAACTCTGATTCCCCGCCTCTGATTCCCCAGCTCTGATTCCCCGCCTCTGATTCCTCGTGTTTGATTCCCTGCCTCTGATTCCACGCCTCTGATTCCCCATCTCTGATTCATCGCCTTTGATTCGCCACCTCTGATTCCCCATGTCTGATTCCTCGCCTCTGTTTCCCCGCCTCTGATTCCCCGCCTCTGATTCCCCATATCTCATTCCCCGCCTCTGATTCCCCATCTCTGATTCCCGGACTCTGATTCCCCACCTCTGATTCCCGGCCTCTTATTCCCGGCATCTGATTCCGGCCTCTGATTCCCGGCCTCTGATTCCCTGCTTCTGATTCCCCATCTCTGATTCCGCAAATCTAATTCCCTGCCTCTGATTCCCCACCTCTGATTCCCAATATCTGATTCCCCGCCTCTGTTTCCCGGCCTCTGATTCCCCGCTTCTGATTCTGATTCCCTGCCTCTGATTCCCCATCTCTGATTCCGCACATCTGAATCCCTGCCTCTGATTCCCCACCTCTGATTCCCAATATCTGATTTCCCGCCTCTGTTTCCCCGCCTCTGATTCCCCGCCTCTGTTTCCCCATATCTAATTCCCAACCTCT
Source organism: Narcine bancroftii (assembly GCF_036971445.1). Lineage (NCBI taxonomy): Eukaryota > Metazoa > Chordata > Chondrichthyes > Torpediniformes > Narcinidae > Narcine > Narcine bancroftii. The sequence continues at coordinate 11,444,389 of NW_027211893.1, read as the reverse complement.
GATGCCCCAACTCTGATTCCCCGCCTTTGATTCCCCCGTCTGATTCCCAGCCTCTGATTCCCCGCGTTCTATTCCCTGCCTCTGATTCCCCAGCTCTGATTCCCCGCCTTTGATTCCCCCGTCTGATTCCCAGCCTCTGAAATCCCGTGTCTGATTTCTTGCCTCTGATTCCCCGCCTCTGATTCCCCATCTCTGATTCACAGCCTCTGATTCCCCACCTCTGATTCCCCACCTCTGATTCCGCACATCTGATTCCCTGCCTCTGATTCCCCGACTCTGATCCCCACCTCTGAATCCCCAGCTCTGATTCCCCGCCTCTGATTCCCCAACACTGATTCCCCGCCTCTGATTCCCCGCCTCTGATTCTCCAGCTCTGATTCCCCGCCTCTGATTCCCCGTGTTTGATTCCCTGCCTCTGATTCCCCGCCTCTGATTCCCCATCTCTGATTCACCGCCTTTGATTCGCCACCTCTGATTCCCCATATCTGATTCCTCGCCTCTGTTTCCCCGCCTCTGATTCCCCGCCTCTGATTCCCCATATCTCATTCCCCGCCTCTGATTCCCGGATTCTGATTCCCCACCTCTGATTCCCGGCCTCTTATTCCCGGCATCTGATTCCGGCCTCTGATTCCCCGCCTCTGATTCCCCGCCTCTGATTCTCCAGCTCTGATTCCCCGCCTCTGATTCCCCGTGTATGATTCCCTGCCTCTGATTCCCCGCCTCTGATTCCCCATCTCTGATTCACCGCCTTTGATTCGCCACCTCTGATTCCCCATATCTGATTCCTCGCCTCTGTTTCCCCGCCTCTGATTCCCCGCCTCTGATTCCCCATATCTCATTCCCCGCCTCTGATTCCCGGATTCTGATTCCCCACCTCTGATTCCCGGCCTCTTATTCCCGGCATCTGATTCCGCAAATCTAATTCCCTGCCTCTGATTCCACACCTCTGATTCCCCATATCTGATTCCCCGCCTCTGTTTCCCCGCCTCTGATTCCCCGCCTCTGTTTCCCCATATCTAAGTTCCCGCCTCTGATTCCCCAACTTTGATTCCCCACCTCTGATTCCCCAGCTCTGATTCCCCGCCTCTGATTCCCCGCATCTGATTCCATGCATCTGCTTCCCAGCCTCTGATTCCCAGCCTCTGATTCCCAACCTCTGATTCCCCACCTCTGATTCCCCATATCTGATTCCCCACCTCTGCTTCCCCGCCTCTGATTCCCCGCCTCTGTTTCCCCATATCTGATCCCCGCCTCTATTTGCCCGCATCTGATTCCCCGCCTCTCTTTCCCCATATCTGATTCCCCGCCTCTGAATCCCCAACTCTGATTCCCTGCCTCTAATTTCCCAGCTCTGATTCCCCGCCTCTGATTCCCCGCATCTGATTACCGGCCTCTGATTCCCCGCCTCTGATTCCCCATCTCTGATTCACAACCTCTGATTCCCCACCTCTGATACCCCATATCTGATTCCCCGCCTCTGTTTCCCCGCCTCTGATTCCCCACCTCTGATTCCCAATATCTGATTCCCCGCCTCTGATTCCCCACCTCTGATTCCCCGCCTTTGATTCGCCAGCTATGATTCCCCGCCTCTGATTCCCCGTGTTTGATTCCCTGCCTCTGATTCCCGGCCTCTGATTCCCCATCTCTGATTCACCGCCTTTGATTCGCCACCTCTGATTCCCCATATCTGATTCCCCGCCTCTGTTTCCCCGCCTCTGATTCCCCGCCTCTGATTCCCCATATCTCATTCCCCGCCTCTGATTCCCCGCCTCTGATTCCCCATATCTCATTCCCCGCCTCTGAATCCCCATCTCTGATTCCCCGCCTCTGTTTCCCCGCCTCTGATTCCCCGCCTCTGTTTCCCAATATCTAAGTCCCCGCCTCTGGTTCCCCAACTCTAATTCCCAACCTCTGATACCCCAGCTCTGATTCCCCGCCTCTGATTCCCCGCATCAGATTCCCTGCATCTGATTCCAAGCCTCTTATTCCCTGCCTCTGATTACCAACCTCTGATTCCCCACCTCTGATTCCCCATATCTGATTCCCAGCCTCTGTTTCCCCGCCTCTGATTCCCCGCCTCTGTTTCCCCATATCTGATTCGCGGCCTCTGGTTCCCCGCCTCTGATTCCCCGCATCTGATTCCCTGCCTCTGATTCCCCATCTCCGATTCCGCACATCTGATTCCCTGCCTCTGATTCCCCGCCTCTGATTCCCCGCCTCTGATTCCCTGCCTCTGATTCCCAACCTCTGATTCCCCACCTCTGATTCCCCGTGTTTGATTCCCCGCCTCTGTTTCCCCACCTCTGATTCCCCGCCTCTGATTCCCCAACTCTAATTCCCCGCCTCTGATTCCCCATATCTGATTCCCCGCCTCTGTTTCCCCGCCTCTGATTCCCCACCCCTGTTTCCCCATATCTGATTCCCTGCCTCTGATTCCCCATATCTGATCCCCAGCCTCTGTTTCCCCGCCTCTGTTTCCCCATATCTGATTCCCGGCCTCTGATTCCCCGCCTCTGATTCCCCGCCTCTGATTCCCTGCCTCTGATTCCCCATCTCGATTCCGCACATCTGATTCCCTGCCTCTGATTCCCCGCCTCTGATTCCCCGTCTCTGATTCCCTGCATCTGATTCCCAACCTCTGATTCCCCACCTCTGATTCCCCGTGTTTGATTCCCCGCCTCTGTTTCCCCGCCTCTGATTCCCCGCCTCTTATTCCCCAACTCTAATTTCCCGCCTCTGATTCCCCATATCTGATTCCCTGCCTCTGTTTCCCCGCCTCTGATTCCCTGCCCCTGTTTCCCCATATCTGATTCCCTGCCTCTGATTCCCCAACTTTGATTCGCAGCCTCTGATTCCCCAGCTCTGATTCCCCGCCTCTGATTCCCCGTGTTTGATTCCCTGCCTCTGATTCCCCGCCTCTGTTTCCCCGCCTCTGATTCCCCGCCTCTGATTCTCCATATCTCATTCCCCGCCTCTGACTCCCCATCTCTGATTCCCGGACTCTGATTCCCCACCTCTGATTCCCGGCCTCTTATTCCCAGCATCTGATTCCAGGCCTCTGATTCCCGGCCTCTGACTCCCCGCTTCTGATTCTGATTCCCTGCCTCTGATTCCCCATCTCTGATTCCGCACATCTGATTACCTGCCTCTGATTCCCCACCTCTGATTCCCCATATCTAATTCCCCACCTCTGATGCCCCAACTCTGATTCCCCGCCTCTGATTCCACAGCTCTGATTCCCCGCCTCTTATTCCCCACATCCGTTTCCCCATATCTGATTCCCCGCCTCTGTTTCCCCGCCCCTAATTCCCCGCCTCTGCTTCCCCATATCTGATTCCCCGCCTCTGATTCCCAACTATGATTCCCCGCCTCTTATTCCCCAGCTCTGATTCCCTGCCTCTGATTCCCCGCGTTCTATTCCCTGCCTCTGATTCCCCGCCTGTGATTCCCCATCTCTGATTCACCACCTCTGATTCCCCACCACTGATTCCCCATATCTAATTCCCCGCCTCTGTTTGCCCGCCTCTGATTCCCCGCCTCTGTTTCCCCATATCTGATTCCCCGCCTCTGAATCCCCAACTCTGATTCCCCATCTCTGATTCCGCACATCCGATTCCCTGCCTCTGATTCCCCGACTCTGATTCCCCACCTCTGATTCCCCAGCTCTGATTCCCGGCCTCTGATTCCCCAACTCTGATTCCCCGCCTCTGATTCCCCAGCTCTGATTCCCCGCCTCTGATTCCCCGTGTTTGATCCACTGCCTCTGATTCCCCAGCTCTGATTCCCCATCTCTGATTCACCGCCTTTGATTTGCCACCTCTGATTCCCCATATCTGATTCCTCGCCACTGTTTCCCCGCCTCTGATTCCCCGCCTCTGATTCCCCATATCTCATTCCCCGCCTCTGATTCCCCATCTCTGATTCCCGGACTCTGATTCCCCACCTCTGATTCCCGACCTCTTATTCCCGGCATCTGATTCCGGCCTCTGATTCCCGGCCTCTGATTCCCTGCTTCTGATTCTGATTCCCTGCCTCTGATTCCCCATTTCTGATTCCGCACATCTAATTCCCTGCCTCTGATTCCCCACCTCTGATTCCCCATATCTGAATCCCCGCCTCTGTTTCCCCGTCTCTGATTCCACGCCTCTGTTTCCCCATATCTAAGTCCCCGCCTCTGATTCCCCAACTTTGATTCCCCACCTCTGATTCCCCAGCTCTGATTCCCCGCCTCTGATTCCCCACCTCTGATTCCCCATATCTGATTCCCAGCCACTGTTTCCCCGCCTCTGATTCCCCGCCTCTGATTCCCCATATCTCATTCCCCGCCTCTGATTCCCCATCTCTGATTCCCGGACTCTGATTCCCCACCTCTGATTCCCGACCTCTTATTCCCGGCATCTGATTCCGGCCTCTGATTCCCGGCCTCTGATTCCCTGCTTCTGATTCTGATTCCCTGCCTCTGATTCCCCATTTCTGATTCCGCACATCTAATTCCCTGCCTCTGATTCCCCACCTCTGATTCCCCATATCTGAATCCCCGCCTCTGTTTCCCCGTCTCTGATTCCACGCCTCTGTTTCCCCATATCTAAGTCCCCGCCTCTGATTCCCCAACTTTGATTCCCCACCTCTGATTCCCCAGCTCTGATTCCCCGCCTCTGATTCCCCACCTCTGATTCCCCATATCTGATTCCCAGCCTCTGTTTCCCCGCCTCTGATTCCCCGCCTCTGTTTCCCCATATCTGATTCCCGGCCTCTGATTCCCTGCCTCTGATTCCCCGCCTCTGATTCCCTGCCTCTGATTCCCCATCTCCGATTCCGCACATCTGATTCCCTGCCTCTCATTCCCCGCCTCTGATTCCCCGCCTCTGATTCCCTGCCTCTGATTCCCAACCTCTGATTCCCCACCTCTGATTCCCAGTGTTTGATTCCCCGCCTCTGTTTCCCCGCCTCTGATTCCCCGCTTCTGATTCCCCAACTCTGATTCCCCACCTCTGATTCCCAGTGTTTGATTCCCAGCCTCTTATTCCCGGCATCTGATTCCGGCCTCTGATTCCCGGCCTCTGATTCCCTGCTTCTGATTCTGATTCCCTGCCTCTGATTTCCCATTTCTGATTCCGCACATCTAATTCCCTGCCTCTGATTCCCCACCTCTGATTCCCCATATCTGATTCACAGCCTCTGATTCCCCACCTCTGATTCCCCATCTCTGATTCCGCACATCTGATTCCCTGCCTCTGATTCCCCGACTCTGATCCCCACCTCTGATTCCCCAGCTCTGATTCCCCGCCTCTGATTCCCCGTGTTTGATTCCCTGCCTCTGATTCCCCGCCTCTGATTCCCCATCTCTGATTCATCGCCTTTGATTCGCCACCTCTGATTCCCCATATCTGATTCCTCGCCTCTGTTTCCCCGCCTCTGATTCCCCGCCTCTGATTCCCCATATCTCATTCCCCGCCTCTGATTCCCCATCTCTGATTCCCGGACTCTGATTCCCCGCCTCTGTTTCCCCGCCTCTGTTTCCCCATATCTAAGTTCCCGCCTCTGATTCCCCAACTTTGATTCCCCACCTCTGATTCCCCAGCTCTGATTCCCCGCCTCTGATTCCCCGCATCTGATTCCATGCATCTGATTCCCAGCCTCTGATTCCCAGCCTCTGATTCCCAACCTCTGATTCCCCACCTCTGATTCCCCATATCTGATTCCCCGCCTCTGTTTCCCCGCCTCTGATTCCCCGCCTGTGTTTCCCCATATCTGATCCCCGCCTCTATTTGCCCGCATCTGATTCCCCGCCTCTGTTTCCCCATATCTGATTCCCCGCCTCTGAATCCCCAACTCTGATTCCCTGCCTCTAATTTCCCAGCTCTGATTCCCCGCCTCTGATTCCCCGCGTCTGATTACCGGCCTCTGATTCTGCGCCTCTGATTCCCCATCTCTGATTCACAACCTCTGATTCCCCACCTCTGATACCCCATATCTGATTCCCCGCCTCTGTTTCCCCGCCTCTGATTCCCCACCTCTGATTCCCAATATATGAATCCCCGCCTCTGATTCCCCACCTCTGATTCCCCGCCTCTGATTCCCCGCCTCTGATTCCCCGCCTCTGATTCCCCATATCTCATTCCCCGCCTCTGAATCCCCATCTCTGATTCCCGGACTCTGATTCCCCACCTCTGATTCCCTGCTTCTGATTCTGATTCCCTGCCTTTGATTCCCCATCTCTGATTCCGCACATCTGATTCCCTGCCTCTGATTCCCCATCTCTGATTCCCCATATCTGATTCCCCGCCTCTGTTTCCCCGCCTCTGATTCCCCGCCTTTGTTTCCCAATATCTAAGTCCCCGCCTCTGATTCCCCAACTCTCATTCCCCACCTCTGATTCCCCAGCTCTGATTCCCCGCCTCTGATTCCCCGCATCAGATTCCCTGCATCTGATTCCAAGCCTCTTATTCCCTGCCTCTGATTCCCAACCTCTGATTCCCCACCTCTGATTCCCCATATCTGATTCCCAGCCTCTGTTTCCCCGCCTCTGATTCCCCGCCTCTGTTTCCCCATATCTGATTCGCGGCCTCTGGTTCCCCGCCTCTGATTCCCCGCATCTGATTCCCTGCCTCTGATTCCCCATCTCCGATTCCGCACATCTGATTCCCTGCCTCTGATTCCCCGCCTCTGATTCCCCGCCTCTGATTCCCTGCCTCTGATTCCCAACCTCTGATTCCCCACCTCTGATTCCCCGTGTTTGATTCCCCGCCTCTGTTTCCCCGCCTCTGATTCCCCGCCTCTGATTCCCCAACTCTAATTCCCCGCCTCTGATTCCCCATATCTGATTCCCCGCCTCTGTTTCCCCGCCTCTGATTCCCCACACCTGTTTCCCCATATCTGATTCCCTGCCTCTGATTCCCCATATCTGATCCCCAGCCTCTGTTTCCCCGCCTCTGTTTCCCCATATCTGATTCCCGGCCTCTGATTCCCCGCCTCTGATTCCCCGCCTCTGATTCCCTGCCTCTGATTCCCCATCTCGATTCCGCACATCTGATTCCCTGCCTCTGATTCCCCGCCTCTGATTCCCCGCCTCTGATTCCCTGCATCTGATTCCCAACCTCTGATTCCCCACCTCTGATTCCCCGTGTTTGATTCCCCGCCTCTGTTTCCCCGCCTCTGATTCCCCGCCTCTGATTCCCCAACTCTAATTCCCCGCCTCTGATTCCCCATATCTGATTCCCTGCCTCTGTTGCCCCGCCTCTGATTCCCCGCCCCTGTTTCCCCATATCTGATTCCCTGCCTCTGATTCCCCAACTTTGATTCCCAGCCTCTGATTCCCCAGCTCTGATTCCCCGCCTCTGATTCCCCGTGTTTGATTCCCTGCCTCTGATTCCCCGCCTCTGATTCCCCATCTCTGATTCACCGCCTTTGATTCGCCACATCTGATTCCCCATATCTGATTCCCCACCTCTGTTACCCCGCCTCTGATTCCCCGCCTCTGATTCTCCATATCTCATTCCCCGCCTCTGACTCCCCATCTCTGATTCCCGGACTCTGATTCCCCACCTCTGATTCCCGGCCTCTTATTCCCAGCATCTGATTCCAGGCCTCTGATTCCCGTCCTCTGACTCCCCGCTTCTGATTCTGATTCCCTGCCTCTGATTCCCCACCTCTGTTTCCCCATATCTAATTCCCCACCTCTGATGCCCCAACTCTGATTCCCCGCCTCTGATTCCACAGCTCTGATTCCCCGCCTCTGATTCCCCACATCCGATTCCCCATATCTGATTCCCCGCCTCTGTTTCCCGGCCCCTGATTCCCCGCCTCTGTTTCCCCATATCTGATTCCCCGCCTCTGATTCCCAACTATGATTCCCCGCCTCTTATTCCCCAGCTCTGATTCCCTGCCTCTGATTCCCCGCGTTCTATTCCCTGCCTCTGATTCCCCGCCTGTGATTCCCCATCTCTGATTCACCACCTCTGATTCCCCACCACTGATTCCCCATATCTAATTCACCGCCTCTGTTTGCCCGCCTCTGATTCCCCGCCTCTGTTTCCCCATATCTGATTCCCCGCCTCTGAATCCCCAACTCTGATTCCCTGCCTCTGATTCCCCAGCTTCATTCCCCGCCTTTGATTCCCCCCGTCTGATTCCCAGCCTCTGAATCCCCGTGTCTGATAACCTGCCTCTGATTCCCCGCCTCTGATTCCCCATCTCAGATTCACCGCCTCTGATTCCCCACCTCTGATTCCCCATCTCTGATTCCGCACATCCGATTCCCTGCCTCTGATTCTGCGACTCTGATTCCCCACCTCTGATTCCCCAGCTCTGATTCCCCGCCTCTGATTCCCCAACTCTGATTCCCCGCCTCTGATTCCCCAGCTCTGATTCCCCGCCTCTGATTCCACGTGTTTGATCCCCTGCCTCTGATTCCCCAGCTCTAATTCCCCATCTCTGATTCACCGCCTTTGATTCGCCACCTCTGATTCCCCATATCTGATTCCTCGCCACTCTTTCCCCGCCTCTGATTCCCCGCCTCTGATTCCCCATATCTCATTCCCCGCCTCTGATTCCCCACCTCTGATTCCCGACCTCTTATTGCCGGCATCTGATTCCGGCCTCTGATTCCCGGCCTCTGATTCCCTGCTTCTGATTCTGATTCCCTGCCTCTGATTCCCCATTTCTGATTCCGCACATCTAATTCCCTGCTTCTGATTCCCCACCTCTGATTCCCCATATCTGAATCCCCACCTCTGTTTCCCCGTCTCTGATTCCCCGCCTCTGTTTCCCCATATCTAAGTCCCCGCCTCTGATTCCCCAACTTTGATTCCCCACCTCTGATTCCCCAGCTCTGATTCCCCGCCTCTGATTCCCCACCTCTGATTCCCCATATCTGATTCCCAGCCTCTGTTTCCCCGCCTCTGATTCCCCGCCCCTGTTTGCCCATATCTGATTCCCTGCCTCTGATTCCCCAACTTTGATTCCCAGCTTCTGATTCCCCAGCTCTGATTCCCCGCCTCTGATTCCCCGTGTTTGATTCCCTGCCTCTGATTCCCCGCCTCTGATTCCCCATCTCTGATTCACCGCCTTTGATTCGCCACCTCTGATTCCCCATATCTGATTCCCCACCTCTGTTTCCCCGCCTCTGATTCCCCGCCTCTGATTCTCCATATCTCATTCCCCGCCTCCTACTCCCCATCTCTGATTCCCGGACTCTGATTCCCCACCTCTGATTCCCGGCCTCTTATTCCCAGCATCTGATTCCAGGCCTCTGATTCCCGGCCTCTGACTCCCCGCTTCTGATTCTGATTCCCTGCCTCTGATTCCCCATCTCTGATTCCGCACATCTGATTACCTGCCTCTGATTCCCCACCTCTGATTCCCCATATCTGATTCCCCGCCTCTGTTTCCACGCCTCTGATTCACCGCCTCTGTTTCCCCATATCTAATTCCCCACCTCTGATGCCCCAACTCTGATTCCCCGCCTCTGATTCCACAGCTCTGATTCCCCGCCTCTGATTCCCCACATCCGATTCCCCATATCTGATTCCCCGCCTCTGTTTCCCCGCCCCTGATTCCCCGCCTCTGTTTCCCCATATCTGATTCCCCGCCTCTGATTCCCAACTATGATTCCCCGCCTCTTATTCCCCAGCTCTGATTCCCTGCCTCTGATTCCCCGCGTTCTATTCCCTGCCTCTGATTCCCCGCCTGTGATTCCCCATCTCTGATTCACCACCTCTGATTCCCCACCACTGATTCCCCATATCTAATTCCCCGCCTCTGTTTGCCCGCCTCTGATTCCCCGCCTCTGTTTCCCCATATCTCATTCCCCGCCTCTGATTCCCGGATTCTGATTCCCCACCTCTGATTCCCGGCCTCTTATTCCCGGCATCTGATTCCGGCCTCTGATTCCCGGCCTCTGATTCCCTGCTTCTGATTCCCCATCTCTGATTCCGCAAATCTAATTCCCTGCCTCTGATTCCACACCTCTGATTCCCCATATCTGATTCCCCGCCTCTGTTTCCCCGCCTCTGATTCCCCGCCTCTGTTTCCCCATATCTAAGTTCCCGCCTCTGATTCCCCAACTTTGATTCCCCACCTCTGATTCCCCAGCTCTGATTCCCCGCCTCTGATTCCCCGCATCTGATTCCATGCATCTGCTTCCCAGCCTCTGATTCCCAGCCTCTGATTCCCAACCTCTGATTCCCCACCTCTGATTCCCCATATCTGATTCCCCGCCTCTGCTTCCCCGCCTCTGATTCCCCGCCTCTGTTTCCCCATATCTGATCCCCGCCTCTATTTGCCCGCATCTGATTCCCCGCCTCTCTTTCCCCATATCTGATTCCCCGCCTCTGAATCCCCAACTCTGATTCCCTGCCTCTAATTTCCCAGCTCTGATTCCCCGCCTCTGATTCCCCGCGTCTGATTACCGGCCTCTGATTCCCCGCCTCTGATTCCCCATCTCTGATTCACAACCTCTGATTCCCCACCTCTGATACCCCATATCTGATTCCCCGCCTCTGTTTCCCCGCCTCTGATTCCCCACCTCTGATTCCCAATATCTGATTCCCCGCCTCTGATTCCCCACCTCTGATTCCCCGCCTTTGATTCGCCAGCTATGATTCCCCGCCTCTGATTCCCCGTGTTTGATTCCCTGCCTCTGATTCCCGGCCTCTGATTCCCCATCTCTGATTCACCGCCTTTGATTCGCCACCTCTGATTCCCCATATCTGATTCCCCGCCTCTGTTTCCCCGCCTCTGATTCCCCGCCTCTGATTCCCCATATCTCATTCCCCGCCTCTGATTCCCCGCCTCTGATTCCCCATATCTCATTCCCCGCCTCTGAATCCCCATCTCTGATTCCCCGCCTCTGTTTCCCCGCCTCTGATTCCCCGCCTCTGTTTCCCAATATCTAAGTCCCCGCCTCTGGTTCCCCAACTCTAATTCCCCACCTCTGATACCCCAGCTCTGATTCCCCGCCTCTGATTCCCCGCATCAGATTCCCTGCATCTGATTCCAAGCCTCTTATTCCCTGCCTCTGATTCCCAACCTCTGATTCCCCACCTCTGATTCCCCATATCTGATTCCCAGCCTCTGTTTCCCCGCCTCTGATTCCCCGCCTCTGTTTCCCCATATCTGATTCGCGGCCTCTGGTTCCCCGCCTCTGATTCCCCGCATCTGATTCCCTGCCTCTGATTCCCCATCTCCGATTCCGCACATCTGATTCCCTGCCTCTGATTCCCCGCCTCTGATTACCCGCCTCTGATTCCCTGCCTCTGATTCCCAACCTCTGATTCCCCACCTCTGATTCCCCGTGTTTGATTCCCCGCCTCTGTTTCCCCGCCTCTGATTCCCCGCCTCTGATTCCCCAACTCTAATTCCCCGCCTCTGATTCCCCATATCTGATTCCCCGCCTCTGTTTCCCCGCCTCTGATTCCCCACCCCTGTTTCCCCATATCTGATTCCCTGCCTCTGATTCCCCATATCTGATCCCCAGCCTCTGTTTCCCCGCCTCTGTTTCCCCATATCTGATTCCCGGCCTCTGATTCCCCGCCTCTGATTCCCCGCCTCTGATTCCCTGCCTCTGATTCCCCATCTCGATTCCGCACATCTGATTCACTGCCTCTGATTCCCCGCCTCTGATTCCCCGTCTCTGATTCCCTGCATCTGATTCCCAACCTCTGATTCCCCACCTCTGATTCCCCGTGTTTGATTCCCCGCCTCTGTTTCCCCGCCTCTGATTCCCCGCCTCTTATTCCCCAACTCTAATTCCCCGCCTCTGATTCCCCATATCTGATTCCCTGCCTCTGTTTCCCCGCCTCTGATTCCCCGCCCCTGTTTCCCCATATCTGATTCCCTGCCTCTGATTCCCCAACTTTGATTCCCAGCCTCTGATTCCCCAGCTCTGATTCCCCGCCTCTGATTCCCCGTGTTTGATTCCCTGCCTCTGATTCCCCGCCTCTGATTCCCCATCTCTGATTCACCGCCTTTGATTCGCCACCTCTGATTCCCCATATCTGATTCCCCACCTCTGTTTCCCCGCCTCTGATTCCCCGCCTCTGATTCTCCATATCTCATTCCCCGCCTCTGACTCCCCATCTCTGATTCCCGGACTCTGATTCCCCACCTCTGATTCCCGGCCTCTTATTCCCAGCATCTGATTCCAGGCCTCTGATTCCCGGCCTCTGACTCCCCGCTTCTGATTCTGATTCCCTGCCTCTGATTCCCCATCTCTGATTCCGCACATCTGATTACCTGCCTCTGATTCCCCACCTCTGATTCCCCATATCTGATTCCCCGCCTCTGTTTCCACGCCTCTGATTCACCGCCTCTGTTTCCCCATATCTAATTCCCCACCTCTGATGCCCCAACTCTGATTCCCCGCCTCTGATTCCACAGCTCTGATTCCCCGCCTCTTATTCCCCACATCCGTTTCCCCATATCTGATTCCCCGTCTCTGTTTCCCCGCCCCTAATTCCCCGCCTCTGCTTCCCCATATCTGATTCCCCGCCTCTGATTCCCAACTATGATTCCCCGCCTCTTATTCCCCAGCTCTGATTCCCTGCCTCTGATTCCCCGCGTTCTATTCCCTGCCTCTGATTCCCCGCCTGTGATTCCCCATCTCTGATTCACCACCTCTGATTCCCCACCACTGATTCCCCATATCTAATTCCCCGCCTCTGTTTGCCCGCCTCTGATTCCCCGCCTCTGTTTCCCCATATCTGATTCCCCGCCTCTGAATCCCCAACTCTGATTCCCCATCTCTGATTCCGCACATCCGATTCCCTGCCTCTGATTCCCCGACTCTGATTCCCCACCTCTGATTCCCCAGCTCTGATTCCCGGCCTCTGATTCCCCAACTCTGATTCCCCGCCTCTGATTCCCCAGCTCTGATTCCCCGCCTCTGATTCCCCGTGTTTGATCCCCTGCCTCTGATTCCCCAGCTCTGATTCCCCATCTCTGATTCACCGCCTTTGATTTGCCACCTCTGATTCCCCATATCTGATTCCTCGCCACTGTTTCCCCGCCTCTGATTCCCCGCCTCTGATTCCCCATATCTCATTCCCCGCCTCTGATTCCCCATCTCTGATTCCCGGACTCTGATTCCCCACCTCTGATTCCCGACCTCTTATTCCCGGCATCTGATTCCGGCCTCTGATTCCCGGCCTCTGATTCCCTGCTTCTGATTCTGATTCCCTGCCTCTGATTCCCCATTTCTGATTCCGCACATCTAATTCCCTGCCTCTGATTCCCCACCTCTGATTCCCCATATCTGAATCCCCGCCTCTGTTTCCCCGTCTCTGATTCCACGCCTCTGTTTCCCCATATCTAAGTCCCCGCCTCTGATTCCCCAACTTTGATTCCCCACCTCTGATTCCCCAGCTCTGATTCCCCGCCTCTGATTCCCCACCTCTGATTCCCCATATCTGATTCCCAGCCTCTGTTTCCCCGCCTCTGATTCCCCGCCTCTGTTTCCCCATATCTGATTCCCGGCCTCTGATTCCCCGCCTCTGATTCCCCGCCTCTGATTCCCTGCCTCTGATTCCCCATCTCCGATTCCGCACATCTGATTCCCTGCCTCTCATTCCCCGCCTCTGATTCCCCGCCTCTGATTCCCTGCCTCTGATTCCCAACCTCTGATTCCCCACCTCTGATTCCCAGTGTTTGATTCCCCGCCTCTGTTTCCCCGCCTCTGATTCCCCGCCTCTGATTCCCCAACTCTGATTCCCCACCTCTGATTCCCAGTGTTTGATTCCCAGCCTCTTATTCCCGGCATCTGATTCCGGCCTCTGATTCCCGGCCTCTGATTCCCTGCTTCTGATTCTGATTCCCTGCCTCTGATTCCCCATTTCTGATTCCGCACATCTAATTCCCTGCCTCTGATTCCCCACCTCTGATTCCCCAACTCTGAATCCCTGCCTCTGATTCCCCAGCTCTGATTCCCCGCCTTTGATTCCCCCGTCTGATTCCCAGCCTCTGAAACCCCGTGTCTGATTTCTTGCCTCTGATTCCCCGCCTCTGATTCCCCATATCTGATTCACAGCCTCTGATTCCCCACCTCTGATTCCCCATCTCTGATTCCGCACATCTGATTCCCTGCCTCTGATTCCCCGACTCTGATCCCCACCTCTGATTCCCCAGCTCTGATTCCCCGCCTCTGATTCCCCGTGTTTGATTCCCTGCCTCTGATTCCCCGCCTCTGATTCCCCATCTCTGATTCATCGCCTTTGATTCGCCACCTCTGATTCCCCATATCTGATTCCTCGCCTCTGTTTCCCCGCCTCTGATTCCCCGCCTCTGATTCCCCATATCTCATTCCCCGCCTCTGATTCCCCATCTCTGATTCCCGGACTCTGATTCCCCGCCTCTGTTTCCCCGCCTCTGTTTCCCCATATCTAAGTTCCCGCCTCTGATTCCCCAACTTTGATTCCCCACCTCTGATTCCCCAGCTCTGATTCCCCGCCTCTGATTCCCCGCATCTGATTCCATGCATCTGATTCCCAGCCTCTGATTCCCAGCCTCTGATTCCCAACCTCTGATTCCCCACCTCTGATTCCCCATATCTGATTCCCCGCCTCTGTTTCCCCGCCTCTGATTCCCCGCCTGTGTTTCCCCATATCTGATCCCCGCCTCTATTTGCCCGCATCTGATTCCCCGCCTCTGTTTCCCCATATCTGATTCCCCGCCTCTGAATCCCCAACTCTGATTCCCTGCCTCTAATTTCCCAGCTCTGATTCCCCGCCTCTGATTCCCCGCGTCTGATTACCGGCCTCTGATTCCGCGCCTCTGATTCCCCATCTCTGATTCACAACCTCTGATTCCCCACCTCTGATACCCCATATCTGATTCCCCGCCTCTGTTTCCCCGCCTCTGATTCCCCACCTCTGATTCCCAATATCTGAATCCCCGCCTCTGATTCCCCACCTCTGATTCCCCGCCTCTGATTCCCCGCCTCTGATTCCCCGCCTCTGATTCCCCATATCTCATTCCCCGCCTCTGAATCCCCATCTCTGATTCCCGGACTCTGATTCCCCACCTCTGATTCCCTGCTTCTGATTCTGATTCCCTGCCTTTGATTCCCCATCTCTGATTCCGCACATCTGATTCCCTGCCTCTGATTCCCCATCTCTGATTCCCCATATCTGATTCCCCGCCTCTGTTTCCCCGCCTCTGATTCCCCGCCTTTGTTTCCCAATATCTAAGTCCCCGCCTCTGATTCCCCAACTCTAATTCCCCACCTCTGATTCCCCAGCTCTGATTCCCCGCCTCTGATTCCCCGCATCAGATTCCCTGCATCTGATTCCAAGCCTCTTATTCCCTGCCTCTGATTCCCAACCTCTGATTCCCCACCTCTGATTCCCCATATCTGATTCCCAGCCTCTGTTTCCCCGCCTCTGATTCCCCGCCTCTGTTTCCCCATATCTGATTCGCGGCCTCTGGTTCCCCGCCTCTGATTCCCCGCATCTGATTCCCTGCCTCTGATTCCCCATCTCCGATTCCGCACATCTGATTCCCTGCCTCTGATTCCCCGCCTCTGATTCCCCGCCTCTGATTCCCTGCCTCTGATTCCCAACCTCTGATTCCCCACCTCTGATTCCCCGTGTTTGATTCCCCGCCTCTGTTTCCCCGCCTCTGATTCCCCGCCTCTGATTCCCCAACTCTAATTCCCCGCCTCTGATTCCCCATATCTGATTCCCCGCCTCTGTTTCCCCGCCTCTGATTCCCCACACCTGTTTCCCCATATCTGATTCCCTGCCTCTGATTCCCCATATCTGATCCCCAGCCTCTGTTTCCCCGCCTCTGTTTCCCCATATCTGATTCCCGGCCTCTGATTCCCCGCCTCTGATTCCCCGCCTCTGATTCCCTGCCTCTGATTCCCCATCTCGATTCCGCACATCTGATTCCCTGCCTCTGATTCCCCGCCTCTGATTCCCCGCCTCTGATTCCCTGCATCTGATTCCCAACCTCTGATTCCCCACCTCTGATTCCCCGTGTTTGATTCCCCGCCTCTGTTTCCCCGCCTCTGATTCCCCGCCTCTGATTCCCCAACTCTAATTCCCCGCCTCTGATTCCCCATATCTGATTCCCTGCCTCTGTTTCCCCGCCTCTGATTCCCCGCCCCTGTTTCCCCATATCTGATTCCCTGCCTCTGATTCCCCAACTTTGATTCCCAGCCTCTGATTCCCCAGCTCTGATTCCCCGCCTCTGATTCCCCGTGTTTGATTCCCTGCCTCTGATTCCCCGCCTCTGATTCCCCATCTCTGATTCACCGCCTTTGATTCGCCACATCTGATTCCCCATATCTGATTCCCCACCTCTGTTACCCCGCCTCTGATTCCCCGCCTCTGATTCTCCATATCTCATTCCCCGCCTCTGACTCCCCATCTCTGATTCCCGGACTCTGATTCCCCACCTCTGATTCCCGGCCTCTTATTCCCAGCATCTGATTCCAGGCCTCTGATTCCCGTCCTCTGACTCCCCGCTTCTGATTCTGATTCCCTGCCTCTGATTCCCCACCTCTGTTTCCCCATATCTAATTCCCCACCTCTGATGCCCCAACTCTGATTCCCCGCCTCTGATTCCACAGCTCTGATTCCCCGCCTCTGATTCCCCACATCCGATTCCCCATATCTGATTCCCCGCCTCTGTTTCCCGGCCCCTGATTCCCCGCCTCTGTTTCCCCATATCTGATTCCCCGCCTCTGATTCCCAACTATGATTCCCCGCCTCTTATTCCCCAGCTCTGATTCCCTGCCTCTGATTCCCCGCATTCTATTCCCTGCCTCTGATTCCCCGCCTGTGATTCCCCATCTCTGATTCACCACCTCTGATTCCCCACCACTGATTCCCCATATCTAATTCACCGCCTCTGTTTGCCCGCCTCTGATTCCCCGCCTCTTTTTCCCCATATCTGATTCCCCGCCTCTGAATCCCCAACTCTGATTCCCTGCCTCTGATTCCCCAGCTTCATTCCCCGCCTTTGATTCCCCCCGTCTGATTCCCAGCCTCTGAATCCCCGTGTCTGATAACCTGCCTCTGATTCCCCGCCTCTGATTCCCCATCTCAGATTCACCGCCTCTGATTCCCCACCTCTGATTCCCCATCTCTGATTCCGCACATCCGATTCCCTGCCTCTGATTCTGCGACTCTGATTCCCCACCTCTGATTCCCCAGCTCTGATTCCCCGCCTCTGATTCCCCAACTCTGATTCCCCGCCTCTGATTCCCCAGCTCTGATTCCCCGCCTCTGATTCCACGTGTTTGATCCCCTGCCTCTGATTCCCCAGCTCTAATTCCCCATCTCTGATTCACCGCCTTTGATTCGCCACCTCTGATTCCCCATATCTGATTCCTCGCCACTCTTTCCCCGCCTCTGATTCCCCGCCTCTGATTCCCCATATCTCATTCCCCGCCTCTGATTCCCCACCTCTGATTCCCGACCTCTTATTGCCGGCATCTGATTCCGGCCTCTGATTCCCGGCCTCTGATTCCCTGCTTCTGATTCTGATTCCCTGCCTCTGATTCCCCATTTCTGATTCCGCACATCTAATTCCCTGCTTCTGATTCCCCACCTCTGATTCCCCATATCTGAATCCCCACCTCTGTTTCCCCGTCTCTGATTCCCCGCCTCTGTTTCCCCATATCTAAGTCCCCGCCTCTGATTCCCCAACTTTGATTCCCCACCTCTGATTCCCCAGCTCTGATTCCCCGCCTCTGATTCCCCACCTCTGATTCCCCATATCTGATTCCCAGCCTCTGTTTCCCCGCCTCTGATTCCCCGCCCCTGTTTCCCCATATCTGATTCCCTGCCTCTGATTCCCCAACTTTGATTCCCAGCTTCTGATTCCCCAGCTCTGATTCCCCGCCTCTGATTCCCCGTGTTTGATTCCCTGCCTCTGATTCCCCGCCTCTGATTCCCCATCTCTGATTCACCGCCTTTGATTCGCCACCTCTGATTCCCCATATCTGATTCCCCACCTCTGTTTCCCCGCCTCTGATTCCCCGCCTCTGATTCTCCATATCTCATTCCCCGCCTCCTACTCCCCATCTCTGATTCCCGGACTCTGATTCCCCACCTCTGATTCCCGGCCTCTTATTCCCAGCATCTGATTCCAGGCCTCTGATTCCCGGCCTCTGATTCCCAACTATGATTCCCCGCCTCTTATTCCCCAGCTCTGATTCCCTGCCTCTGATTCCCCGCGTTCTATTCCCTGCCTCTGATTCCCCGCCTGTGATTCCCCATCTCTGATTCACCACCTCTGATTCCCCACCACTGATTCCCCATATCTAATTCCCCGCCTCTGTTTGCCCGCCTCTGATTCCCCGCCTCTGTTTCCCCATATCTGATTCCCCGCCTCTGAATCCCCAACTCTGATTCCCCATCTCTGATTCCGCACATCCGATTCCCTGCCTCTGATTCCCCGACTCTGATTCCCCACCTCTGATTCCCCAGCTCTGATTCCCGGCCTCTGATTCCCCAACTCTGATTCCCCGCCTCTGATTCCCCAGCTCTGATTCCCCGCCTCTGATTCCCCGTGTTTGATCCACTGCCTCTGATTCCCCAGCTCTGATTCCCCATCTCTGATTCACCGCCTTTGATTTGCCACCTCTGATTCCCCATATCTGATTCCTCGCCACTGTTTCCCCGCCTCTGATTCCCCGCCTCTGATTCCCCATATCTCATTCCCCGCCTCTGATTCCCCATCTCTGATTCCCGGACTCTGATTCCCCACCTCTGATTCCCGACCTCTTATTCCCGGCATCTGATTCCGGCCTCTGATTCCCGGCCTCTGATTCCCTGCTTCTGATTCTGATTCCCTGCCTCTGATTCCCCATTTCTGATTCCGCACATCTAATTCCCTGCCTCTGATTCCCCACCTCTGATTCCCCATATCTGAATCCCCGCCTCTGTTTCCCCGTCTCTGATTCCACGCCTCTGTTTCCCCATATCTAAGTCCCCGCCTCTGATTCCCCAACTTTGATTCCCCACCTCTGATTCCCCAGCTCTGATTCCCCGCCTCTGATTCCCCACCTCTGATTCCCCATATCTGATTCCCAGCCACTGTTTCCCCGCCTCTGATTCCCCGCCTCTGATTCCCCATATCTCATTCCCCGCCTCTGATTCCCCATCTCTGATTCCCGGACTCTGATTCCCCACCTCTGATTCCCGACCTCTTATTCCCGGCATCTGATTCCGGCCTCTGATTCCCGGCCTCTGATTCCCTGCTTCTGATTCTGATTCCCTGCCTCTGATTCCCCATTTCTGATTCCGCACATCTAATTCCCTGCCTCTGATTCCCCACCTCTGATTCCCCATATCTGAATCCCCGCCTCTGTTTCCCCGTCTCTGATTCCACGCCTCTGTTTCCCCATATCTAAGTCCCCGCCTCTGATTCCCCAACTTTGATTCCCCACCTCTGATTCCCCAGCTCTGATTCCCCGCCTCTGATTCCCCACCTCTGATTCCCCATATCTGATTCCCAGCCTCTGTTTCCCCGCCTCTGATTCCCCGCCTCTGTTTCCCCATATCTGATTCCCGGCCTCTGATTCCCTGCCTCTGATTCCCCGCCTCTGATTCCCTGCCTCTGATTCCCCATCTCCGATTCCGCACATCTGATTCCCTGCCTCTCATTCCCCGCCTCTGATTCCCCGCCTCTGATTCCCTGCCTCTGATTCCCAACCTCTGATTCCCCACCTCTGATTCCCAGTGTTTGATTCCCCGCCTCTGTTTCCCCGCCTCTGATTCCCCGCTTCTGATTCCCCAACTCTGATTCCCCACCTCTGATTCCCAGTGTTTGATTCCCAGCCTCTTATTCCCGGCATCTGATTCCGGCCTCTGATTCCCGGCCTCTGATTCCCTGCTTCTGATTCTGATTCCCTGCCTCTGATTTCCCATTTCTGATTCCGCACATCTAATTCCCTGCCTCTGATTCCCCACCTCTGATTCCCCAAATCTGAATCCCTGCCTCTGATTCCCCAGCTCTGATTCCCCGCCTTTGATTCCCCCGTCTGATTCCCAGCCTCTGAAACCCCGTGTCTGATTTCTTGCCTCTGATTCCCCGCCTCTGATTCCCCATATCTGATTCACAGCCTCTGATTCCCCACCTCTGATTCCCCATCTCTGATTCCGCACATCTGATTCCCTGCCTCTGATTCCCCGACTCTGATCCCCACCTCTGATTCCCCAGCTCTGATTCCCCGCCTCTGATTCCCCGTGTTTGATTCCCTGCCTCTGATTCCCCGCCTCTGATTCCCCATCTCTGATTCATCGCCTTTGATTCGCCACCTCTGATTCCCCATATCTGATTCCTCGCCTCTGTTTCCCCGCCTCTGATTCCCCGCCTCTGATTCCCCATATCTCATTCCCCGCCTCTGATTCCCCATCTCTGATTCCCGGACTCTGATTCCCCGCCTCTGTTTCCCCGCCTCTGTTTCCCCATATCTAAGTTCCCGCCTCTGATTCCCCAACTTTGATTCCCCACCTCTGATTCCCCAGCTCTGATTCCCCGCCTCTGATTCCCCGCATCTGATTCCATGCATCTGATTCCCAGCCTCTGATTCCCAGCCTCTGATTCCCAACCTCTGATTCCCCACCTCTGATTCCCCATATCTGATTCCCCGCCTCTGTTTCCCCGCCTCTGATTCCCCGCCTGTGTTTCCCCATATCTGATCCCCGCCTCTATTTGCCCGCATCTGATTCCCCGCCTCTGTTTCCCCATATCTGATTCCCCGCCTCTGAATCCCCAACTCTGATTCCCTGCCTCTAATTTCCCAGCTCTGATTCCCCGCCTCTGATTCCCCGCGTCTGATTACCGGCCTCTGATTCTGCGCCTCTGATTCCCCATCTCTGATTCACAACCTCTGATTCCCCACCTCTGATACCCCATATCTGATTCCCCGCCTCTGTTTCCCCGCCTCTGATTCCCCACCTCTGATTCCCAATATCTGAATCCCCGCCTCTGATTCCCCACCTCTGATTCCCCGCCTCTGATTCCCCGCCTCTGATTCCCCGCCTCTGATTCCCCATATCTCATTCCCCGCCTCTGAATCCCCATCTCTGATTCCCGGACTCTGATTCCCCACCTCTGATTCCCTGCTTCTGATTCTGATTCCCTGCCTTTGATTCCCCATCTCTGATTCCGCACATCTGATTCCCTGCCTCTGATTCCCCATCTCTGATTCCCCATATCTGATTCCCCGCCTCTGTTTCCCCGCCTCTGATTCCCCGCCTTTGTTTCCCAATATCTAAGTCCCCGCCTCTGATTCCCCAACTCTCATTCCCCACCTCTGATTCCCCAGCTCTGATTCCCCGCCTCTGATTCCCCGCATCAGATTCCCTGCATCTGATTCCAAGCCTCTTATTCCCTGCCTCTGATTCCCAACCTCTGATTCCCCACCTCTGATTCCCCATATCTGATTCCCAGCCTCTGTTTCCCCGCCTCTGATTCCCCGCCTCTGTTTCCCCATATCTGATTCGCGGCCTCTGGTTCCCCGCCTCTGATTCCCCGCATCTGATTCCCTGCCTCTGATTCCCCATCTCCGATTCCGCACATCTGATTCCCTGCCTCTGATTCCCCGCCTCTGATTCCCCGCCTCTGATTCCCTGCCTCTGATTCCCAACCTCTGATTCCCCACCTCTGATTCCCCGTGTTTGATTCCCCGCCTCTGTTTCCCCGCCTCTGATTCCCCGCCTCTGATTCCCCAACTCTAATTCCCCGCCTCTGATTCCCCATATCTGATTCCCCGCCTCTGTTTCCCCGCCTCTGATTCCCCACACCTGTTTCCCCATATCTGATTCCCTGCCTCTGATTCCCCATATCTGATCCCCAGCCTCTGTTTCCCCGCCTCTGTTTCCCCATATCTGATTCCCGGCCTCTGATTCCCCGCCTCTGATTCCCCGCCTCTGATTCCCTGCCTCTGATTCCCCATCTCGATTCCGCACATCTGATTCCCTGCCTCTGATTCCCCGCCTCTGATTCCCCGCCTCTGATTCCCTGCATCTGATTCCCAACCTCTGATTCCCCACCTCTGATTCCCCGTGTTTGATTCCCCGCCTCTGTTTCCCCGCCTCTGATTCCCCGCCTCTGATTCCCCAACTCTAATTCCCCGCCTCTGATTCCCCATATCTGATTCCCTGCCTCTGTTGCCCCGCCTCTGATTCCCCGCCCCTGTTTCCCCATATCTGATTCCCTGCCTCTGATTCCCCAACTTTGATTCCCAGCCTCTGATTCCCCAGCTCTGATTCCCCGCCTCTGATTCCCCGTGTTTGATTCCCTGCCTCTGATTCCCCGCCTCTGATTCCCCATCTCTGATTCACCGCCTTTGATTCGCCACATCTGATTCCCCATATCTGATTCCCCACCTCTGTTACCCCGCCTCTGATTCCCCGCCTCTGATTCTCCATATCTCATTCCCCGCCTCTGACTCCCCATCTCTGATTCCCGGACTCTGATTCCCCACCTCTGATTCCCGGCCTCTTATTCCCAGCATCTGATTCCAGGCCTCTGATTCCCGTCCTCTGACTCCCCGCTTCTGATTCTGATTCCCTGCCTCTGATTCCCCACCTCTGTTTCCCCATATCTAATTCCCCACCTCTGATGCCCCAACTCTGATTCCCCGCCTCTGATTCCACAGCTCTGATTCCCCGCCTCTGATTCCCCACATCCGATTCCCCATATCTGATTCCCCGCCTCTGTTTCCCGGCCCCTGATTCCCCGCCTCTGTTTCCCCATATCTGATTCCCCGCCTCTGATTCCCAACTATGATTCCCCGCCTCTTATTCCCCAGCTCTGATTCCCTGCCTCTGATTCCCCGCGTTCTATTCCCTGCCTCTGATTCCCCGCCTGTGATTCCCCATCTCTGATTCACCACCTCTGATTCCCCACCACTGATTCCCCATATCTAATTCACCGCCTCTGTTTGCCCGCCTCTGATTCCCCGCCTCTGTTTCCCCATATCTGATTCCCCGCCTCTGAATCCCCAACTCTGATTCCCTGCCTCTGATTCCCCAGCTTCATTCCCCGCCTTTGATTCCCCCCGTCTGATTCCCAGCCTCTGAATCCCCGTGTCTGATAACCTGCCTCTGATTCCCCGCCTCTGATTCCCCATCTCAGATTCACCGCCTCTGATTCCCCACCTCTGATTCCCCATCTCTGATTCCGCACATCCGATTCCCTGCCTCTGATTCTGCGACTCTGATTCCCCACCTCTGATTCCCCAGCTCTGATTCCCCGCCTCTGATTCCCCAACTCTGATTCCCCGCCTCTGATTCCCCAGCTCTGATTCCCCGCCTCTGATTCCACGTGTTTGATCCCCTGCCTCTGATTCCCCAGCTCTAATTCCCCATCTCTGATTCACCGCCTTTGATTCGCCACCTCTGATTCCCCATATCTGATTCCTCGCCACTCTTTCCCCGCCTCTGATTCCCCGCCTCTGATTCCCCATATCTCATTCCCCGCCTCTGATTCCCCACCTCTGATTCCCGACCTCTTATTGCCGGCATCTGATTCCGGCCTCTGATTCCCGGCCTCTGATTCCCTGCTTCTGATTCTGATTCCCTGCCTCTGATTCCCCATTTCTGATTCCGCACATCTAATTCCCTGCTTCTGATTCCCCACCTCTGATTCCCCATATCTGAATCCCCACCTCTGTTTCCCCGTCTCTGATTCCCCGCCTCTGTTTCCCCATATCTAAGTCCCCGCCTCTGATTCCCCAACTTTGATTCCCCACCTCTGATTCCCCAGCTCTGATTCCCCGCCTCTGATTCCCCACCTCTGATTCCCCATATCTGATTCCCAGCCTCTGTTTCCCCGCCTCTGATTCCCCGCCCCTGTTTGCCCATATCTGATTCCCTGCCTCTGATTCCCCAACTTTGATTCCCAGCTTCTGATTCCCCAGCTCTGATTCCCCGCCTCTGATTCCCCGTGTTTGATTCCCTGCCTCTGATTCCCCGCCTCTGATTCCCCATCTCTGATTCACCGCCTTTGATTCGCCACCTCTGATTCCCCATATCTGATTCCCCACCTCTGTTTCCCCGCCTCTGATTCCCCGCCTCTGATTCTCCATATCTCATTCCCCGCCTCCTACTCCCCATCTCTGATTCCCGGACTCTGATTCCCCACCTCTGATTCCCGGCCTCTTATTCCCAGCATCTGATTCCAGGCCTCTGATTCCCGGCCTCTGACTCCCCGCTTCTGATTCTGATTCCCTGCCTCTGATTCCCCATCTCTGATTCCGCACATCTGATTACCTGCCTCTGATTCCCCACCTCTGATTCCCCATATCTGATTCCCCGCCTCTGTTTCCACGCCTCTGATTCACCGCCTCTGTTTCCCCATATCTAATTCCCCACCTCTGATGCCCCAACTCTGATTCCCCGCCTCTGATTCCACAGCTCTGATTCCCCGCCTCTGATTCCCCACATCCGATTCCCCATATCTGATTCCCCGCCTCTGTTTCCCCGCCCCTGATTCCCCGCCTCTGTTTCCCCATATCTGATTCCCCGCCTCTGATTCCCAACTATGATTCCCCGCCTCTTATTCCCCAGCTCTGATTCCCTGCCTCTGATTCCCCGCGTTCTATTCCCTGCCTCTGATTCCCCGCCTGTGATTCCCCATCTCTGATTCACCACCTCTGATTCCCCACCACTGATTCCCCATATCTAATTCCCCGCCTCTGTTTGCCCGCCTCTGATTCCCCGCCTCTGTTTCCCCATATCTCATTCCCCGCCTCTGATTCCCGGATTCTGATTCCCCACCTCTGATTCCCGGCCTCTTATTCCCGGCATCTGATTCCGGCCTCTGATTCCCGGCCTCTGATTCCCTGCTTCTGATTCCCCATCTCTGATTCCGCAAATCTAATTCCCTGCCTCTGATTCCACACCTCTGATTCCCCATATCTGATTCCCCGCCTCTGTTTCCCCGCCTCTGATTCCCCGCCTCTGTTTCCCCATATCTAAGTTCCCGCCTCTGATTCCCCAACTTTGATTCCCCACCTCTGATTCCCCAGCTCTGATTCCCCGCCTCTGATTCCCCGCATCTGATTCCATGCATCTGCTTCCCAGCCTCTGATTCCCAGCCTCTGATTCCCAACCTCTGATTCCCCACCTCTGATTCCCCATATCTGATTCCCCGCCTCTGCTTCCCCGCCTCTGATTCCCCGCCTCTGTTTCCCCATATCTGATCCCCGCCTCTATTTGCCCGCATCTGATTCCCCGCCTCTCTTTCCCCATATCTGATTCCCCGCCTCTGAATCCCCAACTCTGATTCCCTGCCTCTAATTTCCCAGCTCTGATTCCCCGCCTCTGATTCCCCGCGTCTGATTACCGGCCTCTGATTCCCCGCCTCTGATTCCCCATCTCTGATTCACAACCTCTGATTCCCCACCTCTGATACCCCATATCTGATTCCCCGCCTCTGTTTCCCCGCCTCTGATTCCCCACCTCTGATTCCCAATATCTGATTCCCCGCCTCTGATTCCCCACCTCTGATTCCCCGCCTTTGATTCGCCAGCTATGATTCCCCGCCTCTGATTCCCCGTGTTTGATTCCCTGCCTCTGATTCCCGGCCTCTGATTCCCCATCTCTGATTCACCGCCTTTGATTCGCCACCTCTGATTCCCCATATCTGATTCCCCGCCTCTGTTTCCCCGCCTCTGATTCCCCGCCTCTGATTCCCCATATCTCATTCCCCGCCTCTGATTCCCCGCCTCTGATTCCCCATATCTCATTCCCCGCCTCTGAATCCCCATCTCTGATTCCCCGCCTCTGTTTCCCCGCCTCTGATTCCCCGCCTCTGTTTCCCAATATCTAAGTCCCCGCCTCTGGTTCCCCAACTCTAATTCCCCACCTCTGATACCCCAGCTCTGATTCCCCGCCTCTGATTCCCCGCATCAGATTCCCTGCATCTGATTCCAAGCCTCTTATTCCCTGCCTCTGATTCCCAACCTCTGATTCCCCACCTCTGATTCCCCATATCTGATTCCCAGCCTCTGTTTCCCCGCCTCTGATTCCCCGCCTCTGTTTCCCCATATCTGATTCGCGGCCTCTGGTTCCCCGCCTCTGATTCCCCGCATCTGATTCCCTGCCTCTGATTCCCCATCTCCGATTCCGCACATCTGATTCCCTGCCTCTGATTCCCCGCCTCTGATTACCCGCCTCTGATTCCCTGCCTCTGATTCCCAACCTCTGATTCCCCACCTCTGATTCCCAGTGTTTGATTCCCCGCCTCTGTTTCCCCGCCTCTGATTCCCCGCCTCTGATTCCCCAACTCTAATTCCCCGCCTCTGATTCCCCATATCTGATTCCCCGCCTCTGTTTCCCCGCCTCTGATTCCCCACCCCTGTTTCCCCATATCTGATTCCCTGCCTCTGATTCCCCATATCTGATCCCCAGCCTCTGTTTCCCCGCCTCTGTTTCCCCATATCTGATTCCCGGCCTCTGATTCCCCGCCTCTGATTCCCCGCCTCTGATTCCCTGCCTCTGATTCCCCATCTCGATTCCGCACATCTGATTCACTGCCTCTGATTCCCCGCCTCTGATTCCCCGTCTCTGATTCCCTGCATCTGATTCCCAACCTCTGATTCCCCACCTCTGATTCCCCGTGTTTGATTCCCCGCCTCTGTTTCCCCGCCTCTGATTCCCCGCCTCTTATTCCCCAACTCTAATTCCCCGCCTCTGATTCCCCATATCTGATTCCCTGCCTCTGTTTCCCCGCCTCTGATTCCCCGCCCCTGTTTCCCCATATCTGATTCCCTGCCTCTGATTCCCCAACTTTGATTCCCAGCCTCTGATTCCCCAGCTCTGATTCCCCGCCTCTGATTCCCCGTGTTTGATTCCCTGCCTCTGATTCCCCGCCTCTGATTCCCCATCTCTGATTCACCGCCTTTGATTCGCCACCTCTGATTCCCCATATCTGATTCCCCACCTCTGTTTCCCCGCCTCTGATTCCCCGCCTCTGATTCTCCATATCTCATTCCCCGCCTCTGACTCCCCATCTCTGATTCCCGGACTCTGATTCCCCACCTCTGATTCCCGGCCTCTTATTCCCAGCATCTGATTCCAGGCCTCTGATTCCCGGCCTCTGACTCCCCGCTTCTGATTCTGATTCCCTGCCTCTGATTCCCCATCTCTGATTCCGCACATCTGATTACCTGCCTCTGATTCCCCACCTCTGATTCCCCATATCTGATTCCCCGCCTCTGTTTCCACGCCTCTGATTCACCGCCTCTGTTTCCCCATATCTAATTCCCCACCTCTGATGCCCCAACTCTGATTCCCCGCCTCTGATTCCACAGCTCTGATTCCCCGCCTCTTATTCCCCACATCCGTTTCCCCATATCTGATTCCCCGTCTCTGTTTCCCCGCCCCTAATTCCCCGCCTCTGCTTCCCCATATCTGATTCCCCGCCTCTGATTCCCAACTATGATTCCCCGCCTCTTATTCCCCAGCTCTGATTCCCTGCCTCTGATTCCCCGCGTTCTATTCCCTGCCTCTGATTCCCCGCCTGTGATTCCCCATCTCTGATTCACCACCTCTGATTCCCCACCACTGATTCCCCATATCTAATTCCCCGCCTCTGTTTGCCCGCCTCTGATTCCCCGCCTCTGTTTCCCCATATCTGATTCCCCGCCTCTGAATCCCCAACTCTGATTCCCCATCTCTGATTCCGCACATCCGATTCCCTGCCTCTGATTCCCCGACTCTGATTCCCCACCTCTGATTCCCCAGCTCTGATTCCCGGCCTCTGATTCCCCAACTCTGATTCCCCGCCTCTGATTCCCCAGCTCTGATTCCCCGCCTCTGATTCCCCGTGTTTGATCCCCTGCCTCTGATTCCCCAGCTCTGATTCCCCATCTCTGATTCACCGCCTTTGATTTGCCACCTCTGATTCCCCATATCTGATTCCTCGCCACTGTTTCCCCGCCTCTGATTCCCCGCCTCTGATTCCCCATAGCTCATTCCCCGCCTCTGATTCCCCATCTCTGATTCCCGGACTCTGATTCCCCACCTCTGATTCCCGACCTCTTATTCCCGGCATCTGATTCCGGCCTCTGATTCCCGGCCTCTGATTCCCTGCTTCTGATTCTGATTCCCTGCCTCTGATTCCCCATTTCTGATTCCGCACATCTAATTCCCTGCCTCTGATTCCCCACCTCTGATTCCCCATATCTGAATCCCCGCCTCTGTTTCCCCGTCTCTGATTCCACGCCTCTGTTTCCCCATATCTAAGTCCCCGCCTCTGATTCCCCAACTTTGATTCCCCACCTCTGATTCCCCAGCTCTGATTCCCCGCCTCTGATTCCCCACCTCTGATTCCCCATATCTGATTCCCAGCCTCTGTTTCCCCGCCTCTGATTCCCCGCCTCTGTTTCCCCATATCTGATTCCCGGCCTCTGATTCCCCGCCTCTGATTCCCCGCCTCTGATTCCCTGCCTCTGATTCCCCATCTCCGATTCCGCACATCTGATTCCCTGCCTCTCATTCCCCGCCTCTGATTCCCCGCCTCTGATTCCCTGCCTCTGATTCCCAACCTCTGATTCCCCACCTCTGATTCCCAGTGTTTGATTCCCCGCCTCTGTTTCCCCGCCTCTGATTCCCCGCCTCTGATTCCCCAACTCTGATTCCCCACCTCTGATTCCCAGTGTTTGATTCCCAGCCTCTTATTCCCGGCATCTGATTCCGGCCTCTGATTCCCGGCCTCTGATTCCCTGCTTCTGATTCTGATTCCCTGCCTCTGATTCCCCATTTCTGATTCCGCACATCTAATTCCCTGCCTCTGATTCCCCACCTCTGATTCCCCAACTCTGAATCCCTGCCTCTGATTCCCCAGCTCTGATTCCCCGCCTTTGATTCCCCCGTCTGATTCCCAGCCTCTGAAACCCCGTGTCTGATTTCTTGCCTCTGATTCCCCGCCTCTGATTCCCCATATCTGATTCACAGCCTCTGATTCCCCACCTCTGATTCCCCATCTCTGATTCCGCACATCTGATTCCCTGCCTCTGATTCCCCGACTCTGATCCCCACCTCTGATTCCCCAGCTCTGATTCCCCGCCTCTGATTCCCCGTGTTTTATTCCCTGCCTCTGATTCCCCGCCTCTGATTCCCCATCTCTGATTCATCGCCTTTGATTCGCCACCTCTGATTCCCCATATCTGATTCCTCGCCTCTGTTTCCCCGCCTCTGATTCCCCGCCTCTGATTCCCCATATCTCATTCCCCGCCTCTGATTCCCCATCTCTGATTCCCGGACTCTGATTCCCCGCCTCTGTTTCCCCGCCTCTGTTTCCCCATATCTAAGTTCCCGCCTCTGATTCCCCAACTTTGATTCCCCACCTCTGATTCCCCAGCTCTGATTCCCCGCCTCTGATTCCCCGCATCTGATTCCATGCATCTGATTCCCAGCCTCTGATTCCCAGCCTCTGATTCCCAACCTCTGATTCCCCACCTCTGATTCCCCATATCTGATTCCCCGCCTCTGTTTCCCCGCCTCTGATTCCCCGCCTGTGTTTCCCCATATCTGATCCCCGCCTCTATTTGCCCGCATCTGATTCCCCGCCTCTGTTTCCCCATATCTGATTCCCCGCCTCTGAATCCCCAACTCTGATTCCCTGCCTCTAATTTCCCAGCTCTGATTCCCCGCCTCTGATTCCCCGCGTCTGATTACCGGCCTCTGATTCCGCGCCTCTGATTCCCCATCTCTGATTCACAACCTCTGATTCCCCACCTCTGATACCCCATATCTGATTCCCCGCCTCTGTTTCCCCGCCTCTGATTCCCCACCTCTGATTCCCAATATCTGAATCCCCGCCTCTGATTCCCCACCTCTGATTCCCCGCATCTGATTCCCCGCCTCTGATTCCCCGCCTCTGATTCCCCATATCTCATTCCCCGCCTCTGAATCCCCATCTCTGATTCCCGGACTCTGATTCCCCACCTCTGATTCCCTGCTTCTGATTCTGATTCCCTGCCTTTGATTCCCCATCTCTGATTCCGCACATCTGATTCCCTGCCTCTGATTCCCCATCTCTGATTCCCCATATCTGATTCCCCGCCTCTGTTTCCCCGCCTCTGATTCCCCGCCTTTGTTTCCCAATATCTAAGTCCCCGCCTCTGATTCCCCAACTCTAATTCCCCACCTCTGATTCCCCAGCTCTGATTCCCCGCCTCTGATTCCCCGCATCAGATTCCCTGCATCTGATTCCAAGCCTCTTATTCCCTGCCTCTGATTCCCAACCTCTGATTCCCCACCTCTGATTCCCCATATCTGATTCCCAGCCTCTGTTTCCCCGCCTCTGATTCCCCGCCTCTGTTTCCCCATATCTGATTCGCGGCCTCTGGTTCCCCGCCTCTGATTCCCCGCATCTGATTCCCTGCCTCTGATTCCCCATCTCCGATTCCGCACATCTGATTCCCTGCCTCTGATTCCCCGCCTCTGATTCCCCGCCTCTGATTCCCTGCCTCTGATTCCCAACCTCTGATTCCCCACCTCTGATTCCCCGTGTTTGATTCCCCGCCTCTGTTTCCCCGCCTCTGATTCCCCGCCTCTGATTCCCCAACTCTAATTCCCCGCCTCTGATTCCCCATATCTGATTCCCCGCCTCTGTTTCCCCGCCTCTGATTCCCCACACCTGTTTCCCCATATCTGATTCCCTGCCTCTGATTCCCCATATCTGATCCCCAGCCTCTGTTTCACCGCCTCTGTTTCCCCATATCTGATTCCCGGCCTCTGATTCCCCGCCTCTGATTCCCCGCCTCTGATTCCCTGCCTCTGATTCCCCATCTCGATTCCGCACATCTGATTCCCTGCCTCTGATTCCCCGCCTCTGATTCCCCGCCTCTGATTCCCTGCATCTGATTCCCAACCTCTGATTCCCCACCTCTGATTCCCCGTGTTTGATTCCCCGCCTCTGTTTCCCCGCCTCTGATTCCCCGCCTCTGATTCCCCAACTCTAATTCCCCGCCTCTGATTCCCCATATCTGATTCCCTGCCTCTGTTTCCCCGCCTCTGATTCCCCGCCCCTGTTTCCCCATATCTGATTCCCTGCCTCTGATTCCCCAACTTTGATTCCCAGCCTCTGATTCCCCAGCTCTGATTCCCCGCCTCTGATTCCCCGTGTTTGATTCCCTGCCTCTGATTCCCCGCCTCTGATTCCCCATCTCTGATTCACCGCCTTTGATTCGCCACATCTGATTCCCCATATCTGATTCCCCACCTCTGTTACCCCGCCTCTGATTCCCCGCCTCTGATTCTCCATATCTCATTCCCCGCCTCTGACTCCCCATCTCTGATTCCCGGACTCTGATTCCCCACCTCTGATTCCCGGCCTCTTATTCCCAGCATCTGATTCCAGGCCTCTGATTCCCGTCCTCTGACTCCCCGCTTCTGATTCTGATTCCCTGCCTCTGATTCCCCACCTCTGTTTCCCCATATCTAATTCCCCACCTCTGATGCCCCAACTCTGATTCCCCGCCTCTGATTCCACAGCTCTGATTCCCCGCCTCTGATTCCCCACATCCGATTCCCCATATCTGATTCCCCGCCTCTGTTTCCCGGCCCCTGATTCCCCGCCTCTGTTTCCCCATATCTGATTCCCCGCCTCTGATTCCCAACTATGATTCCCCGCCTCTTATTCCCCAGCTCTGATTCCCTGCCTCTGATTCCCCGCGTTCTATTCCCTGCCTCTGATTCCCCGCCTGTGATTCCCCATCTCTGATTCACCACCTCTGATTCCCCACCACTGATTCCCCATATCTAATTCACCGCCTCTGTTTCCCCGCCTCTGATTCCCCGCCTCTTTTTCCCCATATCTGATTCCCCGCCTCTGAATCCCCAACTCTGATTCCCTGCCTCTGATTCCCCAGCTTCATTCCCCGCCTTTGATTCCCCCCGTCTGATTCCCAGCCTCTGAATCCCCGTGTCTGATAACCTGCCTCTGATTCCCCGCCTCTGATTCCCCATCTCAGATTCACCGCCTCTGATTCCCCACCTCTGATTCCCCATCTCTGATTCCGCACATCCGATTCCCTGCCTCTGATTCTGCGACTCTGATTCCCCACCTCTGATTCCCCAGCTCTGATTCCCCGCCTCTGATTCCCCAACTCTGATTCCCCGCCTCTGATTCCCCAGCTCTGATTCCCCGCCTCTGATTCCACGTGTTTGATCCCCTGCCTCTGATTCCCCAGCTCTAATTCCCCATCTCTGATTCACCGCCTTTGATTCGCCACCTCTGATTCCCCATATCTGATTCCTCGCCACTCTTTCCCCGCCTCTGATTCCCCGCCTCTGATTCCCCATATCTCATTCCCCGCCTCTGATTCCCCACCTCTGATTCCCGACCTCTTATTGCCGGCATCTGATTCCGGCCTCTGATTCCCGGCCTCTGATTCCCTGCTTCTGATTCTGATTCCCTGCCTCTGATTCCCCATTTCTGATTCCGCACATCTAATTCCCTGCTTCTGATTCCCCACCTCTGATTCCCCATATCTGAATCCCCACCTCTGTTTCCCCGTCTCTGATTCCCCGCCTCTGTTTCCCCATATCTAAGTCCCCGCCTCTGATTCCCCAACTTTGATTCCCCACCTCTGATTCCCCAGCTCTGATTCCCCGCCTCTGATTCCCCACCTCTGATTCCCCATATCTGATTCCCAGCCTCTGTTTCCCCGCCTCTGATTCCCCGCCCCTGTTTCCCCATATCTGATTCCCTGCCTCTGATTCCCCAACTTTGATTCCCAGCTTCTGATTCCCCAGCTCTGATTCCCCGCCTCTGATTCCCCGTGTTTGATTCCCTGCCTCTGATTCCCCGCCTCTGATTCCCCATCTCTGATTCACCGCCTTTGATTCGCCACCTCTGATTCCCCATATCTGATTCCCCACCTCTGTTTCCCCGCCTCTGATTCCCCGCCTCTGATTCTCCATATCTCATTCCCCGCCTCCTACTCCCCATCTCTGATTCCCGGACTCTGATTCCCCACCTCTGATTCCCGGCCTCTTATTCCCAGCATCTGATTCCAGGCCTCTGATTCCCGGCCTCTGACTCCCCGCTTCTGATTCTGATTCCCTGCCTCTGATTCCCCATCTCTGATTCCGCACATCTGATTACCTGCCTCTGATTCCCCACCTCTGATTCCCCATATCTGATTCCCCGCCTCTGTTTCCACGCCTCTGATTCACCGCCTCTGTTTCCCCATATCTAATTCCCCACCTCTGATGCCCCAACTCTGATTCCCCGCCTCTGATTCCACAGCTCTGATTCCCCGCCTCTGATTCCCCACATCCGATTCCCCATATCTGATTCCCCGCCTCTGTTTCCCCGCCCCTGATTCCCCGCCTCTGTTTCCCCATATCTGATTCCCCGCCTCTGATTCCCAACTATGATTCCCCGCCTCTTATTCCCCAGCTCTGATTCCCTGCCTCTGATTCCCCGCGTTCTATTCCCTGCCTCTGATTCCCCGCCTGTGATTCCCCATCTCTGATTCACCACCTCTGATTCCCCACCACTGATTCCCCATATCTAATTCCCCGCCTCTGTTTGCCCGCCTCTGATTCCCCGCCTCTGTTTCCCCATATCTGATTCCCCACCTCTGAATCCCCAACTCTGATTCCCCATCTCTGATTCCGCACATCCGATTCCCTGCCTCTGATTCCCCGACTCTGATTCCCCACCTCTGATTCCCCAGCTCTGATTCCCCGCCTCTGATTCCCCAACTCTGATTCCCCGCATCTGATTCCCCAGCTCTGATTCCCCGCCTCTGATTCCCCGTGTTTGATCCCCTGCCTCTGATTCCCCAGCTCTGATTCCCCATCTCTGATTCACCGCCTTTGATTCGCCACCTCTGATTCCCCATATCTGATTCCTCGCCACTGTTTCCCCGCCTCTGATTCCCCGCCTCTGATTCCCCATATCTCATTCCCCGCCTCTGATTCCCCATCTCTGATTCCCGGACTCTGATTCTCCACCTCTGATTCCCGACCTCTTATTCCCGGCATCTGATTCCGGCCTCTGATTCCCGGCCTCTGATTCCCTGCTTCTGATTCTGATTCCCTGCCTCTGATTCCCCATTTCTGATTCCGCACATCTAATTCCCTGCCTCTGATTCCCCACCTCTGATTCCCCATATCTGAATCCCCGCCTCTGTTTCCCCGTCTCTGATTCCACGCCTCTGTTTCCCCATATCTAAGTCCCCGCCTCTGATTCCCCAACTTTGATTCCCCACCTCTGATTCCCCAGCTCTGATTCCCCGCCTCTGATTCCCCACCTCTGATTCCCCATATCTGATTCCCAGCCTCTGTTTCCCCGCCTCTGATTCCCCGCCTCTGTTTCCCCATATCTGATTCCCGGCCTCTGATTCCCCGCCTCTGATTCCCCGCCTCTGATTCCCTGCCTCTGATTCCCCATCTCCGATTCCGCACATCTGATTCCCTGCCTCTCATTCCCCGCCTCTGATTCCCCGCCTCTGATTTCCTGCCTCTGATTCCCAACCTCTGATTCCCCACCTCTGATTCCCAGTGTTTGATTCCCCGCCTCTGTTTCCCCGCCTCTGATTCCCCGCCTCTGATTCCCCAACTCTGATTCCCAACCTCTGATTCCCCACCTCTGATTCCCAGTGTTTGATTCCCAGCCTCTTAACCCCGGCATCTGATTCCGGCCTCTGATTCCCGGCCTCTGATTCCCTGCTTCTCATTCTGATTCCCTGCCTCTGATTCCCCATTTCTGATTCCGCACATCTAATTCCCTGCCTCTGATTCCCCACCTCTGATTCCCCAACTCTGAATCCCTGCCTCTGATTCCCCAGCTCTGATTCCCCGCCTTTGATTCCCCCGTCTGATTCCCAGCCTCTGAATCCCCGTGTCTGATTTCTTGCCTCTGATTCCCCGCCTCTGATTCCCCATCTCTGATTCACAGCCTCTGATTCCCCACCTCTGATTCCCCATCTCTGATTCCGCACATCTGATTCCCTGCCTCTGATTCCCCGACTCTGATCCCCACCTCTGATTCCCCAGCTCTGATTCCCCGCCTCTGATTCCCCAACTCTGATTCCCCGCCTCTGATTCCCCAGCTCTGATTCCCCGCCTCTGATTCCCCGTGTTTGATTCCCTGCCTCTGATTCCCAGCCTCTGATTCCCCATCTCTGATTCATCGCCTTTGATTCGCCACCTCTGATTCCCCATATCTGATTCCTCGCCTCTGTTTCCCCGCCTCTGATTCCCCGCCTCTGATTCCCCATATCTCATTCCCCGCCTCTGATTCCCCATCTCTGATTCCCGGACTCTGATTCCCCACCTCTGATTCCCGGCCTCTTATTTCCGGCATCTGATTCCGGCCTCTGATTCCCGGCTTCTGATTCCCTGCTTCTGATTCCCCATCTCTGATTCCGCAAATCTAATTCCCTGCCTCTGATTCCCCACCTCTGATTCCCCATATCTGATTCCCCGCCTCTGTTTCCCGGCCTCTGATTCCCCGCTTCTGATTCTGATTCCCTGCCTCTGATTCCCCATCTCTGATTCCGCACATCTGATTCCCTGCCTCTGATTCCCCACCTCTGATTCCCCATATCTGATTTCCCGCCTCTGTTTCCCCGCCTCTGATTCCCCGCCTCTGTTTCCCCATATCTAATTCCCAACCTCTGATGCCCCAACTCTGATTCCCTGCCCCTGATTCCCCGCGTTCTATTCCCTGCCTCTGATTCCCCGCCTGTGATTCCCCATCTCTGATTCACCACCTCTGATTCCCCACCTCTGATTCCCCATATCTAATTCACCGCCTCTGTTTGCCCGACTCTGATTCCCCGCCTCTGTTTCCCCATATCTGATTCCCCGCCTCTGAATCCCCAACTCTGATTCCCTGCCTCTGATTCCCCAGCTCTGATTCCCCACCTTTGATTCCCCCGTCTGATTCCCAGCCTCTGAAACCCCGTGTCTGATTTCTTGCCTCTGATTCCCCGCCTCTGATTCCCCATCTCTGATTCACAGCCTCTGATTCCCCACCTCTGATTCCCCATTTCTGATTCCGCACATCTGATTCCCTGCCTCTGATTCCCCAACTCTGATCCCCGCCTCTGATTCCCCAGCTCTGATTCCCCGCCTCTGATTCCCCAACTCTGATTCCCCGCCTCTGATTCCCCAGCTCTGATTCCCCGCCTCTGATTCCCCGTGTTTGATTCCCTGCCTCTGATTCCCCGCCTCTGATTCCCCATCTCTGATTCACCGCCTTTGATTCGCCACCTCTGATTCCCCATATCTGATTCCTCGCCTCTGTTTCCCCGCCTCTGATTCCCCGCCTCTGATTCCCCATATCTCATTCCCCGCCTCTGATTACCCATCTCTGATTCCCGGACTCTGATTCCCCACCTCTGATTCCCGGCCTCTGATTCCCTGCTTCTGATTCCCCATCTCTGATTCTGCAAATCTAATTCCCTGCCTCTGATTCCCCACCTCTGATTCCCCATATCTGATTCCCCGCCTCTGTTTCCCCGCCTCTGATTCCCCGCCTCTGTTTCCCCATATCTAAGTCCCCGCCTCTGATTCCCCAACTTTGATTCCCCACCTCTGATTCCCCAGCTCTGATTCCCCGCCTCTGATTCCCCGCATCTGATTCCATGCATCTGATTCCCAGCCTCTGATTCCCAGCCTCTGATTCCCAACCTCTGATTCCCCACCTCTGATTCCCCATATCTGATTCCCCGCCTCTGTTTCCCCGCCTCTGATTCCCCGCCTCTGTTTCCCCATATCTGATCCCCGCCTCTATTTGCCCGCATCTGATTCCCCGCCTCTGTTTCCCCATATCTGATTCCCCGCCTCTGAATCCCCAACTCTGATTCCCTGCCTCTAATTTCCCAGCTCTGATTCCCCGCCTCTGATTCCCCGCGTCTGATTACCGGCCTCTGATTCCCCGCCTCTGATTCCCCATCTCTGATTCACAACCTCTGATTCCCCACCTCTGATACCCCATATCTGATTCCCCGCCTCTGTTTCCCCGCCTCTGATTCCCCACCTCTGATTCCCAATATCTGATTCCCTCGCCTCTGATTCCCCACCTCTGATTCCCCGCCTCTGATACGCCAGCTATGATTCCCCACCTCTGATTCCCCGCGTCTGATTCCCCGCCTCTGATTCCCCATCTCTGATTCCCCATCTCTGATTCCCC
This sequence comes from Narcine bancroftii, assembly GCF_036971445.1. Lineage (NCBI taxonomy): Eukaryota > Metazoa > Chordata > Chondrichthyes > Torpediniformes > Narcinidae > Narcine > Narcine bancroftii. The sequence continues at coordinate 11,407,270 of NW_027211893.1, read as the reverse complement.
GCCTCTGATTCCCAACTATGATTCCCCGCCTCTTATTCCCCAGCTCTGATTCCCTGCCTCTGATTCCCCGCGTTCTATTCCCTGCCTCTGATTCCCCGCCTGTGATTCCCCATCTCTGATTCACCACCTCTGATTCCCCACCACTGATTCCCCATATCTAATTCCCCGCCTCTGTTTGCCCGCCTCTGATTCCCCGCCTCTGTTTCCCCATATCTGATTCCCCACCTCTGAATCCCCAACTCTGATTCCCCATCTCTGATTCCGCACATCCGATTCCCTGCCTCTGATTCCCCGACTCTGATTCCCCACCTCTGATTCCCCAGCTCTGATTCCCCGCCTCTGATTCCCCAACTCTGATTCCCCGCCTCTGATTCCCCAGCTCTGATTCCCCGCCTCTGATTCCCCGTGTTTGATCCCCTGCCTCTGATTCCCCAGCTCTGATTCCCCATCTCTGATTCACCGCCTTTGATTCGCCACCTCTGATTCCCCATATCTGATTCCTCGCCACTGTTTCCCCGCCTCTGATTCCCCGCCTCTGATTCCCCATATCTCATTCCCCGCCTCTGATTCCCCATCTCTGATTCCCGGACTCTGATACCCCACCTCTGATTCCCGACCTCTTATTCCCGGCATCTGATTCCGGCCTCTGATTGCCGGCGTTTGATTCCCTGCTTCTGATTCTGATTCCCTGCCTCTGATTCCCCATTTCTGATTCCGCACATCTAATTCCCTGCCTTTGATTCCCCACCTCTGATTCCCCATATCTGAATCCCCGCCTCTGTTTCCCCGTCTCTGATTCCACGCCTCTGTTTCCCCATATCTAAGTCCCCGCCTCTGATTCCCCAACTTTGATTCCCCACCTCTGATTCCCCAGCTCTGATTCCCCGCCTCTGATTCCCCACCTCTGATTCCCCATATCTGATTCCCAGCCTCTGTTTCCCCGCCTCTGATTCCCCGCCTCTGTTTCCCCATATCTGATTCCCGGCCTCTGATTCCCCGCCTCTGATTCCCCGCCTCTGATTCCCTGCCTCTGATTCCCCATCTCCGATTCCGCACATCTGATTCCCTGCCTCTCATTCCCCGCCTCTGATTCCCCGCCTCTGATTCCCTGCCTCAGATTCCCAACCTCTGATTCCCCACCTCTGATTCCCAGTGTTTGATTCCCCGCCTCTGTTTCCCCGCCTCTGATTCCCCGCCTCTGATTCCCCAACTCTGATTCCCAACCACTGATTCCCCACCTCTGATTCCCAGTGTTTGATTCGCAGCCTCTTATTCCCGGCATCTGGTTCCGGCCTCTGATTCCCGGCCTCTGATTCCCTGCTTCTGATTCTGATTTCCTGCCTCTGATTCCCCATTTCTGATTCCGCACATCTAATTCCCTGCCTCTGATTCCCCACCTCTGATTCCCCAACTCTGAATCCCTGCCTCTGATTCCCCTGCTCTGATTCCCCGCCTTTGATAACCCCGTCTGATTCCCAGCCTCTGAAACCCCGTGTCTGATTTCTTGCCTCTGATTCCCCGCCTCTGATTCCCAATCTCTGATTCACAGCCTCTGATTCCCCACCTCTGATTCCCCATCTCTGATTCCGCACATCTGATTCCCTGCCTCTGATTCCCCGACTCTGATCCCCACCTCTGATTCCCAACTATGATTCCCCGCCTCTTATTCCCCAGCTCTGATTCCCTGCCTCTGATTCCCCGCGTTCTATTCCCTGCCTCTGATTCCCCGCCTGTGATTCCCCATCTCTGATTCACCACCTCTGATTCCCCACCACTGATTCCCCATATCTAATTCCCCGCCTCTGTTTGCCCGCCTCTGATTCCCCGCCTCTCTTTCCCCATATCTGATTCCCCACCTCTGAATCCCCAACTCTGATTCCCCATCTCTGATTCCGCACATCCGATTCCCTGCCTCTGATTCCCCGACTCTGATTCCCCACCTCTGATTCCCCAGCTCTGATTCCCCGCCTCTGATTCCCCAACTCTGATTCCCCGCCTCTGATTCCCCAGCTCTGATTCCCCGCCTCTGATTCCCCGTGTTTGATCCCCTGCCTCTGATTCCCCAGCTCTGATTCCCCATCTCTGATTCACCGCCTTTGATTCGCCACCTCTGATTCCCCATATCTGATTCCTCGCCACTGTTTCCCCGCCTCTGATTCCCCGCCTCTGATTCCCCATATCTCATTCCCCGCCTCTGATTCCCCATCTCTGATTCCCGGACTCTGATACCCCACCTCTGATTCCCGACCTCTTATTCCCGGCATCTGATTCCGGCCTCTGATTCCCGGCGTTTGATTCCCTGCTTCTGATTCTGATTCCCTGCCTCTGATTCCCCATTTCTGATTCCGCACATCTAATTCCCTGCCTTTGATTCCCAACCTCTGATTCCCCATATCTGAATCCCCGCCTCTGTTTCCCCGTCTCTGATTCCACGCCTCTGTTTCCCCATATCTAAGTCCCCGCCTCTGATTCCCCAACTTTGATTCCCCACCTCTGATTCCCCAGCTCTGATTCCCCGCCTCTGATTCCCCACCTCTGATTCCCCATATCTGATTCCCAGCCTCTGTTTCCCCGCCTCTGATTCCCCGCCTCTGTTTCCCCATATCTGATTCCCGGCCTCTGATTCCCCGCCTCTGATTCCCCGCCTCTGATTCCCTGCCTCTGATTCCCCATCTCCGATTCCGCACATCTGATTCCCTGCCTCTCATTCCCCGCCTCTGATTCCCCGCCTCTGATTCCCTGCCTCAGATTCCCAACCTCTGATTCCCCACCTCTGATTCCCAGTGTTTGATTCCCCGCCTCTGTTTCCCCGCCTCTGATTCCCCGCCTCTGATTCCCCAACTCTGATTCCCAACCACTGATTCCCCACCTCTGATTCCCAGTGTTTGATTCGCAGCCTCTTATTCCCGGCATCTGGTTCCGGCCTCTGATTCCCGGCCTCTGATTCCCTGCTTCTGATTCTGATTCCCTGCCTCTGATTCCCCATTTCTGATTCCGCACATCTAATTCCCTGCCTCTGATTCCCCACCTCTGATTCCCCAACTCTGAATCCCTGCCTCTGATTCCCCTGCTCTGATTCCCCGCCTTTGATTCCCCCGTCTGATTCCCAGCCTCTGAAACCCCGTGTCTGATTTCTTGCCTCTGATTCCCCGCCTCTGATTCCCAATCTCTGATTCACAGCCTCTGATTCCCCACCTCTGATTCCCCATCTCTGATTCCGCACATCTGATTCCCTGCCTCTGATTCCCCGACTCTGATCCCCACCTATGATTCCCCAGCTCTGATTCCCCGCCTCTGATTCCCCAACTCTGATTCCCCGCCTCTGATTCCCCGCCTCTGATTCCCCGTGTTTGATTCCCTGCCTCTGATTCCCCGCCTCTGATTCCCCATCTCTGATTCATCGCCTTTGATTCGCCACCTCTGATTCCCCATATCTGATTCCTCGCCTCTGTTTCCCCGCCTCTGATTCCCCGCCTCTGATTCCCCATATCTCATTCCCCGCCTCTGATTCCCCATCTCTGATTCCTGGACTCTGATTCCCCACCTCTGATTCCCGGCCTCTTATTCCCGGCATCTGATTCCGGCCTCTGATTCCCGGCCTCTGATTCCCTGCTTCTGATTCCCCATCTCTGATTCCGCAAATCTAATTCCCTGCCTCTGATTCCCCACCTCTGATTCCCCATATCTGATTCCCCGCCTCTGTTTCCCGGCCTCTGATTCCCCGCTTCTGATTCTGATTCCCTGCCTCTGATTCCCCACCTCTGATTCCGCACATCTGATTCCCTGCCTCTGATTCCCCACCTCTGATTCCCCATATCTGATTTCCCGCCTCTGTTTCCCCGCCTCTGATTCCCCGCCTCTGTTTCCCCATATCTAATTCCCAACCTCTGATGCGCCAACTCTGATTCCCTGCCTCTGATTCCCCGCGTTCAATTCCCTGCCTCTGATTCCCCGCCTGTGATTCCCCATCTCTGATTCACCACCTCTGATTCCCCACCTCTGATTCCCCATATCTAATTCACCGCCTCTGTTTGCCCGACTCTGATTCCCCGCCTCGGTTTCCCCATATCTGATTCCCCGCCTCTGAATCCCCAACTCTGATTCCCTGCCTCTGATTCCCCAGCTCTGATTCCCCACCTTTGATTCCCCCGTCTGATTCCCAGCCTCTGAAACCCCGTGTCTGATTTCTTGCCTCTGATTCCCCGCCTCTGATTCCCCATCTCTGATTCACAGCCTCTGATTCCCCACCTCTGATTCCCCATCTCTGATTCCGCACATCTGATTCCCTGCCTCTGATTCCCCAACTCTGATCCCCGCCTCTGATTCCCCAGCTCTGATTCCCCGCCTCTGATTCCCCAACTCTGATTCCCCGCCTCTGATTCCCCAGCTCTGATTCCCCGCCTCTGATTCCCCGTGTTTGATTCCCTGCCTCTGATTCCCCGCCTCTGATTCCCCATCTCTGATTCACCGCCTTTGATTCGCCACCTCTGATTCCCCATATCTGATTCCTCGCCTCTGTTTCCCCGCCTCTGATTCCCCGCCTCTGATTCCCCATATCTCATTCCCCGCCTCTGATTACCCATCTCTGATTCCCGGACTCTGATTCCCCACCTCTGATTCCCGGCCTCTTATTCCCGGCATCTGATTCCGGCCTCTGATTCCCGGCCTCTGATTCCCTGCTTCTGATTCCCCATCTCTGATTCTGCAAATCTAATTCCCTGCCTCTGATTCCCCACCTCTGATTCCCCATATCTGATTCCCCGCCTCTGTTTCCCCGCCTCTGATTCCCCGCCTCTGTTTCCCCATATCTAAGTCCCCGCCTCTGATTCCCCAACTTTGATTCCCCACCTCTGATTCCCCAGCTCTGATTCCCCGCCTCTGATTCCCCGCATCTGATTCCATGCATCTGATTCCCAGCCTCTGATTCCCAGCCTCTGATTCCCAACCTCTGATTCCCCACCTCTGATTCCCCATATCTGATTCCCCGCCTCTGTTTCCCCGCCTCTGATTCCCCGCCTCTGTTTCCCCATATCTGATCCCCGCCTCTATTTGCCCGCATCTGATTCCCCGCCTCTGTTTCCCCATATCTGATTCCCCGCCTCTGAATCCCCAACTCTGATTCCCTGCCTCTAATTTCCCAGCTCTGATTCCCCGCCTCTGATTCCCCGCGTCTGATTACCGGCCTCTGATTCCCCGCCTCTGATTCCCCATCTCTGATTCACAACCTCTGATTCCCCACCTCTGATACCCCATATCTGATTCCCCGCCTCTGTTTCCCCGCCTCTGATTCCCCACCTCTGATTCCCAATATCTGATTCCCTCGCCTATGATTCCCCACCTCTGATTCCCCGCCTCTGATTCCCCGCCTCTGATTCCCCGTGTTTGATTCCCTGCCTCTGATTCCCCGCCTCTGATTCCCCATCTCTGATTCATCGCCTCTGATTCCCCACCTCTGATTCCCCATCTCTGATTCCGCACATCTGATTCCCTGCCTCTGATTCCCCGACTCTGATCCCCACCTCTGATTCCCCAGCTCTGATTCCCCGCCTCTGATTCCCCAACTCTGATTCCCCGCCTCTGATTCCCCGCCTCTGATTCCCCGTGTTTGATTCCCTGCCTCTGATTCCCCGCCTCTGATTCCCCATCTCTGATTCATCGCCTTTGATTCGCCACCTCTGATTCCCCATATCTGATTCCTCGCCTCTGTTTCCCCGCCTCTGATTCCCCGCCTCTGATTCCCCATATCTCATTCCCCGCCTCTGATTCCCCATCTCTGATTCCCGGACTCTGATTCCCCACCTCTGATTCCCGGCCTCTTATTCCCGGCATCTGATTCCGGCCTCTGATTCCCGGCCTCTGATTCCCTGCTTCTGATTCCCCATCTCTGATTCCGCAAATCTAATTCCCTGCCTCTGATTCCCCACCTCTGATTCCCCATATCTGATTCCCCGCCTCTGTTTCCCGGCCTCTGATTCCCCGCTTCTGATTCTGATTCCCTGCCTCTGATTCCCCACCTCTGATTCCGCACATCTGATTCCCTGCCTCTGATTCCCCACCTCTGATTCCCCATATCTGATTTCCCGCCTCTGTTTCCCCGCCTCTGATTCCCCGCCTCTGTTTCCCCATATCTAATTCCCAACCTCTGATGCGCCAACTCTGATTCCCTGCCTCTGATTCCCCGCGTTCAATTCCCTGCCTCTGATTCCCCGCCTGTGATTCCCCATCTCTGATTCACCACCTCTGATTCCCCACCTCTGATTCCCCATATCTAATTCACCGCCTCTGTTTGCCCGACTCTGATTCCCCGCCTCGGTTTCCCCATATCTGATTCCCCGCCTCTGAATCCCCAACTCTGATTCCCCGCCTCTGATTCCCAATCTCTGATTCACAGCCTCTGATTCCCCACCTCTGATTCCCCATCTCTGATTCCGCACATCTGATTCCCTGCCTCTGATTCCCCGACTCTGATCCCCACCTCTGATTCCCCAGCTCTGATTCCCCGCCTCTGATTCCCCAACTCTGATTCCCCGCCTCTGATTCCCCGCCTCTGATTCCCCGTGTTTGATTCCCTGCCTCTGATTCCCCGCCTCTGATTCCCCATCTCTGATTCATCGCCTTTGATTCGCCACCTCTGATTCCCCATATCTGATTCCTCGCCTCTGTTTCCCCGCCTCTGATTCCCCGCCTCTGATTCCCCATATCTCATTCCCCGCCTCTGATTCCCCATCTCTGATTCCCGGACTCTGATTCCCCACCTCTGATTCCCGGCCTCTTATTCCCGGCATCTGATTCCGGCCTCTGATTCCCGGCCTCTGATTCCCTGCTTCTGATTCCCCATCTCTGATTCCGCAAATCTAATTCCCTGCCTCTGATTCCCCACCTCTGATTCCCCATATCTGATTCCCCGCCTCTGTTTCCCGGCCTCTGATTCCCCGCTTCTGATTCTGATTCCCTGCCTCTGATTCCCCACCTCTGATTCCGCACATCTGATTCCCTGCCTCTGATTCCCCACCTCTGATTCCCCATATCTGATTTCCCGCCTCTGTTTCCCCGCCTCTGATTCCCCGCCTCTGTTTCCCCATATCTAATTCCCAACCTCTGATGCGCCAACTCTGATTCCCTGCCTCTGATTCCCCGCGTTCAATTCCCTGCCTCTGATTCCCCGCCTGTGATTCCCCATCTCTGATTCACCACCTCTGATTCCCCACCTCTGATTCCCCATATCTAATTCACCGCCTCTGTTTGCCCGACTCTGATTCCCCGCCTCGGTTTCCCCATATCTGATTCCCCGCCTCTGAATCCCCAACTCTGATTCCCTGCCTCTGATTCCCCAGCTCTGATTCCCCACCTTTGATTCCCCCGTCTGATTCCCAGCCTCTGAAACCCCGTGTCTGATTTCTTGCCTCTGATTCCCCGCCTCTGATTCCCCATCTCTGATTCACAGCCTCTGATTCCCCACCTCTGATTCCCCATCTCTGATTCCGCACATCTGATTCCCTGCCTCTGATTCCCCAACTCTGATCCCCGCCTCTGATTCCCCAGCTCTGATTCCCCGCCTCTGATTCCCCAACTCTGATTCCCCGCCTCTGATTCCCCAGCTCTGATTCCCCGCCTCTGATTCCCCGTGTTTGATTCCCTGCCTCTGATTCCCCGCCTCTGATTCCCCATCTCTGATTCACCGCCTTTGATTCGCCACCTCTGATTCCCCATATCTGATTCCTCGCCTCTGTTTCCCCGCCTCTGATTCCCCGCCTCTGATTCCCCATATCTCATTCCCCGCCTCTGATTACCCATCTCTGATTCCTGGACTCTGATTCCCCACCTCTGATTCCCGGCCTCTTATTCCCGGCATCTGATTCCGGCCTCTGATTCCCGGCCTCTGATTCCCTGCTTCTGATTCCCCATCTCTGATTCTGCAAATCTAATTCCCTGCCTCTGATTCCCCACCTCTGATTCCCCATATCTGATTCCCCGCCTCTGTTTCCCCGCCTCTGATTCCCCGCCTCTGTTTCCCCATATCTAAGTCCCCGCCTCTGATTCCCCAACTTTGATTCCCCACCTCTGATTCCCCAGCTCTGATTCCCCGCCTCTGATTCCCCGCATCTGATTCCATGCATCTGATTCCCAGCCTCTGATTCCCAGCCTCTGATTCCCAACCTCTGATTCCCCACCTCTGATTCCCCATATCTGATTCCCCGCCTCTGTTTCACGCCTCTGATTCCCCGCCTCTGTTTCCCCATATCTGATCCCCGCCTCTATTTGCCCGCATCTGATTCCCCGCCTCTGTTTCCCCATATCTGATTCCCCGCCTCTGAATCCCCAACTCTGATTCCCTGCCTCTAATTTCCCAGCTCTGAATCCCCGCCTCTGATTCCCCGCGTCTGATTACCGGCCTCTGATTCCCCGCCTCTGATTCCCCATCTCTGATTCACAACCTCTGATTCCCCACCTCTGATACCCCATATCTGATTCCCCGCCTCTGTTTCCCCGCCTCTGATTCCCCACCTCTGATTCCCAATATCTGATTCCCTCGCCTATGATTCCCCACCTCTGATTCCCCGCCTCTGATTCCCCGCCTCTGATTCCCCGTGTTTGATTCCCTGCCTCTGATTCCCCGCCTCTGATTCCCCATCTCTGATTCATCGCCTCTGATTCCCCACCTCTGATTCCCCATCTCTGATTCCGCACATCTGATTCCCTGCCTCTGATTCCCCGACTCTGATCCCCACCTCTGATTCCCCAGCTCTGATTCCCCGCCTCTGATTCCCCAACTCTGATTCCCCGCCTCTGATTCCCCGCCTCTGATTCCCCGTGTTTGATTCCCTGCCTCTGATTCCCCGCCTCTGATTCCCCATCTCTGATTCATCGCCTTTGATTCGCCACCTCTGATTCCCCATATCTGATTCCTCGCCTCTGTTTCCCCGCCTCTGATTCCCCGCCTCTGATTCCCCATATCTCATTCCCCGCCTCTGATTCCCCATCTCTGATTCCCGGACTCTGATTCCCCACCTCTGATTCCCGGCCTCTTATTCCCGGCATCTGATTCCGGCCTCTGATTCCCGGCCTCTGATTCCCTGCTTCTGAATCCCCATCTCTGATTCCGCAAATCTAATTCCCTGCCTCTGATTCCCCACCTCTGATTCCCCATATCTGATTCCCCGCCTCTGTTTCCCGGCCTCTGATTCCCCGCTTCTGATTCTGATTCCCTGCCTCTGATTCCCCACCTCTGATTCCGCACATCTGATTCCCTGCCTCTGATTCCCCACCTCTGATTCCCCATATCTGATTTCCCGCCTCTGTTTCCCCGCCTCTGATTCCCCGCCTCTGTTTCCCCATATCTAATTCCCAACCTCTGATGCGCCAACTCTGATTCCCTGCCTCTGATTCCCCGCGTTCAATTCCCTGCCTCTGATTCCCCGCCTGTGATTCCCCATCTCTGATTCACCACCTCTGATTCCCCACCTCTGATTCCCCATATCTAATTCACCGCCTCTGTTTGCCCGACTCTGATTCCCCGCCTCGGTTTCCCCATATCTGATTCCCCGCCTCTGAATCCCCAACTCTGATTCCCTGCCTCTGATTCCCCAGCTCTGATTCCCCACCTTTGATTCCCCCGTCTGATTCCCAGCCTCTGAAACCCCGTGTCTGATTTCTTGCCTCTGATTCCCCGCCTCTGATTCCCCATCTCTGATTCACAGCCTCTGATTCCCCACCTCTGATTCCCCATCTCTGATTCCGCACATCTGATTCCCTGCCTCTGATTCCCCAACTCTGATCCCCGCCTCTGATTCCCCAGCTCTGATTCCCCGCCTCTGATTCCCCAACTCTGATTCCCCGCCTCTGATTCCCCAGCTCTGATTCCCCGCCTCTGATTCCCCGTGTTTGATTCCCTGCCTCTGATTCCCCGCCTCTGATTCCCCATCTCTGATTCACCGCCTTTGATTCGCCACCTCTGATTCCCCACATCTGATTCCTCGCCTCTGTTTCCCCGCCTCTGATTCCCCGCCTCTGATTCCCCATATCTCATTCCCCGCCTCTGATTACCCATCTCTGATTCCCGGACTCTGATTCCCCACCTCTGATTCCCGGCCTCTTATTCCCGGCATCTGATTCCGGCTTCTGATTCCCGGCCTCTGATTCCCTGCTTCTGATTCCCCATCTCTGATTCTGCAAATCTAATTCCCTGCCTCTGATTCCCCACCTCTGATTCCCCATATCTGATTCCCCGCCTCTGTTTCCCCGCCTCTGATTCCCCGCCTCTGTTTCCCCATATCTAAGTCCCCGCCTCTGATTCCCCAACTTTGATTCCCCACCTCTGATTCCCCAGCTCTGATTCCCCGCCTCTGATTCCCCGCATCTGATTCCATGCATCTGATTCCCAGCCTCTGATTCCCAGCCTCTGATTCCCAACCTCTGATTCCCCACCTCTGATTCCCCATATCTGATTCCCCGCCTCTGTTTCCCCGCCTCTGATTCCCCGCCTCTGTTTCCCCATATCTGATCCCCGCCTCTATTTGCCCGCATCTGATTCCCCGCCTCTGTTTCCCCATATCTGATTCCCCGCCTCTGAATCCCCAACTCTGATTCCCTGCCTCTAATTTCCCAGCTCTGATTCCCCGCCTCTGATTCCCCGCGTCTGATTACCGGCCTCTGATTCCCCGCCTCTGATTCCCCATCTCTGATTCACAACCTCTGATTCCCCACCTCTGATACCCCATATCTGATTCCCCGCCTCTGTTTCCCCGCCTCTGATTCCCCACCTCTGATTCCCAATATCTGATTCCCTCGCCTATGATTCCCCACCTCTGATTCCCCGCCTCTGATACGCCAGCTATGATTCCCCGCCTCTGATTCCCCGCGTCTGATTCCCCGCCTCTGATTCCCCATCTCTGATTCCCCATCTCTGATTCCCCAATTCTGATTCCCCGCCTCTGATTCCCCGTGTTTGATTCCCTGCCTCTGATTCCCGGCCTCTGATTCCCCATCTCTGATTCACTGCCTTTGATTCGCCACCTCTGATTCCCCATATCTGATTCCCCGCCTCTGTTTCACTGCCTCTGATTCCCCGCCTCTGATTCCCCATATCTCATTCCCCGCCTCTGAATCCCCATCTCTGATTCCCGGACTCTGATTCCCCACTTCTGATTCCCGGCCTCTTATTCCCGGCATCTGATTCCGGCCTCTGATTCCCGGCCTCTGATTCCCTGCTTCTGATTCTGATTCCCTGCCTTTGATTCCCCATCTCTCATTCCGCACATCTCATTCCCTGCCTCTGATTCCCCATCTCTGATTCCCCATATCTGATTCCCCGCCTCTGTTTCCCCGCCTCTGATTCCCCGCCTCTGTTTCCCAATATCTAAGTCCCCGCCTCTGATTCCCCAACTCTGATTCCCCACCTCTGATTCCCCAGCTCTGATTCCCCGCCTCTGATTCCCCGCATCTGATTCCCTGCATCTGATTCCAAGCCTCTGATTCCCTGCCTCTGATTCCCCATATCTGATTCCCTGCCTCTGATTCCCCGCCTCTGATTCCCAACCTCTGATTCCCTGCCTCTGATTCCCAACCTCTGATTCCCCACCTCTTATTCCTCCGTGTTTGATTCCCCGCCTCTGTTTCCCCGCCTCTGATTCCCCGCCTCTGATTCCCCAACTCTAATTCCCCGCCTCTGATTCCCCATATCTGATTCCCCGCCTCTGTTTCCCCGCCTCTGATTCCCCGCCCCTGTTTCCCCATATCTGATTCCCTGCCTCTGATTCCCCAACTTTGATTCCCAGCCTCTGATTCCCCAGCTCTGATACCACGCCTCTGATTCCCCGTGTTTGATTCCCTGCCTCTGATTCCCCGCCTCTGATTCCCCATCTCTGATCCACCGCCTTTGATTCGCCACCTCTGATTCCCCATATCTGATTCCCCACCTCTGTTTCCCCGCCTCTGATTCCCCGCCTCTGCTTCTCCATATCTCATTCCCCGCCTCTGAATCCCCATCACTGATTCCCGGACTCTGATTCCCCACCTCTGATTCCCGGCCTCTTATTCCCAGCATCTGATTCCAGGCCTCTGATTCCCGGCCTCTGACGCCCCGCTTCTGATTCTAATTCCCTGCCACTGATTTCCCATCTCTGATTCCGCACATCTGATTACCTGCCTCTGATTCCCCACCTCTGATTCCCCATATCTGATTCCCTGCCTCTGTTTCCACGCCTCTGATTCCCCGCCTCTGTTTCCCCATATCTAATTCCCCACCTCTGATGCCCCAACTCTGATTCCCCGCCTCTGATTCCCCAGCTCTGATTCCCCGCCTCTGATTCCCCGCATCCGATTCCCCATATCTGATTCCCCACCTCTGTTTCCCCGCCCCTGATTCCCCGCCTCTGTTTCCCCATATCTGATTCCCCGCCTCTGCTTCCCAACTATGATTCCCCGCCTCTGATTCCCCAGCTCTGATTCCCTGCCTCTGATTCCCCGCGTTCTATTCCCTGCCTCTGCTTCCCCGCCTGTGATTCCCCATCTCTGATTCACCACCTCTGATTCCCCACCACTGATTCCCCATATCTAATTCCCCGCCTCTGTTTGCCCGCCTCTGATTCCCCGCCTCTGTTTCCCCATAGCTGATTCCCCGCCTCTGAATCCCCAACTCTGATTCGCTGCCTCTGATTCCCCAGCTTCATTCCCCGCCTTTGATTCCCCCCGTCTGAGTCCCAGCCTCTGAATCCCCGTGTCTGATAACCTGCCTCTGATTCCCCGCCTCTGATTCCCCATCTCAGATTCACCGCCTCTGATTCCCCACCTCTGATTCCCCATCTCTGATTCCGCACATCCGATTCCCTGCCTCTGATTCCCCGACTCTGATTCCCCACCTCTGATACCCCAGCTCTGATTCCTCGCCTCTGATTCCCCAACTCTGATTCCCCGCCTCTGATTCCCCAGCTCTGATTCCCCACCTCTGATTCCCCGTGTTTGATCCCCTGCCTCTGATTCCCCGCCTCTGATTCCCCATCTCTGATTCACCGTCTTTGATTCGCCACCTCTGATTCCCCATATCTGATTCCTCGCCACTGTTTCCCCGCCTCTGATTCCCCGCCTCTGATTCCCCATATCTCATTCCCCGCCTCTGATTCGCCAGCTATGATTCCCCGCCTCTGATTCCCCGCGTCTGATTCCCTGCCTCTGATTCTCCGCCTCTGATTCCACATCTCTGATTCACCACCTCTGATTCCCCGCGTCTGATTCCCCGCCTCTGATTCCCCATCTCTGATTCCCCATCTCTGATTCCCCAATTCTGATTCCCCGCCTCTGATTCCCCAGCTCTGATTCCTCGCCTCTGATTCCCTTCCTCTGATTCCCAACCTCTGATTCCCCACCTCTGATTTCCCATATTGATTCCCTGCATCTGATTCCCCGCCTCTGAATCCCCAACTCTGATTCCCCGCCTCTGATTCCCCAGCTCTGATTCCCCGCCTCTGATTTTCCGTGTTTGATTCCCTGCCTCTGATTGCCGGCCTCTGATTCCCCATCTCTGATTCACCGCCTTTGATTCGCCACCTCTGATTCCCCATATCTGATTCCCCGCCTCTGTTTCCCCGCCTCTGATTCCCCGCCTCTGATTCCCCATATCTCATTCCCCGCCTCTGAATCCCCATCTCTGATTCCCGGACTCTGATTCCCCACCTCTGATTCCCGGCCTCTTATTCCCCGCCTCTGATTCCCCGCATCTGATTCCATGCATCTGATTCCCAGCCTCTGATTCCCAGCCTCTGATTCCCAACCTCTGATTCCCCACCTCTGATTCCCCATATCTGATTCCCCGCCTCTGTTTCCCCGCCTCTGATTCCCCGCCTCTGTTTCCCCATATCTGATCCCCGCCTCTATTTGCCCGCATCTGATTCCCCGCCTCTGTTTCCCCATATCTGATTCCCCGCCTCTGAATCCCCAACTCTGATTCCCTGCCTCTAATTTCCCAGCTCTGATTCCCCGCCTCTGATTCCCCGCGTCTGATTACCGGCCTCTGATTCCCCGCCTCTGATTCCCCATCTCTGATTCACAACCTCTGATTCCCCACCTCTGATACGCCATATCTGATTCCCCGCCTCTGTTTCCCCGCCTCTGATTCCCCACCTCTGATTCCCAATATCTGATTCCCTCGCCTATGATTCCCCACCTCTGATTCCCCGCCTCTGATACGCCAGCTATGATTCCCCGCCTCTGATTCCCCGCGTCTGATTCCCCGCCTCTGATTCCCCATCTCTGATTCCCCATCTCTGATTCCCCAATTCTGATTCCCCGCCTCTGATTCCCCGTGTTTGATTCCCTGCCTCTGATTCCCGGCCTCTGATTCCCCATCTCTGATTCACCGCCTTTGATTCGCCACCTCTGATTCCCCATATCTGATTCCCCGCCTCTGTTTCACTGCCTCTGATTCCCCGCCTCTGATTCCCCATATCTCATTCCCCGCCTCTGAATCCCCATCTCTGATTCCCGGACTCTGATTCCCCACCTCTGATTCCCGGCCTCTTATTCCCGGCATCTGATTCCGGCCTCTGATTCCCGGCCTCTGATTCCCTGCTTCTGATTCTGATTCCCTGCCTTTGATTCCCCATCTCTGATTCCGCACATCTGATTCCCTGCCTCTGATTCCCCATCTCTGATTCCCCATATCTGATTCCCCGCCTCTGTTTCCCCGCCTCTGATTCCCCGCCTCTGTTTCCCAATATCTAAGTCCCCGCCTCTGATTCCCCAACTCTGATTCCCCACCTCTGATTCCCCAGCTCTGATTCCCCGCCTCTGATTCCCCGCATCTGATTCCCTGCATCTGATTCCAAGCCTCTGATTCCCTGCCTCTGATTCCCAAACTCTGATTCCCCACCTCTGATTCCCCATATCTGATTCCCAGCCTCTGTTTCCCCGCCTCTGATTCCCCGCCTCTGTTTCCCCATATCTGATTCCCGGCCTCTGATTCCCCGCCTCTGATTCCCCGCCTCTGATTCCCTGCCTCTGATTCCCCATCTCCGATTCCGCACATCTGATTCCCTGCCTCTGATTCCCCGTCTCTGATTACCCGCCTCTGATTCCCTGCCTCTGATTCCCAACCTCTGATTCCCCACCTCTGATTCCCCGTGTTTGATTCCCCGCCTCTGTTTCCCCGCCTCTGATTCCCCGCCTCTGATTCCACAACTCTAATTCCCCGCCTCTGATTCCCCATATCTGATTCCCCGCCTCTGTTTCCCCGCCTCTGTTTCCCCGCCTCTGATTCCCCGCCCCTGTTTCCCCATATCTGATTCCCTGCCTCTGATTCCCCAACTTTGATTCCCAGCCTCTGATTCCCCAGCTCTGATTCCACGCCTCTGATTCCCCGTGTTTGATTCCCTGCCTCTGATTCCCGGCCTCTGATTCCCCATCTCTGATTCACCGCCTTTGATTCGCCACCTCTGATTCCCCATATCTGATTCCCCGCCTCTGTTTCCCCGCCTCTGATTCCCCGCCTCTGATTCCCCATATCTCATTCCCCGCCTCTGAATCCCCATCTCTGATTCCCGGACTCTGATTCCCCACCTCTGATTCCCGGCCTCTTATTCCCGGCATCTGATTCCGGCCTCTGATTCCCGGCCTCTGATTCCCTGCTTCTGATTCTGATTCCCTTCCTTTGATTCCCCATCTCTGATTCCGCACATCTGATTCCCTGCCTCTGATTCCCCATCTCTGATTCCCCATATCTGATTCCCCGCCTCTGTTTCCCCGCCTCTGATTCCCTGCCTCTGTTTCCCAATATCTAAGTCCCCGCCTCTGATTCCCCAACTCTGATTCCCCACTTCTGATTCCCCAGCTCTGATTCCCCGCCTCTGATTCCCCGCATCTGATTCCCTGCATCTGATTCCAAGCCTCTGATTCCCTGCCTCTGATTCCCAACCTCTGATTCCCCACCTCTGATTCCCCATATCTGATTCCCAGCCTCTGTTTCCCCGCCTCTGATTCCCTGCCTCTGTTTCCCCATATCTGATTCCCGGCCTCTGATTCCCCGCCTCTGATTCCCCGCCTCTGATTCCCTGCCTCTGATTCCCCATCTCCGATTCCGCACATCTGATTCCCTGCCTCTGATTCCCAACCTCTGATTCCCCATATCTGATTCCCCGCCTCTGTTTCCCCGCCTCTGATTCCCCGCCTCTGATTCCCCATATCTCATTCCCCGCCTCTAAATCCCCATCTCTGATTCCCGGACTCTGATTCCCCACCTCTGATTCCCCCGTCTGATTCCCAGCCTCTGAAACCCCGTGTCTGATTTCTTGCCTCTGATTCCCCGCCTCTGATTCCCCATCTCTGATTCACAGCCTCTGATTCCCCACCACTGATTCCCCATCTCTGATTCCGCACATCTGATTCCCTGCCTCTGATTCCCCAACTCTGATCCCCGCCTCTGATTCCCCAGCTCTGATTCCCCGCCTCTGATTCCCCAACTCTGATTCCCCGCCTCTGATTCCCCAGCTCTGATTCCCCGCCTCTGATTCCCCGTGTTTGATTCCCTGCCTCTGATTCCCCGCCTCTGATTCCCCATCTCTGATTCACCGCCTTTGATTCGCCACCTCTGATTCCCCATATCTGATTCCTCGCCTCTGTTTCCCCGCCTCTGATTCCCCGCCTCTGATTCCCCATATCTCATTCCCCGCCTCTGATTACCCATCTCTGATTCCCGGACTCTGATTCCCCACCTCTGATTCCCGGCCTCTTATTCCCGGCATCTGATTCCGGCCTCTGATTCCCGGCCTCTGATTCCCTGCTTCTGATTCCCCATCTCTGATTCTGCAAATCTAATTCCCTGCCTCTGATTCCCCACCTCTGATTCCCCATATCTGATTCCCCGCCTCTGTTTCCCCGCCTCTGATTCCCCGCCTCTGTTTCCCCATATCTAAGTCCCCGCCTCTGATTCCCCAACTCTGATTCCCCACCTCTGATTCCCCAGCTCTGATTCCCCGCCTCTGATTCCCCGCATCTGATTCCATGCATCTGATTCCCAGCCTCTGATTCCCAGCCTCTGATTCCCAACCTCTGATTCCCCACCTCTGATTCCCCATATCTGATTCCCCGCCTCTGTTTCCCCGCCTCTGATTCCCCGCCTCTGTTTCCCCATATCTGATCCCCGCCTCTATTTGCCCGCATCTGATTCCCCGCCTCTGTTTCCCCATATCTGATTCCCCGCCTCTGAATCCCCAACTCTGATTCCCTGCCTCTAATTTCCCAGCTCTGATTCCCCGCCTCTGATTCCCCGCGTCTGATTACCGGCCTCTGATTCCCCGCCTCTGATTCCCCATCTCTGATTCACAACCTCTAATTCCCCACCTCTGATACCCCATATCTGATTCCCCGCCTCTGTTTCCCCGCCTCTGATTCCCCACCTCTGATTCCCAATATCTGATTCCCTCGCCTATGATTCCCCACCTCTGATTCCCCGCCTCTGATACGCCAGCTATGATTCCCCGCCTCTGATTCCCCGCGTCTGATTCCCCGCCTCTGATTCCCCATCTCTGATTCCCCATCTCTGATTCCCCAATTCTGATTCCCCGCCTCTGATTCCCCGTGTTTGATTCCCTGCCTCTGATTCCCGGCCTCTGATTCCCCATCTCTGATTCACTGCCTTTGATTCGCCACCTCTGATTCCCCATATCTGATTCCCCGCCTCTGTTTCACTGCCTCTGATTCCCCGCCTCTGATTCCCCATATCTCATTCCCCGCCTCTGAATCCCCATCTCTGATTCCCGGACTCTGATTCCCCACCTCTGATTCCCGGCCTCTTATTCCCGGCATCTGATTCCGGCCTCTGATTCCCGGCCTCTGATTCCCTGCTTCTGATTCTGATTCCCTGCCTTTGATTCCCCATCTCTGATTCCGCACATCTCATTCCCTGCCTCTGATTCCCCATCTCTGATTCCCCATATCTGATTCCCCGCCTCTGTTTCCCCGCCTCTGATTCCCCGCCTCTGTTTCCCAATATCTAAGTCCCCGCCTCTGATTCCCCAACTCTGATTCCCCACCTCTGATTCCCCAGCTCTGATTCCCCGCCTCTGATTCCCCGCATCTGATTCCCTGCATCTGATTCCAAGCCTCTGATTCCCTGCCTCTGATTCCCAACCTCTGATTCCCCACCTCTGATTCCCCATATCTGATTCCCAGCCTCTGTTTCCCCGCCTCTGATTCCCCGCCTCTGTTTCCCCATATCTGATTCCCGGCCTCTGATTCCCCGCCTCTGATTCCCCGCCTCTGATTCCCTGCCTCTGATTCCCCATCTCCGATTCCGCACATCTGATTCCCTGCCTCTGATTCCCCGTCTCTGATTACCCGCCTCTGATTCCCTGCCTCTGATTCCCAACCTCTGATTCCCCACCTCTGATTCCCCGTGTTTGATTCCCCGCCTCTGTTTCCCCACCTCTGATTCCCCGCCTCTGATTCCACAACTCTAATTCCCCGCCTCTGATTCCCCATATCTGATTCCCCGCCTCTGTTTCCCCGCCTCTGATTCCCCGCCCCTGTTTCCCCATATCTGATTCCCTGCCTCTGATTCCCCAACTTTGATTCCCAGCCTCTGATTCCCCAGCTCTGATTCCCCGCCTCTGATTCCCCGTGTTTGATTCCCTGCCTCTGATTCCCGGCCTCTGATTCCCCATCTCTGATTCACCGCCTTTGATTCGCCACCTCTGATTCCCCATATCTGATTCCCCGCCTCTGTTTCCCCGCCTCTGATTCCCCGCCTCTGATTCCCCATATCTCATTCCCCGCCTCTGAATCCCCATCTCTGATTCCCGGACTCTGATTCCCCACCTCTGATTCCCGGCCTCTTATTCCCGGCATCTGATTCCGGCCTCTGATTCCCGGCCTCTGATTCCCTGCTTCTGATTCTGATTCCCTGCCTTTGATTCCCCATCTCTGATTCCGCACATCTGATTCCCTGCCTCTGATTCCCCATCTCTGATTCCCCATATCTGATTCCCCGCCTCTGTTTCCCCGCCTCTGATTCCCTGCCTATGTTTCCCAATATCTAAGTCCCCGCCTCTGATTCCCCAACTCTGATTCCCCACCTCTGATTCCCCAGCTCTGATTCCCCGCCTCTGATTCCCCGCATCTGATTCCCTGCATCTGATTCCAAGCCTCTGATTCCCTGCCTCTGATTCCCAACCTCTGATTCCCCACCTCTGATTCCCCATATCTGATTCCCAGCCTCTGTTTCCCCGCCTCTGATTCCCTGCCTCTGTTTCCCCATATCTGATTCCCGGCCTCTGATTCCCCGCCTCTGATTCCCCGCCTCTGATTCCCTGCCTCTGATTCCCCATCTCCGATTCCGCACATCTGATTCCCTGCCTCTGATTCCCCGCCTCTGATTCCCCGCCTCTGATTCCCTGCCTCTGATTCCCAACCTCTGATTCCCCACCTCTTATTCCCCGTGTTTGATTCCCCGCCTCTGTTTCCCCGCCTCTGATTCCCCGCCTCTGATTCCCCAACTCTAATTCCCCGCCTCTGATTCCCCATATCTGATTCCCCGCCTCTGTTTCCCCGCCTCTGATTCCCCGCCCCTGTTTCCCCATATCTGATTCCCTGCCTCTGATTCCCCAACTTTGATTCCCAGCCTCTGATTCCCCAGCTCTGATACCACGCCTCTGATTCCCCGTGTTTGATTCCCTGCCTCTGATTCCCCGCCTCTGATTCCCCATCTCTGATTCACCGCCTTTGATTCGCCACCTCTGATTCCCAATATCTGATTCCCCACCTCTGTTTCCCCGCCTCTGATTCCCCGCCTCTGCTTCTCCATATCTCATTCCCCGCCTCTGAATCCCCATCACTGATTCCCGGACTCTGATTCCCCACCTCTGATTCCCGGCCTCTTATTCCCAGCATCTGATTCCAGGCCTCTGATTCCCGGCCTCTGACTCCCCGCTTCTGATTCTAATTCCCTGCCTCTGATTCCCCATCTCTGATTCCGCACATCTGATTACCTGCCTCTGATTCCCCACCTCTGATTCCCCATATCTGATTCCCTGCCTCTGTTTCCACGCCTCTGATTCCCCGCCTCTGTTTCCCCATATCTAATTCCCCACCTCTGATGCCCCAACTCTGATTCCCCGCCTCTGATTCCCCAGCTCTGATTCCCCGCCTCTGATTCCCCGCATCCGATTCCCCATATCTGATTCCCCGCCTCTGTTTCCCCGCCCCTGATTCCCCGCCTCTGTTTCCCCATATCTGATTCCCCGCCTCTGCTTCCCAACTATGATTCCCCGCCTCTGATTCCCCAGCTCTGATTCCCTGCCTCTGATTCCCCGCGTTCTATTCCCTGCCTCTGCTTCCCCGCCTGTGATTCCCCATCTCTGATTCACCACCTCTGATTCCCCACCACTGATTCCCCATATCTTATTCCCCGCCTCTGTTTGCCCGCCTCTGATTCCCCGCCTCTGTTTCCCCATAGCTGATTCCCCGCCTCTGAATCCCCAACTCTGATTCGCTGCCTCTGATTCCCCAGCTTCATTCCCCGCCTTTGATTCCCCCCGTCTGAGTCCCAGCCTCTGAATCCCCGTGTCTGATAACCTGCCTCTGATTCCCCGCCTCTGATTCCCCATCTCAGATTCACCGCCTCTGATTCCCCACCTCTGATTCCCCATCTCTGATTCCGCACATCCGATTCCCTGCCTCTGATTCCCCGACTCTGATTCCCCACCTCTGATACCCCAGCTCTGATTCCTCGCCTCTGATTCCCCAACTCTGATTCCCCGCCTCTGATTCCCCAGCTCTGATTCCCCACCTCTGATTCCCCGTGTTTGATCCCCTGCCTCTGATTCCCCGCCTCTGATTCCCCATCTCTGATTCACCGTCTTTGATTCGCCACCTCTGATTCCCCATATCTGATTCCTCGCCACTGTTTCCCCGCCTCTGATTCCCCGCCTCTGATTCCCCATATCTCATTCCCCGCCTCTGATTCGCCAGCTATGATTCCCCGCCTCTGATTCCCCGCGTCTGATTCCCTGCCTCTGATTCTCCGCCTCTGATTCCACATCTCTGATTCACCACCTCTGATTCCCCGCGTCTGATTCCCCGCCTCTGATTCCCCATCTCTGATTCCCCATCTCTGATTCCCCAATTCTGATTCCCCGCCTCTGATTCCCCAGCTCTGATTCCTCGCCTCTGATTCCCTTCCTCTGATTCCCAACCTCTGATTCCCCACCTCTGATTTCCCATATTGATTCCCTGCATCTGATTCCCCGCCTCTGAATCCCCAACTCTGATTCCCCGCCTCTGATTCCCCAGCTCTGATTCCCCGCCTCTGATTTTCCGTGTTTGATTCCCTGCCTCTGATTCCCGGCCTCTGATTCCCCATCTCTGATTCACCGCCTTTGATTCGCCACCTCTGATTCCCCATATCTGATTCCCCGCCTCTGTTTCCCCGCCTCTGATTCCCCGCCTCTGATTCCCCATATCTCATTCCCCGCCTCTGAATCCCCATCTCTGATTCCCGGACTCTGATTCCCCACCTCTGATTCCCGGCCTCTTATTCCCCGCCTCTGATTCCCCGCATCTGATTCCATGCATCTGATTCCCAGCCTCTGATTCCCAGCCTCTGATTCCCAACCTCTGATTCCCCACCTCTGATTCCCCATATCTGATTCCCCGCCTCTGTTTCCCCGCCTCTGATTCCCCGCCTCTGTTTCCCCATATCTAATCCCCGCCTCTATTTGCCCGCATCTGATTCCCCGCCTCTGTTTCCCCATATCTGATTCCCCGCCTCTGAATCCCCAACTCTGATTCCCTGCCTCTAATTTCCCAGCTCTGATTCACCGCCTCTGATTCCCCGCATCTGATTACCGGCCTCTGATTCCCCGCCTCTGATTCCCCATCTCTGATTCACAACCTCTGATTCCCCACCTCTGATACCCCATATCTGATTCCCCGCCTCTGTTTCCCCGCCTCTGATTCCCCACCTCTGATTCCCAATATCTGATTCCCTCGCCTATGATTCCCCACCTCTGATTCCCCGCCTCTGATACGCCAGCTATGATTCCCCGCCTCTGATTCCCCGCGTCTGATTCCCCGCCTCTGATTCCCCATCTCTGATTCCCCATCTCTGATTCCCCAATTCTGATTCCCCGCCTCTGATTCCCCGTGTTTGATTCCCTGCCTCTGATTCCCGGCCTCTGATTCCCCATCTCTGATTCACCGCCTTTGATTCGCCACCTCTGATTCCCCATATCTGATTCCCCGCCTCTGTTTCACTGCCTCTGATTCCCCGCCTCTGATTCCCCATATCTCATTCCCCGCCTCTGAATCCCCATCTCTGATTCCCGGACTCTGATTCCCCACCTCTGATTCCCGGCCTCTTATTCCCGGCATCTGATTCCGGCCTCTGATTCCCGGCCTCTGATTCCCTGCTTCTGATTCTGATTCCCTGCCTTTGATTCCCCATCTCTGATTCCGCACATCTCATTCCCTGCCTCTGATTCCCCATCTCTGATTCCCCATATCTGATTCCCCGCCTCTGTTTCCCCGCCTCTGATTCCCCGCCTCTGTTTCCCAATATCTAAGTCCCCGCCTCTGATTCCCCAACTCTGATTCCCCACCTCTGATTCCCCAGCTCTGATTCCCCGCCTCTGATTCCCCGCATCTGATTCCCTGCATCTGATTCCAAGCCTCTGATTCCCTGCCTCTGATTCCCAACCTCTGATTCCCCACCTCTGATTCCCCATATCTGATTCCCAGCCTCTGTTTCCCCGCCTCTGATTCCCCGCCTCTGTTTCCCCATATCTGATTCCCGGCCTCTGATTCCCCGCCTCTGATTCCCCGCCTCTGATTCCCTGCCTCTGATTCCCCATCTCCGATTCCGCACATCTGATTCCCTGCCTCTGATTCCCCGTCTCTGATTACCCGCCTCTGATTCCCTGCCTCTGATTCCCAACCTCTGATTCCCCACCTCTGATTCCCCGTGTTTGATTCCCCGCCTCTGTTTCACCGCCTCTGATTCCCCGCCTCTGATTCCACAACTCTAATTCCCCGCCTCTGATTCCCCATATCTGATTCCCCGCCTCTGTTTCCCCGCCTCTGATTCCCCGCCCCTGTTTCCCCATATCTGATTCCCTGCCTCTGATTCCCCAACTTTGATTCCCAGCCTCTGATTCCCCAGCTCTGATTCCCCGCCTCTGATTCCCCGTGTTTGATTCCCTGCCTCTGATTCCCGGCCTCTGATTCCCCATCTCTGATTCACCGCCTTTGATTCGCCACCTCTGATTCCCCATATCTGATTCCCCGCCTCTGTTTCCCCGCCTCTGATTCCCCGCCTCTGATTCCCCATATCTCATTCCCCGCCTCTGAATCCCCATCTCTGATTCCCGGACTCTGATTCCCCACCTCTGATTCCCGGCCTCTTATTCCCGGCATCTGATTCCGGCCTCTGATTCCCGGCCTCTGATTCCCTGCTTCTGATTCTGATTCCCTGCCTTTGATTCCCCATCTCTGATTCCGCACATCTGATTCCCTGCCTCTGATTCCCCATCTCTGATTCCCCATATCTGATTCCCCGCCTCTGTTTCCCCGCCTCTGATTCCCTGCCTCTGTTTCCCAATATCTAAGTCCCCGCCTCTGATTCCCCAACTCTGATTCCCCACCTCTGATTCCCCAGCTCTGATTCCCCGCCTCTGATTCCCCGCATCTGATTCCCTGCATCTGATTCCAAGCCTCTGATTCCCTGCCTCTGATTCCCAACCTCTGATTCCCCACCTCTGATTCCCCATATCTGATTCCCAGCCTCTGTTTCCCCGCCTCTGATTCCCTGCCTCTGTTTCCCCATATCTGATTCCCGGCCTCTGATTCCCCGCCTCTGATTCCCCGCCTCTGATTCCCTGCCTCTGATTCCCCATCTCCGATTCCGCACATCTGATTCCCTGCCTCTGATTCCCAACCTCTGATTCCCCATATCTGATTCCCCGCCTCTGTTTCCCCGCCTCTGATTCCCCGCCTCTGATTCCCCATATCTCATTCCCCGCCTCTGAATCCCCATCTCTGATTCCCGGACTCTGATTCCCCACCTCTGATTCCCGGCCTCTTATTCCCCGCCTCTGATTCCCCGCATCTGATTCCATGCATCTGATTCCCTGCCTCTGATTCCCGGCCTCTGATTCCCCATCTCTGAATCACCGCCTTTGATTCGCCACCTCTGATTCCCCATATCTGATTCCCCGCCTCTGTTTCCCCGCCTCTGATTCCCCGCCTCTGATTCCCCATATCTCATTCCCCGCCTCTGAATCCCCATCTCTGATTCCCGGACTCTGATTCCCCACCTCTGATTCCCGGCCTCTTATTCCCCGCCTCTGATTCCCCGCATCTGATTCCCGGCCTCTGATTCCCTGCTTCTGATTCTGATTCCCTGCCTCTGATTCCCCACCTCTGATTCCCCATATCTGATTCCCCGCCTCTGTTTCCCCGCCTCTGATTCCCCGCCTCTGTTTCCCCATATCTAATCCCCGCCTCTATTTGCCCGCATCTGATTCCCCACCTCTGTTTCCCCATATCTGATTCCCAGCCTCTGATTCCCCGCCTCTGATTCCCCGCCTCTGATTCCCTGCCTCTGATTCCCCATCCCCGATTCCGCACATCTGATTCCCTGCCTCTGATTCCCCGCCTCTGATTCCCCGCCTCTGATTCCCTGCCTCTGATTCCCAACCTCTGATTCCCCACCTCTGATTCCCCATATCTGATTCCCCGCCTCTGTTTCCCCGCCTCTGATTCCCCTCCTCTGATTCCCCAACTCTAATTCCCCGCCTCTGATTCCCCAGCTCTGATTCCCCGTGTTTGATTCCCCGCCTCTGATTCCCTGCCTCTGATTCCCAACCTCTGATTCCACACCTCTGATTCCCCATATCTGATTCCCCGCCTCTGTTTCCCCGCCTCTGATTCCCTGACCCTGTTTCCCCATATCTGATTCCCTGCCTCTGATTCCCCAACTCTGATTCCCCGCCTCTGATTCCCCAGCTCTGATTCCCCGCCTCTGATTTCCCGTGTTTGATTCCCTGCCTCTGATTCCCCGCCTCTGATTCCCCATCTCTGATTCATCGCCTTTGATTCGCCACCTCTGATTCCACATATCTGATTCCCCACCTCTGTTTCCCCGCCTCTGATTGCCAGCCTCTGATACTCCATATCTCATTCCCCGCCTCTGATTCCCCACCTCTGATTCCCGGCCTCTTATTCCCAGCATCTCATTCCCGGCCTCTGATTCCCCGCTTCTGATTCTGATTCCCTGCCTCTGATTCCCCATCTCTGATTCCGCACATCTGATTCCCTGCCTCTGATTCCCCACCTCTGATTCCCCATATCTGATTTCCCGCCTCTGTTTCCCCGCCTCTGATTCCCCGCCTCTGTTTCCCCATATCTAATTCCCAAACTCTGATGCCCCAATTCAGATTCCCTGCCTCTGATTCCCCGCGTTCTATTCCCTGCCTCTGATTCCCCGCCTGTGATTCCCCATCTCTGATTCACCACCTCTGATTCCCCACCTCTGATTCCCCATATCTAATTCCCCGCCTCTGTTTGCCCGCCTCTGATTCCCCTCCTCTGTTTCCCCATATCTGATTCCCCATCTCTGATTCATCGCCTTTGATTCGCCACCTCTGATTCCCCATATCTGATTCCTCGCCTCTGTTTCCCCGCCTCTGATTCCCCGCCTCTGATTCCCCATATCTCATTCCCCGCCTCTGATTCCCCATCTCTGATTCCCGGACTCTGATTCCCCACCTCTGATTCCCGGCCTCTTATTCCCGGCATCTGATTCCGGCCTCTGATTCCCGACCTCTGATTCCCTGCTTCTGATTCCCCATCTCTGATTCCGCAAATCTAATTCCCTGCCTCTGATTCCCCACCTCTGATTCCCCATATCTGATTCCCCACCTCTGTTTCCCGGCTTCTGATTCCCCGCTTCTGATTCTGATTCCCTGCCTCTGATTCCCCATCTCTGATTCCGCACATCTGATTCCTTGCCTCTGATTCCCCACCTCTGATTCCCCATATCTGATTTCCCGCCTCTGTTTCCCCGCCTCTGATTCCCCGCCTCTGTTTCCCCATATCTAATTCCCAACCTCTGATGCCCCAACTCTGATTCCCTGCCTCTGATTCCCCGCGTTCTATTCCCTGCCTCTGATTCCCCGCCTGTGATTCCCCATCTCTGATTCACCACCTCTGATTCCCCACCTCTGATTCCCCATATCTAATTCCCCGCCTCTGTTTGCCCGACTCTGATTCCCCGCCTCTGTTTCCCCATATCTGATTCCCCGCCTCTGAATCCCAAACTCTGATTCCCTGCCTCTGATTCCCCAGCTCTGATTCCCCGGCTTTGATTCCCCCGTCTGATTCCCAGCCACTGAAACCCCGTGTCTGATTTCTTGCCTCTGATTCCCCGCCTCTGATTCCCCATCTCTGATTCACAGCCTCTGATTCCCCACCTCTGATTCCCCATCTCTGATTCCGCACATCTGATTCTTGCCTCTGATTCCTCATCTCTGATTCACCGCCTTTGATTCGCCACCTCTGATTCCCCATATCTGATTCCCCGCCTCTGTTTCCCCGCCTCTGATTCCCCGCCTCTGATTCCCCATATCACATTCCCCGCCTCTGAATCCCCATCTCTGATTCCCGGACTCTGATTCCCCACCCCTGATTCCCGGCCTCTTATTCCCGGCATCTGATTCCGGCCTCTGATTCCCGGCCTCTGATTCCCTGCTTCTGATTCTGATTCCCTGCCTCTGATTCCCCATCTCTGATTCCGCACATCTGATTCCCTGCCTCTGATTCCCCATCTCTGATTCCCCATATCTGATTCCCCGCCTCTGTTTCCCCGCCTCTGATTCCCTGCCTCTGTTTCCCTATATCTAAGTCCCCGCCTCTGATTCCCCAACTCTGATTCCCCACCTCTGATTCCCCAGCTCTGATTCCCCGCCTCTGATTCCCCGCATCTGATTCCCTGCATCTGATTCCAAGCCTCTGATTCCCTGCCTCTGATTCCCAACCTCTGATTCCCCACCTCTGATTCCCCATATCTGATTCCCAGCCTCTGTTTCCCCGCCTCTGATTCCCTGCCTCTGTTTCCCCATATCTGATTCCCGGCCTCTGATTCCCCGCCTCTGATTCCCCGCCTCTGATTCCCTGCCTCTGATTCCCCATCTCCGATTCCGCACATCTGATTCCCCGCCTCTGATTCCCCGCCTCTGATTCCCCGCCTCTGATTCCCTGCCTCTGATTCCCAACCTCTGATTCCCCACCTCTGATTCCCCGTGTTCGATTCCCCGCCTCTGATTCCCCGCCTCTGATTCCCCATATCTGATTCCCCGCCTCTGTTTCCCCGCCTCTGATTCACCGCCCCTGTTTCCCCATATCTGATTCCCTGCCTCTGATTCCCCAACTTTGATTCCCAGCCTCTGATTCCCCAGCTCTGATACCACGCCTCTGATTCCCCGTGTTTGATTCCCTGCCTCTGATTCCCCGACTCCGATTCCCCATCTCTGATTCACCGCCTTTAATTCGCCACCTCTGATTCCCCATATCTGATTCCCCACCTCTGTTTCCCCGCCTCTGATTCCCCGCCTCTGATTCTCCATATCCCATCCCCGCCTCTGATTCCCCATCACTGATTCCCGGACTCTGATTCCCCACCTCTGATTCCCGGCCTCTTATTCCCAGCATCTGATTCCAGGCCTCTGATTCCCGGCCTCTGACTCCCCGCTTCTGATTCTGATTCCCTGCCTCTGATTCCCCATCTCTGATTCCGCACATCTGATTACCTGCCTCTGATTCCCCACCTCTGATTCCCCATATCTGATTCCCCGCCTCTGTTTCCACGCCTCTGATTCCCCGCCTCTGTTTCCCCATATCTAATTCCCCACCTCTGATGCCCCAACTCTGATTCCCCGCCTCTGATTCCCCAGCTCTGATTCCCCGCCTCTGATTCCCCGCATCCGATTCCCCGCATCCGATTCCCCATATCTGATTCCCCGCCTCTGTTTACCCGCCCCTGATTCCCCGCCTCTGTTTCCCCATATCTGATTCCCCGCCTCTGATTCCCAACTATGATTCCCCGCCTCTGATTGCCCAGCTCTGATTCCCTGCCTCTGATTCCCCGCGTTCTATTCCCTGCCTCTGATTCCCCGCCTGTGATTCCACATCTCTGATTCACCACCTCTGATTCCCCACCACTGATTCCCCATATGTAATTCCCCGCCTCTTTTTGCCCGCCTCTGATTCCCCGCCTCTGTTTCCCCATATCTGATTCCCCGCCTCTGAATCCCCAACTCTGATTCGCTGCCTCTGATTCCCCAGCTTCATTCCCCGCCTTTGATTCCCCCCGTCTGATTCCCAGCCTCTGAATCCCCGTGTCTGATAACCTGCCTCTGATTCCCCACCTCTGATTCCCAAGCTCTGATTCCCCGCCTCTGATTCCCCAACTCTGATTCCCCGCCTCTGATTCCCCAGCTCTGATTCCCCGCCTCTGATTCCCCGTGTTTGATTCCCTGCCTCTGATTCCCCGCCTCTGATTCCCCATCTCTGATTCACCGCCTTTGATTCGCCACCTCTGATTCCCCATATCTGATTCCTCGCCTCTGTTTCCCCGCCTCTGATTCCCCGCCTCTGATTCCCCAGCTCTGATTCCCCGCCTCTGATTTTCCGTGTTTTATTCCCTGCCTCTGCTTCCCGGCCTCCGATTCCCCATCTCTGATTCACCGCCTTTGATTCGCCACCTCTGATTCCCCATATCTGATTCCCCGCCTCTGTTTCCCCGCCTCTGATTCCCCGCCTCTGATTCCCCATATCTCATTCCCCGCCTCTGAATCCCCATCTCTGATTCCCGGACTCTGATTCCCCACCTCTGATTCCCGGCCTCTTATTCCCGGCATCTGATTCCGGCCTCTGATTCCCGGCCTCTGATTCCCTGCTTCTGATTCTGATTCCCTGCCTCTGATTCCCCATCTCTGATTCCGCACATCTGATTCCCTGCCTCTGATTCCCCGCCTCTGATTCCCCGCCTCTGTTTCCCAATATCTAAGTCCCCGCCTCTGATTCCCCAACTCTGATTCCCCACCTCTGATACCCCAGCTCTGATTCCCCGCCTCTGATTCCCCGCATCTGATTCCCTGCATCTGATTCCAAGCCTCTGATCCCCTGCCTCTGATTCCCAACCTCTGATTCCCCACCTCTGATTCCGCACGTCTGATTCCCTGCCTCTGATTCCCCGACTCTGATCCCCACCTCTGATTCCCCAGCTCTGATTCCCCGCCTCTGATTCCCCGTGTTTGATTCCCTGCCTCTGATTCTCCGCCTCTGATTCCCCATCTCTGATTCATCGCCTTTGATTCCCGGCCTCTTATTCCCGGCATCTGATTCCGGCCTCTGATTCCCGACCTCTGATTCCCTGCTTCTGATTCCCCATCTCTGATTCCGCAAATCTAATTCCCTGCCTCTGATTCCCCACCTCTGATTCCCCATATCTGATTCCCCACCTCTGTTTCCCGGCCTCTGATTCCCCGCTTCTGATTCTGATTCCCTGCCTCTGATTCCCCATCTCTGATTCCGCACATCTGATTCCCTGCCTCTGATTCCCCACCTCTGATTCCCCATATCTGATTTCCCGCCTCTGTTTCCCCGCCTCTGATTCCCCGCCTCTGTTTCCCCATATCTAATTCCCAACCTCTGATGCCCCAACTCTGATTCCCTGCCTCTGATTCCCCGCGTTCTATTCCCTGCCTCTGATTCCCCGCCTGTGATTCCCCATCTCTGATTCACCACCTCTGATTCCCCACCTCTGATTCCCCATATCTAATTCCCCGCCTCTGTTTGCCCGACTCTGATTCCCCGCCTCTGTTTCCCCATATCTGATTCCCCGCCTCTGAATCCCCAACTCTGATTCCCTGCCTCTGATTCCCCAGCTCTGATTCCCCGCCTTTGATTCCCCCGTCTGATTCCCAGCCTCTGAAACCCCGTGTCTGATTTATTGCCTCTGATTCCCCACCTCTGATTCCCCATCTCTGATTCCGCACATCTGATTCCCTGCCTCTGATTCCCCATCTCTGATTCACCGCCTTTGATTCGCCACCTCTGATTCCCCATATCTGATTCCCCGCCTCTGTTTCCCCGCCTCTGATTCCCCGCCTCTGATTCCCCATATCTCATTCCCCGCCTCTGAATCCCCATCTCTGATTCCCGGACTCTGATTCCCCACCTCTGATTCCCGGCCTCTTATTCCCGGCATCTGATTCCGGCCACTGATTCCCGGCCTCTGATTCCCTGCTTCTGATTCTGATTCCCTGCCTCTGATTCCCCATCTCTGATTCCCGGACTCTGATTCCCCAACTCTGATTCCCGGCCTCTTATTCCCGGCATCTGATTCCGGCCTCTGATTCCCGGCCTCTGATTCCTTGCTTCTGATTCTGATTCCCTGCCTCTGATTCCCCATCTCTGATTCCGCACATCTGATTCCCTGCCTCTGATTCCCAACCTCCGATTCCCCACCTCTGATTCCCCATATCTGAATCCCCGCCTCTGTTTCCCCGCCTCTGATTCCCCACCTCTGTTTCCCCATATCTGATTCCCGGCCTATGATTCCCCGCCTCTGATTCCCCGCCTCTGATTCCCTGCCTCTGATTCCCCATCCCCGATTCCGCACATCTGATTCCCTGCCTCTGATTCCCCGCCTCTGATTCCCCGCCTCTGATTCCCTGCCTCTGATTCCCAACCTCTGATTCCCCACCTCTGATACCCCATATCTGATTCCCCGCCTCTGTTTCCCCGCCTCTGATTCCCCTCCTCTGATTCCCCAACTCTAATTCCCCGCCTCTGATTCCCCAGCTCTGATTCCCCGTGTTTGATTCCCCGCCTCTGATTCCCTGCCTCTGATTCCCAACCTCTGATTCCACACCTCTGATTCCCCATATCTGATTCCCCGCCTCTGTTTCCCCGCCTCTGATTCCCTGCCCCTGTTTCCCCATATCTGATTCCCTGCCTCTGATTCCCCAACTCTGATTCCCCGCCTCTGATTCCCCAGCTCTTATTCCCCGCCTCTGATTTCCCGTGTTTGATTCCCTGCCTCTGATTCCCCGCCTCTGATTCCCCGCCTCTGATTCCCCATATCTCATTCCCCGCCTCTGAATCCCCATCTCTGATTCCCGGACTCTGATTCCCCACCTCTGATTCCCGGCCTCTTATTCCCGGCATCTGATTCCGGCCTCTGATTCCCGGCCTCTGATTCCCTGCTTCTGATTCTGATTCCCTGCCTTTGATTCCCCATCTCTGATTCCGCACATCTGATTCCCTGCCTCTGATTCCCCATCTCTGATTCCCCATATCTGATTCCCCGCCTCTGTTTCCCCGCCTCTGATTCCCTGCCTATGTTTCCCAATATCTAAGTCCCCGCCTCTGATTCCCCAACTCTGATTCCCCACCTCTGATTCCCCAGCTCTGATTCCCCGCCTCTGATTCCCCGCATCTGATTCCCTGCATCTGATTCCAAGCCTCTGATTCCCTGCCTCTGATTCCCAACCTCTGATTCCCCACCTCTGATTCCCCATATCTGATTCCCAGCCTCTGTTTCCCCGCCTCTGATTCCCTGCCTCTGTTTCCCCATATCTGATTCCCGGCCTCTGATTCCCCGCCTCTGATTCCCCGCCTCTGATTCCCTGCCTCTGATTCCCCATCTCCGATTCCGCACATCTGATTCCCTGCCTCTGATTCCCCGCCTCTGATTCCCCGCCTCTGATTCCCTGCCTCTGATTCCCAACCTCTGATTCCCCACCTCTTATTCCCCGTGTTTGATTCCCCGCCTCTGTTTCCCCGCCTCTGATTCCCCGCCTCTGATTCCCCAACTCTAATTCCCCGCCTCTGATTCCCCATATCTGATTCCCCGCCTCTGTTTCCCCGCCTCTGATTCCCCGCCCCTGTTTCCCCATATCTGATTCCCTGCCTCTGATTCCCCAACTTTGATTCCCAGCCTCTGATTCCCCAGCTCTGATACCACGCCTCTGATTCCCCGTGTTTGATTCCCTGCCTCTGATTCCCCGCCTCTGATTCCCCATCTCTGATTCACCGCCTTTGATTCGCCACCTCTGATTCCCAATATCTGATTCCCCACCTCTGTTTCCCCGCCTCTGATTCCCCGCCTCTGCTTCTCCATATCTCATTCCCCGCCTCTGAATCCCCATCACTGATTCCCGGACTCTGATTCCCCACCTCTGATTCCCGGCCTCTTATTCCCAGCATCTGATTCCAGGCCTCTGATTCCCGGCCTCTGACTCCCCGCTTCTGATTCTAATTCCCTGCCTCTGATTCCCCATCTCTGATTCCGCACATCTGATTACCTGCCTCTGATTCCCCACCTCTGATTCCCCATATCTGATTCCCTGCCTCTGTTTCCACGCCTCTGATTCCCCGCCTCTGTTTCCCCATATCTAATTCCCCACCTCTGATGCCCCAACTCTGATTCCCCGCCTCTGATTCCCCAGCTCTGATTCCCCGCCTCTGATTCCCCGCATCCGATTCCCCATATCTGATTCCCCGCCTCTGTTTCCCCGCCCCTGATTCCCCGCCTCTGTTTCCCCATATCTGATTCCCCGCCTCTGCTTCCCAACTATGATTCCCCGCCTCTGATTCCCCAGCTCTGATTCCCTGCCTCTGATTCCCCGCGTTCTATTCCCTGCCTCTGCTTCCCCGCCTGTGATTCCCCATCTCTGATTCACCACCTCTGATTCCCCACCACTGATTCCCCATATCTAATTCCCCGCCTCTGTTTGCCCGCCTCTGATTCCCCGCCTCTGTTTCCCCATAGCTGATTCCCCGCCTCTGAATCCCCAACTCTGATTCGCTGCCTCTGATTCCCCAGCTTCATTCCCCGCCTTTGATTCCCCCCGTCTGAGTCCCAGCCTCTGAATCCCCGTGTCTGATAACCTGCCTCTGATTCCCCGCCTCTGATTCCCCATCTCAGATTCACCGCCTCTGATTCCCCACCTCTGATTCCCCATCTCTGATTCCGCACATCCGATTCCCTGCCTCTGATTCCCCGACTCTGATTCCCCACCTCTGATACCCCAGCTCTGATTCCTCGCCTCTGATTCCCCAACTCTGATTCCCCGCCTCTGATTCCCCAGCTCTGATTCCCCACCTCTGATTCCCCGTGTTTGATCCCCTGCCTCTGATTCCCCGCCTCTGATTCCCCATCTCTGATTCACCGTCTTTGATTCGCCACCTCTGATTCCCCATATCTGATTCCTCGCCACTGTTTCCCCGCCTCTGATTCCCCGCCTCTGATTCCCCATATCTCATTCCCCGCCTCTGATTCGCCAGCTATGATTCCCCGCCTCTGATTCCCCGCGTCTGATTCCCTGCCTCTGATTCTCCGCCTCTGATTCCACATCTCTGATTCACCACCTCTGATTCCCCGCGTCTGATTCCCCGCCTCTGATTCCCCATCTCTGATTCCCCATCTCTGATTCCCCAATTCTGATTCCCCGCCTCTGATTCCCCAGCTCTGATTCCTCGCCTCTGATTCCCTTCCTCTGATTCCCAACCTCTGATTCCCCACCTCTGATTTCCCATATTGATTCCCTGCATCTGATTCCCCGCCTCTGAATCCCCAACTCTGATTCCCCGCCTCTGATTCCCCAGCTCTGATTCCCCGCCTCTGATTTTCCGTGTTTGATTCCCTGCCTCTGATTCCCGGCCTCTGATTCCCCATCTCTGATTCACCGCCTTTGATTCGCCACCTCTGATTCCCCATATCTGATTCCCCGCCTCTGTTTCCCCGCCTCTGATTCCCCGCCTCTGATTCCCCATATCTCATTCCCCGCCTCTGAATCCCCATCTCTGATTCCCGGACTCTGATTCCCCACCTCTGATTCCCGGCCTCTTATTCCCCGCCTCTGATTCCCCGCATCTGATTCCATGCATCTGATTCCCAGCCTCTGATTCCCAGCCTCTGATTCCCAACCTCTGATTCCCCACCTCTGATTCCCCATATCTGATTCCCCGCCTCTGTTTCCCCGCCTCTGATTCCCCGCCTCTGTTTCCCCATATCTAATCCCCGCCTCTATTTGCCCGCATCTGATTCCCCGCCTCTGTTTCCCCATATCTGATTCCCCGCCTCTGAATCCCCAACTCTGATTCCCTGCCTCTAATTTCCCAGCTCTGATTCACCGCCTCTGATTCCCCGCATCTGATTACCGGCCTCTGATTCCCCGCCTCTGATTCCCCATCTCTGATTCACAACCTCTGATTCCCCACCTCTGATACCCCATATCTGATTCCCCGCCTCTGTTTCCCCGCCTCTGATTCCCCACCTCTGATTCCCAATATCTGATTCCCTCGCCTATGATTCCCCACCTCTGATTCCCCGCCTCTGATACGCCAGCTATGATTCCCCGCCTCTGATTCCCCGCGTCTGATTCCCCGCCTCTGATTCCCCATCTCTGATTCCCCATCTCTGATTCCCCAATTCTGATTCCCCGCCTCTGATTCCCCGTGTTTGATTCCCTGCCTCTGATTCCCGGCCTCTGATTCCCCATCTCTGATTCACCGCCTTTGATTCGCCACCTCTGATTCCCCATATCTGATTCCCCGCCTCTGTTTCACTGCCTCTGATTCCCCGCCTCTGATTCCCCATATCTCATTCCCCGCCTCTGAATCCCCATCTCTGATTCCCGGACTCTGATTCCCCACCTCTGATTCCCGGCCTCTTATTCCCGGCATCTGATTCCGGCCTCTGATTCCCGGCCTCTGATTCCCTGCTTCTGATTCTGATTCCCTGCCTTTGATTCCCCATCTCTGATTCCGCACATCTCATTCCCTGCCTCTGATTCCCCATCTCTGATTCCCCATATCTGATTCCCCGCCTCTGTTTCCCCGCCTCTGATTCCCCGCCTCTGTTTCCCAATATCTAAGTCCCCGCCTCTGATTCCCCAACTCTGATTCCCCACCTCTGATTCCCCAGCTCTGATTCCCCGCCTCTGATTCCCCGCATCTGATTCCCTGCATCTGATTCCAAGCCTCTGATTCCCTGCCTCTGATTCCCAACCTCTGATTCCCCACCTCTGATTCCCCATATCTGATTCCCAGCCTCTGTTTCCCCGCCTCTGATTCCCCGCCTCTGTTTCCCCATATCTGATTCCCGGCCTCTGATTCCCCGCCTCTGATTCCCCGCCTCTGATTCCCTGCCTCTGATTCCCCATCTCCGATTCCGCACATCTGATTCCCTGCCTCTGATTCCCCGTCTCTGATTACCCGCCTCTGATTCCCTGCCTCTGATTCCCAACCTCTGATTCCCCACCTCTGATTCCCCGTGTTTGATTCCCCGCCTCTGTTTCACCGCCTCTGATTCCCCGCCTCTGATTCCACAACTCTAATTCCCCGCCTCTGATTCCCCATATCTGATTCCCCGCCTCTGTTTCCCCGCCTCTGATTCCCCGCCCCTGTTTCCCCATATCTGATTCCCTGCCTCTGATTCCCCAACTTTGATTCCCAGCCTCTGATTCCCCAGCTCTGATTCCCCGCCTCTGATTCCCCGTGTTTGATTCCCTGCCTCTGATTCCCGGCCTCTGATTCCCCATCTCTGATTCACCGCCTTTGATTCGCCACCTCTGATTCCCCATATCTGATTCCCCGCCTCTGTTTCCCCGCCTCTGATTCCCCGCCTCTGATTCCCCATATCTCATTCCCCGCCTCTGAATCCCCATCTCTGATTCCCGGACTCTGATTCCCCACCTCTGATTCCCGGCCTCTTATTCCCGGCATCTGATTCCGGCCTCTGATTCCCGGCCTCTGATTCCCTGCTTCTGATTCTGATTCCCTGCCTTTGATTCCCCATCTCTGATTCCGCACATCTGATTCCCTGCCTCTGATTCCCCATCTCTGATTCCCCATATCTGATTCCCCGCCTCTGTTTCCCCGCCTCTGATTCCCTGCCTCTGTTTCCCAATATCTAAGTCCCCGCCTCTGATTCCCCAACTCTGATTCCCCACCTCTGATTCCCCAGCTCTGATTCCCCGCCTCTGATTCCCCGCATCTGATTCCCTGCATCTGATTCCAAGCCTCTGATTCCCTGCCTCTGATTCCCAACCTCTGATTCCCCACCTCTGATTCCCCATATCTGATTCCCAGCCTCTGTTTCCCCGCCTCTGATTCCCTGCCTCTGTTTCCCCATATCTGATTCCCGGCCTCTGATTCCCCGCCTCTGATTCCCCGCCTCTGATTCCCTGCCTCTGATTCCCCATCTCCGATTCCGCACATCTGATTCCCTGCCTCTGATTCCCAACCTCTGATTCCCCATATCTGATTCCCCGCCTCTGTTTCCCCGCCTCTGATTCCCCGCCTCTGATTCCCCATATCTCATTCCCCGCCTCTGAATCCCCATCTCTGATTCCCGGACTCTGATTCCCCACCTCTGATTCCCGGCCTCTTATTCCCCGCCTCTGATTCCCCGCATCTGATTCCATGCATCTGATTCCCTGCCTCTGATTCCCGGCCTCTGA
Organism: Narcine bancroftii; assembly: GCF_036971445.1. Classification (NCBI taxonomy): domain Eukaryota; kingdom Metazoa; phylum Chordata; class Chondrichthyes; order Torpediniformes; family Narcinidae; genus Narcine; species Narcine bancroftii. The sequence goes on along the minus strand of NW_027211893.1, from coordinate 11,370,758 downwards.
TTCCCCATCTCTGAATCACCGCCTTTGATTCGCCACCTCTGATTCCCCATATCTGATTCCCCGCCTCTGTTTCCCCGCCTCTGATTCCCCGCCTCTGATTCCCCATATCTCATTCCCCGCCTCTGAATCCCCATCTCTGATTCCCGGACTCTGATTCCCCACCTCTGATTCCCGGCCTCTTATTCCCCGCCTCTGATTCCCCGCATCTGATTCCCGGCCTCTGATTCCCTGCTTCTGATTCTGATTCCCTGCCTCTGATTCCCCACCTCTGATTCCCCATATCTGATTCCCCGCCTCTGTTTCCCCGCCTCTGATTCCCCGCCTCTGTTTCCCCATATCTAATCCCCGCCTCTATTTGCCCGCATCTGATTCCCCACCTCTGTTTCCCCATATCTGATTCCCAGCCTCTGATTCCCCGCCTCTGATTCCCCGCCTCTGATTCCCTGCCTCTGATTCCCCATCCCCGATTCCGCACATCTGATTCCCTGCCTCTGATTCCCCGCCTCTGATTCCCCGCCTCTGATTCCCTGCCTCTGATTCCCAACCTCTGATTCCCCACCTCTGATTCCCCATATCTGATTCCCCGCCTCTGTTTCCCCGCCTCTGATTCCCCTCCTCTGATTCCCCAACTCTAATTCCCCGCCTCTGATTCCCCAGCTCTGATTCCCCGTGTTTGATTCCCCGCCTCTGATTCCCTGCCTCTGATTCCCAACCTCTGATTCCACACCTCTGATTCCCCATATCTGATTCCCCGCCTCTGTTTCCCCGCCTCTGATTCCCTGACCCTGTTTCCCCATATCTGATTCCCTGCCTCTGATTCCCCAACTCTGATTCCCCGCCTCTGATTCCCCAGCTCTGATTCCCCGCCTCTGATTTCCCGTGTTTGATTCCCTGCCTCTGATTCCCCGCCTCTGATTCCCCATCTCTGATTCATCGCCTTTGATTCGCCACCTCTGATTCCACATATCTGATTCCCCACCTCTGTTTCCCCGCCTCTGATTGCCAGCCTCTGATACTCCATATCTCATTCCCCGCCTCTGATTCCCCACCTCTGATTCCCGGCCTCTTATTCCCAGCATCTCATTCCCGGCCTCTGATTCCCCGCTTCTGATTCTGATTCCCTGCCTCTGATTCCCCATCTCTGATTCCGCACATCTGATTCCCTGCCTCTGATTCCCCACCTCTGATTCCCCATATCTGATTTCCCGCCTCTGTTTCCCCGCCTCTGATTCCCCGCCTCTGTTTCCCCATATCTAATTCCCAAACTCTGATGCCCCAATTCAGATTCCCTGCCTCTGATTCCCCGCGTTCTATTCCCTGCCTCTGATTCCCCGCCTGTGATTCCCCATCTCTGATTCACCACCTCTGATTCCCCACCTCTGATTCCCCATATCTAATTCCCCGCCTCTGTTTGCCCGCCTCTGATTCCCCTCCTCTGTTTCCCCATATCTGATTCCCCATCTCTGATTCATCGCCTTTGATTCGCCACCTCTGATTCCCCATATCTGATTCCTCGCCTCTGTTTCCCCGCCTCTGATTCCCCGCCTCTGATTCCCCATATCTCATTCCCCGCCTCTGATTCCCCATCTCTGATTCCCGGACTCTGATTCCCCACCTCTGATTCCCGGCCTCTTATTCCCGGCATCTGATTCCGGCCTCTGATTCCCGACCTCTGATTCCCTGCTTCTGATTCCCCATCTCTGATTCCGCAAATCTAATTCCCTGCCTCTGATTCCCCACCTCTGATTCCCCATATCTGATTCCCCACCTCTGTTTCCCGGCTTCTGATTCCCCGCTTCTGATTCTGATTCCCTGCCTCTGATTCCCCATCTCTGATTCCGCACATCTGATTCCTTGCCTCTGATTCCCCACCTCTGATTCCCCATATCTGATTTCCCGCCTCTGTTTCCCCGCCTCTGATTCCCCGCCTCTGTTTCCCCATATCTAATTCCCAACCTCTGATGCCCCAACTCTGATTCCCTGCCTCTGATTCCCCGCGTTCTATTCCCTGCCTCTGATTCCCCGCCTGTGATTCCCCATCTCTGATTCACCACCTCTGATTCCCCACCTCTGATTCCCCATATCTAATTCCCCGCCTCTGTTTGCCCGACTCTGATTCCCCGCCTCTGTTTCCCCATATCTGATTCCCCGCCTCTGAATCCCAAACTCTGATTCCCTGCCTCTGATTCCCCAGCTCTGATTCCCCGGCTTTGATTCCCCCGTCTGATTCCCAGCCACTGAAACCCCGTGTCTGATTTCTTGCCTCTGATTCCCCGCCTCTGATTCCCCATCTCTGATTCACAGCCTCTGATTCCCCACCTCTGATTCCCCATCTCTGATTCCGCACATCTGATTCTTGCCTCTGATTCCTCATCTCTGATTCACCGCCTTTGATTCGCCACCTCTGATTCCCCATATCTGATTCCCCGCCTCTGTTTCCCCGCCTCTGATTCCCCGCCTCTGATTCCCCATATCACATTCCCCGCCTCTGAATCCCCATCTCTGATTCCCGGACTCTGATTCCCCACCCCTGATTCCCGGCCTCTTATTCCCGGCATCTGATTCCGGCCTCTGATTCCCGGCCTCTGATTCCCTGCTTCTGATTCTGATTCCCTGCCTCTGATTCCCCATCTCTGATTCCGCACATCTGATTCCCTGCCTCTGATTCCCCATCTCTGATTCCCCATATCTGATTCCCCGCCTCTGTTTCCCCGCCTCTGATTCCCTGCCTCTGTTTCCCTATATCTAAGTCCCCGCCTCTGATTCCCCAACTCTGATTCCCCACCTCTGATTCCCCAGCTCTGATTCCCCGCCTCTGATTCCCCGCATCTGATTCCCTGCATCTGATTCCAAGCCTCTGATTCCCTGCCTCTGATTCCCAACCTCTGATTCCCCACCTCTGATTCCCCATATCTGATTCCCAGCCTCTGTTTCCCCGCCTCTGATTCCCTGCCTCTGTTTCCCCATATCTGATTCCCGGCCTCTGATTCCCCGCCTCTGATTCCCCGCCTCTGATTCCCTGCCTCTGATTCCCCATCTCCGATTCCGCACATCTGATTCCCCGCCTCTGATTCCCCGCCTCTGATTCCCCGCCTCTGATTCCCTGCCTCTGATTCCCAACCTCTGATTCCCCACCTCTGATTCCCCGTGTTCGATTCCCCGCCTCTGATTCCCCGCCTCTGATTCCCCATATCTGATTCCCCGCCTCTGTTTCCCCGCCTCTGATTCACCGCCCCTGTTTCCCCATATCTGATTCCCTGCCTCTGATTCCCCAACTTTGATTCCCAGCCTCTGATTCCCCAGCTCTGATACCACGCCTCTGATTCCCCGTGTTTGATTCCCTGCCTCTGATTCCCCGACTCCGATTCCCCATCTCTGATTCACCGCCTTTAATTCGCCACCTCTGATTCCCCATATCTGATTCCCCACCTCTGTTTCCCCGCCTCTGATTCCCCGCCTCTGATTCTCCATATCCCATCCCCGCCTCTGATTCCCCATCACTGATTCCCGGACTCTGATTCCCCACCTCTGATTCCCGGCCTCTTATTCCCAGCATCTGATTCCAGGCCTCTGATTCCCGGCCTCTGACTCCCCGCTTCTGATTCTGATTCCCTGCCTCTGATTCCCCATCTCTGATTCCGCACATCTGATTACCTGCCTCTGATTCCCCACCTCTGATTCCCCATATCTGATTCCCCGCCTCTGTTTCCACGCCTCTGATTCCCCGCCTCTGTTTCCCCATATCTAATTCCCCACCTCTGATGCCCCAACTCTGATTCCCCGCCTCTGATTCCCCAGCTCTGATTCCCCGCCTCTGATTCCCCGCATCCGATTCCCCGCATCCGATTCCCCATATCTGATTCCCCGCCTCTGTTTACCCGCCCCTGATTCCCCGCCTCTGTTTCCCCATATCTGATTCCCCGCCTCTGATTCCCAACTATGATTCCCCGCCTCTGATTGCCCAGCTCTGATTCCCTGCCTCTGATTCCCCGCGTTCTATTCCCTGCCTCTGATTCCCCGCCTGTGATTCCACATCTCTGATTCACCACCTCTGATTCCCCACCACTGATTCCCCATATGTAATTCCCCGCCTCTTTTTGCCCGCCTCTGATTCCCCGCCTCTGTTTCCCCATATCTGATTCCCCGCCTCTGAATCCCCAACTCTGATTCGCTGCCTCTGATTCCCCAGCTTCATTCCCCGCCTTTGATTCCCCCCGTCTGATTCCCAGCCTCTGAATCCCCGTGTCTGATAACCTGCCTCTGATTCCCCACCTCTGATTCCCAAGCTCTGATTCCCCGCCTCTGATTCCCCAACTCTGATTCCCCGCCTCTGATTCCCCAGCTCTGATTCCCCGCCTCTGATTCCCCGTGTTTGATTCCCTGCCTCTGATTCCCCGCCTCTGATTCCCCATCTCTGATTCACCGCCTTTGATTCGCCACCTCTGATTCCCCATATCTGATTCCTCGCCTCTGTTTCCCCGCCTCTGATTCCCCGCCTCTGATTCCCCAGCTCTGATTCCCCGCCTCTGATTTTCCGTGTTTTATTCCCTGCCTCTGCTTCCCGGCCTCCGATTCCCCATCTCTGATTCACCGCCTTTGATTCGCCACCTCTGATTCCCCATATCTGATTCCCCGCCTCTGTTTCCCCGCCTCTGATTCCCCGCCTCTGATTCCCCATATCTCATTCCCCGCCTCTGAATCCCCATCTCTGATTCCCGGACTCTGATTCCCCACCTCTGATTCCCGGCCTCTTATTCCCGGCATCTGATTCCGGCCTCTGATTCCCGGCCTCTGATTCCCTGCTTCTGATTCTGATTCCCTGCCTCTGATTCCCCATCTCTGATTCCGCACATCTGATTCCCTGCCTCTGATTCCCCGCCTCTGATTCCCCGCCTCTGTTTCCCAATATCTAAGTCCCCGCCTCTGATTCCCCAACTCTGATTCCCCACCTCTGATACCCCAGCTCTGATTCCCCGCCTCTGATTCCCCGCATCTGATTCCCTGCATCTGATTCCAAGCCTCTGATCCCCTGCCTCTGATTCCCAACCTCTGATTCCCCACCTCTGATTCCGCACGTCTGATTCCCTGCCTCTGATTCCCCGACTCTGATCCCCACCTCTGATTCCCCAGCTCTGATTCCCCGCCTCTGATTCCCCGTGTTTGATTCCCTGCCTCTGATTCTCCGCCTCTGATTCCCCATCTCTGATTCATCGCCTTTGATTCCCGGCCTCTTATTCCCGGCATCTGATTCCGGCCTCTGATTCCCGACCTCTGATTCCCTGCTTCTGATTCCCCATCTCTGATTCCGCAAATCTAATTCCCTGCCTCTGATTCCCCACCTCTGATTCCCCATATCTGATTCCCCACCTCTGTTTCCCGGCCTCTGATTCCCCGCTTCTGATTCTGATTCCCTGCCTCTGATTCCCCATCTCTGATTCCGCACATCTGATTCCCTGCCTCTGATTCCCCACCTCTGATTCCCCATATCTGATTTCCCGCCTCTGTTTCCCCGCCTCTGATTCCCCGCCTCTGTTTCCCCATATCTAATTCCCAACCTCTGATGCCCCAACTCTGATTCCCTGCCTCTGATTCCCCGCGTTCTATTCCCTGCCTCTGATTCCCCGCCTGTGATTCCCCATCTCTGATTCACCACCTCTGATTCCCCACCTCTGATTCCCCATATCTAATTCCCCGCCTCTGTTTGCCCGACTCTGATTCCCCGCCTCTGTTTCCCCATATCTGATTCCCCGCCTCTGAATCCCCAACTCTGATTCCCTGCCTCTGATTCCCCAGCTCTGATTCCCCGCCTTTGATTCCCCCGTCTGATTCCCAGCCTCTGAAACCCCGTGTCTGATTTATTGCCTCTGATTCCCCACCTCTGATTCCCCATCTCTGATTCCGCACATCTGATTCCCTGCCTCTGATTCCCCATCTCTGATTCACCGCCTTTGATTCGCCACCTCTGATTCCCCATATCTGATTCCCCGCCTCTGTTTCCCCGCCTCTGATTCCCCGCCTCTGATTCCCCATATCTCATTCCCCGCCTCTGAATCCCCATCTCTGATTCCCGGACTCTGATTCCCCACCTCTGATTCCCGGCCTCTTATTCCCGGCATCTGATTCCGGCCACTGATTCCCGGCCTCTGATTCCCTGCTTCTGATTCTGATTCCCTGCCTCTGATTCCCCATCTCTGATTCCCGGACTCTGATTCCCCAACTCTGATTCCCGGCCTCTTATTCCCGGCATCTGATTCCGGCCTCTGATTCCCGGCCTCTGATTCCTTGCTTCTGATTCTGATTCCCTGCCTCTGATTCCCCATCTCTGATTCCGCACATCTGATTCCCTGCCTCTGATTCCCAACCTCCGATTCCCCACCTCTGATTCCCCATATCTGAATCCCCGCCTCTGTTTCCCCGCCTCTGATTCCCCACCTCTGTTTCCCCATATCTGATTCCCGGCCTATGATTCCCCGCCTCTGATTCCCCGCCTCTGATTCCCTGCCTCTGATTCCCCATCCCCGATTCCGCACATCTGATTCCCTGCCTCTGATTCCCCGCCTCTGATTCCCCGCCTCTGATTCCCTGCCTCTGATTCCCAACCTCTGATTCCCCACCTCTGATACCCCATATCTGATTCCCCGCCTCTGTTTCCCCGCCTCTGATTCCCCTCCTCTGATTCCCCAACTCTAATTCCCCGCCTCTGATTCCCCAGCTCTGATTCCCCGTGTTTGATTCCCCGCCTCTGATTCCCTGCCTCTGATTCCCAACCTCTGATTCCACACCTCTGATTCCCCATATCTGATTCCCCGCCTCTGTTTCCCCGCCTCTGATTCCCTGCCCCTGTTTCCCCATATCTGATTCCCTGCCTCTGATTCCCCAACTCTGATTCCCCGCCTCTGATTCCCCAGCTCTTATTCCCCGCCTCTGATTTCCCGTGTTTGATTCCCTGCCTCTGATTCCCCGCCTCTGATTCCCCATCTCTGATTCACCGCCTTTGATTCGCCACCTCTGATTCCACATATCTGATTCCCCACCTCTGTTTCCCCGCCTCTGATTGCCCGCCTCTGATTCTCCATATCTCATTCCCCGCCTCTGATTCCCCACCTCTGATTCCCGGCCTCTTATTGCCAGCATTTGATTCCCGGCCTCTGATTCCCCGCTTCTGATTCTGATTCCCTGCCTCTGATTCCCCATCTCTGATTCCGCACATCTGATTCCCTGCCTCTGATTCCCCACCTCTGATTCCCCATATCTGATTTCCCGCCTCTGTTTCCCCGCCTCTGATTCCCCGCCTCTGTTTCCCCATATCTAATTCCCAATCTCTGATGCCCCAACTCTGATTCCCTGCCTCTGATTCCCCGCGTTCTATTCCCTGCCTCTGATTCCCCGCCTGTGATTCCCCATCTCTGATTCACCACCTCTGATTCCCCACCTCTGATTCCCCATATCTAATTCCCCGCCTCTGTTTGCCCGCCTCTGATTCCCCGCCTCTGTTTCCCCATATCTGATTCCCCGCCTCTGAATCCGCAACTCTGATTCCCTGCCTCTGATTCCCCAGCTCTGATTCCCCGCCTTTGATGCCCCCGTCTGATTCCCAGCCTCTGAAACCCCGTGTGTGATTTCTTGCCTCTGATTCCCCGCCTCTGATTCCCCATCTCTGATTCACAGCCTCTGATTCCCCACCTCTGATTCCCCATCTCTGATTCCGCACATCTGATTCCCTGCCTCTGATTCCGCGACTCTGATCCCCACCTCTGATTCCCCAGCTCTGATTCCCCGCCTCTGATTCCACAACTCTGATTCCCCGCCTCTGATTCCCCAGCTCTGATTCCCCGCCTCTGATTCCCCGTGTTTGATTCCCTGCCTCTGATTCCCCGCCTCTGATTCCCCATCTCTGATTCATCGCCTTTGATTCGCCACCTCTGATTCCCCATATCTGATTCCTCGCCTCTGTTTCCCCGCCTCTGATTCCCCGCCTCTGATTCCCCATATCTCATTCCCCGCCTCTGATTCCCCATCTCTGATTCCCGGACTCTGATTCCCCACCTCTGATTCCCGGCCTCTTATTCCCGGCATCTGATTCCGGCCTCTGATTCCCGACCTCTGATTCCCTGCTTCTGATTCCCCATCTCTGATTCAGCAAATCTAATTCCCTGCCTCTGATTCCCCACCTCTGATTCCCCATATCTGATTCCCCACCTCTGTTTCCCGGCTTCTGATTCCCCGCTTCTGATTCTGATTCCCTGCCTCTGATTCCCCATCTCTGATTCCGCACATCTGATTCCTTGCCTCTGATTCCCCACCTCTGATTCCCCATATCTGATTTCCCGCCTCTGTTTCCCCGCCTCTGATTCCCCGCCTCTGTTTCCCCATATCTAATTCCCAACCTCTGATGCCCCAACTCTGATTCCCTGCCTCTGATTCCCCGCGTTCTATTCCCTGCCTCTGATTCCCCGCCTGTGATTCCCCATCTCTGATTCACCACCTCTGATTCCCCACCTCTGATTCCCCATATCTAATTCCCCGCCTCTGTTTGCCCGACTCTGATTCCCCGCCTCTGTTTCCCCATATCTGATTCCCCGCCTCTGAATCCCCAACTCTGATTCCCTGCCTCTGATTCCCCAGCTCTGATTCCCCGCCTTTGATTCCCCCGTCTGATTCCCAGCCTCTGAAACCCCGTGTCTGATTTCTTGCCTCTGATTCCCCGCCTCTGATTCCCCATCTCTGATTCACAGCCTCTGATTCCCCACCTCTGATTCCCCATCTCTGATTCCGCATATCTGATTCCCCACCTCTGTTTCCCCGCCTCTGATTGCCCGCCTCTGATTCTCCATATCTCATTCCCCGCCTCTGATTCCCCACCTCTGATTCCCGGCCTCTTATTCCCAGCATCTGATTCCCGGCCTCTGATTCCCCGCTTCTGATTCTGATTCCCTGCCTCTGATTCCCCATCTCTGATTCCGCACATCTGATTCCCTGCCTCTGATTCCCCACCTCTGATTCCCCATATCTGATTTCCCGCCTCTGTTTCCCCGCCTCTGATTCCCCGCCTCTGTTTCCCCATATCTAATTCCCAATCTCTGATGCCCCAACTCTGATTCCCTGCCTCTGATTCCCCGCGTTCTATTCCCTGCCTCTGATTCCCCGCCTGTGATTCCCCATCTCTGATTCACCACCTCTGATTCCCCACCTCTGATTCCCCATATCTAATTCCCCGCCTCTGTTTGCCCGCCTCTGATTCCCCGCCTCTGTTTCCCCATATCTGATTCCCCGCCTCTGAATCCGCAACTCTGATTCCCTGCCTCTGATTCCCCAGCTCTGATTCCCCGCCTTTGATGCCCCCGTCTGATTCCCAGCCTCTGAAACCCCGTGTGTGATTTCTTGCCTCTGATTCCCAGCCTCTGATTCCCCATCTCTGATTCACAGCCTCTGATTCCCCACCTCTGATTCCCCATCTCTGATTCCGCACATCTGATTCCCTGCCTCTGATTCCCCGACTCTGATCCCCACCTCTGATTCCCCAGCTCTGATTCCCCGCCTCTGATTCCACAACTCTGATTCCCCGCCTCTGATTCCCCAGCTCTGATTCCCCGCCTCTGATTCCCCGTGTTTGATTCCCTGCCTCTGATTCCCCGCCTCTGATTCCCCATCTCTGATTCATCGCCTTTGATTCGCCACCTCTGATTCCCCATATCTGATTCCTCGCCTCTGTTTCCCCGCCTCTGATTCCCCGCCTCTGATTCCCCATATCTCATTCCCCGCCTCTGATTCCCCATCTCTGATTCCCGGACTCTGATTCCCCACCTCTGATTCCCGGCCTCTTATTCCCGGCATCTGATTCCGGCCTCTGATTCCCGACCTCTGATTCCCTGCTTCTGATTCCCCATCTCTGATTCCGCAAATCTAATTCCCTGCCTCTGATTCCCCACCTCTGATTCCCCATATCTGATTCCCCACCTCTGTTTCCCGGCTTCTGATTCCCCGCTTCTGATTCTGATTCCCTGCCTCTGATTCCCCATCTCTGATTCCGCACATCTGATTCCTTGCCTCTGATTCCCCACCTCTGATTCCCCATATCTGATTTCCCGCCTCTGTTTCCCCGCCTCTGATTCCCCGCCTCTGTTTCCCCATATCTAATTCCCAACCTCTGATGCCCCAACTCTGATTCCCTGCCTCTGATTCCCCGCGTTCTATTCCCTGCCTCTGATTCCCCGCCTGTGATTCCCCATCTCTGATTCACCACCTCTGATTCCCCACCTCTGATTCCCCATATCTAATTCCCCGCCTCTGTTTGCCCGACTCTGATTCCCCGCCTCTGTTTCCCCATATCTGATTCCCTGCCTCTGAATCCCCAACTCTGATTCCCTGCCTCTGATTCCCCAGCTCTGATTCCCCGCCTTTGATTCCCCCGTCTGATTCCCAGCCTCTGAAACCCCGTGTCTGATTTCTTGCCTCTGATTCCCCGCCTCTGATTCCCCATCTCTGATTCACAGCCTCTGATTCCCCACCTCTGATTCCCCATCTCTGATTCCGCACATCTGATTCCCTGCCTCTGATTCCCCATCTCTGATTCACCGCCTTTGATTCGCCACCTCTGATTCCCAATATCTGATTCCCCGCCTCTGTTTCCCCGCCTCTGATTCCCCGCCTCTGATTCCCCATATCTCATTCCCCGCCTCTGAATCCCCATCTCTGTTTCCCGGACTCTGATTCCCCACCTCTGATTCCCGGCCTCTTATTCCCGGCATCTGATTCCGGCCTCTGATTCCCGGCCTCTGATTCCCTGCTTCTGATTCTGATTCCCTGCCTCTGATTCCCCATCTCTGATTCCGCACATCTGATTCCCTGCCTCTGATTCCCCATCTCTGATTCCCCATATCTGATTACCCGCCTCTGTTTCCCCGCCTCTGATTCCCCGCCTCTGTTTCCCAATATCTAAGTCCCCGCCTCTGATTCCCCAACTCTGATTCCCCACCTCTGATTCCCCAGCTCTGATTCCCCGCCTCTGATTCCCCGCATCTGATTCCCTGCATCTGATTCCAAGCCTCTGATTCCCTGCCTCTGATTCCCAACCTCTGATTCCCCACCTCTGATTCCCCATATCTGATTCCCAGCCTCTGTTTCCCCGCCTCTGATTCCCTGCCTCTGTTTCCCCATATCTGATTCCCGGCCTCTGATTCCCCGCCTCTGATTCCCCGCCTCTGATTCCCTGCCTCTGATTCCCCATCTCCGATTCCGCACATCTGATTCCCTGCCTCTGATTCCCCGCCTCTGATTCCCCGCCTCTGATTCCCTGCCTCTGATTCCCAACCTCTGATTCCCCACCTCTGATTCCCCGTGTTCGATTCCCCGCCTTTGATTCCCCGCCTCTGATTCCCCATATCTGATTCCCCGCCTCTGTTTCCCCGCCTCTGATTCACCGCCCCTGTTTCCCCATATCTGATTCGCTGCCTCTGATTCCCCAACTTTGATTCCCAGCCTCTGATTCCCCAGCTCTGATACCACGCCTCTGATTCCCCATGTTTGATTCCCTGCCTCTGATTCCCCGCCTCTGATTCCCCATCTCTGATTCACCGCCTTTGATTCGCCACCTCTGATTCCCCATATCTGATTCCCCACCTCTGTTTCCCCGCCTCTGATTCCCCGCATCTGATTCTCCATATCCCATCCCCGCCTCTGATTCCCCATCACTGATTCCCGGACTCTGATTCCCCACCTCTGATTCCCGGCCTCTTATTCCCAGCATCTGATTCCAGGCCTCTGATTCCCGGCCTCTGACTCCCCGCTTCTGATTTTGATTCCCTGCCTCTGATTCCCCATCTCTGATTCCGCACATCTGATTACCTGCCTCTGATTCCCCACCTCTGATTCCCCATATCTGATTCCCCGCCTCTGTTTCCACGCCTCTGATTCCCCGCCTCTGTTTCCCCATATCTAATTCCCCACCTCTGATGCCCCAACTCTGATTCCCCGCCTCTGATTCCCCAGCTCTGATTCCCCGCCTCTGATTCCCCGCATCCGATTCCCCGCATCCGATTCCCCATATCTGATTCCCCGCCTCTGTTTCCCCGCCCCTGATTCCCCGCCTCTGTTTCCCCATATCTGATTCCCCGCCTCTGATTCCCAACTATGATTCCCCGCCTCTGATTGCCCAGCTCTTATTCCCTGCCTCTGATTCCCCGCGTTCTATTCCCTGCCTCTGATTCCCCGCCTGTGATTCCACATCTCTGATTCACCACCTCTGATTCCCCACCACTGATTCCCCATATCTAATTCCCCGCCTCTGTTTGCCCGCCTCTGATTCCCCGCCTCTGTTTCCCCATATCTGATTCTCCGCCTCTGAATCCCCAACTCTGATTCGCTGCCTCTGATTCCCCAGCTTCATTCCCCGCCTTTGATTCCCCCCGTCTGATTCCCAGCCTCTGAATCCCCGTGTCTGATAACCTGCCTCTGATTCCCCACCTCTGATTCCCAAGCTCTGATTCCCCGCCTCTGATTCCCCAACTCTGATTCCCCGCCTCTGATTCCCCAGCTCTGATTCCCCGCCTCTGATTCCCCGTGTTTGATTCCCTGCCTCTGATTCCCCGCCTCTGATTCCCCATCTCTGATTCACCGCCTTTGATTCGCCACCTCTGATTCCCCATATCTGATTCCTCGCCTCTGTTTCCCCGCCTCTGATTCCCCGCCTCTGATTCCCCAGCTCTGATTCCCCGCCTCTGATTTTCCGTGTTTTATTCCCTGCCTCTGCTTCCCGGCCTCTGATTCCCCATCTCTGATTCACCGCCTTTGATTCGCCACCTCTGATTCCCCATATCTGATTCCCCGCCTCTGTTTCCCCGCCTCTGATTCCCCGCCTCTGATTCCCCATATCTCATTCCCCGCCTCTGAATCCCCATCTCTGATTCCCGGACTCTGATTCCCCACCTCTGATTCCCGGCCTCTTATTCCCGGCATCTGATTCCGGCCTCTGATTCCCGGCCTCTGATTCCCTGCTTCTGATTCTGATTCCCTGCCTCTGATTCCCCATCTCTGATTCCGCACATCTGATTCCCTGCCTCTGATTCCCCGCCTCTGATTCCCCGCCTCTGTTTCCCAATATCTAAGTCCCCGCCTCTGATTCCCCAACTCTGATTCCCCACCTCTGATTCCCCAGCTCTGATTCCCCGCCTCTGATTCCCCGCATCTGATTCCCTGCATCTGATTCCAAGCCTCTGATTCCCTGCCTCTGATTCCCAACCTCTGATTCCCCACCTCTGATTCCGCACGTCTGATTCCCTGCCTCTGATTCCCCGACTCTGATTCCCCATCTCTGATTCATCGCCTTTGATTCCCGGCCTCTTATTCCCGGCATCTGATTCCGGCCTCTGATTCCCGACCTCTGATTCCCTGCTTCTGATTCCCCATATCTGATTCCCCACCTCTGTTTCCCGGCCTCTGATTCCCCGCTTCTGATTCTGATTCCCTGCCTCTGATTCCCCATCTCTGATTCCGCACATCTGATTCACTGCCTCTGATTCCCCACCTCTGATTCCCCATATCTGATTTCCCGCCTCTGTTTCCCCGCCTCTGATTCCCCGCCTCTGTTTCCCCATATCTAATTCCCAACCTCTGATGCCCCAACTCTGATTCCCTGCCTCTGATTCCCCGCGTTCTATTCCCTGCCTCTGATTCCCCGCCTGTGATTCCCCATCTCTGATTCACCACCTCTGATTCCCCACCTCTGATTCCCCATATCTAATTCCCCGCCTCTGTTTGCCCGACTCTGATTCCCCGCCTCTGTTTCCCCATATCTGATTCCCCGCCTCTGAATCCCCAACTCTGATTCCCTGCCTCTGATTCCCCAGCTCTGATTCCCCGCCTTTGATTCCCCCGTCTGATTCGCAGCCTCTGAAACCCCGTGTCTGATTTATTGCCTCTGATTCCCCACCTCTGATTCCCCATCTCTGATTCCGCACATCTGATTCCCTGCCTCTGATTCCCCATCTCTGTTTCACCGCCTTTGATTCGCCACCTCTGATTCCCCATATCTGATTCCCCGCCTCTGTTTCCCCGCCTCTGATTCCCCGCCTCTGATTCCCCATATCTCATTCCCCGCCTCTGAATCCCCATCTCTGATTCCCGGACTCTGATTCCCCACCTCTGATTCCCGGCCTCTTATTCCCGGCATCTGATTCCGGCCTCTGATTCCCGGCCTCTGATTCCCTGCTTCTGATTCTGATTCCCTGCCTCTGATTCCCCATCTCTGATTCCGCACATCTGATTCCCTGCCTCTGATTCCCCATCTCTGATTCCCCATATCTGATTCCCCGCCTCTGTTTCCCCGCCTCTGATTCCCCGCCTCTGTTTCCCAATATCTAAGTCCCCGCCTCTGATTCCCCAACTCTGATTCCCCACCTCTGATTCCCCAGCTCTGATTCCCCGCCTCTGATTCCCCGCATCTGATTCCCTGCATCTGATTCCAAGCCTCTGATTCCCTGCCTCTGATTCCCAACCTCTGATTCCCCACCTCTGATTCCCGATATCTGATTCCCAGCCTCTGTTTCCCGGCCTCTGATTCCCCGCCTCTGATTCCCTGCCTCTGATTCCCCATCTCCGATTCCGCACATCTGATTCCCTGCCTCTGATTCCCCGCCTCTGATTCCCCGCCTCTGATTCCCTGCCTCTGATTCCCAACCTCTGATTCCCCACCTCTGATTCCCCGTGTTCGATTCCCCGCCTCTGTTTCCCCGCCTCTGATTCACCGCCCCTGATTCCCCATATCTGATTCCCTGCCTCTGATTCCCCAACTTTGATTCCCAGCCTCTGATTCCCCAGCTCTGATACCACGCCTCTGATTCCCCGTGTTTGATTCCCTGCCTCTGATTCCCCGCCTCTGATTCCCCATCTCTGATTCACCGCCTTTGATTCGCCACCTCTGATTCCCCATATCTGATTCCCCACCTCTGTTTCCCCGCCTCTGATTCCCCGCCTCTGATTCTCCATATCTCATTCCCCGCCTCTGAATCCCCATCACTGATTCCCGGACTCTGATTCCCCACCTCTGATTCCCGGCCTCTTATTCCCAGCATCTGATTCCAGGCCTCTGATTCCCGGCCTCTTACTCCCCGCTTCTGATTCTGATTCCTTGCCTCTGATTCCCCATCTCTGATTCCGCACATCTGATTACCTGCCTCTGATTCCCCACCTCTGATTCCCCATATCTGATTCCCCGCCTCTCTTTCCACGCCTCTGATTCCCCGCCTCTGTTTCCCCATATCTAATTCCCCACCTCTGATGCCCCAACTCTGATTCCCCGCCTCTGATTCACCAGCTCTGATTCCCTGCTTCTGATTCTGATTCCCTGCCTCTGATTCCCCATCTCTGATTCCGCACATCTGATTCCCTGCCTCTGATTCCCCATCTCTGATTCCCCATATCTGATTCCCCGCCTCTGTTTCCCCGCCTCTGATTCCCCGCCTCTGTTTCCCAATATCTAAGTCCCCGCCTCTGATTCCCCAACTCTGATTCCCCACCTCTGATTCCCCAGCTCTGATTCCCCACCTCTGATTCCCCGCATCTGATTCCCTGCATCTGATTCCAAGCCTCTGATTCCCTGCCTCTGATTCCCAACCTCTGATTCCCCACCTCTGATTCCCCATATCTGATTCCCAGCCTCTGTTTCCCGGCCTCTGATTCCCCGCCTCTGATTCCCCGCCTCTGATTCCCTGCCTCTGATTCCCCATCTCCGATTCCGCACATCTGATTCCCTGCCTCTGATTCCCCGCCTCTGATTCCCCGCCTCTGATTCCCTGCCTCTGATTCCCAACCTCTGATTCCCCACCTCTGATTCCCCGTGTTCGATTGCCCGCCTCTGTTTCCCCGCCTCTGATTCCCCGCCTCTGATACCCCAACTCTAATTCCCCGCCTCTGATTCCCCATATCTGATTCCCCGCCTCTGTTTCCCCGCCTCTGATTCACCGCCCCTGATTCCCCATATCTGATTCCCTGCCTCTGATTCCCCAACTTTGATTCCCAGCCTCTGATTCCCCAGCTCTGATACCACGCCTCTGATTCCCCGTGTTTGATTCCCTGCCTCTGATTCCCCGCCTCTGTTTCCCCATCTCTGATTCACCGCCTTTGATTCGCCACCTCTGATTCCCCATATCTGATTCCCCACCTCTGTTTCCCCGCCTCTGATTCCCCGCCTCTGATTCTCCATATCTCATTCCCCGCCTCTGAATCCCCATCACTGATTCCCGGACTCTGATTCCCCACCTCTGATTCCCGGCCTCTTATTCCCAGCATCTGATTCCAGGCCTCTGATTCCCGGCCTCTGACTCCCCGCTTCTGATTCTGATTCCTTGCCTCTGATTCCCCATCTCTGATTCCGCACATCTGATTACCTGCCTCTGATTCCCCACCTCTGATTCCCCATATCTGATTCCCCGCCTCTGTTTCCACGCCTCTGATTCCCCGCCTCTCTTTCCCCATATCTAATTCCCCACCTCTGATGCCCCAACTCTGATTCCCCGCCTCTGATTCACCAGCTCTGATTCCCCGCCTCTGATTCCCCGCATCCGATTCCCCATATCTGATTCCCCGCCTCTGTTTCCCCGCCACTGATTCCCCGCCTCTGTTTCCCCATATCTGATTCCCCGCCTCTGATTCCCAACTATGATTCCCCGCCTCTGATTGCCCAGCTCTGATTCCCTGCCTTTGATTCCCCGCGTTCTATTCCCTGCCTCTGATTCCCCGCCTGTGATTCCCCATCTCTGATTCACCACCTCTGATTCCCCACCACTGATTCCCCATATCTAATTCCCCGCCTCTGTTTGCCCGCCTCTGATTCCCCGCCTCTGTTTCCCCATATCTGATTCCCCGCCTCTGAATCCCCAACTCTGATTCGCTGCCTCTGATTCCCCAGCTTCATTCCCCGCCTTTGATTCCCCCCGTCTGATTCCCAGCCTCTGAATCCCCGTGTCTGATAACCTGCCTCTGATTCCCCACCTCTGATTCCCAAGCTCTGATTCCCCGCCTCTGATTCCCCAACTCTGATTCCCCGCCTCTGATTCCCCAGCTCTGATTCCCCGCCTCTGATTCCCCGTGTTTGATTCCCTGCCTCTGATTCCCCGCCTCTGATTCCCCATCTCTGATTCACCGCCTTTGATTCGCCACCTCTGATTCCCCATATCTGATTCCTCGCCTCTGTTTCCCCGCCTCTGATTCCCCGCCTCTGATTCCCCAGCTCTGATTCCCCGCCACTGATTTTCCGTGTTTTATTCCCTGCCTCTGATTCCCGGCCTCTGATTCCCCATCTCTGATTCACCGCCTTTGATTCGCCACCTCTGATTCCCCATATCTGATTCCCCGCCTCTGTTTCCCCGCCTCTGATTCCCCGCCTCTGATTCCCCATATCTCATTCCCCGCCTCTGAATCCCCATCTCTGATTCCCGGACTCTGATTCCCCACCTCTGATTCCCGGCCTCTTATTCCCGGCATCTGATTCCGGCCTCTGATTCCCGGCCTCTGATTCCCTGCTTCTGATTCTGATTCCCTGCCTCTGATTCCCCATCTCTGATTCCGCACATCTGATTCCCTGCCTCTGATTCCCCGCCTCTGATTCCCCGCCTCTGTTTCCCAATATCTAAGTCCCCGCCTCTGATTCCCCAACTCTGATTCCCCACCTCTGATTCCCCAGCTCTGATTCCCCGCCTCTGATTCCCCGCATCTGATTCCCTGCATCTGATTCCAAGCCTCTGATTCCCTGCCTCTGATTCCCAACCTCTGATTCCCCACCTCTGATTCCGCACATCTGATTCCCTGCCTCTGATTCCAAGCCTCTGATTCCCCAGCTCTGATTCCCTGCCTCTGATTCCCCGTGTTTGATTCCCTGCCTCTGATTCTCCGCCTCTGATTCCCCATCTCTGATTCATCGCCTTTGATTCCCGGCCTCTTATTCCCGGCATCTGATTCCGGCCTCTGATTCCCGACCTCTGATTCCCTGCTTCTGATTCCCCATCTCTGATTCCGCAAATCTAATTCCCTGCCTCTGATTCCCCACCTCTGATTCCCCATATCTGATTCCCCACCTCTGTTTCCCGGCCTCTGATTCCCCGCTTCTGATTCTGATTCCCTGCCTCTGATTCCCCATCTCTGATTCCGCACATCTGATTCCCTGCCTCTGATTCCCCACTTCTGATTCCCCATATCTGATTTCCCGCCTCTGTTTCCCCGCCTCTGATTCCCCGCCTCTGCTTCCCCATATCTAATTCCCAACCTCTGATGCCCCAACTCTGATTCCCTGCCTCTGATTCCCCGCGTTCTATTCCCTGCCTCTGATTCCCCGCCTGTGATTCCCCATCTCTGATTCACCACCTCTGATTCCCCACCTCTGATTCCCCATATCTAATTCCCCGCCTCTGTTTGCCCGACTTTGATTCCCCGCCTCTGTTTCCCCATATCTGATTCCCCGCTTCCGAATCCCCAACTCTGATTCCCTGCCTCTGATTCCCCAGCTCTGATTCCCCGCCTTTGATTCCCCCGTCTGATTCCCAGCCTCTGAAACCCCGTGTCTGATTTATTGCCTCTGATTCCCCGCCTCTGATTCCCCATCTCTGATTCACAGCCTCTGATTCGCCACCTCTGATTCCCCATATCTGATTCCCCGCCTCTGATTCCCCGCCTCTGATTCGCCACCTCTGATTCCCCATATCTGATTCCCCGCCTCTGTTTCCCCGCCTCTGATTCCCCGCCTCTGATTCCCCATATCTCATTCCCCGCCTCTGAATCCCCATCTCTGATTCCCGGACTCTGATTCCCCACCTCTGATTCCCGGCCTCTTATTCCCGGCATCTGATTCCGGCCTCTGATTCCCGGCCTCTGATTCCCTGCTTCTGATTCTGATTCCCTGCCTTTGATTCCCCATCTCTGATTCCGCACATCTGATTCCCTGCCTCTGATTCCCCATCTCTGATTCCCCATATCTGATTCCCCGCCTCTGTTTCCCCGCCTCTGATTCCCCGCCTCTGTTTCCCAATATCTAAGTCCCCGCCTCTGATTCCCCAACTCTGATTCCCCACCTCTGATTCCCCAGCTCTGATTCCCCGCCTCTGATTCCCCGCATCTGATTTCCTGCATCTGATTCCAAGCCTCTGATTCCCTGCCTCTGATTCCCAACCTCTGATTCCCCACCTCTGATTCCCCATATCTGATTCCCAGCCTCTGTTTCCCCGCCTCTGATTCCCTGCCTCTGTTTCCCCATATCTGATTCCCGGCCTCTGATTCCCCGCCTCTGATTACCTGCCTCTGATTCCCCATCTCCGATTCCGCACATCTGATTCCCTGCCTCTGATTCCCCGCCTCTGATTCCCCGCCTCTGATTCCCTGCCTCTGATTCCCAACCTCTGATTCCCCACCTCTGATTCCCCGTGGTTGATTCCCTGCCTCTGTTTCCCCGCCTCTGATTCCCCGCCTCTGATTCCCCAACTCTAATTCCCCGCCTCTGATTCCCCATATCTGATTCCCCGCCTCTGTTTCCCCGCCTCTGATTCCCCGCCCCTGTTTCCCCATATCTGATTTCCTGCCTCTGATTCCCCAACTTTGATCCCCAGCCTCTGATTCCCCAGCTCTGATACCACGCCTCTGATTCCCCGTGTTTGATTCCCTGCCTCTGATTCCCCGCCTCTGATTCCCCATCTCTGATTCACCGCCTTTGATTCGCCACCTCTGATTCCCCATATCTGATTCCCCACCTCTGTTTCCCCGCCTCTGATTCCCCGCCTCTGATTCTCCATATCTCATTCCCCGCCTCTGAATCCCCATCACTGATTCCCGGACTCTGATTCCCCACCTCTGATTCCCGGCCTCTTATTCCCAGCTTGTGATTCCAGGCGTCTGATTCCCGGCCTCTGACTCCCCGCTTCTGATTCTGATTCCCTGCCTCTGATTCCCCATCTCTGATTCCGCACATCTGATTACCTGCCTCTGATTCCCCACCTCTGATTCCCCATATCTGATTCCCCGCCTCTGTTTCCACGCCTCTGATTCCCCGCCTCTGTTTCCCCATATCTAATTCCCCACCTCTGATGCCCCAACTCTGATTCCCCGCCTCTGATTCCCCAGCTCTGATTCCCCGCCTCTGATTCCCCGCATCCGATTCCCCATATCTGATTCCCCGCCTCTGTTTCCCGCCCCTGATTCCCCGCCTCTGTTTCCCCATATCTGATTCCCCGCCTCTGATTCCCAACTATGATTCCCCGCCTCTGATTCCCCAGCTCTGATTCCCTGCCTCTGACTCCCCGCGTTCTATTCCCTGCCTCTGATTCCCCGCCTGTGATTCCCCATCTCTGATTCACCACCTCTGATTCCCCACCACTGATTCCCCATATCTAATTCCCCGCCTCTGTTTGCCCGCCTCTGATTCCCCGCCTCTGTTTTCCCATATCTGATTCCCCGCCTCTGAATCCCCAACTCTGATTCCCTGCCTCTGATTCTCCAGCTTCATTCCCCGCCTTTGATTCCCCCCGTCTGATTCCCAGCCTCTGAATCCCCGTGTCTGATAACCTGCCTCTGATTCCCCGCCTCTGATTCCCCATCTCAGATTCACCGCCTCTGATTCCCCTCCTCTGATTCCCCATCTCTGATTCCGCACATCCGATTCCCTGCCTCTGATTCCCCGACTCTGATTCCCCACCTCTGATTCCCCAGCTCTGATTCCTCGCCTCTGATTCCCCAACTCTGATTCCCCGCCTCTGATTCCCCAGCTCTGATTCCCCACCTCTGATTCCCCGTGTTTGATCCCCTGCCTCTGATTCCCCGCCTCTGATTCCCCATCTCTGATTCACCGTCTTTGATTCGCCACCTCTGATTCCCCATATCTGCTTCCTCGCCACTGTTTCCCCGCCTCTGATTCCCCGCCTCTGATTCCCCATATCTCATTCCCCGCCTCTGATTCGCCAGCTATGATTCCCCGCCTCTGATTCCCCGCGTCTGATTCCCTGCCTCTGATTCCCCGCCTCTGATTCCACATCTCTGATTCACCACCTCTGATTCCCCGCGTCTGATTCCCCGCCTCTGATTCCCCATCTCTGATTCCCCATCTCTGATTCCCCAATTCTGATTCCCCGCCTCTGATTCCCCAGCTCTGATTCCTCGCCTCTGATTCCCTTCCTCTGATTCCCAACCTTTGATTCCCCACCTCTGATTTTCCATATTGATTCCCTGCGTCTGATTCCCCGCCTCTGATTCCCCAACTCTGATTCCCCGCCTCTGATTCCCCAGCTCTGATTCCCCGCCTCTGATTCCCCGTGTTTGATTCCCTGCCTCTGATTCCCGGCCTCTGATTCCCCATCTCTGATTCACCGCCTTTGATTCGCCACCTCTGATTCCCCATATCTGATTCCCCGCCTCTGTTTCCCCGCCTCTGATTCCCCGCCTCTGATTCCCCATATCTCATTCCCCGCCTCTGAATCCCCATCTCTGATTCCCGGACTCTGATTCCCCACCTCTGATTCCCGGCCTCTTATTCCCGGCATCTGATTCCGGCCTCTGATTCCCGGCCTCTGATTCCCTGCTTCTGATTCTGATTCCCTGCCTCTGATTCCCCATCTCTGATTCCGCACATCTGATTCCCTGCCTCTGATTCCCCGCCTCTGATTCCCCGCCTCTGTTTCCCAATATCTAAGTCCCCGCCTCTGATTCCCCAACTCTGATTCCCCACCTCTGATTCCCCAGCTCTGATTCCCCGCCTCTGATTCCCCGCCTCTGATTCCCTGCATCTGATTCCAAGCCTCTGATTCCCTGCCTCTGATTCCCAACCTCTGATTCCCCACCTCTGATTCCCCTTATCTGAATCCCCGCCTCTGTTTCCCCGCCTCTGATTCCCCAACTCTGTTTCCCCATATCTGATTCCCGGCCTCTGATTCCCCGCCTCTGATTCCCCGCCTCTGATTCCCTGCCTCTGATTCCCCATCCCCGATTCCGCACATCTGATTCCCTGCCTCTGATTCCCCGCCTCTGATTCCCCGCCTCTGATTCCCTGCCTCTGATTCCCCATATCTGATTCCCCGCCTCTGTTTCCCCGCCTCTGATTCCCCTCCTCTGATTCCCCAACTCTAATTCCCCGCCTCTGATTCCCCAGCTCTGATTCCCCGTGTTTGATTCCCCGCCTCTGATTCCCTGCCTCTGATTCCCAACCTCTGATTCCACACCTCTGATTCCCCATATCTGATTCCCCGCCTCTGTTTCCCCGCCTCTGATTCCCTGCCCCTGTTTCCCCATATCTAATTCCCTGCCTCTGATTCCCCAACTCTGATTCCCCGCATCTGATTCCCCAGCTCTGATTCCCCGCCTCTGACTTCCCGTGTTTGATTCCCTGCCTCTGATTCCCCGCCTCTGATTCCCCATCTCTGATTCACCGCCTTTGATTCGCCACCTCTGATTCCACATATCTGATTCCCCACCTCTGTTTCCCCGCCTATGATTCCCCGCCTCTGATTCTCCATATCTCATTCCCCGCCTCTGATTCCCCACCTCTGATTCCCGGCCTCTTATTCCCAGCATCTGATTCCCGGCCTCTGATTTCCCGCTTCTGATTCTGATTCCCTGCCTCTGATTCCCCATCTCTGATTCCGCACATCTGATTCCCTGCCTCTGATTCCCCGCCTCTGTTTCCCCATATCTAATTCCCAACCTCTGATGCCCCAACTCTGATTCCCTGCCTCTGATTCCCCGCGTTCTATTCCCTGCCTCTGATTCCCCAGCTCTGATTCCCCGCCTTTGATTCCCCCGTCTGATTCCCAGCCTCTGAAACCCCGTGTCTGATTTCTTGCCTCTGATTCCCCGCCTCTGATTCCCCATCTCTGATTCACAGCCTCTGATTCCCCACCTCTGATTCCCCATCTCTGATTCCGCACATCTGATTCCCTGCCTCTGATTCCCCGACTCTGATTCCACGCCTCTGATTCCCTGCATCTGATTCCAAGCCTCTGATTCCCTGCCTCTGATTCCCAACCTCTGATTCCCCACCTCTGATTCCCCTTATCTGAATCCCCGCCTCTGTTTCCCCGCCTCTGATTCCCCAACTCAGTTTCCCCATATCTGATTCCCGGCCTCTGATTCCCCGCCTCTGATTCCCCGCCTCTGATTCCCTGCCTCTGATTCCCCATCCCCGATTCCGCACATCTGATTCCCTGCCTCTGATTCCCCGCCTCTGATTCCCCGCCTCTGAATCCCTGCCTCTGATTCCCCATATCTGATTCCCCACCTCTGTTTCCCCGCCTCTGATTCCCCTCCTCTGATTCCCCAACTCTAATTCCCCGCCTCTGATTCCCCAGCTCTGATTACCCGTGTTTGATTCCCCGCCTCTGATTCCCTGCCTCTGATTCCCAACCTCTGATTCCACACCTCTGAATCCCCATATCTGATTCCCCGCCTCTGTTTCCCCGCCACTGATTCCCTGCCCCTGTTTCCCCATATCTAATTCCCTGCCTCTGATTCCCCAACTCTGATTCCCCGCATCTGATTCCCCAGCTCTGATTCCCCGCCTCTGATTTCCCGTGTTTGATTCCCTGCCTCTGATTCCCCGCCTCTGATTCCCCATCTCTGATTCACCGCCTTTGATTCGCCACCTCTGATTCCACATATCTGATTCCGCACATCTGATTCCCTGCCTCTGATTCCCCACCTCTGATTCCCCATATCTGATTTCCCGCCTCTGTTTCCCCGCCTCTGATTCCCCGCCTCTGTTTCCCCATATCTAATTCCCAACCTCTGATGCCCCAACTCTGATTCCCTGCCTCTGATTCCCCGCGTTCTATTCCCTGCCTCTGATTCCCCAGCTCTGATTCCCCGCCTTTGATTCCCCCGTCTGATTCCCCGCCTCTGATTCCCCATCTCTGATTCACAGCCTCTGATTCCCCACCTCTGATTCCCCATCTCTGATTCCGCACATCTGATACCCTGCCTCTGATTCCCCGACTCTGATCCCCACCTCTGATTCCCCAGCTCTGATTCCCCGCTTCTAATTCCCCAACTCTGATTCCCCGCCTCTGATTCCCCAGCTCTGATTCCCCGCCTCTGATTCCCCGTGTTTGATTCCCTGCCTCTGATTCCACGCCTCTGATTCCCCATCTCTGATTCATCGCCTTTGATTCGCCACCTCTGATTCCCCATATCTGATTCCTCGCCTCTGTTTCCCCGCCTCTGATTCCCCGCCTCTGATTCCCCATATTTCATTCCCCGCCTCTGATTCCCCATCTCTGATTCCCGGACTCTGATTCCCCACCTCTGATTCCCGGCCTCTTATTCCCGGCATCTGATTCCGGCCTCTGATTCCCGGCCTCTGATTCCCTGCTTCTGATTCCCCATCTCTGATTCCGCAAATCTAATTCCCTGCCTCTGATTCCCAACCTCTGATTCCCCATATCTGATTCCCCTCCTCTGTTTCCCCACCTCTGATTCCCCATATCTGATTTCCCGCCTCTGTTTCCCCGCCTCTGATTCCCCGCCTCTGATTCCCCATCTCTGATTCACAGCCTCTGATTCCCCACCTCTGATTCCCAATCTCTGAATCCGCACATCTGATTCCCTGCCTCTGATTCCCCGACTCTGATCCACACCTCTGATTCCCCAGCTCTGATTCCCCGCCTCTGATTTCCCAACTCTGATTCCCCGCCTCTGATTCCCCAGCTCTGATTCCCCGCCTCTGATTCCCCGTGTTTGATTCCCTGCCTCTGATTCCCCGCCTCTGATTCCCCATCTCTGATTCACCGCCTTTGATTCGCCACCTCTGATTCCCCATATCTAATTTCTCGCCTCTGTTTCCCCGCCTCTGATTCCCCGCCTCTGATTCCCCATATCTCATTCCCCGCCTCTGATTCCCCATCTCTGATTCCCGGACTCTGATTCCCCACCTCTGATTCCCGGCCTCTTATTCCCGGCATCTGATTCCGGCCTCTTATTCCCGGCCTCTGATTCCCTGCTTCTGATTCCCCATCTATGATTCCGCAAATCTAATTCCCTGCCTCTTATTCCCCACCTCTGATTCCCCATATCTGATTCCCCGCCTCTGTTTCCCTGCCTCTGATTCCCCGCCTCTGTTTCCCCATATCTAAGTCCCCGCCTCTGATTCCCCAACTTTGATTCCCCACCTCTGATTCCCCAGCTCTGATTCCCCGCCTCTGATTCCCCGCATCTGATTCCATGCATC
Source organism: Narcine bancroftii (assembly GCF_036971445.1). Classification (NCBI taxonomy): domain Eukaryota; kingdom Metazoa; phylum Chordata; class Chondrichthyes; order Torpediniformes; family Narcinidae; genus Narcine; species Narcine bancroftii. The sequence goes on along the minus strand of NW_027211893.1, from coordinate 11,345,572 downwards.
TGATTCCCAGCCTCTGATTCCCAGCCTCTGATTCCCAACCTCTGATTCCCCACCTCTGATACCCCATATGTGATTCCCCGCCTCTGTTTCCCTGCCTCTGATTCCCCGCCTCTGTTTCCCCATATCTGATCCCCGCCTCTATTTGCCCGCATCTGATTCCCCGCCTCTGTTTCCCCATATCTGATTTCCCGCCTCTGAATCCCCAACTCTGATTCCCTGCCTCTAATTTCCCAGCTCTGATTCCCCGCCTCTGATTCCCCGCGTCTGATTACCGGCCTCTGATTCCCCGCATCTGATTCCCCATCTCTGATTCACAACCTCTGATTCCCCACCTCTGATACCCCATATCTGATTCCCCGCCTCTGTATCCCCGCCTCTGATTCCCCACCTCTGATTCCCAATATCTGATTCCCCGCCTCTGATTCCCCACCTCTGATTCCCCGCCTCTGATTCGCCAGCTATGATTCCCCGCCTCTGATTCCCCGTGTTTGATTCCCTGCCTCTGATTCCCGGCATCTGATTCCCCATCTCTGATTCACCGCCTTTGATTCGCCACCTCTGATTCCCCATATCTGATTCCCCGCCTCTATTTCCCCGCCTCTGATTCCCCGCCTCTGATTCCCCATATCTCATTCCCCGCCTCTGAATCCCCATCTCTGATTCCCGGACTCTGATTCCCCACCTCTGATTCCCTGCTTCTGATTCTGATTCCCTGCCTTTGATTCCCCATCTCTGATTCCGCACATCTGATTCCCTGCCTCTGATTCCCCATCTCTGATTCCCCATATCTGATTCCCAACCTCTGATTCCCCACCTCTGATTCCCCGTGTTTGATTCCCCGCCTCTGTTTCCCCGCCTCTGATTCCCCGCCTCTGATTCCCCAACTCTAATTCCCCGCCTCTGATTCCCCATATCTGATTCCCCGCCTCTGTTTCCCCGCCTCTGATTCCCCACCCCTGTTTCCCCATATCTGATTCCCTGCCTCTGATTCCCCAACTTTGATTCCCAGCATCTGATTCCCCAGCTCTGATTCCCCGCCTCTGATTCCCCGCATCTGATTCCCTGCATCTGATTCCAAGCCTCTGATTCCCTGCCTCTGATTCCCAACCTCTGATTCCACACCTCTGATTCCCCATATCTGATCCCCAGCCTCTGTTTCCCCGCCTCTGTTTCCCCATATCTGATTCCCGGCCTCTGATTCCCCGCCTCTGATTCCCCATCTCCGATTCCGCACATCTGATTCCCTGCCTCTGATTCCCCGCCTCTGATTCCCCGCCTCTGATTCCCTGCATCTGATTCCCAACCTCTGATTCCCCACCTCTGATTCCCCGTGCTTGATTCCCCGCCTCTGTTTCCCCGCCTCTGATTCCCCGCCTCTGATTCACCAACTCTAATTCCCCGCCTCTGATTCCCCATATCAGATTCCCTGCCTCTGTTTCCCCGCCTCTGATTCCCCGCCTCTGTTTCCCCATATCTGAATCCCCGCCTCTGTTTCCCCGTCTCTGATTCCCCGCCTCTGTTTCCCCATATCTAAGTCCCCGCCTCTGATTCCCCAACTTTGATTCCCCACCTCTGATTCCCCAGCTCCGATTCCCCGCCTCTGATTCCCCACCTCTGATTCCCCATATCTGATTCCCAGCCTCTGTTTCCCCGCCTCTGATTCCCCGCCCCTGTTTCCCCATATCTGATTCCCTGCCTCTGATTCCCCAACTTTGATTCCCAGCCTCTGATTCCCCAGCTCTGATTCCCCGCCTCTGATTCCCCGTGTTTGATTCCCTGCCTCTGATTCCCCGCCTCTGATTCCCCATCTCTGATTCACCGCCTTTGATTCACCACCTCTGATTCCCCATATCTGATTCCCCACCTCTGTTTCCCCGCCTCTGATTCCCCGCCTCTGATTCTCCATATCTCATTCCCCGCCTCTGACTCCCCATCTCTCATTCCCGGACTCTGATTCCCCACCTCTGATTCCCGGCCTCTTATTCCCAGCATCTGATTCCAGGCCTCTGATTCCCGGCCTCTGACTCCCCGCTTCTGATTCTGATTCCCTGCCTCTGATTCCCCATCTCAGATTCCGCACATCTGATTACCTGCCTCTGATTCCCCACCTCTGATTCCCCATATCTGATTCCCCGCCTCTGTTTCCCCGCCCCTGATTCCCCGCCTCTGTTTCCCCATATCTGATTCCCCGCCTCTGATTCCCAACTATGATTCCCCGCCTCTTATTCCCCAGCTCTGATTCCCTGCCTCTGATTCCCCGCGTTCTATTCCCTGCCTCTGATTCACCGCCTGTGATTCCCCATCTCTGATTCACCACCTCTGATTCCCCACCACTGATTCCCCATATCTAATTCCCCGCCTCTGTTTGCCCGCCTCTGATTCCCCGCCTCTGTTTCCCCATATCTGATTCCCCGCCTCTGAATCCCCAACTCTGATTCCCTGCCTCTGATTCCCCAGCTTCATTCCCCGCCTTTGATCCCCCGTCTGATTCCCAGCCTCTGAATCCCCGTGTCTGATAACCTGCCTCTGATTCCCCGCCTCTGATTCCCCATCTCAGATTCACCGCCTCTGATTCCCCACCTCTGATTCCCCATCTCTGATTCCGCACATCCTATTCCCTGCCTCTGATTCCCCGACTCTGATTCCCCACCTCTGATTCCCCAGCTCTGATTCCCCGCCTCTGATTCCCCAACTCTGATTCCCCGCCTCTGATTCCCCAGCTCTGATTCCCCGCCTCTGATTCCCCGTGTTTGATCCCCTGCCTCTGATTCCCCAGCTCTGATTCCCCATCTCTGATTCACCGCCTTTGATTCACCACCTCTGATTCCCCATATCTGATTCCTCGCCACTGTTTCCCCGCCTCTGATTCCCCGCCTCTGATTCCCCATATCTCATTCCCCGCCTCTGATTCCCCATATCTCATTCCCCGCCTCTGATTCCCCATCTATGATTCCCGGATTCTGATTCCCCACCTCTGATTCCCGATCTCTTATTCCCGGCATCTGATTCCGGCCTCTGATTCCCGGCCTCTGATTCCCTGCTTCTGATTCTGATTCCCTGCCTCTGATTCCCCATTTCTGATTCCGCACATCTAATTCCCTGCCTCTGATTCCCCACCTCTGATTCCCCATATCTGAATCCCCGCCTTTGTTTCCCCGTCTCTGATTCCCCGCCTCTGTTTCCCCATATCTAAGTCCTCGCCTCTGATTCCCCAACTTTGATTCCCCACCTCTGATTCCCCAGCTCTGATTCCCCGCCTCTGATTCCCCACCTCTGATTCCCCATATCTGATTCCCAGCCTCTGTTTCCCCGCCTCTGATTCCCCGCCTCTGTTTCCCCATATCTGATTCACGGCCTCTGATTCCCCGCCTCTGATTCCCCGCCTCTGATTCCCTGCCTCTGATTCCCCATCTCCGATTCCGCACATCTGATTCCCTGCCCCTCATTCCCCGCCTCTGATTCCCCGCCTCTGATTCCCTGCCTCTGATTCCCAACCTCTGATTCCCCACCTCTGATTCCCAGTGTTTGATTCCCCGCCTCTGTTTCCCCGCCTCTGATTCCCCGCCTCTGATTCCCCAACTCTAATTCCCCGCCTCTGATTCCCCATATCTGGTTCCCCGCCTCTGTTTCCCCGCCTCTGATTCCCCGCCTCTGATTCCCTGCCTCTGATTCCCCATCTCCGATTCCGCACATCTGATTCCCTGCCTCTGATTCCCCGCCTCTGATTCCCCGCCTCTGATTCCCTGCCTCTGATTTCCAACCTCTGATTCCCCACCTCTGATTCCCCGTGTTTGATTCCCCGCCTATGTTTCCCCGCCTCTGATTCCCCGCCTCTGTTTCCCAATATCTAAGTCCCCGCCTCTGATTCCCCAACTCTAATTCCCCACCTCTGATTCCCCAGCTCTGATTCCCCGCCTCTGATTCCCTGCATCTGATTCCCTGCATCTGATTCCAAGCCTCTGATTCCCTGCCTCTGATTCCCAACCTCTGAGTCCCCACCTCTGATTCCCCATATCTGATTCCCAGCATCTGTTTCCCCGCCTCTGATTCCCCGCCTCTGTTTCCCCATATCTGATTCCCGGCCTCTGGTTCCCCGCCTCTGATTCCCCGCCTTTGATTCCCTGCCTCTGATTCCCCATCTCCGATTCCGCACATCTGATTCGCTGCCTCTGATTCCCCGCCTCTGATTCCCCGCCTCTGATTACCTGCCTCTGATTCCCAACCTCTGATTCCCCACCTCTGATTCCCCGTGTTTGATTCCCCGCCTCTGTATCCCCGCCTCTGATTCCCCGCCTCTGATTCCCCAACTCTAATTCCCCGCCTCTGATTCCCCATATCTGATTCCCCGCCTCTGTTTCCCCGCCTCTGATTCCCCGCCCCTGTTTCCCCATATCTGATTCCCTGCCTCAGATTCCCCAACTTTGATTCCCAGCCTCTGATTCCCCAGCTCTGATTCCCCGCCTCTGATTCCCAGCATCTGATTCCCTGCATCTGATTCCAAGCCTCTGATTCCCTGCCTCTGATTCCCAACCTCTGATTCCCCACCTCTGATTCCCCATATCTGATTCCCAGCCTCTGTTTCCCCGCCTCTGATTCCCCGCCTCTGTTTCCCCATATCTGATTCCCGGCCTCTGATTCCCCGCATCTGATTCCCCGCCTCTGATTCCCTGCCTCTGATTCCTCATTTCCGATTCCGCACATCTGATTCCCTGCCTCTGATTCCCCGCCTCTGATTCCCCGCCTCTGATTCCCTGCCTCTGATTCCCAACCTCTGATTCCCCACCTCTGATTCCCCGTGTTTGATTCCCCGCCTCTGTTTCCCCGCCTCTGATTCCCCGCCTCTGATTCCCCAACTCTAATTCCCCGCCTCTGATTCCCCATATCTGATTCCCTGCCTATGTTTCCCCGCCTCTGATTCCCCGCCCCTGTTTCCCCATATCTGATTCCCTGCCTCTGATTCCCCAACTTTGATTCCCAGCCTCTGATTCCCCAGCTCTGATTCCCCGCCTCTGATTCCCCGTGTTTGATTCCCTGCCTATGATTCCCCGCCTCAGATTCCCCATCTCTGATTCACCGCATTTGATTCGCCACCTCTGATTCCCCATATCTGATTCCCCACCTCTTTTTCCCCGCCTCTGATTCCCCGCCTCTGATTCTCCATATCTCATTCCCCGCCTCTGACTCCCCATCTCTGATTCCCGTACTCTGATTCCCCACCTCTGATTCCCGGCCTCTTATTCCCAGCATCTGATTCCAGGACTCTGATTCCTGGCATCTGACTCCCCGCTTCTGATTCTGATTCCCTGCCTCTGATTCCCCGCCTATGATTCCGCACATCTGATTCCCCGCCTCTGTTTCCCCATATCTAATTCCCCACCTCTGATGCCCCAACTCTGATTCCCCGCCTCTGATTCCCAAGCTCTGATTCCCCGCCTCTGATTCTCCACATCCGATTCCCAATATCTGATTCCCTGCCTCTGTTTCCCCGCCCCTGATTCCCCGCCTCTGTTTCCCCATATCAGATTCCCCGCCTCTGATTCCCAACTATGATTCCCCGCCTCTTATTCCCCAGCTCTGATTCCCTGCCTCTGATTCCCCGCGTTCTATTCCCTGCCTCTGATTCCCCGCCTGTGATTCCCCATCTCTGATTCACCACCTCTGATTCCCCACCACTGATTCCCAATATCTAATTCCCCGCCTCTGTTTGCCCGCCTCTGATTCCCCGCCTCTGATTCCCCATATCTGATTCCCCGCCTCTGAATCCCCAACTCTGATTCCCTGCCTCTGATTCCCCAGCTTCATTCCCCGCCTTTGATTCCCCCCGTCTGATTCCCAGCCTCTGAATCCCCGTGTCTGATAACCTGCCTCTGATTCCCCGCCTCTGATTCCCCATCTCAGATTCACCGCCTCTGATTCCCCACCTCTGATTCCCCATCTCTGATTCCGCACATCCGATTCGCTGCCTCTGATTCCCCGACTCTGATTCCCCACCTCTGATTCCCCAGCTCTGATTCCCCGCCTCTGATTCCCCAACTCTGATTCCCCGCCTCTGATTCCCCAGCTCTGATTCCCCGCCTCTGATTCCCCGTGTTTGATCCCCTGCCTCTGATTCCCCAGCTCTGATTCCCCATCTCTGATTCACCGCCTTTGATTCGCCACCTCTGATTCCCCATATCTGATTCCTCGCCACTGTTTCCCCGCCTCTGATTCCGCGCCTCTGATTCCCCATATCTCATTCCCCGCCTCTGATTCCCCATCTCTGATTCCCGGACTCTGATTCCCCACCTCTGATTCCCGACCTCTTATTCCCGGCATCTGATTCCGGCCTCTGATTCCCGGCCTCTGATTCCCTGCTTCTGATTCTGATTCCCTGCCTCTGATTCCCCATTTCTGATTCCGCACATCTAATTCCCTGCCTCTGATTCCCCACCTCTGATTCCCCATATCTGAATCCCCGCCTCTGTTTCCCCGTCTCTGATTCCCCGCCTCTGTTTCCCCATATCTAAGTCCCCGCCTCTGATTCCCCAACTTTGATTCCCCACCTCTGATTCCCCAACTCTAATTCCCCGCCTCTGATTCCCCATATCTGATTCCCCGCCTCTGTTTCCCCACCTCTGATTCCCCGCCCCTGTTTCCCCATATCTGATTTCCTGCCTCTGATTCCCCAACTTTGATCCCCAGCCTCTGATTCCCCAGCTCTGATACCACGCCTCTGATTCCCCGTGTTTGATTCCCTGCCTCTGATTCCCCGCCTCTGATTCCCCATCTCTGATTCACCGCCTTTGATTCGCCACCTCTGATTCCCCATATCTGATTCCCCACCTCTGTTTCCCCGCCTCTGATTCCCCGCCTCTGATTCTCCATATCTCATTCCCCGCCTCTGAATCCCCATCACTGATTCCCGGACTCTGATTCCCCACCTCTGATTCCCGGCCTCTTATTCCCAGCTTGTGATTCCAGGCCTCTGATTCCCGGCCTCTGACTCCCCGCTTCTGATTCTGATTCCCTGCCTCTGATTCCCCATCTCTGATTCCGCACATCTGATTACCTGCCTCTGATTCCCCACCTCTGATTCCCCATATCTGATTCCCCGCCTCTGTTTCCACGCCTCTGATTCCCCGCCTCTGTTTCCCCATATCTAATTCCCCACCTCTGATGCCCCAACTCTGATTCCCCGCCTCTGATTCCCCAGCTCTGATTCCCCGCCTCTGATTCCCCGCATCCGATTCCCCATATCTTATTCCCCGCCTCTGTTTCCCGCCCCTGATTCCCCGCCTCTGTTTCCCCATATCTGATTCCCCGCCTCTGATTCCCAACTATGATTCCCCGCCTCTGATTCCCCAGCTCTGATTCCCTGCCTCTGACTCCCCGCGTTCTATTCCCTGCCTCTGATTCCACGCCTGTGATTCCCCATCTCTGATTCACCACCTCTGATTCCCCACCACTGATTCCCCATATCTAATTCCCCGCCTCTGTTTGCCCGCCTCTGATTCCCCGCCTCTGTTTTCCCATATCTGATTCCCCGCCTCTGAATCCCCAACTCTGATTCGCTGCCTCTGATTCTCCAGCTTCATTCCCCGCCTTTGATTCCCCCCGTCTGATTCCCAGCCTCTGAATCCCCGTGTCTGATAACCTGCCTCTGATTCCCCGCCTCTGATTCCCCATCTCAGATTCACCGCCTCTGATTCCCCTCCTCTGATTCCCCATCTCTGATTCCGCACATCCGATTCCCTGCCTCTGATTCCCCGACTCTGATTCCCCACCTCTGATTCCCCAGCTCTGATTCCTCGCCTCTGATTCCCCAACTCTGATTCCCCGCCTCTGATTCCCCAGCTCTGATTCCCCACCTCTGATTCCCCGTGTTTGATCCCCTGCCTCTGATTCCCCACCTCTGATTCCCCATCTCTGATTCACCGTCTTTGATTCGCCACCTCTGATTCCCCATATCTGCTTCCTCGCCACTGTTTCCCCGCCTCTGATTCCCCGCCTCTGATTCCCCATATCTCATTCCCCGCCTCTGATTCGCCAGCTATGATTCCCCGCCTCTGATTCCCCGCGTCTGAATCCCTGCCTCTGATTCCCCGCCTCTGATTCCACATCTCTGATTCACCACCTCTGATTCCCCGCGTCTGATTCCCCGCCTCTGATTCCCCATCTCTGATTCCCCATCTCTGATTCCCCAATTCTGATTCCCCGCCTCTGATTCCCCAGCTCTGATTCCTCGCCTCTGATTCCCTTCCTCTGATTCCCAACCTTTGATTCCCCACCTCTGATTTCCCATATTGATTCCCTGCGTCTGATTCCCCGCCTCTGATTCCCCAACTCTGATTCCCCGCCTCTGATTCCCCAGCTCTGATTCCCCGCCTCTGATTCCCTGTGTTTGATTCCCTGCCTCTGATTCCCGGCCTCTGATTCCCCATCTCTGATTCACCGCCTTTGATTCGCCACCTCTGATTCCCCATATCTGATTCCCCGCCTCTGTTTCCCCGCCTCTGATTCCCCGCCTCTGATTCCCCATATCTCATTCCCCGCCTCTGAATCCCCATCTCTGATTCCCGGACTCTGATTCCCCACCTCTGATTCCCGGCCTCTTATTCCCGGCATCTGATTCCGGCCTCTGATTCCCGGCCTCTGATTCCCTGCTTCTGATTCTGATTCCCTGCCTCTGATTCCCCATCTCTGATTCCGCACATCTGATTCCCTGCCTCTGATTCCCCGCCTCTGATTCCCCGCCTCTGTTTCCCAATATCTAAGTCCCCGCCTCTGATTCCCCAACTCTGATTCCCCACCTCTGATTCCCCAGCTCTGATTCCCCGCCTCTGATTCCCCGCCTCTGATTCCCTGCATCTGATTCCAAGCCTCTGATTCCCTGCCTCTGATTCCCAACCTCTGATTCCCCACCTCTGATTCCCCTTATCTGAATCCCCGCCTCTGTTTCCCCGCCTCTGATTCCCCAACTCTGTTTCCCCATATCTGATTCCCGGCCTCTGATTCCCCGCCTCTGATTCCCCGCCTCTGATTCCCTGCCTCTGATTCCCCATCCCCGATTCCGCACATCTGATTCCCTGCCTCTGATTCCCCGCCTCTGATTCCCCGCCTCTGATTCCCTGCCTCTGATTCCCCATATCTGATTCCCCGCCTCTGTTTCCCCGCCTCTGATTCCCCTCCTCTGATTCCCCAACTCTAATTCCCCGCCTCTGATTCCCCAGCTCTGATTCCCCGTGTTTGATTCCCCGCCTCTGATTCCCTGCCTCTGATTCCCAACCTCTGATTCCACACCTCTGATTCCCCATATCTGATTCCCCGCCTCTGTTTCCCCGCCTCTGATTCCCTGCCCCTGTTTCCCCATATCTAATTCCCTGCCTCTGATTCCCCAACTCTGATTCCCCGCATCTGATTCCCCAGCTCTGATTCCCCGCCTCTGATTTCCCGTGTTTGATTCCCTGCCTCTGATTCCCCGCCTCTGATTCCCCATCTCTGATTCACCGCCTTTGATTCGCCACCTCTGATTCCACATATCTGATTCCCCACCTCTGTTTCCCCGCCTATGATTCCCCGCCTCTGATTCTCCATATCTCATTCCCCGCCTCTGATTCCCCACCTCTGATTCCCGGCCTCTTATTCCCAGCATCTGATTCCCGGCCTCTGATTTCCCGCTTCTGATTCTGATTCCCTGCCTCTGATTCCCCATCTCTGATTCCGCACATCTGATTCCCTGCCTCTGATTCCCCACCTCTGATTCCCCATATCTGATTTCCCGCCTCTGTTTCCCCGCCTCTGATTCCCCGCCTCTGTTTCCCCATATCTAATTCCCAACCTCTGATGCCCCAACTCTGATTCCCTGCCTCTGATTCCCCGCGTTCTATTCCCTGCCTCTGATTCCCCAGCTCTGATTCCCCGCCTTTGATTCCCCCGTCTGATTCCCAGCCTCTGAAACCCCGTGTCTGATTTCTTGCCTCTGATTCCCCGCCTCTGATTCCCCATCTCTGATTCACAGCCTCTGATTCCCTGCATCTGATTCCAAGCCTCTGATTCCCTGCCTCTGATTCCCAACCTCTGATTCCCCACCTCTGATTCCCCTTATCTGAATCCCCGCCTCTGTTTCCCCGCCTCTGATTCCCCAACTCTGTTTCCCCATATCTGATTCCCGGCCTCTGATTCCCCGCCTCTGATTCCCCGCCTCTGATTCCCTGCCTCTGATTCCCCATCCCCGATTCCGCACATCTGATTCCCTGCCTCTGATTCCCCGCCTCTGATTCCCCGCCTCTGATTCCCTGCCTCTGATTCCCCATATTGATTCCCCACCTCTGTTTCCCCGCCTCTGATTCCCCTCCTCTGATTCCCCAACTCTAATTCCCCGCCTCTGATTCCCCAGCTCTGATTCCCCGTGTTTGATTCCCCGCCTCTGATTCCCTGCCTCTGATTCCCAACCTCTGATTCCACACCTCTGAATCCCCATATCTGATTCCCCGCCTCTGTTTCCCCGCCACTGATTCCCTGCCCCTGTTTCCCCATATCTAATTCCCTGCCTCTGATTCCCCAACTCTGATTCCCCGCATCTGATTCCCCAGCTCTGATTCCCCGCCTCTGATTTCCCGTGTTTGATTCCCTGCCTCTGATTCCCCGCCTCTGATTCCCCATCTCTGATTCACCGCCTTTGATTCGCCACCTCTGATTCCACATATCTGATTCCGCACATCTGATTCCCTGCCTCTGATTCCCCACCTCTGATTCCCCATATCTGATTTCCCGCCTCTGTTTCCCCGCCTCTGATTCCCCGCCTCTGTTTCCCCATATCTAATTCCCAACCTCTGATGCCCCAACTCTGATTCCCTGCCTCTGATTCCCCGCGTTCTATTCCCTGCCTCTGATTCCCCAGCTCTGATTCCCCGCCTTTGATTCCCCCGTCTGATTCCCCGCCTCTGATTCCCCATCTCTGATTCACAGCCTCTGATTCCCCACCTCTGATTCCCCATCTCTGATTCCGCACATCTGATACCCTGCCTCTGATTCCCCGACTCTGATCCCCACCTCTGATTCCCCAGCTCTGATTCCCCGCTTCTAATTCCCCAACTCTGATTCCCCGCCTCTGATTCCCCAGCTCTGATTCCCCGCCTCTGATTCCCCGTGTTTGATTCCCTGCCTCTGATTCCACGCCTCTGATTCCCCATCTCTGATTCATCGCCTTTGATTCGCCACCTCTGATTCCCCATATCTGATTCCTCGCCTCTGTTTCCCCGCCTCTGATTCCCCGCCTCTGATTCCCCATATTTCATTCCCCGCCTCTGATTCCCCATCTCTGATTCCCGGACTCTGATTCCCCACCTCTGATTCCCGGCCTCTTATTCCCGGCATCTGATTCCGGCCTCTGATTCCCGGCCTCTGATTCCCTGCTTCTGATTCCCCATCTCTGATTCCGCAAATCTAATTCCCTGCCTCTGATTCCCAACCTCTGATTCCCCATATCTGATTCCCCTCCTCTGTTTCCCCACCTCTGATTCCCCATATCTGATTTCCCGCCTCTGTTTCCCCGCCTCTGATTCCCCGCCTCTGTTTCCCCATATCTAATTCCCAACCTCTGAGGCCCAAACTCTGATTCCCTGCCTCTGATTCCCCGCGTTCTATTCCCTGCCTCTGATTCCCCGCCTGTGATTCCCCATCTCTGATTCACCACCTCTGATTCCCCACCTCTGATTCCCCATATCTAATTCCCCGCCTCTGTTTGCCCGACTCTGATTCCCCGCCTCTGTTTCCCCATATCTGATTCCCCGCCTCTGAATCCCCAACTCTGATTCCCTGCCTCTGATTCCCCAGCTCTGGTTCCCCGCCTTTGATTCCCCCGTCTGATTCCCAACCTCTGAAACCCCGTGTCTGATTTCTTGCCTCTGATTCCCCGCCTCTGATTCCCCATCTCTGATTCACAGCCTCTGATTCCCCACCTCTGATTCCCCATCTCTGAATCCGCACATCTGATTCCCTGCCTCTGATTCCCCGACTCTGATCCACACCTCTGATTCCCCAGCTCTGATTCCCCGCCTCTGATTTCCCAACTCTGATTCCCCGCCTCTGATTCCCCAGCTCTGATTCCCCGCCTCTGATTCCCCGTGTTTGATTCCCTGCCTCTGATTCCCCGCCTCTGATTCCCCATCTCTGATTCACCGCCTTTGATTCGCCACCTCTGATTCCCCATATCTAATTTCTCGCCTCTGTTTCCCCGCCTCTGATTCCCCGCCTCTGATTCCCCATATCTCATTCCCCGCCTCTGATTCCCCATCTCTGATTCCCGGACTCTGATTCCCCACCTCTGATTCCCGGCCTCTTATTCCCGGCATCTGATTCCGGCCTCTGATTCGCGGCCTCTGATTCCCTGCTTCTGATTCCCCATCTATGATTCCGCAAATCTAATTCCCTGCCTCTTATTCCCCACCTCTGATTCCCCATATCTGATTCCCCGCCTCTGTTTCCCTGCCTCTGATTCCCCGCCTCTGTTTCCCCATATCTAAGTCCCCGCCTCTGATTCCCCAACTTTGATTCCCCACCTCTGATTCCCCAGCTCTGATTCCCCGCCTCTGATTCCCCGCATCTGATTCCATGCATCTGATTCCCAGCCTCTGATTCCCAGCCTCTGATTCCCAACCTCTGATTCCCCACCTCTGATACCCCATATGTGATTCCCCGCCTCTGTTTCCCCGCCTCTGATTCCCCGCCTCTGTTTCCCCATATCTGATCCCCGCCTCTATTTGCCCGCATCTGATTCCCCGCCTCTGTTTCCCCATATCTGATTTCCCGCCTCTGAATCCCCAACTCTGATTCCCTGCCTCTAATTTCCCAGCTCTGATTCCCCGCCTCTGATTCCCCGCGTCTGATTACCGGCCTCTGATTCCCCGCATCTGATTCCCCATCTCTGATTCACAACCTATGATTCCCCACCTCTGATACCCCATATCTGATTCCCCGCCTCTGTATCCCCGCCTCTGATTCCCCACCTCTGATTCCCAATATCTGATTCCCCGCCTCTGATTCCCCACCTCTGATTCCCCGCCTCAGATTCGCCAGCTATGATTCCCCGCCTCTGATTCCCCGTGTTTGATTCCCTGCCTCTGATTCCCGGCATCTGATTCCCCATCTCTGATTCACCGCCTTTGATTCGCCACCTCTGATTCCCCATATCTGATTCCCCGCCTCTGTTTCCCCGCCTCTGATTCCCCGCCTCTGATTCCCCATATCTCATTCCCCGCCTCTGAATCCCCATCTCTGATTCCGCACATCTGATTCCCTGCCTCTGATTCCCCATCTCTGATTCCCCGCCTCTGTTTCCCCGCCTCTGATTCCCCACCTCTGATTCCCTGCTTCTGATTCTGATTCCCTGCCTTTGATTCCCCATCTCTGATTCCGCACATCTGATTCCCTGCCTCTGATTCCCCAGCTCTGATTCCCCGCCTTTGATTCCCCCGTCTGATTCCCAGCCTCTGAAACCCCGTGTCTGATTTCTTGCCTCTGATTCCCCGCCTCTGATTCCCCATCTCTGATTCACAGCCTCTGATTCCCCACCTCTGATTCCCCATCTCTGAATCCGCACATCTGATTCCCTGCCTCTGATTCCCCGACTCTGATCCACACCTCTGATTCCCCAGCTCTGATTCCCCGCCTCTGATTTCCCAACTCTGATTCCCCGCCTCTGATTCCCCAGCTCTGATTCCCCGCCTCTGATTCCCCGTGTTTGATTCCCTGCCTCTGATTCCCCGCCTCTGATTCCCCATCTCTGATTCACCGCCTTTGATTCGCCACCTCTGATTCCCCATATCTAATTTCTCGCCTCTGTTTCCCCGCCTCTGATTCCCCGCCTCTGATTCCCCATATCTCATTCCCCGCCTCTGATTCCCCATCTCTGATTCCCGGACTCTGATTCCCCACCTCTGATTCCCGGCCTCTTATTCCCGGCATCTGATTCCGGCCTCTGATTCCCGGCCTCTGATTCCCTGCTTCTGATTCCCCATCTATGATTCCGCAAATCTAATTCCCTGCCTCTTATTCCCCACCTCTGATTCCCCATATCTGATTCCCCGCCTCTGTTTCCCTGCCTCTGATTCCCCGCCTCTGTTTCCCCATATCTAAGTCCCCGCCTCTGATTCCCCAACTTTGATTCCCCACCTCTGATTCCCCAGCTCTGATTCCCCGCCTCTGATTCCCCGCATCTGATTCCATGCATCTGATTCCCAGCCTCTGATTCCCAGCCTCTGATTCCCAACCTCTGATTCCCCACCTCTGATACCCCATATGTGATTCCCCGCCTCTGTTTCCCCGCCTCTGATTCCCCGCCTCTGTTTCCCCATATCTGATCCCCGCCTCTATTTGCCCGCATCTGATTCCCCGCCTCTGTTTCCCCATATCTGATTTCCCGCCTCTGAATCCCCAACTCTGATTCCCTGCCTCTAATTTCCCAGCTCTGATTCCCCGCCTCTGATTCCCCGCGTCTGATTACCGGCCTCTGATTCCCCGCATCTGATTCCCCATCTCTGATTCACAACCTCTGATTCCCCACCTCTGATACCCCATATCTGATTCCCCGCCTCTGTATCCCCGCCTCTGATTCCCCACCTCTGATTCCCAATATCTGATTCCCCGCCTCTGATTCCCCACCTCTGATTCCCCGCCTCAGATTCGCCAGCTATGATTCCCCGCCTCTGATTCCCCGTGTTTGATTCCCTGCCTCTGATTCCCGGCATCTGATTCCCCATCTCTGATTCACCGCCTTTGATTCGCCACCTCTGATTCCCCATATCTGATTCCCCGCCTCTGTTTCCCCGCCTCTGATTCCCCGCCTCTGATTCCCCATATCTCATTCCCCGCCTCTGAATCCCCATCTCTGATTCCGCACATCTGATTCCCTGCCTCTGATTCCCCATCTCTGATTCCCCGCCTCTGTTTCCCCGCCTCTGATTCCCCACCTCTGATTCCCTGCTTCTGATTCTGATTCCCTGCCTTTGATTCCCCATCTCTGATTCCGCACATCTGATTCCCTGCCTCTGATTCCCCATCTCTGATTCCCCATATCTGATTCCCAACCTCTGATTCCCCACTTCTGATTCCCCGTGTTTGATTCCCCGCCTCTGTTTCCCCGCCTCTGATTCCCCGCCTCTGATTCCCCAACTCTAATTCCCCGCCTCTGATTCCCCATATCAGATTCCCCGCCTCTGTTTCCCCGCCTCTGATTCCCCACCCCTGTTTCCCCATATCTGATTCCCTGCCTCTGATTCCCCAACTTTGATTCCCAGCATCTGATTCCCCAGCTCTGATTCCCCGCCTCTGATTCCCCGCATCTGATTCCCTGCATCTGATTCCAAGCCTCTGATTCCCTGCCTCTGATTCCCAACCTCTGATTCCACACCTCTGATTCCCCATATCTGATCCCCAGCCTCTGTTTCCCCGCCTCTGTTTCCCCATATCTGATTCCCGGCCTCTGATTCCCCGCCTCTGATTCCCCATCTCCGATTCCGCACATCTGATTCCCTGCCTCTGATTCCCCGCCTCTGATTCCCCGCCTCTGATTCCCTGCATCTGATTCCCAACCTCTGATTCCCCACCTCTGATTCCCCGTGTTTGATTCCCCGCCTCTGTTTCCCCGCCTCTGATTCCCCGCCTCTGATTCCCCAACTCTAATTCCCCGCCTCTGATTCCCCATATCTGATTCCCTGCCTCTGTTTCCCCGCCTCTGATTCCCCGCCTCTGTTTCCCCATATCTGAATCCCCGCCTCTGTTTCCCCGTCTCTGATTCCCCGCCTCTGTTTCCCCATATCTAAGTCCCGCCTCTGATTCCCCAACTTTGATTCCCCACCTCTGATTCCCCAGCTCCGATTCCCCGCCTCTGATTCCCCACCTCTGATTCCCCATATCTGATTCCCAGCCTCTGTTTCCCCGCCTCTGATTCCCCGCCCCTGTTTCCCCATATCTGATTCCCTGCCTCTGATTCCCCAACTTTGATTCCCAGCCTCTGATTCCCCAGCTCTGATTCCCCGCCTCTGATTCCACGTGTTTGATTCCCTGCCTCTGATTCCCCGCCTCTGATTCCCCATCTCTGATTCACCGCTTTTGATTCACCACCTCTGATTCCCCATATCTGATTCCCCACCTCTGTTTCCCCGCCTCTGATTCCCCGCCTCTGATTCTCCATATCTCATTCCCCGCCTCTGACTCCCCATCTCTGATTCCCGGACTCTGATTCCCCACCTCTGATTCCCGGCCTCTTATTCCCAGCATCTGATTCCAGGCCTCTGATTCCCGGCCTCTGACTCCCCGCTTCTGATTCTGATTCCCTGCCTCTGATTCCCCATCTCAGATTCCGCACATCTGATTACCTGCCTCTGATTCCCCACCTCTGATTCCCCATATCTGATTCCCCGCCTCTGTTTCCCCGCCCCTGATTCCCCGCCTCTGTTTCCCCATATCTGATTCCCCGCCTCTGATTCCCAACTATGATTCCCCGCCTCTTATTCCCCAGCTCTGATTCCCTGCCTCTGATTCCCCGCGTTCTATTCCCTGCCTCTGATTCACCGCCTGTGATTCCCCATCTCTGATTCACCACCTCTGATTCCCCACCACTGATTCCCCATATCTAATTCCCCGCCTCTGTTTGCCCGCCTCTGATTCCCCGCCTCTGTTTCCCCATATCTGATTCCCCGCCTCTGAATCCCCAACTCTGATTCCCTGCCTCTGATTCCCCAGCTTCATTCCCCGCCTTTGATTCCCCCGTCTGATTCCCAGCCTCTGAATCCCCGTGTCTGATAACCTGCCTCTGATTCCCCGCCTCTGATTCCCCATCTCAGATTCACCGCCTCTGATTCCCCACCTCTGATTCCCCATCTCTGATTCCGCACATCCGATTCCCTGCCTCTGATTCCCCGACTCTGATTCCCCACCTCTGATTCCCCAGCTCTGATTCCCCGCCTCTGATTCCCCAACTCTGATTCCCCGCCTCTGATTCCCCAGCTCTGATTCCCCGCCTCTGATTCCCCGTGTTTGATCCCCTGCCTCTGATTCCCCAGCTCTGATTCCCCATCTCTGATTCACCGCCTTTGATTCACCACCTCTGATTCCCCATATCTGATTCCTCGCCACTGTTTCCCCGCCTCTGATTCCCCGCCTCTGATTCCCCATATCTCATTCCCCGCCTCTGATTCCCCATATCTCATTCCCCGCCTCTGATTCCCCATCTATGATTCCCGGATTCTGATTCCCCACCTCTGATTCCCGATCTCTTATTCCCGGCATCTGATTCAGGCCTCTGATTCCCGGCCTCTGATTCCCTGCTTCTGATTCTGATTCCCTGCCTCTGATTCCCCATTTCTGATTCCGCACATCTAATTCCCTGCCTCTGATTCCCCACCTCTGATTCCCCATATCTGAATCCCCGCCTTTGTTTCCCCGTCTCTGATTCCCCGCCTCTGTTTCCCCATATCTAAGTCCTCGCCTCTGATTCCCCAACTTTGATTCCCCACCTCTGATTCCCCAGCTCTGATTCCCCGCCTCTGATTCCCCACCTCTGATTCCCCATATCTGATTCCCAGCCTCTGTTTCCCCGCCTCTGATTCCCCGCCTCTGTTTCCCCATATCTGATTCACGGCCTCTGATTCCCCGCCTCTGATTCCCCGCCTCTGATTCCCTGCCTCTGATTCCCCATCTCCGATTCCGCACATCTGATTCCCTGCCCCTCATTCCCCGCCTCTGATTCCCCGTCTCTGATTCCCTGCCTCTGATTCCCAACCTCTGATTCCCCACCTCTGATTCCCAGTGTTTGATTCCCCGCCTCTGTTTCCCCGCCTCTGATTCCCCGCCTCTGATTCCCCAACTCTAATTCCCCGCATCTGATTCCCCATATCTGATTCCCCGCCTCTGTTTCCCCGCCTCTGATTCCCCGCCTCTGATTCCCTGCCTCTGATTCCCCATCTCCGATTCCGCACATCTGATTCCCTGCCTCTGATTCCCCGCCTCTGATTCCCCGCCTCTGATTCCCTGCCTCTGATTTCCAACCTCTGATTCCCCACCTCTGATTCCCCGTGTTTGATTCCCCGCCTATGTTTCCCCGCCTCTGATTCCCCGCCTCTGTTTCCCAATATCTAAGTCCCCGCCTCTGATTCCCCAACTCTAATTCCCCACCTCTGATTCCCCAGCTCTGATTCCCCGCCTCTGATTCCCTGCATCTGATTCCCTGCATCTGATTCCAAGCCTCTGATTCCCTGCCTCTGATTCCCAACCTCTGAGTCCCCACCTCTGATTCCCCATATCTGATTCCCAGCATCTGTTTCCCCGCCTCTGATTCCCCGCCTCTGTTTCCCCATATCTGATTCCCGGCCTCTGGTTCCCCGCCTCTGATTCCCCGCCTCTGATTCCCTGCCTCTGATTCCCCATCTCCGATTCCGCACATCTGATTCGCTGCCTCTGATTCCCCGCCTCTGATTCCCCGCCTCTGATTACCTGCCTCTGATTCCCAACCTCTGATTCCCCACCTCTGATTCCCCGTGTTTGATTCCCCGCCTCTGTATCCCCGCCTCTGATTCCCCGCCTCTGATTCCCCAACTCTAATTCCCCGCCTCTGATTCCCCATATCTGATTCCCCGCCTCTGTTTCCCCGCCTCTGATTCCCCGCCCCTGTTTCCCCATATCTGATTCCCTGCCTCAGATTCCCCAACTTTGATTCCCAGCCTCTGATTCCCCAGCTCTGATTCCCCGCCTCTGATTCCCAGCATCTGATTCCCTGCATCTGATTCCAAGCCTCTGATTCCCTGCCTCTGATTCCCAACCTCTGATTCCCCACCTCTGATTCCCCATATCTGATTCCCAGCCTCTGTTTCCCCGCCTCTGATTCCCCGCCTCTGTTTCCCCATATCTGATTCCCGGCCTCTGATTCCCCGCATCTGATCCACCGCCTCTGATTCCCTGCCTCTGATTCCTCATTTCCGATTCCGCACATCTGATTCCCTGCCTCTGATTCCCCGCCTCTGATTCCCCGCCTCTGATTCCCTGCCTCTGATTCCCAACCTCTGATTCCCCACCTCTGATTCCCCGTGTTTGATTCCCCGCCTCTGTTTCCCCGCCTCTGATTCCCCGCCTCTGATTCCCCAACTCTAATTCCCCGCCTCTGATTCCCCATATCTGATTCCCTGCCTATGTTTCCCCGCCTCTGATTCCCCGCCCCTGTTTCCCCATATCTGATTCCCTGCCTCTGATTCCCCAACTTTGATTCCCAGCCTCTGATTCCCCAGCTCTGATTCCCCGCCTCTGATTCCCCGTGTTTGATTCCCTGCCTATGATTCCCCGCCTCAGATTCCCCATCTCTGATTCACCGCATTTGATTCGCCACCTCTGATTCCCCATATCTGATTCCCCACCTCTTTTTCCCCGCCTCTGATTCCCCGCCTCTGATTCTCCATATCTCATTCCCAGCCTCTGACTCCCCATCTCTGATTCCCGTACTCTGATTCCCCACCTCTGATTCCCGGCCTCTTATTCCCAGCATCTGATTCCAGGCCTCTGATTCCTGGCCTCTGACTCCCCGCTTCTGATTCTGATTCCCTGCCTCTGATTCCCCGCCTATGATTCCGCACATCTGATTCCCCGCCTCTGTTTCCCCATATCTAATTCCCCACCTCTGATGCCCCAACTCTGATTCCCCGCCTCTGATTCCCAAGCTCTGATTCCCCGCCTCTGATTCTCCACATCCGATTCCCAATATCTGATTCCCTGCCTCTGTTTCCCCGCCCCTGATTCCCCGCCTCTGTTTCCCCATATCAGATTCCCCGCCTCTGATTCCCAACTATGATTCCCCGCCTCTTATTCCCCAGCTCTGATTCCCTGCCTCTGATTCCCCGCGTTCTATTCCCTGCCTCTGATTCCCCGCCTGTGATTCCCCATCTCTGATTCACCACCTCTGATTCCCCACCACTGATTCCCAATATCTAATTCCCCGCCTCTGTTTGCCCGCCTCTGATTCCCCGCCTCTGATTCCCCATATCTGATTCCCCGCCTCTGAATCCCCAACTCTGATTCCCTGCCTCTGATTCCCCAGCTTCATTCCCCGCCTTTGATTCCCCCCGTCTGATTCCCAGCCTCTGAATCCCCGTGTCTGATAACCTGCCTCTGATTCCCCGCCTCTGATTCCCCATCTCAGATTCACCGCCTCTGATTCCCCACCTCTGATTCCCCATCTCTGATTCCGCACATCCGATTCGCTGCCTCTGATTCCCCGACTCTGATTCCCCACCTCTGATTCCCCAGCTCTGATTCCCCGCCTCTGATTCCCCAACTCTGATTCCCCGCCTCTGATTCCCCAGCTCTGATTCCCCGCCTCTGATTCCCCGTGTTTGATCCCCTGCCTCTGATTCCCCAGCTCTGATTCCCCATCTCTGATTCACCGCCTTTGATTCGCCACCTCTGATTCCCCATATCTGATTCCTCGCCACTGTTTCCCCGCCTCTGATTCCGCGCCTCTGATTCCCCATATCTCATTCCCCGCCTCTGATTCCCCATCTCTGATTCCCGGACTCTGATTCCCCACCTCTGATTCCCGACCTCTTATTCCCGGCATCTGATTCCGGCCTCTGATTCCCGGCCTCTGATTCCCTGCTTCTGATTCTGATTCCCTGCCTCTGATTCCCCATTTCTGATTCCGCACATCTAATTCCCTGCCTCTGATTCCCCACCTCTGATTCCCCATATCTGAATCCCCGCCTCTGTTTCCCCGTCTCTGATTCCCCGCCTCTGTTTCCCCATATCTAAGTCCCCGCCTCTGATTCCCCAACTTTGATTCCCCACCTCTGATTCCCCAGCTCTGATTCCCCGCCTCTGATTCCCCACCTCTGATTACCCATACCTGATTCCCAGCCTCTGTTTCCCCGCCTCTGATTCCCCGCTTCTGTTTCCCCATATCTGATTCCCGGCCTCTGATTCCCTGCCTCTGATACCCCGCCTCTGATTCCCTGCCTCTGATTCCCCATCTCCGATTCCGCACATCTGATTCCCTGCCTCTCATTCCCCGCCTCTGATTCCCCGCCTCTGATTCCCTGCCTCTGATTCCCAACCTCTGATTCCCCACCTCTGATTCCCCGTGTTTGATTCCCCGCCTCTGTTTCCCCGCCTCTGATTCCCCGCCTCTGATTCCCCAGCTCTGATTCCCCGCCTCTGATTCCCCGTGTTTGATCCCCTGCCTCTGATTCCCCAGCTCTGATTCCCCATCTCTGATTCACCGCCTTTGATTCGCCACCTCTGATTCCCCATATCTGATTCCTCGCCACTGTTTCCCCGCCTCTGATTCCGCGCCTCTGATTCCCCATATCTCATTCCCCGCCTCTGATTCCCCATCTCTGATTCCCGGACTCTGATTCCCCACCTCTGATTCCCGACCTCTTATTCCCGGCATCTGATTCCGGCCTCTGATTCCCGGCCTCTGATTCCCTGCTTCTGATTCTGATTCCCTGCCTCTGATTCCCCATTTCTGATTCCGCACATCTAATTCCCTGCCTCTGATTCCCCACCTCTGATTCCCCTAATCTGAATCCCTGCCTCTGTTTCCCCGTCTCTGATTCCCCGCCTCTGTTTCCCCATATCTAAGTCCCCGCCTCTGATTCCCCAACTTTGATTCCCCACCTCTGATTCCCCATCTCTGATTCCCCGCCTCTGATTCCCCACCTCTGATTCCCCATACCTGATTCCCAGCCTCTGTTTCCCCGCCTCTGATTCCCCGCTTCTGTTTCCCCATATCTGATTCCCGTCCTCTGATTCCCTGCCTCTGATTCCCCGCCTCTGATTCCCTGCCTCTGATTCCCCATCTCCGATTCCGCACATCTGATTCCCTGCCTCTCATTCCCCGCCTCTGACTCCCCGCCTCTGATTCCCTGCCTCTGATTCCGAACCTCTGATTTTCCACCTCTGATTCCCCGTGTTTGATTCCCCGCCTCTGTTTCCCCGCCTCTGATTCCCCGCCTCTGATTCCCCAACTCTAATTCCCCGCCTCTGATTCCCCATATCTGATTCCCAGCCTCTGTTTCCCCGCCTCTGATTCCCCGCCTCTGTTTCCCCATATCTGATTCCCGGCCTCTGATTCCCCGCCTCTGATTCTCCGCCTCTGATTCCCTGCCTCTGATTCCCCATCTCCGATTCCGCACATCTGATTCCCTGCCTCTGATTCCCCGCCTCTGATTCCCCGCCGCTGATTCCCTGCCTCTGATTTCCAACCTCTGATTCCCCACCTCTGATTCCCCGTGTTTGATTCCCCGCCTCTGTTTCCCCGCCACTGATTCCCCGCCTCTGATTCCCCAACTCTAATTCCCCGCCTCTGATTCCCCATATCTGATTCCCCGCCTCTGTTTCCCCGCCTCTGATTCCCCGCCCCTGTTTCCCCATATCTGATTCCCTGACTCTGATTCCCCAACTTTGATTCCCAGCCTCTGATTCCCCAGCTCTGATTCCCCGCCTCTGATTCCCCGTGTTTGATTCCCTGCCTCTGATTCCCCGCCTCTGATTCCCCATCTCTGATTCACCGCCTTTGATTCGCCACCTCTGATTCCCCATATCTGATTCCCCACCTCTGTTTCCCCGCCTCTGATTCCCCGCCTCTGATTCTCCATATCTCATTCCCCGCCTCTGACTCCCCATCTCTGATTCCCGGACTCTGATTCCCCACCTCTGATTCCCGGCCTCTTATTCCCAGCATCTGATTCCAGGCCTCTGATTCCCGGCCTCTGACTCCCCGCTTCTGATTCTGATTCCCTGCCTCTGATTCCCCATCTCTGATTCCGCACATCTGATTACCTGCCTCTCATTCCCCACCTCTGATTCCCCATATCTGATTCCCCGCCTCTGTTTCCACGCCTCTGATTCCCCGCCTCTGTTTCCCCATATCTAATTTCCCACCTCTGATGCCCCAACTCTGATTCCCCGCCTCTGATTCCCCAGCTCTGATTCCCCGCCTCTGATTCCCTGCATCCGATTCCCCATATCTGATTCCCCGCCTCTCTTTCCCCGCCCCTGATTCCCCGCCTCTGTTTCCCCATATCTGATTATCCGCCTCTGATTCCCAAGTATGATTCCCCGCCTCTGAATCCCCGCGTCTGATTCCCTGCCTCTGCTTCCCCGCCTCTGATTCCCCAACTCTGATTCCCCGCCTCTGATTCCCCAGCTCTGATTCCCTGCCTCTGATTCCCCGTGTTTGATTCCCTGCCTCTGATTCCCGGCCTCTGATTCCCCATCTCTGATTCACCGCCTTTGATTCGCCACCTCTGATTCCCCATATCTGATTCCCCGCATCTGTTTCCCCGCCTCTGATTCCCCGCCTCTGATTCCCCATATCTCATTCCCCGCCTCTGAATCCCCATCTCTGATTCCCGGACTCTGATTCCCCACCTCTGATTCCCGGCCTCTTAATCCCGGCATCTGATTCCGGCCTCTGATTCCCGGCCTCTGATTCCCTGCTTCTGATTCTGATTCCCTGCCTCTGATTCCCCATCTCTGATTCCGCACATTGATTCCCTGCCTCTGATTCCCCACCTCTGATTCCCCATATCTGACTCCCCGCCTCTGTTTCCCCGCCTCTGATTCCCCGCCTTTGTTTCCCAATATCTAAGTCCCCACCTCTGATTCCCCAACTCTGATTCCCCACCTCTGATTCCCCAGCTCTGATTCCCCGCCTCTGATTCCCCGCATCTGATTCCCTGCATCTGATTCCAAGCCTCTGATTCCATGCCTCTGATTCCCAACCTCTGATTCCCCACCTCTGATTCCCCATATCTGATTCCCCGCCTCTGTTTCCCCGCCTCTGATTCCCCACCTCTGTTTCCCCATATCTGATTCCCGGCCTCTTCTTCCCCGCCTCTGATTCCCCACCTCTGATTCCCTACCTCTGATTACCCATCTCCGATTCCGCACATCTGATTCCCTGCCTCTTATTCCCCGCCTCTGATTCCCTGCCTCTGATTCCCAACCTCTGATTCCCCACCTCTGATTCCCCATATCTGATTCCCCGCCTCTGTTTCCCCGCCTCTGATTCCTCTCCTCTGATTCCCCAACTCTAATTCCCCGCCTCTGATTCCCCAGCTCTGATTCCCCGTGTTTGATTCCCTGCCTCAAATTCCCTGCCCTGATTCCCCATCTCTGTTTCACCGCCTTTGATTCGCCACCTCTGATTCCCCATATCTGATTCCCCGCCTCTGTTTCGCCGCCTCTGATTCTCTGCCTCTGATTCCCAACCTCTGATTCCACACCTCTGATTCCCCATATCTGATTCCCCGCCTCTGTTTCCCCGCCTCTGATTCCCTGCCCTTGTTTCCCCATATCTGATTCCCTGCCTCTGATTCCCCAACTCTGATTCCCCGCCTCTGATTCCCCAGCTCTGATTCCCCGCCTCTGATTCTCCGCCTCTGATTCCCTGCCTCTGATTCCCCATCTCCGATTCCGCACATCTGATTCCCTGCCTCTGATTCCCCGCCTCTGATTCCCCGCCGCTGATTCCCTGCCTCTGATTTCCAACCTCTGATTCCCCACCTCTGATTCCCCGTGTTTGATTCCCCGCCTCTGTTTCCCCGCCACTGATTCCCCGCCTCTGATTCCCCAACTCTAATTCCCCGCCTCTGATTCCCCATATCTGATTCCCCGCCTCTGTTTCCCCGCCTCTGATTCCCCGCCCCTGTTTCCCCATATCTGATTCCCTGACTCTGATTCCCCAACTTTGATTCCCAGCCTCTGATTCCCCAGCTCTGATTCCCCGCCTCTGATTCCCCGTGTTTGATTCCCTGCCTCTGATTCCCCGCCTCTGATTCCCCATCTCTGATTCACCGCCTTTCATTCGCCACCACTGATTCCCCAAATCTGATTCCCCACCTCTGTTTCCCCGCCTCTGATTCCCCGCCTCTGATTCTCCATATCTCATTCCCCGCTTCTGACTCCCCATCTCTGATTCCCGGACTCTGATTCCCCACCTCTGATTCCCGGCCTCTTATTCCCAGCATCTGATTCCAGGCCTCTGATTCCCGGCCTCTGACTCCCCGCTTCTGATTCTGATTCCCTGCCTCTGATTCCCCATCTCTGATTCCGCACATCTGATTACCTGCCTCTGATTCCCCACCTCTGATTCCCCATATCTGATACCCCGCCTCTGTTTCCACGCCTCTGATTCCCCGCCTCTGTTTCCCCATATCTAATTCCCCACCTCTGATGCCCCAACTCTGATTCCCCACCTCTGATTCCCCAGCTCTGATTCCCCGCCTCTCTTTCCCCGCCCCTGATTCCCCCCCTCTGTTTCCCCATATCTGATTATCCGCCTCTGATTCCCAAGTATGATTCCCCGCCTCTGAATCCCCGCGTCTGATTCCCTGCCTCTGCTTCCCCGCCTCTGATTCCCCAACTCTGATTCCCCAGCTCTGATTCCCCGCCTCTGATTCCCCGTGTTTGATTCCCTGCCTCTGATTCCCGGCCTCTGATTCCCCATCTCTGATTCACCGCCTTTGATTCGCCACCTCTGATTCCCCATATCTGATTCCCAGCATCTGTTTCCCCGCCTCTGATTCCCCGCCTCTGATTCCCCATATCTCATTCCCCGCCTCTGAATCCCCATCTCTGATTCCCGGACTCTGATTCCCCACCTCTGATTCCCGGCCTCTTATTCCCGGCATCTGATTCCGGCCTCTGATTCTCGGCCTCTGATTCCCTGCTTCTGATTCTGATTCCCTGCCTCTGATTCCCCATCTCTGATTCTGCACATCTGATTCCCTGCCTCTGATTCCCCACCTCTGATTCCCCATATCTGACTCCCCGCCTCTGTTTCCCCGCCTCTGATTCCCCGCCTTTGTTTCCCAATATCTAAGTCCCCACCTCTGATTCCCCAACTCTGATTCCCCACCTCTGATTCCCCAGCTCTGATTCCCCGCCTCTGATTCCCCGCATCTGTTTCCCTGCCTCTGATTCCCAACCTCTGATTCCACACCTCTGATTCCCCATATCTGATTCCCGCCTCTGTTTCCCCGCCTCTGATTCCCCACCTCTGTTTCCCCATATCTGATTCCCGGCCTCTTCTTCCCCGCCTCTGATTCCCCACCTCTGATTCCCTACCTCTGATTACCCATCTCCGATTCCGCACATCTGATTCCCTGCCTCTTATTCCCCGCCTCTGATTCCCTGCCTCTGATTCCCAACCTCTGATTCCCCACCTCTGATTCCCCATATCTGATTCCCCGCCTCTGTTTCCCCGCCTCTGATTCCCCTCCTCTGATTCCCCAACACTAATTCCCCGCCTCTGATTCCCCAGCTCTGATTCCCCGTGTTTGATTCCCTGCCTCTGATTCCCTGCCCTGATTCCCCATCTCTGTTTCACCGCCTTTGATTCGCCACCTCTGATTCCCCATATCTGATTCCCCGCCTCTGTTTCCCCGCCTCTGATTCCCCGCCTCTGATTCCCCAACTCTAATTCCCCGCCTCTGATTCCCCATATCTGATTCCCTGCCTATGTTTCCCCGCCTCTGATTCCCCGCCCCTGTTTCCCCATATCTGATTCCCTGCCTCTGATTCCCCACCTTTGATTCCCAGCCTCTGATTCCCCAGCTCTGATTCCCCGCCTCTGATTCCCCGTGTTTGATTCCCTGCCTCTGATTCCCCGCCTCAGATTCCCCATCTCTGATTCACCGCATTTGATTCGCCACCTCTGATTCCCCATATCTGATTCCCCACCTCTTTTTCCCCGCCTCTGATTCCCCGCCTCTGATTCTCCATATCTCATTCCCCGCCTCTGACTCCCCATCTCTGATTCCCGTACTCTGATTCCCCACCTCTGATTCCCGGCCTCTTATTCCCAGCATCTGATTCCAGGCCTCTGATTCCTGGCCTCTGACTCCCCGCTTCTGATTCTGATTCCCTGCCTCTGATTCCCCGCCTCTGATTCCGCACATCTGATTCCCCGCCTGTGTTTCCCCATATCTAATTCCCCACCTCTGATGCCCCAACTCTGATTCCCCGCCTCTGATTCCCCAGCTCTGATTCCCCGCCTCTGATTCTCCACATCCGATTCCCAATATCTGATTCCCCGCCTCTGTTTCCCCGCCCCTGATTCCCCGCCTCTGTTTCCCCATATCAGATTCCCCGCCTCTGATTCCCAACTATGATTCCCCGCCTCTTATTCCCCAGCTCTGATTCCCTGCCTCTGATTCCCCGCGTTCTATTCCCTGCCTCTGATTCCCCGCCTGTGATTCCCCATCTCTGATTCACCACCTCTGATTCCCCACCACTGATTCCCAATATCTAATTCCCCGCCTCTGTTTGCCCGCCTCTGATTCCCCGCCTCTGATTCCCCATATCTGATTCCCCGCCTCTGAATCCCCAACTCTGATTCCCTGCCTCTAATTTCCCAGCTCTGATTCCCCGCCTCTGATTCCCCGCGTCTGATTACCGGCCTCTGATTCCCTGCATCTGATTCCCCATCTCTGATTCACAACCTCTGATTCCCCACCTCTGATACCCCATATCTGATTCCCCGCCTCTGTTTCCCCGCCTCTGATTCCCCACCTCTGATTCCCAATATCTGATTCCCCGCCTCTGATTCCCCACCTCTGATTCCCCGCCTCTGATTCGCCAGCTATGATTCCCCGCCTCTGATTCCCCGCCTCTGATTCCCCAACTCTAATTCCCCGCCTCTGATTCCCCATATCTGATTCCCCGCCTCTGTTTCCCCGCCTCTGATTCCCCACCCCTGTTTCCCCATATCTGATTCCCTGCCTCTGATTCCCCAACTTTGATTCCCAGCATCTGATTCCCCAGCTCTGATTCCCCGCCTCTGATTCCCCGCATCTGATTCCCTGCATCTGATTCCAAGCCTCTGATTCCCTGCCTCTGATTCCCAACCTCTGATTCCACACCTCTGATTCCCCATATCTGATCCCCAGCCTCTGTTTCCCGCCTCTGTTTCCCCATATCTGATTCCCGGCCTCTGATTCCCCGCCTCTGATTCCCCGCCTCTGATTCCCTGCCTCTGATTCCCCATCTCCGATTCCGCACATCTGATTCCCTGCCTCTGATTCCCCGCCTCTGATTCCCCGCCTCTGATTCCCTGCATCTGATTCCCAACCTCTGATTCCCCACCTCTGATTCCCCGTGTTTGATTCCCCGCCTCTGTTTCCCCGTCTCTGATTCCCCGCCTCTGATTCCCCAACTCTAATTCCCCGCCTCTGATTCCCCATATCTGATTCCCAGCCTCTGTTTCCCCGCCTCTGATTCCCCGCCTCTGTTTCCCCATATCTGATTCCCGGCCTCTGATTCCCCGCCTCTGATTCCCCGCCTCTGATTCCCTGCCTCTGATTCCCCATCTCCGATTCCGCACATCTGATTCCCTGCCTCTGATTCCCCGCCTCTGATTCCCCGCCTCTGATTCCCTGCCTCTGATTTCCAACCTCTGATTCCCCACCTCTGATTCCCCGTGTTTGATTCCCCGCCTATGTTTCCCCGCCTCTGATTCCCCGCCTCTGTTTCCCAATATCTAAGTCCCCGCCTCTGATTCCCCAACTCTAATTTCCCACCTCTGATTCCCCAGCTCTGATACCCCGCCTCTGATTCCCTGCATCTGATTCCCTGCATCTGATTCCAAGCCTCTGATTCCCTGCCTCTGATTCCCAACCTCTGAGTCCCCACCTCTGAATCCCCATATCTGATTCCCAGCATCTGTTTGCCCGCCTCTGATTCCCCGCCTCTGTTTCCCCATATCTGATTCCCGGCCTCTGGTTCCCCGCCTCTGATTCCCCGCCTCTGATTCCCTGCCTCTGATTCCCCATCTCCGATTCCGCACATCTGATTCGCTGCCTCTGATTCCCCGCCTCTGATTCCCCGCCTCTGATTACCTGCCTCTGATTCCCAACCTCTGATTCCCCACCTCTGATTCCCCGTGTTTGATTCCCCGCCTCTGTATCCCCGCCTCTGATTCCCCGCCTCTGATTCCCCAACTCTAATTCCCCGCCTCTGATTCCCCATATCTGATTCCCCGCCTCTGTTTCCCCGCCTCTGATTCCCCGCCCCTGTTTCCCCATATCTGATTCCCTGCCTCAGATTCCCCAACTTTGATTCCCAGCCTCTGATTCCCCAGCTCTGATTCCCCGCCTCTGATTCCCAGCATCTGATTCCCTGCATCTGATTCCAAGCCTCTGATTCCCTGCCTCTGATTACCAACCTCTGATTCCCCACCTCTGATTCCCCATATCTGATTCCCAGCCTCTGTTTCCCCGCCTCTGATTCCCCGCCTCTGTTTCCCCATATCTGATTCCCGGCCTCTGATTCCCCGCATCTGATTCCCCGCCTCTGATTCCCTGCCTCTGATTCCTCATTTCCGATTCCGCACATCTGATTCCCTGCCTCTGATTCCCCGCCTCTGATTCCCCGCCTCTGATTCCCTGCCTCTGATTCCCAACCTCTGATTCCCCACCTCTGATTCCCTGTGTTTGATTCGCCGCCTCTGTTTCCCCGCCTCTGATTCCCCGCCTCTGATTCCCCAACTCTAATTCCCCGCCTCTGATTCCCCATATCTGATTCCCTGCCTATGTTTCCCCGCCTCTGATTCCCCGCCCCTGTTTCCCCATATCTGATTCCCTGCCTCTGATTCCCCAACTTTGATTCCCAGCCTCTGATTCCCCAGCTCTGATTCCCCGCCTCTGATTCCCCGTGTTTGATTCCCTGCCTATGATTCCCCGCCTCAGATTCCCCATCTCTGATTCACCGCATTTGATTCGCCACCTCTGATTCCCCATATCTGATTCCCCACCTCTTTTTCCCCGCCTCTGATTCCCCGCCTCTGATTCTCCATATCTCATTCCCCGCCTCTGACTCCCCATCTCTGATTCCCGTACTCTGATTCCCCACCTCTGATTCCCGGCCTCTTATTCCCAGCATCTGATTCCAGGCCTATGATTCCTGGCCTCTGACTCCCCGCTTCTGATTCTGATTCCCTGCCTCTGATTCCCCGCCTATGATTCCGCACATCTGATTCCCCGCCTCTGTTTCCCCATATCTAATTCCCCACCTCTGATGCCCCAACTCTGATTCCCCGCCTCTGATTCCCAAGCTCTGATTCCCCGCCTCTGATTCTCCACATCCGATTCCCAATATCTGATTCCCTGCCTCTGTTTCCCCGCCCCTGATTCCCCGCCTCTGTTTCCCCATATCAGATTCCCCGCCTCTGATTCCCAACTATGATTCCCCGCCTCTTATTCCCCAGCTCTGATTCCCTGCCTCTGATTCCCCGCGTTCTATTCCCTGCCTCTGATTCCCCGCCTGTGATTCCCCATCTCTGATTCACCACCTCTGATTCCCCACCTCTGTTTCCCCATATCTAAGACCCCGCCTCTGATTCCCCAACTTTGATTCCCCACCTCTGATTCCCCAGCTCTGATTCCCCGCCTCTGATTCCCCACCTCTGATTCCCCATACCTGATTCCCAGCCTCTGTTTCCCCGCCTCTGATTCCCCGCTTCTGTTTCCCCATATCTGATTCCCGGCCTCTGATTCCCTGCCTCTGATACCCGGCCTCTGATTCCCTGCCTCTGATTCCCCATCTCCGATTCCGCACAACTGATTCCCTGCCTCTCATTCCCCGCCTCTGATTCCCCGCCTCTGATTCCCTGCCTCTGATTCCCAACCTCTGATTCCCCACCTCTGATTCCCCGTGTTTGATTCCCCGCCTCTGTTTCCCCGCCTCTGATTCCCCGCCTCTGATTCCCCAGCTCTGATTCCCCGCCTCTGATTCCCCGTGTTTGATCCCCTGCCTCTGATTCCCCAGCTCTGATTCCCCATCTCTGATTCACCGCCTTTGATTCGCCACCTCTGATTCCCCATATCTGATTCCTCGCCACTGTTTCCCCGCCTCTGATTCCGCGCCTCTGATTCCCCATATCTCATTCCCCGCCTCTGATTCCCCATCTCTGATTCCCGGACTCTGATTCCCCACCTCTGATTCCCGACCTCTTATTCCCGGCATCTGATTCCGGCCTCTGATTCCCGGCCTCTGATTCCCTGCTTCTGATTCTGATTCCCTGCCTCTGATTCCCCATTTCTGATTCCGCACATCTAATTCCCTGCCTCTGATTCCCCACCTCTGATTCCCCATATCTGAATCCCTGCCTCTGTTTCCCCGTCTCTGATTCCCTGCCTCTGTTTCCCCATATCTAAGACCCCGCCTCTGATTCCCCAACTTTGATTCCCCACCTCTGATTCCCCAGCTCTGATTCCCCGCCTCTGATTCCCCACCTCTGATTCCCCATACCTGATTCCCAGCCTCTGTTTCCCCGCCTCTGATTCCCCGCTTCTGTTTCCCCATATCTGATTCCCGGCCTCTGATTCCCTGCCTCTGATTCCCCGCCTCTGATTCCCTGCCTCTGATTCCCCATCTCCGATTCCGCACATCTGATTCCCTGCCTCTCATTCCCCGCCTCTGATTCCCCGCCTCTGATTCCCTGCCTCTGATTCCGAACCTCTGATTTTCCACCTCTGATTCCCCGTGTTTGATTCCCCGCCTCTGTTTCCCCGCCTCTGATTCCCCGCCTCTGATTCCCCAACTCTAATTCCCCGCCTCTGATTCCCCATATCTGATTCCCAGCCTCTGTTTCCCCGCCTCTGATTCCCCGCCTCTGTTTCCCCATATCTGATTCCCGGCCTCTGATTCCCCGCCTCTGATTCTCCGCCTCTGATTCCCTGCCTCTGATTCCCCATCTCCGATTCCGCACATCTGATTCCCTGCCTCTGATACCCCGCCTCTGATTCCCCGCCGCTGATTCCCTGCCTCTGATTTCCAACCTCTGATTCCCCACCTCTGATTCCCCGTGTTTGATTCCCCGCCTCTGTTTCCCCGCCACTGATTCCCCGCCTCTGATTCCCCAACTCTAATTCCCCGCCTCTGATTCCCCATATCTGATTCCCCGCCTCTGTTTCCCCGCCTCTGATTCCCCGCCCCTGTTTCCCCATATCTGATTCCCTGACTCTGATTCCCCAACTTTGATTCCCAGCCTCTGATTCCCCAGCTCTGATTCCCCGCCTCTGATTCCCCGTGTTTGATTCCCTGCCTCTGATTCCCCGCCTCTGATTCCCCATCTCTGATTCACCGCCTTTGATTCGCCACCTCTGAATCCCCATCTCTGATTCCCGGACTCTGATTCCCCACCTCTGATTCCCGGCCTCTTATTCCCAGCATCTGATTCCAGGCCTCTGATTCCCGGCCTCTGACTCCCCGCTTCTGATTCTGATTCCCTGCCTCTGATTCCCCATCTCTGATTCCGCACATCTGATTACCTGCCTCTGATTCCCCACCTCTGATTCCCCATATCTGATTCCCCGCCTCTGTTTCCACGCCTCTGATTCCCCGCCTCTGTTTCCCCATATCTAATTCCCCACCTCTGATGCCCCAACTCTGATTCCCCGCCTCTGAATCCCCGCGTCTGATTCCCTGCCTCTGCTTCCCCGCCTCTGATTCCCCAACTCTGATTCCCCGCCTCTGATTCCCCAGCTCTGATTCCCCGCCTCTGATTCCCCGTGTTTGATTCCCTGCCTCTGATTCCCGGCCTCTGATTCCCCATCTCTGATTCACCGCCTTTGATTCGCCACTTCTGATTCCCCATATCTGATTCCCCGCATCTGTTTCCCCGCCTCTGATTCCCCGCCTCTGATTCCCAATATCTCATTCCCCGCCTCTGAATCCCCATCTCTGATTCCCGGACTCTGATTCCCCACCTCTGATTCCCGGCCTCTTATTCCCGGCATCTGATTCCGGCCTCTGATTCCCGGCCTCTGATTCCCTGCTTCTGATTCTGATTCCCTGCCTCTGATTCCCCATCTCTGATTCCGCACATTGATTCCCTGCCTCTGATTCCCCACCTCTGATTCCCCATATCTGACTCCCCGCCTCTGTTTCCCCGCCTCTGATTCCCCGCCTTTGTTTCCCAATATCTAAGTCCCCACCTCTGATTCCCCAACTCTGATTCCCCACCTCTGATTCCCCAGCTCTGATTCCCCGCCTCTGATTCCCCGTATCTGATTCCCTGCATCTGATTCCAAGCCTCTGATTCCATGCCTCTGATTCCCAACCTCTGATTCCCCACCTCTGATTCCCCATATCTGATTCCCCGCCTCTGTTTCACCGCCTCTGATTCCCCACCTCTGTTTCCCCATATCTGATTCCCGGCCTCTTCTTCCCCGCCTCTGATTCCCCACCTCTGATTCCCTACCTCTGATTACCCATCTCCGATTCCGCACATCTGATTCCCTGCCTCTTATTCCCCGCCTCTGATTCCCTGCCTCTGATTCCCAACCTCTGATTCCCCACCTCTGATTCCCCAAATCTGATTCCCCGCCTCTGTTTCCCCGCCTCTGATTCCTCACCTCTGATTCCCCAACTCTAATTCCCCGCCTCTGATTCCCCAGCTCTGATTCCCCGTGTTTGATTCCCTGCCTCAAATTCCCTGCCCTGATTCCCCATCTCTGTTTCACCGCCTTTGATTCGCCACCTCTGATTCCCCATATCTGATTCCCCGCCTCTGTTTCGCCGCCTCTGATTCCCTGCCTCTGATTCCCAACCTCTGATTCCACACCTCTGATTCCCCATATCTGATTCCCCGCCTCTGTTTCCCCGCCTCTGATTCCCTGCCCTTGTTTCCCCATATCTGATTCCCTGCCTCTGATTCCCCAACTCTGATTCCCCGCCTCTGATTCCCCAGCTCTGATTCCCCGCCTCTGATTCTCCGCCTCTGATTCCCTGCCTCTGATTCCCCATCTCCGATTCCGCACATCTGATTCCCTGCCTCTGATTCCCCGCCTCTGATTCCCCGCCGCTGATTCCCTGCCTCTGATTTCCAACCTCTGATTCCCCACCTCTGATTCCCCGTGTTTGATTCCCCGCCTCTGTTTCCCCGCCACTGATTCCCCGCCTCTGATTCCCCAACTCTAATTCCCCGCCTCTGATTCCCCATATCTGATTCCCCGCCTCTGTTTCCCCGCCTCTGATTCCCCGCCCCTGTTTCCCCATATCTGATTCCCTGACTCTGATTCCCCAACTTTGATTCCCAGCCTCTGATTCCCCAGCTCTGATTCCCCGCCTCTGATTCCCCGTGTTTGATTCCCTGCCTCTGATTCCCCGCCTCTGATTCCCCATCTCTGATTCACCGCCTTTCATTCGCCACCTCTGATTCCCCAAATCTGATTCCCCACCTCTGTTTCCCCGCCTCTGATTCCCCGCCTCTGATTCTCCATATCTCATTCCCCGCTTCTGACTCCCCATCTCTGATTCCCGGACTCTGATTCCCCACCTCTGATTCCCGGCCTCTTATTCCCAGCATCTGATTCCAGGCCTCTGATTCCCGGCCTCTGACTCCCCGCTTCTGATTCTGATTCCCTGCCTCTGATTCCCCATCTCTGATTCCGCACATCTGATTACCTGCCTCTGATTCCCCACCTCTGATTCCCCATATCTGATACCCCGCCTCTGTTTCCACGCCTCTGATTCCCCGCCTCTGTTTCCCCATATCTAATTCCCCACCTCTGATGCCCCAACTCTGATTCCCCACCTCTGATTCCCCAGCTCTGATTCCCCGCCTCTGATTCCCTGCATCCGATTCCCCATATCTGATTCCCCGCCTCTCTTTCCCCGCCCCTGATTCCCCGCCTCTGTTTCCCCATATCTGATTATCCGCCTCTGATTCCCAAGTATGATTCCCCGCCACTGAATCCCCGCGTCTGATTCCCTGCCTCTGCTTCCCCGCCTCTGATTCCCCAACTCTGATTCCCCAGCTCTGATTCCCCGCCTCTGATTCCCCGTGTTTGATTCCCTGCCTCTGATTCCCGGCCTCTGATTCCCCATCTCTGATTCACCGCCTTTGATTCGCCACCTCTGATTCCCCATATCTGATTCCCCGCATCTGTTTCCCCGCCTCTGATTCCCCGCCTCTGATTCCCCATATCTCATTCCCCGCCTCTGAATCCCCATCTCTGATTCCCGGACTCTGATTCCCCACCTCTGATTCCCGGCCTCCTATTCCCGGCATCTGATTCCGGCCTCTGATTCCCGGCCTCTGATTCCCTGCTTCTGATTCTGATTCCCTGCCTCTGATTCCCCATCTCTGATTCTGCACATCTGATTCCCTGCCTCTGATTCCCCACCTCTGATTCCCCATATCTGACTCCCCGCCTCTGTTTCCCCGCCTCTGATTCCCCGCCTTTGTTTCCCAATATCTAAGTCCCCACCTCTGATTCCCCAACTCTGATACCCCACCTCTGATTCCCCAGCTCTGATTCCCCGCCTCTGATTCCCCGCATCTGATTCCCTGCCTCTGATTCCCAACCTCTGATTCCACACCTCTGATTCCCCATATCTGATTCCCCGCCTCTGTTTCCCCGCCTCTGATTCCCCACCTCTGTTTCCCCATATCTGATTCCCGGCCTCTTCTTCCCCGCCTCTGATTCCCCACCTCTGATTCCCTACCTCTGATTACCCATCTCCGATTCCGCACATCTGATTCCCTGCCTCTTATTCCCCGCCTCTGATTCCCTGCCTCTGATTCCCAACCTCTGATTCCCCACCTCTGATTCCCCATATCTGATTCCCCGCCTCTGTTTCCCCGCCTCTGATTCCCCTCCTCTGATTCCCCAACTCTAATTCCCCGCCTCTGATTCCCCAGCTCTGATTCCCCGTGTTTGATTCCCTGCCTCTGATTCCCTGCCCTGATTCCCCA
This sequence comes from Narcine bancroftii, assembly GCF_036971445.1. Classification (NCBI taxonomy): domain Eukaryota; kingdom Metazoa; phylum Chordata; class Chondrichthyes; order Torpediniformes; family Narcinidae; genus Narcine; species Narcine bancroftii. The sequence continues at coordinate 11,309,844 of NW_027211893.1, read as the reverse complement.
TCTCTGTTTCACCGCCTTTGATTCGCCACCTCTGATTCCCCATATCTGATTCCCCGCCTCTGTTTCGCCGCCTCTGATTCCCTGCCTCTGATTCCCAACCTCTGATTCCACACCTCTGATTCCCCATATCTGATTCCCCGCCTCTGTTTCCCCGCCTCTGATTCCCTGCCCTTGTTTCCCCATATCTGATTCCCTGCCTCTGATTCCCCAACTCTGATTCCCCGCCTCTGATTCCCCAGCTCTGATTCCCCGCCTCTGATTTCCCGTGTTTGATTCCCTGCCTCTGATTCCCCGCCTCTGATTCCCCATCTCTGATTCACCGCCTTTGATTCGCCACCTCTGATTCCACATATCTGATTCCCCACCTCTGTTTCCCCGCCTCTGATTCCCCGCCTCTGATTCTCCATATCTCATTCCCCGCCTCTGAATCCCCATCTCTGATTCCCGGACTCTGATTCCTCACCTCTGATTCCCGGCCTCTTATTCCCAGCATCTGATTCCCAGCCTCTGATTCCCGGCCTCTGATTCCCCGCTTCTGATTCTGATTCATTGCCTCTGATTCCCCATCTCTGATTCCGCACATCTGATTCCCTGCCTCTGATTCCCCACCTCTGATTCCCCATATCTGATTTCCCGCCTCTGTTTCCCCGCCTCTGATTCCCCGCCTCTGTTTCCCCATATCTAATTCCCAACCTCTGATGCCCCAACTCTGATTCCCTGCCTCTGATTCCCCGCGTTCTATTCCCTGCCTCTGATTCCCCGCCTGTGATTCCCCATCTCTGATTCACCACCTCTGATTCCCCACCTCTGATTCCCCATATCTAATTCCCCACCTCTGTTTGCCCGCCTCTGATTCCCCGCCTCTGTTTCCCCATATCTGATTCCCCGCCTCTGAATCCCCAACTCTGATTCCCTGCCTCTGATTCCCCAGCTCTGATTCCCCGCCTTTGATTCCCCCCGTCTGATTCCCAGCCTCTGAATCCCCGTGTCTGATTTCCTGCCTCTGATTCCCCGCCTCTGACTCCCCATCTCTGATTCACAGCCTCTGATTCCCCACATCTGATTCCCCATCTCGGATTCCGCACATCTGATTCCCTGCCTCTGATTCCCCGACTCTGATCCCCACCTCTGATTCCCCAGCTCTGATTCCCCGCCTCTGATTCCCCAACTCTGATTCCCCGCCTCTGATTCCCCAGCTCTGATTCCCCGCCTCTGATTCCCCGTGTTTGATTCCCTGCCTCTGATTCCCCGCCTCTGATTCCCCATCTCTGATTCACCGCCTTTGATTCGCCACCTCTGATTCCCCATATCTGATTCCTCGCCTCTGTTTCCCCGCCTCTGATTCCCCGCCTCTGATTCCCCAGCTCTGATTCCCCGCCTCTGATTTTCCGTGTTTGATTCCCTGCCTCTGATTCCCGGCCTCTGATTCCCCATCTCTGATTCACCGCCTTTGATTCGCCACCTCTGATTCCCCATATCTGATTCCCCGCCTCTGTTTCCCCGCCTCTGATTCCCCACCTCTGATTCCCCATATCTCATTCCCCGCCTCTGAATCCCCATCTCTGATTCCCGGACTCTGATTCCCCACCTCTGATTCCCGGCCTCTTATTCCCGGCATCTGATTCCGGCCTCTGATTCCCGGCCTCTGATTCCCTGCTTCTGATTCTGATTCCCTGCCTCTGATTCCCCATCTCTGATTCCGCACATCTGATTCCCTGCCTCTGATTCCCCGCCTCTGATTCCCCGCCTCTGTTTCCCAATATCTAAGTCCCCGCCTCTGATTCCCCAACTCTGATTCCCCACCTCTGATTCCCCAGCTCTGATTCCCCGCCTCTGATTCCCCGCATCTGATTCCCTGCATCTGATTCCAAGCCTCTGATTCCCTGCCTCTAATTCCCAACCTCTGATTCCCCACCTCTGATTCCGCACATCTGATTCCCTGCCTCTGATTCCCCGACTCTGATCCCCACCTCTGATTCCCCAGCTCTGATTCCCCGCCTCTGATTCCCCGTGTTTGATTCCCTGCCTCTGATTCCCCGCCTCTGATTCCCCATCTCTGATTCATCGCCTTTGATTCCCGGCCTCTTATTCCCGGCATCTGATTCCGGCCTCTGATTCCCGACCTCTGATTCCCTGCCTCTGATTCCCCAACTTTGATTCCCAGCCTCTGATTCCCCAGCTCTGATTCCCCGCCTCTGATTCCCCGTGTTTGATTCCCTGCCTCTGATTCCCCGCCTCTGATACCCCATCTCTGATTCACCGCATTTGATTCGCCACCTCTGATTCCCGTACTCTGATTCCCCACCTCTGATTCCCTGCCTCTTATTCCCAGCATCTGATTCCAGGCCTCTGATTCCCGGCCTCTGACTCCCCGCTTCTGATTCTGATTCCCTGCCTCTGATTCCCCGCCTCTGATTTTGCACATCTGATTCCCCGCCTCTGTTTCCCCATATCTAATTCCCCACCTCTGATGCCCCAACTCTGATTCCCCGCCTCTGATTCCCCAGCTCTGATTCCACGCCTCTGATTCTCCACATCCGATTCCCAATATCTGATTCCCCGCCTCTGTTTCCCCGCCCCTGATTCCCCGCCTCTGTTTCCCCATATCTGATTCCCCGCCTCTGATTCCCAACTATGATTCCCCGCCTCTTATTCCCCAGCTCTGATTCCCTGCCTCTGATTCCCCGCGTTCTATTCCCTGCCTCTGATTCCCCGCCTGTGATTCCCCATCTCTGATTCACCACCTCTGATTCCCCACCACTGATTCCCCATATCTAATTCCCCGCCTCTGTTTGCCCGCCTCTGATTCCCCGCCTCTGTTTCCCCATATCTGATTCCCCGCCTCTGAATCCCCAACTCTGATTCCCTGCCTCTGATTCCCCAGCTTCATTCCCCGCCTTTGATTCCTCCCGTCTGATTCCCAGCCTCTGAATCCCCGTGTCTGATAACCTGCCTCTGATTCCCCGCCTCTGATTCCCCATCTCAGATTCACCGCCTCTGATTCCCCACCTCTGATTCCCCATCTCTGATTCCGCACATCCGATTCCCTGCCTCTGATTCCCCGACTCTGATTCCCCACCTCTGATTCCCCAGCTCTGATTCCCCGCCTCTGATTTCCCAACTCTGATTCCCCGCATCTGATTCCCCAGCTCTGATTCCCCGCCTCTGTTTCCCCGTGTTTGATCCCCTGCCTCTGATTCCCCAGCTCTGATTCCCCATCTCTGATTCACCGCCTTTGATTCGCCACCTCTGATTCCCCATATCTGATTCCTCGCCACTGTTTCCCCGCCTCTGATTCCGCGCCTCTGATTCCCCATATCTCATTCCCCGCCTCTCATTCCCCATCTCTGATTCCCGGACTCTGATTCCCCACCTCTGATTCCAGACCTCATATTCCCGGCCTCTGATTCCCGGCCTCTGATTCCCTGCTTCTGATTCTGATTCCCTGCCTCTGATTCCCCATTTCTGATTCCGCACATCTAATTCCCTGCCTCTGATTCCCCACCTCTGATTCCCCATATCTGAATCCCCGCCTCTGTTTCCCCGTCTCTGATTCCCCGCCTCTGTTTCCCCATATCTAAGTCCCAGCCTCTTATTCCCCAACTTTGATTCCCCACCTCTGATTCCCCAGCTCTGATTCCCCGCCTCTGATTCCCCACCTCTGATTCCCCATACCTGATTCCCAGCCTCTGTTTCCCCGCCTCTGATTCCCCGCTTCTGTTTCCCCATATCTGATTCCCGGCCTCTGATTCCCTGCCTCTGATTCCCCGCTTCTGATTCCCTGCCTCTGATTCCCCATCTCCGATTCCGCACATCCGATTCCCTGCCTCTGATTCCCCGACTCTGAATCCCCACCTCTGATTCCCCAGCTCTGATACCCCGCCTCTGATTTCCCAACTCTGATTCCCCGCCTCTGATTCCCCAGCTCTGATTCCCCGCCTCTGTTTCCCCGTGTTTGATCCCCTGCCTCTGATTCCCCAGCTCTGATTCCCCATCTCTGATTCACCGCCTTTGATTCGCCACCTCTGATTCCCCATATCTGATTCCTCGCCACTGTTTCCCCGCCTCTGATTCCGCGCCTCTGATTCCCCATATCTCATTCCCCGCCTTCTCATTCCCCATCTCTGATTCCCGGACTCTGATTCCCCACCTCTGATTCCCGACCTCATATTCCCGGCCTCTGATTCCCGGCCTCTGATTCCCTGCTTCTGATTCTGATTCCCTGCCTCTGATTCCCCATTTCTGATTCCGCACATCTAATTCCCTGCCTCTGATTCCCCACCTCTGATTCCCCATATCTGAATCCCCGCCTCTGTTTCCCCGTCTCTGATTCCCCGCCTCTGTTTCCCCATATCTAAGTCCCAGCCTCTGATTCCCCAACTTTGATTCCCCACCTCTGATTCCCCAGCTCTGATTCCCCGCCTCTGATTCCCCACCTCTGATTCCCCATACCTGATTCCCAGCCTCTGTTTCCCCGCCTCTGATTCCCCGCTTCTGTTTCCCCATATCTGATTCCCGGCCTCTGATTCCCTGCCTCTGATTCCCCGCTTCTGATTCCCTGCCTCTGATTCCCCATCTCCGATTCCGCACATCTGATTCCCTGCCTCTCATTCCCCGCCTCTGATTCCCCGCCTCTGATTCCCTGCCTCTGATTCCCAACCTCTGATTCCCCACCTCTGATTCCCCGTGTTTGAATCCCCGCCTCTGTTTCCCCGCCTCTGATTCCCCGCCTCTGATTCCACATCTCTGATTCACCACCTCTGATTCCCCGCGTCTGATTCCCCGCCTCTGATTCCCCATCTCTGATTCCCCATCTCTGATTCCCCAATTCTGATTCCCCGCCTCTGATTCCCCAGCTCTGATTCCTCGCCTCTGATTCGCTTCCTCTGATTCCCAACCTCTGATTCCCCACCTCTGATTTCCCATATTGATTCCCTGCGTCTGATTCCCCGCCTCTGATTCCCCAACTCTGATTCCCCGCCTCTGATTCCCCAGCTCTGATTCCCCGCCTCTGATTCCCCGTGTTTGATTCCCTGCCTCTGATTCCCGGCCTCTGATTCCCCATCTCTGATTCACCGCCTTTGATTCGCCACCTCTGATTCCCCATATCTGATTACCCGCCTCTGTTTCCCCGCCTCTGATTCCCCGCCTCTGATTCCCCATATCTCATTCCCCGCCTCTGAATCCCCATCGCTGATTCCCGGACTCTGATTCCCCACCTCTGATTCCCGGCCTCTTATTCCCGGCATCTGATTCCGGCCTCTGATTCCCGGCCTCTGATTCCCTGCTTCTGATTCTGATTCCCTGCCTCTGATTCCCCATCTCTGATTCCGCACATCTGATTCCCTGCCTCTGATTCCCCGCCTCTGATTCCCCGCCTCTGTTTCCCAATATCTAAGTCCCCGCCTCTGATTCCCCAACTCTGATTCCCCACCTCTGATTCCCCAGCTCTGATTCCCCGCCTCTGATTCCCCGCATCTGATTCCCTGCATCTGATTCCAAGACTCTGATTCCCTGCCTCTGATTCCCCACCTCTGATTCCCCATATCTGAATCCCCGCCTCTGTTTCCCCGTCTCTGATTCCCCGCCTCTGTTTCCCCATATCTAAGTCCCAGCCTCTGATTCCCCAACTTTGATTCCCCACCTCTGATTCCCCAGCTCTGATTCCCCGCCTCTGATTCCCCACCTCTGATTCCCCATACCTGATTCCCAGCCTCTGTTTCCCCGCCTCTGATTCCCCGCTTCTGTTTCCCCATATCTGATTCCCGGCCTCTGATTCCCTGCCTCTGATTCCCCGCTTCTGATTCCCTGCCTCTGATTCCCCATCTCCGATTCCGCACATCTGATTCCCTGCCTCTCATTCCCCGCCTCTGATTCCCCGCCTCTGATTCCCTGCCTCTGATTCCCAACCTCTGATTCCCCACCTCTGATTCCCCGTGTTTGAATCCCCGCCTCTGTTTCCCCGCCTCTGATTCCCCGCCTCTGATTCCACATCTCTGATTCACCACCTCTGATTCCCCGCGTCTGATTCCCCGCCTCTGATTCCCCATCTCTGATTCCCCATCTCTGATTCCCCAATTCTGATTCCCCGCCTCTGATTCCCCAGCTCTGATTCCTCGCCTCTGATTCGCTTCCTCTGATTCCCAACCTCTGATTCCCCACCTCTGATTTCCCATATTGATTCCCTGCGTCTGATTCCCCGCCTCTGATTCCCCAACTCTGATTCCCCGCCTCTGATTCCCCAGCTCTGATTCCCCGCCTCTGATTCCCCGTGTTTGATTCCCTGCCTCTGATTCCCGGCCTCTGATTCCCCATCTCTGATTCACCGCCTTTGATTCGCCACCTCTGATTCCCCATATCTGATTACCCGCCTCTGTTTCCCCGCCTCTGATTCCCCGCCTCTGATTCCCCATATCTCATTCCCCGCCTCTGAATCCCCATCGCTGATTCCCGGACTCTGATTCCCCACCTCTGATTCCCGGCCTCTTATTCCCGGCATCTGATTCCGGCCTCTGATTCCCTGCTTCTGATTCTGATTCCCTGCCTCTGATTCCCCATCTCTGATTCCGCACATCTGATTCCCTGCCTCTGATTCCCCGCCTCTGATTCCCCGCCTCTGTTTCCCAATATCTAAGTCCCCGCCTCTGATTCCCCAACTCTGATTCCCCACCTCTGATTCCCCAGCTCTGATTCCCCGCCTCTGATTCCCCGCATCTGATTCCCTGCATCTGATTCCAAGACTCTGATTCCCTGCCTCTGATTCCCAACCTCTGATTCCCCACCTCTGATTCCCCATATCTGAATCCCCGCCTCTGTTTCCCCGCCTCTGATTCCCCACCTCTGTTTCCCCATATCTGATTCCCGGCCTCTGATTCCCCGCCTCTGATTCCCCGCCTCTGATTCCCTGCCTCTGATTCCCCATCCCCGATTCCGCACATCTGATTCCCTGCCTCTGATTCCCCGCCTCTGATTCCCCGCCTCTGATTCCCTGCCTCTGATTCCCAACCTCTGATTCCCCACCTCTGATTCCCCATATCTGATTCCCCGCCTCTGTTTTCCCGCCTCTGATTCCCTTCCTCTGATTCCCCAACTCTTATTCCCCGCCTCTGATTCCCCGCATCTGATTCCCCGTGTTTGATTCCCCGCCTCTGATTCCCTGCCTCTGATTCCCAACCTCTGATTCCCCACCTCTGATTCCCCATATCTGAATCCCCGCCTCTGTTTCCCCGCCTCTGATTCCCCACCTCTGTTTCCCCATATCTGATTCCCGGCCTCTGATGCCCCGCCTCTGATTCCCCGCCTCTGATTCCATGCCTCTGATTCCCCATCCCCGATTCCGCACATCTGATTCCCTGCCTCTGATTCCCCGCCTCTGATTCCCCGCCTCTGATTCCCTGCCTCTGATTCCCAACCTCTGATTCCCCACCTCTGATTCCCCATATCTGATTCCCCGCCTCTGTTTCCCCGCCTCTGATTCCCTTCCTCTGATTCCCCAACTCTTATTCCCCGCCTCTGATTCCCCAGCTCTGATTCCCCGTGTTTGATTCCCCGCCTCTGATTCCCTGCCTCTGATTCCCAACCTCTGATTCCACACCTCTGATTCCCCATATCTGATTCCCCGCCTCTGTTTCCCCGCCTCTGATTCCCTGCCCCTGTTTCCACATATCTGATTCCCTGCCTCTGATTCCCCAACTCTGATTCCCCGCCTCTGATTCCCTGCCTCTGATTCCCAACCTCTGATTCCCCACCTCTGATTCCCCATATCTGATTCCCCGCCTCTGTTTCCCCGCCTCTGATTCCCTTCCTCTGATTCCCCAACTCTTATTCCCCGCCTCTGATTCCCCAGCTCTGATTCCCCGTGTTTGATTCCCCGCCTCTGATTCCCTGCCTCTGATTCCCAACCTCTGATTCCACACCTCTGATTCCCCATATCTGATTCCCCGCCTCTGTTTCCCCGCCTCTGATTCCCTGCCCCTGTTTCCACATATCTGATTCCCTGCCTCTGATTCCCCAACTCTGATTCCCCGCCTCTGATTCCCCAGCTCTGATTCCCCGCCTCTGATTTCCAGTGTTTGTTTCCCTGCCTCTGATTCCCCGCCTCTGATTCCCCATCTCTGATTCACCGCCTTTGATTCGCCACCTCTGATTCCACATATCTGATTCCCCACCTCTGTTTCCCCGCCTCTGATTCCCCGCCTCTGATTCTCCATATCTCATTCCCCGCCTCTGATTCCCCACCTCTGATTCCCGGCCTCTTATTCCCAGCATCTGATTCCCGGCCTCTGATTCCCCGCTTCTGATTCTGATTCCCTGCCTCTGATTCCCCATCTCTGATTCCGCACATCTGATTCCCTGCCTCTGATTCCCCACCTCTGATTCCCCATATCTGATTTCCCGCCTCTGTTTCACCGCCTCTGATTCCCTGCCTCTGTTTCCCCATATCTAATTCCCAACCTCTGATGCCCCAACTCTGATTCCCTGCCTCTGATTCCCCGCGTTCTATTCCCTGCCTCTGATTCCCCGCCTGTGATTCCCCATCTCTGATTCACCACCTCTGATTCCCCACCTCTGATTCCCCATATCTAATTCCCCGCCTCTGTTTGCCCGCCTCTGATTCCCCGCCTCTGTTTCCCCATATCTGATTCCCCGCCTCTGATTCCCAACTCTGATTCCCTGCCTCTGATTCCCCAGCTCTGATTCCCCGCCTTTGATTCCCCCGTCTGATTCCCAGCCTCTGAAACCCCGTGTCTGATTTCTTGCCTCTGATTCCCCGCCTCTGATTCCCCATCTCTGATTCACAGCCTCTGATTCCCCACCTCTGATTCCCCATCTCTGATTCCGCACATCAGATTCCCTGCCTCTGATTCCCCGACTCTGATCCCCACCTCTGATTCCCCAGCTCTGATTCCCCGCCTCTGATTCCCCAACTCTGATTCCCCGCCTCTGATTCCCCAGCTCTGATTCCCCGCCTCTGATTCCCCGTGTTTGATTCCCTGCCTCTGATTCCACGCCTCTGATTCCCCATCTCTGATTCATCGCCTTTGATTCGCCACCTCTGATTCCCCATATCTGATTCCTCGCCTCTGTTTCCCCGCCTCTGATTCCCCGCCTCTGATTCCCCATATCTCATTCCCCGCCTCTGATTCCCCATCTCTGATTCCCGGACTCTGATTCCCCACCTCTGATTCCCGGCCTCTTATTCCCGGCATCTGATTCCGGTCTCTGATTCCCGGCCTCTGATTCCCTGCTTCTGATTCCCCATCTCTGATTCCGCAAATCTTATTCCCTGCCTCTGATTCCCCACCTCTGATTCCCCATATCTGATTCCCCGCCTCTGTTTCCCGGCCTCTGATTCCCCGCTTCTGATTCTGATTCCCTGCCTCTGATTCCCCATCTCTGATTCCGCACATCTGATTCCCTGCCTCTGATTCCCCACCTCTGATTCCCCATATCTGATTTCCCGCCTCTGTTTCCCCGCCTCTGATTCCCCGCCTCTGTTTCCCCATATCTAATTCCCAACCTCTGATGCCCCAACTCTGATTCCCTGCCTCTGATTCCCCGCGTTCTATACCCTGCCTCTGATTCCCCGCCTGTGATTCCCCATCTCTGATTCACCACCTCTGATTCCCCACCTCTGATTCCCCATATCTAATTCCCCGCCTCTGTTTTCCCGACTCTGATTCCCCGCCTCTGTTTCCCCATATCTGATTCCCCGCTTCTGAATCCCCAACTCTGATTCCCCGCCTCTGATTCCCCGTGTTTGATTCCCTGCCTCTGATTCCCCACCTCTGATTCCCCATCTCTGATTCACCGCCTTTGATTCGCCACCTCTGATTCCCCATATCTGATTCCCCACCTCTGTTTCCCCGCCTCTGATTCCCCGCCTCTGATTCTCCATATCTCATTCCCCGCCTCTGAATCCCCAACTCTGATTCCCGGACTCTGATTCCTCACCTCTGATTCCCGGCCTCTTATTCCCAGCATCTGATTCCCGGCCTCTGATTCCCGGCCTCTGATTCCCCGCTTCTGATTCTGATTCGCTGCCTCTGATTCCCCACCTCTGATTCCCCATATCTGATTCCCCGCCTCTGTTTCCCCGCCTCTGATTCCCCTCCTCTGATTCCCCAACTCTAATTCCCCGCCTCTGATTCCCCAGCTCTGATTCCCCGTGTTTGATTCCCTGCCTCTGATTCCCTGCCCTGATTCCCCATCTCTGTTTCACCGCCTTTGATTCGCCACCTCTGATTCCCCATATCTGATTCCCCGCCTCTGTTTCGCCGCCTCTGATTCCCTGCCTCTGATTCCCAACCTCTGATTCCACACCTCTGATTCCCCATATCTGATTCCCCGCCTCTGTTTCCCCGCCTCTGATTCCCTGCCCTTGTTTCCCCATATCTGATTCCCTGCCTCTGATTCCCCAACTCTGATTCCCCGCCTCTGATTCCCCAGCTCTGATTCCCCGCCTCTGATTTCCCGTGTTTGATTCCCTGCCTCTGATTCCCCGCCTCTGATTCCCCATCTCTGATTCACCGCCTTTGATTCGCCACCTCTGATTCCACATATCTGATTCCCCACCTCTGTTTCCCCGCCTCTGATTCCCCGCCTCTGATTCTCGATATCTCATTCCCCGCCTCTGAATCCCCATCTCTGATTCCCGGACTCTGATTCCTCACCTCTGATTCCCGGCCTCTTATTCCCAGCATCTGATTCCCGGCCTCTGATTCCCGGCCTCTGATACCCCGCTTCTGATTCTGATTCGCTGCCTCTGATTCCCCATCTCTGATTCCGCACATCTGATTCCCTGCCTCTGATTCCCCACCTCTGATTCCCCATATCTGATTTCCCGCCTCTGTTTCCCCGCCTCTGATTCCCCGCCTCTGTTTCCCCATATCTAATTCCCAACCTCTGATGCCCCAACTCTGATTCCCTGCCTCTGATTCCCCGCGTTCTATTCCCTGCCTCTGATTCCCCGCCTGTGATTCCCCATCTCTGATTCACCACCTCTGATTCCCCACCTCTGATTCCCCATATCTAATTCCCCACCTCTGTTTGCCCGCCTCTGATTCCCCGCCTCTGTTTCCCCATATCTGATTCCCCGCCTCTGAATCCCCAACTCTGATTCCCTGCCTCTGATTCGCCAGCTCTGATTCCCCGCCTTTGATTCCCCCCGTCTGATTCCCAGCCTCTGAATCCCCGTGTCTGATTTCCTGCCTCTGATTCCCCGCCTCTGATTCCCCATCTCTGATTCACAGCCTCTGATTCCCCACCTCTGATTCCCCATCTCGGATTCCGCACATCTGATTCCCTGCCTATGATTCCCCGACTCTGATCCCCACCTCTGATTCCCAAGCTCTGATTCCCCGCCTCTGATTCCCCAACTCTGATTCCCCGCCTCTGATTCCCCAGCTCTGATTCCCCGCCTCTGATTCCCCGTGTTTGATTCCCTGCCTCTGATTCCCCGCCTCTGATTCCCCATCTCTGATTCATCGCCTTTGATTGGCCACCTCTGATTCCCCATATCTGATTCCTCGCCTCTGTTTCCCCGCCTCTGATTCCCCGCCTCTGATTCCCCAGCTCTGATTCCCCGCCTCTGATTTTCCGTGTTTGATTCCCTGCCTCTGATTCCCGGCCTCTGATTCCCCGTCTCTGATTCACCGCCTTTGATTCGCCACCTCTGATTCCCCATATCTGATTCCCCGCCTCTGTTTCCCCGCCTCTGATTCCCCACCTCTGATTCCCCATATCTCATTCCCCGCCTCTGAATCCCCATCTCTGATTCCCGGACTCTGATTCCCCACCTCTGATTCACCGCATTTGATTCGCCACCTCTGATTCCCCATATCTGATTCTCCACCTCTGTTTCCCCGCCTCTGATTCCCCGCCTCTGTTTCCCCATATCTGATTCCCCGCCTCTGAATCCCCATCTCTGATTCCCGGACTCTGATTCCTCACCTCTGATTCCCGGCCTCTTATTCCCAGCATCTGATTCCCGGCCTCTGATTCCCGGCATCTGATACCCCGCTTCTGATTCTGATTCGCTGCCTCTGATTCCCCATCTCTGATTCCGCACATCTGATTCCCTGCCTCTGATTCCCCACCTCTGATTCCCCATATCTGATTTCCCGCCTCTGTTTCCCCGCCTCTGATTCCCCGCCTCTGTTTCCCCATATCTAATTCCCAACCTCTGATGCCCCAACTCTGATTCCCTGCCTCTGATTCCCCGCGTTCTATTCCCTGCCTCTGATTCCCCGCCTGTGATTCCCCATCTCTGATTCACCACCTCTGATTCCCCACCTCTGATTCCCCATATCTAATTCCCCACCTCTGTTTGCCCGCCTCTGATTCCCCGCCTCTGTTTCCCCATATCTGATTCCCCGCCTCTGAATCCCCAACTCTGATTCCCTGCCTCTGATTCGCCAGCTCTGATTCCCCGCCTTTGATTCCCCCCGTCTGATTCCCAGCCTCTGAATCCCCGTGTCTGATTTCCTGCCTCTGATTCCCCGCCTCTGATTCCCCATCTCTGATTCACAGCCTCTGATTCCCCACCTCTGATTCCCCATCTCGGATTCCGCACATCTGATTCCCTGCCTATGATTCCCCGACTCTGATCCCCACCTCTGATTCCCAAGCTCTGATTCCCCGCCTCTGATTCCCCAACTCTGATTCCCCGCCTCTGATTCCCCAGCTCTGATTCCCCGCCTCTGATTCCCCGTGTTTGATTCCCTGCCTCTGATTCCCCGCCTCTGATTCCCCATCTCTGATTCATCGCCTTTGATTGGCCACCTCTGATTCCCCATATCTGATTCCTCGCCTCTGTTTCCCCGCCTCTGATTCCCCGCCTCTGATTCCCCAGCTCTGATTCCCCGCCTCTGATTCCCTGCCTCTTATTCCCAGCATCTGATTCCAGGCCTCTGATTCCCGGCCTCTGACTCCCCGCTTCTGATTCTGATTCCCTGCCTCTGATTCCCCGCCTCTGATTTTGCACATCTGATTCCCCGCCTCTGTTTCCCCATATCTAATTCCCCACCTCTGATGCCCCAACTCTGATTCCCCGCCTCTGATTCCCCAGCTCTGATTCCACGCCTCTGATTCTCCACATCCGATTCCCAATATCTGATTCCCCGCCTCTGTTTCCCCGCCCCTGATTCCCCGCCTCTGTTTCCCCATATCTGATTCCCCGCCTCTGATTCCCAACTATGATTCCCCGCCTCTTATTCCCCAGCTCTGATTCCCTGCCTCTGATTCCCCGCGTTCTAATCCCTGCCTCTGATTCCCCGCCTGTGATTCCCCATCTCTGATTCACCACCTCTGATTCCCCACCACTGATTCCCCATATCTAATTCCCCGCCTCTGTTTGCCCGCCTCTGATTCCCCGCCTCTGTTTCCCCATATCTGATTCCCCGCCTCTGAATCCCCAACTCTGATTCCCTGCCTCTGATTCCCCAGCTTCATTCCCCGCCTTTGATTCCTCCCGTCTGATTCCCAGCCTCTGAATCCCCGTGTCTGATAACCTGCCTCTGATTCCCCGCCTCTGATTCCCCATCTCAGATTCACCGCCTCTGATTCCCCACCTCTGATTCCCCATCTCTGATTCCGCACATCCGATTCCCTGCCTCTGATTCCCCGACTCTGATTCCCCACCTCTGATTCCCCAGCTCTGATTCCCCGCCTCTGATTTCCCAACTCTGATTCCCCGCATCTGATTCCCCAGCTCTGATTCCCCGCCTCTGTTTCCCCGTGTTTGATCCCCTGCCTCTGATTCCCCAGCTCTGATTCCCCATCTCTGATTCACCGCCTTTGATTCGCCACCTCTGATTCCCCATATCTGATTCCTCGCCACTGTTTCCCCGCCTCTGATTCCGCGCCTCTGATTCCCCATATCTCATTCCCCGCCTCTCATTCCCCATCTCTGATTCCCGGACTCTGATTCCCCACCTCTGATTCCAGACCTCATATTCCCGGCCTCTGATTCCCGGCCTCTGATTCCCTGCTTCTGATTCTGATTCCCTGCCTCTGATTCCCCATTTCTGATTCCGCACATCTAATTCCCTGCCTCTGATTCCCCACCTCTGATTCCCCATATCTGAATCCCCGCCTCTGTTTCCCCGTCTCTGATTCCCCGCCTCTGTTTCCCCATATCTAAGTCCCAGCCTCTTATTCCCCAACTTTGATTCCCCACCTCTGATTCCCCAGCTCTGATTCCCCGCCTCTGATTCCCCACCTCTGATTCCCCATACCTGATTCCCAGCCTCTGTTTCCCCGCCTCTGATTCCCCGCTTCTGTTTCCCCATATCTGATTCCCGGCCTCTGATTCCCTGCCTCTGATTCCCCGCTTCTGATTCCCTGCCTCTGATTCCCCATCTCCGATTCCGCACATCCGATTCCCTGCCTCTGATTCCCCGACTCTGAATCCCCACCTCTGATTCCCCAGCTCTGATACCCCGCCTCTGATTTCCCAACTCTGATTCCCCGCCTCTGATTCCCCAGCTCTGATTCCCCGCCTCTGTTTCCCCGTGTTTGATCCCCTGCCTCTGATTCCCCAGCTCTGATTCCCCATCTCTGATTCACCGCCTTTGATTCGCCACCTCTGATTCCCCATATCTGATTCCTCGCCACTGTTTCCCCGCCTCTGATTCCGCGCCTCTGATTCCCCATATCTCATTCCCCGCCTTCTCATTCCCCATCTCTGATTCCCGGACTCTGATTCCCCACCTCTGATTCCCGACCTCATATTCCCGGCCTCTGATTCCCGGCCTCTGATTCCCTGCTTCTGATTCTGATTCCCTGCCTCTGATTCCCCATTTCTGATTCCGCACATCTAATTCCCTGCCTCTGATTCCCCACCTCTGATTCCCCATATCTGAATCCCCGCCTCTGTTTCCCCGTCTCTGATTCCCCGCCTCTGTTTCCCCATATCTAAGTCCCAGCCTCTGATTCCCCAACTTTGATTCCCCACCTCTGATTCCCCAGCTCTGATTCCCCGCCTCTGATTCCCCACCTCTGATTCCCCATACCTGATTCCCAGCCTCTGTTTCCCCACCTCTGATTCCCCGCTTCTGTTTCCCCATATCTGATTCCCGGCCTCTGATTCCCTGCCTCTGATTCCCCGCTTCTGATTCCCTGCCTCTGATTCCCCATCTCCGATTCCGCACATCTGATTCCCTGCCTCTCATTCCCCGCCTCTGATTCCCCGCCTCTGATTCCCTGCCTCTGATTCCCAACCTCTGATTCCCCACCTCTGATTCCCCGTGTTTGAATCCCCGCCTCTGTTTCCCCGCCTCTGATTCCCCGCCTCTGATTCCACATCTCTGATTCACCACCTCTGATTCCCCGCGTCTGATTCCCCGCCTCTGATTCCCCATCTCTGATTCCCCATCTCTGATTCCCCAATTCTGATTCCCCGCCTCTGATTCCCCAGCTCTGATTCCTCGCCTCTGATTCGCTTCCTCTGATTCCCAACCTCTGATTCCCCACCTCTGATTTCCCATATTGATTCCCTGCGTCTGATTCCCCGCCTCTGATTCCCCAACTCTGATTCCCCGCCTCTGATTCCCCAGCTCTGATTCCCCGCCTCTGATTCCCCGTGTTTGATTCCCTGCCTCTGATTCCCGGCCTCTGATTCCCCATCTCTGATTCACCGCCTTTGATTCGCCACCTCTGATTCCCCATATCTGATTACCCGCCTCTGTTTCCCCGCCTCTGATTCCCCGCCTCTGATTCCCCATATCTCATTCCCCGCCTCTGAATCCCCATCGCTGATTCCCGGACTCTGATTCCCCACCTCTGATTCCCGGCCTCTTATTCCCGGCATCTGATTCCGTCCTCTGATTCCCGGCCTCTGATTCCCTGCTTCTGATTCTGATTCCCTGCCTCTGATTCCCCATCTCTGATTCCGCACATCTGATTCCCTGCCTCTGATTCCCCGCCTCTGATTCCCCGCCTCTGTTTCCCAATATCTAAGTCCCCGCCTCTGATTCCCCAACTCTGATTCCCCACCTCTGATTCCCCAGCTCTGATTCCACGCCTCTGATTCCCCGCATCTGATTCCCTGCATCTGATTCCAAGACTCTGATTCCCTGCCTCTGATTCCCCACCTCTGATTCCCCATATCTGAATCCCCGCCTCTGTTTCCCCGTCTCTGATTCCCCGCCTCTGTTTCCCCATATCTAAGTCCCAGCCTCTGATTCCCCAACTTTGATTCCCCACCTCTGATTCCCCAGCTCTGATTCCCCGCCTCTGATTCCCCACCTCTGATTCCCCATACCTGATTCCCAGCCTCTGTTTCCCCGCCTCTGATTCCCCGCTTCTGTTTCCCCATATCTGATTCCCGGCCTCTGATTCCCTGCCTCTGATTCCCCATCTCCGATTCCGCACATCTGATTCCCTGCCTCTCATTCCCCGCCTCTGATTCCCCGCCTCTGATTCCCTGCCTCTGATTCCCAACCTCTGATTCCCCACCTCTGATTCCCCGTGTTTGAATCCCCGCCTCTGTTTCCCCGCCTCTGATTCCCCGCCTCTGATTCCACATCTCTGATTCACCACCTCTGATTCCCCGCGTCTGATTCCCCGCCTCTGATTCCCCATCTCTGATTCCCCATCTCTGATTCCCCAATTCTGATTCCCCGCCTCTGATTCCCCAGCTCTGATTCCTCGCCTCTGATTCGCTTCCTCTGATTCCCAACCTCTGATTCCCCACCTCTGATTTCCCATATTGATTCCCTGCGTCTGATTCCCCGCCTCTGATTCCCCAACTCTGATTCCCCGCCTCTGATTCCCCAGCTCTGATTCCCCGCCTCTGATTCCCCGTGTTTGATTCCCTGCCTCTGATTCCCGGCCTCTGATTCCCCATCTCTGATTCACCGCCTTTGATTCGCCACCTCTGATTCCCCATATCTGATTACCCGCCTCTGTTTCCCCGCCTCTGATTCCCCGCCTCTGATTCCCCATATCTCATTCCCCGCCTCTGAATCCCCATCGCTGATTCCCGGACTCTGATTCCCCACCTCTGATTCCCGGCCTCTTATTCCCGGCATCTGATTCCGGCCTCTGATTCCCGGCCTCTGATTCCCTGCTTCTGATTCTGATTCCCTGCCTCATATTCCCCATCTCTGATTCCGCACATCTGATTCCCTGCCTCTGATTCCCCGCCTCTGATTCCCCGCCTCTGTTTCCCAATATCTAAGTCCCCGCCTCTGATTCCCCAACTCTGATTCCCCACCTCTGATTCCCCAGCTCTGATTCCCCGCCTCTGATTCCCCGCATCTGATTCCCTGCATCTGATTCCAAGACTCTGATTCCCTGCCTCTGATTCCCAACCTCTGATTCCCCACCTCTGATTCCCCATATCTGAATCCCCGCCTCTGTTTCCCCGCCTCTGATTCCCCACCTCTGTTTCCCCATATCTGATTCCCGGCCTCTGATTCCCCGCCTCTGATTCCCCGCCTCTGATTCCCTGCCTCTGATTCCCCATCCCCGATTCCGCACATCTGATTCCCTGCCTCTGATTCCCCGCCTCTGATTCCCCGCCTCTGATTCCCTGCCTCTGATTCCCAACCTCTGATTCCCCACCTCTGATTCCCCATATCTGATTCCCCGCCTCTGTTTCCCCGCCTCTGATTCCCTTCCTCTGATTCCCCAACTCTTATTCCCCGCCTCTGATTCCCCGCATCTGATTCCCCGTGTTTGATTCCCCGCCTCTGATTCCCTGCCTCTGATTCCCAACCTCTGATTCCCCACCTCTGATTCCCCATATCTGAATCCCCGCCTCTGTTTCCCCGCCTCTGATTCCCCACCTCTGTTTCCCCATATCTGATTCCCGGCCTCTGATTCCCCGCCTCTGATTCCCCGCCTCTGATTCCATGCCTCTGATTCCCCATCCCCGATTCCGCACATCTGATTCCCTGCCTCTGATTCCCCGCCTCTGATTCCCCGCCTCTGATTCCCTGCCTCTGATTCCCAACCTCTGATTCCCCACCTCTGATTCCCCATATCTGATTCCCCGCCTCTGTTTCCCCGCCTCTGATTCCCTTCCTCTGATTCCCCAACTCTTATTCCCCGCCTCTGATTCCCCAGCTCTGATTCCCCGTGTTTGATTCCCCGCCTCTGATTCCCTGCCTCTGATTCCCAACCTCTGATTCCACACCTCTGATTCCCCATATCTGATTCCCCGCCTCTGTTTCCCCGCCTCTGATTCCCTGCCCCTGTTTCCACATATCTGATTCCCTGCCTCTGATTCCCCAACTCTGATTCCCCGCCTCTGATTCCCTGCCTCTGATTCCCAACCTCTGATTCCCCACCTCTGATTCCCCATATCTGATTCCCCGCCTCTGTTTCCCCGCCTCTGATTCCCTTCCTCTGATTCCCCAACTCTTATTCCCCGCCTCTGATTCCCCAGCTCTGATTCCCCGTGTTTGATTCCCCGCCTCTGATTCCCTGCCTCTGATTCCCAACCTCTGATTCCACACCTCTGATTCCCCATATCTGATTCCCCGCCTCTGTTTCCCCGCCTCTGATTCCCTGCCCCTGTTTCCACATATCTGATTCCCTGCCTCTGATTCCCCAACTCTGATTCCCCGCCTCTGATTCCCCAGCTCTGATTCCCCGCCTCTGATTTCCAGTGTTTGTTTCCCTGCCTCTGATTCCCCGCCTCTGATTCCCCATCTCTGATTCACCGCCTTTGATTCGCCACCTCTGATTCCACATATCTGATTCCCCACCTCTGTTTCCCCGCCTCTGATTCCCCGCCTCTGATTCTCCATATCTCATTCCCCGCCTCTGATTCCCCACCTCTGATTCCCGGCCTCTTATTCCCAGCATCTGATTCCCGGCCTCTGATTCCCCGCTTCTGATTCTGATTCCCTGCCTCTGATTCCCCATCTCTGATTCCGCACATCTGATTCCCTGCCTCTGATTCCCCACCTCTGATTCCCCATATCTGATTTCCCGCCTCTGTTTCACCGCCTCTGATTCCCTGCCTCTGTTTCCCCATATCTAATTCCCAACCTCTGATGCCCCAACTCTGATTCCCTGCCTCTGATTCCCCGCGTTCTATTCCCTGCCTCTGATTCCCCGCCTGTGATTCCCCATCTCTGATTCACCACCTCTGATTCCCCACCTCTGATTCCCCATATCTAATTCCCCGCCTCTGTTTGCCCGCCTCTGATTCCCCGCCTCTGTTTCCCCATATCTGATTCCCCGCCTCTGAATCCCCAACTCTGATTCCCTGCCTCTGATTCCCCAGCTCTGATTCCCCGCCTTTGATTCCCCCGTCTGATTCCCAGCCTCTGAAACCCCGTGTCTGATTTCTTGCCTCTGATTCCCCGCCTCTGATTCCCCATCTCTGATTCACAGCCTCTGATTCCCCACCTCTGATTCCCCATCTCTGATTCCGCACATCAGATTCCCTGCCTCTGATTCCCCGACTCTGATCCCCACCTCTGATTCCCCAGCTCTGATTCCCCGCCTCTGATTCCCCAACTCTGATTCCCCGCCTCTGATTCCCCAGCTCTGATTCCCCGCCTCTGATTCCCCGTGTTTGATTCCCTGCCTCTGATTCCACGCCTCTGATTCCCCATCTCTGATTCATCGCCTTTGATTCGCCACCTCTGATTCCCCATATCTGATTCCTCGCCTCTGTTTCCCCGCCTCTGATTCCCCGCCTCTGATTCCCCATATCTCATTCCCCGCCTCTGATTCCCCATCTCTGATTCCCGGACTCTGATTCCCCACCTCTGATTCCCGGCCTCTTATTCCCGGCATCTGATTCCGGTCTCTGATTCCCGGCCTCTGATTCCCTGCTTCTGATTCCCCATCTCTGATTCCGCAAATCTTATTCCCTGCCTCTGATTCCCCACCTCTGATTCCCCATATCTGATTCCCCGCCTCTGTTTCCCGGCCTCTGATTCCCCGCTTCTGATTCTGATTCCCTGCCTCTGATTCCCCATCTCTGATTCCGCACATCTGATTCCCTGCCTCTGATTCCCCACCTCTGATTCCCCATATCTGATTTCCCGCCTCTGTTTCCCCGCCTCTGATTCCCCGCCTCTGTTTCCCCATATCTAATTCCCAACCTCTGATGCCCCAACTCTGATTCCCTGCCTCTGATTCCCCGCGTTCTATACCCTGCCTCTGATTCCCCGCCTGTGATTCCCCATCTCTGATTCACCACCTCTGATTCCCCACCTCTGATTCCCCATATCTAATTCCCCGCCTCTGTTTTCCCGACTCTGATTCCCCGCCTCTGTTTCCCCATATCTGATTCCCCGCTTCTGAATCCCCAACTCTGATTCCCTGCCTCTGATTCCCCAGCTCTGATTCCCCGCATTTGATTCCCCTGTCTGATTCCCAGCCTCTGAAACCCCGTGTCTGATTTCTTGCCTCTGATTCCCCGCCTCTGATTCCCTATCTCTGATTCACAGCCTCTGATTCCCCACCTCTGATTCCCCATCTCTGATTCCGCACATCTGATTCCCTGCCTCTGATTCCCCGACTCTGATCCCCACCTCTGATTCCGCAGCTCTGATTCCCCGCCTCTGATTCCCCAACTCTGATTCCCCGCCTCTGATTCCCCAGCTCTGATTCCCCGCCTCTGATTCCCCGTGTTTGATTCCCTGCCTCTGATTCCCCACCTCTGATTCCCCATCTCTGATTCACCGCCTTTGATTCGCCACCTCTGATTCCCCATATCTGATTCCCCACCTCTGTTTCCCCGCCTCTGATTCCCCGCCTCTGATTCTCCATATCTCATTCCCCGCCTCTGAATCCCCAACTCTGATTCCCGGACTCTGATTCCTCACCTCTGATTCCCGGCCTCTTATTCCCAGCATCTGATTCCCGGCCTCTGATTCCCCGATTCTGATTCTGATTCGCTGCCTCTGATTCCCCACCTCTGATTCCCCATATCTGATTCCCCGCCTCTGTTTCCCCGCCTCTGATTCCCCTCCTCTGATTCCCCAACTCTAATTCCCCGCCTCTGATTCCCCAGCTCTGATTCCCCGTGTTTGATTCCCTGCCTCTGATTCCCTGCCCTGATTCCCCATCTCTGTTTCACCGCCTTTGATTCGCCACCTCTGATTCCCCATATCTGATTCCCCGCCTCTGTTTCGCCGCCTCTGATTCCCTGCCTCTGATTCCCAACCTCTGATTCCACACCTCTGATTCCCCATATCTGATTCCCCGCCTCTGTTTCCCCGCCTCTGATTCCCTGCCCTTGTTTCCCCATATCTGATTCCCTGCCTCTGATTCCCCAACTCTGATTCCCCGCCTCTGATTCCCCAGCTCTGATTCCCCGCCTCTGATTTCCCGTGTTTGATTCCCTGCCTCTGATTCCCCGCCTCTGATTCCCCATCTCTGATTCACCGCCTTTGATTCGCCACCTCTGATTCCACATATCTGATTCCCCACCTCTGTTTCCCCGCCTCTGATTCCCCGCCTCTGATTCTCGATATCTCATTCCCCGCCTCTGAATCCCCATCTCTGATTCCCGGACTCTGATTCCTCACCTCTGATTCCCGGCCTCTTATTCCCAGCATCTGATTCCCGGCCTCTGATTCCCGGCCTCTGATACCCCGCTTCTGATTCTGATTCGCTGCCTCTGATTCCCCATCTCTGATTCCGCACATCTGATTCCCTGCCTCTGATTCCCCACCTCTGATTCCCCATATCTGATTTCCCGCCTCTGTTTCCCCGCCTCTGATTCCCCGCCTCTGTTTCCCCATATCTAATTCCCAACCTCTGATGCCCCAACTCTGATTCCCTGCCTCTGATTCCCCGCGTTCTATTCCCTGCCTCTGATTCCCCGCCTGTGATTCCCCATCTCTGATTCACCACCTCTGAATCCCCACCTCTGATTCCCCATATCTAATTCCCCACCTCTGTTTGCCCGCCTCTGATTCCCCGCCTCTGTTTCCCCATATCTGATTCCCCGCCTCTGAATCCCCAACTCTGATTCCCTGCCTCTGATTCGCCAGCTCTGATTCCCCGCCTTTGATTCCCCCCGTCTGATTCCCAGCCTCTGAATCCCCGTGTCTGATTTCCTGCCTCTGATTCCCCGCCTCTGATTCCCCATCTCTGATTCACAGCCTCTGATTCCCCACCTCTGATTCCCCATCTCGGATTCCGCACATCTGATTCCCTGCCTATGATTCCCCGACTCTGATCCCCACCTCTGATTCCCAAGCTCTGATTCCCCGCCTCTGATTCCCCAACTCTGATTCCCCGCCTCTGATTCCCCAGCTCTGATTCCCCGCCTCTGATTCCCCGTGTTTGATTCCCTGCCTCTGATTCCCCGCCTCTGATTCCCCATCTCTGATTCATCGCCTTTGATTGGCCACCTCTGATTCCCCATATCTGATTCCTCGCCTCTGTTTCCCCGCCTCTGATTCCCCGCCTCTGATTCCCCAGCTCTGATTCCCCGCCTCTGATTTTCCGTGTTTGATTCCCTGCCTCTGATTCCCGGCCTCTGATTCCCCATCTCTGATTCACCGCCTTTGATTCGCCACCTCTGATTCCCCATATCTGATTCCCCGCCTCTGTTTCCCCGCCTCTGATTCCCCACCTCTGATTCCCCATATCTCATTCCCCGCCTCTGAATCCCCATCTCTGATTCCCGGACTCTGATTCCCCACCTCTGATTCACCGCATTTGATTCGCCACCTCTGATTCCCCATATCTGATTCTCCACCTCTGTTTCCCCGCCTCTGATTCCCCGCCTCTGTTTCCCCATATCTGATTCCCCGCCTCTGAATCCCCATCTCTGATTCCCGGACTCTGATTCCTCACCTCTGATTCCCGGCCTCTTATTCCCAGCATCTGATTCCCGGCCTCTGATTCCCGGCCTCTGATACCCCGCTTCTGATTCTGATTCGCTGCCTCTGATTCCCCATCTCTGATTCCGCACATCTGATTCCCTGCCTCTGATTCCCCACCTCTGATTCCCCATATCTGATTTCCCGCCTCTGTTTCCCCGCCTCTGATTCCCCGCCTCTGTTTCCCCATATCTAATTCCCAACCTCTGATGCCCCAACTCTGATTCCCTGCCTCTGATTCCCCGCGTTCTATTCCCTGCCTCTGATTCCCCGCCTGTGATTCCCCATCTCTGATTCACCACCTCTGATTCCCCACCTCTGATTCCCCATATCTAATTCCCCACCTCTGTTTGCCCGCCTCTGATTCCCCGCCTCTGTTTCCCCATATCTGATTCCCCGCCTCTGAATCCCCAACTCTGATTCCCTGCCTCTGATTCGCCAGCTCTGATTCCCCGCCTTTGATTCCCCCCGTCTGATTCCCAGCCTCTGAATCCCCGTGTCTGATTTCCTGCCTCTGATTCCCCGCCTCTGATTCCCCATCTCTGATTCACAGCCTCTGATTCCCCACCTCTGATTCCCCATCTCGGATTCCGCACATCTGATTCCCTGCCTATGATTCCCCGACTCTGATCCCCACCTCTGATTCCCAAGCTCTGATTCCCCGCCTCTGATTCCCCAACTCTGATTCCCCGCCTCTGATTCCCCAGCTCTGATTCCCCGCCTCTGATTCCCCGTGTTTGATTCCCTGCCTCTGATTCCCCGCCTCTGATTCCCCATCTCTGATTCATCGCCTTTGATTGGCCACCTCTGATTCCCCATATCTGATTCCTCGCCTCTGTTTCCCCGCCTCTGATTCCCCGCCTCTGATTCCCCAGCTCTGATTCCCCGCCTCTGATTTTCCGTGTTTGATTCCCTGCCTCTGATTCCCGGCCTCTGATTCCCCATCTCTGATTCACCGCCTTTGATTCGCCACCTCTGATTCCCCATATCTGATTCCCCGCCTCTGTTTCCCCGCCTCTGATTCCCCACCTCTGATTCCCCATATCTCATTCCCCGCCTCTGAATCCCCATCTCTGATTCCCGGACTCTGATTCCCCACCTCTGATTCACCGCATTTGATTCGCCACCTCTGATTCCCCATATCTGATTCTCCACCTCTGTTTCCCCGCCTCTGATTCCCCGCCTCTGATTCTCCATATCTCATTCCCCGCCTCTGACTCCCCATTTCTGATTCCCGTACTCTGATTCCCCACCTCTGATTCCCGGCCTCCTATTCCCAGCATCTGATTCCAGGCCTCTGATTCCCGGCTTCTGACTCCCCGCTTCTTATTCTGATTCCCTGCCTCTGATTCCCCGCCTCTGATTCCGCACATCTGATTCCCCGCCTCTGTTTCCCCATATCTAATTCCCCACCTCTGATGCCCCAACTCTGATTCCCCGCCTCTGATTCCCCGCTTCTGATTCTGATTCCCTGCCTCTGATTCCCCATCTCTGATTCCGCACATCTGATTCCCTGCCTCTGATTCCCCACCTCTGATTCCCCAGCTCTGATTCCCCGCCTCTGATTCCCCGCATCTGATTCCCTGCATCTGATTCCAAGCCTCTGATTCCCTGCCTCTGATTCCCAACCTCTGATTCCCCACCTCTGATTCCGCACATCTGATTCCCTGCCTCTGATTCCCCGACTCTGATCCCCACCTCTGATTCCCCAGCTCTGATTCCCCGCCTCTGATTCCCCGTGTTTGATTCCCTGCCTCTGATTCCCCGCCTCTGATTCCCCATCTCTGATTCATCGCCTTTGATTCCCGGCCTCTTATTCCCGGCATCTGATTCCGGCCTCTGATTCCCGACCTCTGATTCCCTGCCTCTGATTCCCCAACTTTGATTCCCAGCCTCTGATTCCCCAGCTCTGATTCCCCGCCTCTGATTCCCTGTGTTTGATTCCCTGCCTCTGATTCCCCGCCTCTGATACCCCATCTCTGATTCACCGCATTTGATTCGCCACCTCTGATTCCCCATATCTGATTCTCCACCTCTGTTTCCCCGCCTCTGATTCCCCGCCTCTGATTCTCCATATCTCATTCCCCGCCTCTGACTCCCCATTTCTGATTCCCGTACTCTGATTCCCCACCTCTGATTCCCGGCCTCCTATTCCCAGCATCTGATTCCAGGCCTCTGATTCCCGGCCTCTGACTCCCCGCTTCTTATTCTGATTCCCTGCCTCTGATTCCCCGCCTCTGATTCCGCACATCTGATTCCCCGCCTCTGTTTCCCCATATCTAATTCTCCACCTCTGATGCCCCAACTCTGATTCCCCGCCTCTGATTCCCCAGCTCTGATTCCCCGCCTCTGATTCTCCACATCCGATTCCCAATATCAGATTCCCCGCCTCTGTTTCCCCGCCCCTGATTCCCCACCTCTGTTTCCCCATATCTGATTCCCCGCCTCTGATTCCCAACTATGATTCCCCGCCTCTTATTCCCCAGCTCTGATTCCCTGCCTCTGATTCCCCGCGTTCTATTCCCTGCCTCTGATTCCCCGCCTGTGATTCCCCATCTCTGATTCACCACCTCTGATTCCCCACCACTGATTCCCCATATCTAATTCCCCGCCTCTGTTTGCCCGCCTCTGATTCCCCGCCTCTGTTTCCCCATATCTGATTCCCCGCCTCTGAATCCCCAACTCTGATTCCCTGCCTCTGATTCCCCAGCTTCATTCCCCGCCTTTGATTCCCCCCGTCTGATTCCCAGCCTCTGAATCCCCGTGTCTGATAACCTGCCTCTGATTCCCCGCCTCTGATTCCCCATCTCAGATTCACCGCCTCTGATTCCCCACCTCTGATTCCCCATCTCTGATTCCGCACATCCGATTCCCTGCCTCTGATTCCCCGACTCTGATTCCCCACCTCTGATTCCCCAGCTCTGATTCCCCGCCTCTGATTCCACAACTCTGATTCCCCGCCTCTGATTCCCCAGCTCTGATTCCCCGCCTCTGATTCCCCGTGTTTGATCCCCTGCCTCTGATTCCCCAGCTCTGATTCCCCATCTCTGATTCGCCACCTCTGATTCCCCATATCTGATTCCTCGCCACTGTTTCCCCGCCTCTGATTCCGCGCCTCTGATTCCCCATATCTCATTCCCCGCCTCTGATTCCCCATCTCTGATTCCCGGACTCTGATTCCCCACCTCTGATTCCCGACCTCTTATTCCCGGCATCTGATTCCGGCCTCTGATTCCCGGCCTCTGATTCCCTGCTTCTGATTCTGATTCCCTGCCTCTGATTCCCCATTTCTGATTCCGCACATCTAATTCCCTGCCTCTGATTCCCCACCTCTGATTCCCCATATCTGAATCCCCGCCTCTGTTTCCCCGTCTCTGATTCCCCGCCTCTGTTTACCCATATCTAAGTCCCAGCCTCTGATTCCCCAACTTTGATTCCCCACCTCTGATTCCCCAGCTCTGATTCCCCGCCTCTGATTCCCCACCTCTGATTCCCCATACCTGATTCCCAGCCTCTGTTTCCCCGCCTCTGATTCCCCGCTTCTGTTTCCCCATATCTGATTCCCGGCCTCTGATTCCCTGCCTCTGATTCCCCGCCTCTGATTCCCTGCCTCTGATTCCCCATCTCCGATTCCGCACATCTGATTCCCTGCCTCTCATTCCCCGCCTCTGATTCCCCGCCTCTGATTCCCTGCCTCTGATTCCCAACCTCTGATTCCCCACCTCTGATTCCCCGTGTTTGATTCCCCGCCTCTGTTTCCCCGCCTCTGATTCCCCGCCTCTGATTCCACATCTCTGATTCACCACCTCTGATTCCCCGCGTCTGATTCCCCGCCTCTGATTCCCCATCTCTGATTCCCCATCTCTGATTCCCCAATTCTGATTCCCCGCCTCTGATTCCCCAGCTCTGATTCCTCGCCTCTGATTCCCTTCCTCTGATTCCCAACCTCTGATTCCCCGCCTCTGATTCCCCATCTCTGATTCCCCATCTCTGATTCCCCAACTCTGATTCCCCGCCTCTGATTCCCCAGCTCTGATTCCCCGCCTCTGATTCCCCGTGTTTGATTCCCTGCCTCTGATTCCCGGCCTCTGATTCCCCATCTCTGATTCACCGCCTTTGATTCGCCACCTCTGATTCCCCATATCTGATTACCCGCCTCTGTTTCCCCGCCTCTGATTCCCCGCCTCTGATTCCCCATATCTCATTCCCCGCCTCTGAATCCCCATCTCTGATTCCCGGACTCTGATTCCCCACCTCTGATTCCCGGCCTCTTATTCCCGGCATCTGATTCCGGCCTCTGATTCCCGGCCTCTGATTCCCTGCTTCTGATTCTGATTCCCTGCCTCTGATTCCCCATCTCTGATTCCGCACATCTGATTCCCCGCCTCTGATTCCCCGCCTCTGATTCCCCGCCTCTGTTTCCCAATATCTAAGTCCCCGCCTCTGATTCCCCAACTCTGATTCCCCACCTCTGATTCCCCAGCTCTGATTCCCCGCCTCTGATTCCCCGCATCTGATTCCCTGCATCTGATTCCAAGACTCTGATTCCCTGCCTCTGATTCCCAACCTCTGATTCCCCACCTCTGATTCCCCATATCTGAATCCCCGCCTCTGTTTCCCCGCCTCTGATTCCCCACCTCTGTTTCCCCATATCTGATTCCCGGCCTCTGATTCCCCGCCTCTGATTCCCCGCCTCTGATTCCCTGCCTCTGATTCCCCATCCCCGATTCCGCACATCTGATTCCCTGCCTCTGATTCCCCGCCTCTGATTCCCCGCCTCTGATTCACTGCCTCTGATTCCCAACCTCTGATTCCCCACCTCTGATTCCCCATATCTGATTCCCCGCCTCTGTTTCCCCGCCTCTGATTCCCCTCCTCTGATTCCCCAACTCTAATTCCCCGCCTCTGATTCCCCAGCTCTGATTCCCCGTGTTTGATTCCCCGCCTCTGATTCCCTGCCTCTGATTCCCAACCTCTGATTCCACACCTCTGATTCCCCATATCTGATTCCCCGCCTCTGTTTCCCCGCCTCTGATTCCCTGCCCCTGTTTCCCCATATCTGATTCCCTGCCTCTGATTCCCCAACTCTGATTCCCCGCCTCTGATTCCCCAGCTCTGATTCCCCGCCTCTGATTTCCCGTGTTTGATTCCCTGCCTCTGATTCCCCGCCTCTGATTCCCCATCTCTGATTCACCGCCTTTGATTCGCCACCTCTGATTCCCCATATCTGATTCCTCGCCTCTGTTTCCCCGCCTCTGATTCCCCGCCTCTGATTCCCCAGCTCTGATTCCCCGCCTCTGATTTTCCGTGTTTGATTCCCTGCCTCTGATTCCCGGCCTCTGATTCCCCATCTCTGATTCACCGCCTTTGATTCGCCACCTCTGATTCCCCATATCTGATTCCCCGCCTCTGTTTCCCCGCCTCTGATTCCCCACCTCTGATTCCCCATATCTCATTCCCCGCCTCTGAATCCCCATCTCTGATTCCCGGACTCTGATTCCCCACCTCTGATTCCCGGCCTCTTATTCCCGGCATCTGATTCCGGCCTCTGATTCCCGGCCTCTGATTCCCTGCTTCTGATTCTGATTCCCTGCCTCTGATTCCCCATCTCTGATTCCGCACATCTGATTCCCTGCCTCTGATTCCCCGCCTCTGATTTCCCGCCTCTGTTTCCCAATATCTAAGTCCCCGCCTCTGATTCCCCAACTCTGATTCCCCACCTCTGATTCCCCAGCTCTGATTCCCCGCCTCTGATTCCTCGCATCTGATTCCCTGCATCTGATTCCAAGCCTCTGATTCCCTGCCTCTAATTCCCAACCTCTGATTCCCCACCTCTGATTCCGCACATCTGATTCCCTGCCTCTGATTCCCGACTCTGATCCCCACCTCTGATTCCCCAGCTCTGATTCCCCGCCTCTGATTCCCCGTGTTTGATTCCCTGCCTCTGATTCCCCGCCTCTGATTCCCCATCTCTGATTCATCGCCTTTGATTCCCGGCCTCTTATTCCCGGCATCTGATTCCGGCCTCTGATTCCCGACCTCTGATTCCCTGCCTCTGATTCCCCAACTTTGATTCCCAGCCTCTGATTCCCCAGCTCTGATTCCCCGCCTCTGATTCCCCGTGTTTGATTCCCTGCCTCTGATTCCCCGCCTCTGATACCCCATCTCTGATTCACCGCATTTGATTCGCCACCTCTGATTCCCCATATCTGATTCCCCACCTCTGTTTCCCCGCCTCTGATTCCCCGCCTCTGATTTTCCATATCTCATTCCCCGCCTCTGACTCCCCATTTCTGATTCCCGTACTCTGATTCCCCACCTCTGATTCCCGGCCTCTTATTCCCAGCATCTGATTCCAGGCCTCTGATTCCCGGCCTCTGACTCCCCGCTTCTGATTCTGATTCCCTGCCTCTGATTCCCCGCCTCTGATTCCGCACATCTGATTCCCCGCCTCTGTTTCCCCATATCTAATTCCCCACCTCTGATGCCCCAACTCTGATTCCCCGCCTCTGATTCCCCAGCTCTGATTCCACGCCTCTGATTCTCCACATCCGATTCCCAATATCTGATTCCCCGCCTCTGTTTCCCCGCCCCTGATTCCCCGCCTCTGTTTCCCCATATCTGATTCCCCGCCTCTGATTCCCAACTATGATTCCCCGCCTCTTATTCCCCAGCTCTGATTCCCTGCCTCTGATTCCCCGCGTTCTATTCCCTGCCTCTGATTCCCCGCCTGTGATTCCCCATCTCTGATTCACCACCTCTGATTCCCCACCACTGATTCCCCATATCTAATTCCCCGCCTCTGTTTGCCCGCCTCTGATTCCCCGCCTCTGTTTCCCCATATCTGATTCCCCGCCTCTGAATCCCCAACTCTGATTCCCTGCCTCTGAT
Organism: Narcine bancroftii; assembly: GCF_036971445.1. NCBI lineage: Eukaryota > Metazoa > Chordata > Chondrichthyes > Torpediniformes > Narcinidae > Narcine > Narcine bancroftii. The sequence continues at coordinate 11,280,148 of NW_027211893.1, read as the reverse complement.
TCCCCAGCTTCATTCCCCGCCTTTGATTCCCCCCGTCTGATTCCCAGCCTCTGAATCCCCGTGTCTGATAACCTGCCTCTGATTCCCCGCCTCTGATTCCCCATCTCAGATTCACCGGCTCTGATTCCCCACCTCTGATTCCCCATCTCTGATTCCGCACATCCGATTCCCTGCCTCTGATTCCCCGACTCTGATTCCCCACCTCTGATTCCCCAGCTCTGATTCCCCGCCTCTGATTTCCCAACTCTGATTCCCCGCCTCTGATTCCCCAGCTCTGATTCCCCGCCTCTGTTTCCCCGTGTTTGATCCCCTGCCTCTGATTCCCCAGCTCTGATTCCCCATCTCTGATTCACCGCCTTTGATTCGCCACCTCTGATTCCCCATATCTGATTCCTCGCCACTGTTTCCCCGCCTCTGATTCCGCGCCTCTGATTCCCCATATCTCATTCCCCGCCTCTCATTCCCCATCTCTGATTCCCGGACTCTGATTCCCCACCTCTGATTCCCGACCTCATATTCCCGGCCTCTGATTCCCGGCCTCTGATTCCCTGCTTCTGATTCTGATTCCCTGCCTCTGATTCCCCATTTCTGATTCCGCACATCTAATTCCCTGCCTCTGATTCCCCACCTCTGATTCCCCATATCTGAATCCCCGCCTCTGTTTCCCCGTCTCTGATTCCCCGCCTCTGTTTCCCCATATCTAAGTCCCAGCCTCTGATTCCCCAACTTTGATTCCCCACCTCTGATTCCCCAGCTCTGATTCCCCGCCTCTGATTCCCCACCTCTGATTCCCCATACCTGATTCCCAGCCTCTGTTTCCCCGCCTCTGATTCCCCGCTTCTGTTTCCCCATATCTGATTCCCGGCCTCTGATTCCCTGCCTCTGATTCCCCGCTTCTGATTCCCTGCCTCTGATTCCCCATCTCCGATTCCGCACATCTGATTCCCTGCCTCTCATTCCCCGCCTCTGATTCCCCGCCTCTGATTCCCTGCCTCTGATTCCCAACCTCTGATTCCCCACCTCTGATTCCCCGTGTTTGATTCCCCGCCTCTGTTTCCCCGCCTCTGATTCCCCGCCTCTGATTCCACATCTCTGATTCACCACCTCTGATTCCCCGCGTCTGATTCCCCGCCTCTGATTCCCCATCTCTGATTCCCCATCTCTGATTCCCCAATTCTGATTCCCCGCCTCTGATTCCCCAGCTCTGATTCCTCGCCTCTGATTCGCTTCCTCTGATTCCCAACCTCTGATTCCCCACCTCTGATTTCCCATATTGATTCCCTGCGTCTGATTCCCCGCCTCTGATTCCCCAACTCTGATTCCCCGCCTCTGATTCCCCAGCTCTGATTCCCCGCCTCTGATTCCCCGTGTTTGATTCCCTGCCTCTGATTCCCGGCCTCTGATTCCCCATCTCTGATTCACCGCCTTTGATTCGCCACCTCTGATTCCCCATATCTGATTACCCGCCTCTGTTTCCCCGCCTCTGATTCCCCACCTCTGATTCCCCATATCTCATTCCCCGCCTCTGAATCCCCATCGCTGATTCCCGGACTCTGATTCCCCACCTCTGATTCCCGGCCTCTTATTCCCGGCATCTGATTCCGGCCTCTGATTCCCGGCCTCTGATTCCCTGCTTCTGATTCTGATTCCCTGCCTCTGATTCCCCATCTCTGATTCCGCACATCTGATTCCCTGCCTCTGATTCCCCGCCTCTGATTCCCCGCCTCTGTTTCCCAATATCTAAGTCCCCGCCTCTGATTCCCCAACTCTGATTCCCCACCTCTGATTCCCCAGCTCTGATTCCCCGCCTCTGATTCCCCGCATCTGATTCCCTGCATCTGATTCCAAGACTCTGATTCCCTGCCTCTGATTCCCAACCTCTGATTCCCCACCTCTGATTCCCCATATCTGAATCCCCGCCTCTGTTTCCCCGCCTCAGATTCCCCACCTCTGTTTCCCCATATCTGATTCCCGGCCTCTGATTCCCCGCCTCTGATTCCCCGCCTCTGATTCCCTGCCTCTGAATCCCCATCCCCGATTCCGCACATCTGATTCCCTGCCTCTGATTCCCCGCCTCTGATTCCCCGCCTCTGATTCCCTGCCTCTGATTCCCAACCTCTGATTCCCCACCTCTGATTCCCCATATCTGATTCCCCGCCTCTGTTTCCCCGCCTCTGATTCCCTTCCTCTGTTTCCCCAACTCTTATTCCCCGCCTCTGATTCCCCAGCTCTGATTCCCCGTGTTTGATTCCCCGCCTCTGATTCCCTGCCTCTGATTCCCAACCTCTGATTCCACACCTCTGATTCCCCATATCTGATTCCCCGCCTCTGTTTCCCCGCCTCTGATTCCCTGCCCCTGTTTCCCCATATCTGATTCCCTGCCTCTGATTCCCCAACTCTGATTCCCCGCCTCTGATTCCCCAGCTCTGATTCCCCGCCTCTGATTTCCAGTGTTTGATTCCCTGCCTCTGATTCCCCGCCTCTGATTCCCCATCTCTGATTCACCGCCTTTGATTCGCCACCTCTGATTCCACATATCTGATTCCCCACCTCTGTTTCCCCGCCTCTGATTCCCCGCCTCTGATTCTCCATATCTCATTCCCCGCCTCTGATTCCCCACCTCTGATTCCCGGCCTCTTATTCCCAGCATCTGATTCCCGGCCTCTGATTCCCCGCTTCTGATTCTGATTCCCTGCCTCTGATTCCCCATCTCTGATTCCGCACATCTGATTCCCTGCCTCTGATTCCCCACCTCTGATTCCCCATATCTGATTTCCCGCCTCTGTTTCACCGCCTCTGATTCCCTGCCTCTGTTTCCCCATATCTAATTCCCAACCTCTGATGCCCCAACTCTGATTCCCTGCCTCTGATTCCCCGCGTTCTATTCCCTGCCTCTGATTCCCCGCCTGTGATTCCCCATCTCTGATTCACCACCTCTGATTCCCCACCTCTGATTCCCCATATCTAATTCCCCGCCTCTGTTTGCCCGCCTCTGATTCCCCGCCTCTGTTTCCCCATATCTGATTCCCCGCCTCTGAATCCCCAACTCTGATTCCCTGCCTCTGATTCCCCAGCTCTGATTCCCCGCCTTTGATTCCCCCGTCTGATTCCCAGCCTCTGAAACCCCGTGTCTGATTTCTTGCCTCTGATTCCCCGCCTCTGATTCCCCATCTCTGATTCACAGCCTCTGATTCCCCACCTCTGATTCCCCATCTCTGATTCCGCACATCAGATTCCCTGCCTCTGATTCCCCGACTCTGATCCCCACCTCTGATTCCCCAGCTCTGATTCCCCGCCTCTGATTCTCCAACTCTGATTCCCCGCCTCTGATTCCCCAGCTCTGATTCCCCGCCTCTGATTCCCCGTGTTTGATTCCCTGCCTCTGATTCCACGCCTCTGATTCCCCATCTCTGATTCATCGCCTTTGATTCGCCACTCTGATTCCCCATATCTGATTCCTCGCCTCTGTTTCCCCGCCTCTGATTCCCCGCCTCTGATTCCCCATATCTCATTCCCCGCCTCTGATTCCCCATCTCTGATTCCCGGACTCTGATTCCCCACCTCTGATTCCCGGCCTCTTATTCCCGGCATCTGATTCCGGTCTCTGATTCCCGGCCTCTGATTCCCTGCTTCTGATTCCCCATCTCTGATTCCGCAAATCTTATTCCCTGCCTCTGATTCCCCACCTCTGATTCCCCATATCTGATTCCCCGCCTCTGTTTCCCGGCCTCTGATTCCCCGCTTCTGATTCTGATTCCCTGCCTCTGATTCCCCATCTCTGATTCCGCACATCTGATTCCCTGCCTCTGATTCCCCACCTCTGATTCCCCATATCTGATTTCCCGCCTCTGTTTCCCCGCCTCTGATTCCCCGCCTCTGTTTCCCCATATCTAATTCCCAACCTCTGATGCCCCAACTCTGATTCCCTGCCTCTGATTCCCCGCGTTCTATACCCTGCCTCTGATTCCCCGCCTGTGATTCCCCATCTCTGATTCACCACCTCTGATTCCCCGCCTCTGTTTCCCCATATCTGATTCCCCGCTTCTGAATCCCCAACTCTGATTCCCTGCCTCTGATTCCCCAGCTCTGATTCCCCGCATTTGATTCCCCTGTCTGATTCCCAGCCTCTGAAACCCCGTGTCTGATTTCTTGCCTCTGATTCCCCGCCTCTGATTCCCTATCTCTGATTCACAGGCTCTGATTCCCCACCTCTGATTCCCCATCTCTGATTCCGCACATCTGATTCCCTGCCTCTGATTCCCCGACTCTGATCCCCACCTCTGATTCCGCAGCTCTGATTCCCCGCCTCTGATTCCCCAACTCTGATTCCCCGCCTCTGATTCCCCAGCTCTGATTCCCCGCCTCTGATTCCCCGTGTTTGATTCCCTGCCTCTGATTCCCCACCTCTGATTCCCCATCTCTGATTCACCGCCTTTGATTCGCCACCTCTGATTCCCCATATCTGATTCCCCACCTCTGTTTCCCCGCCTCTGATTCCCCGCCTCTGATTCTCCATATCTCATTCCCCGCCTCTGAATCCCCATCTCTGATTCCCGGACTCTGATTCCTCACCTCTGATTCCCGGCCTCTTATTCCCAGCATCTGATTCCCGGCCTCTAATTCCCGGCCTCTGATTCCCCGCTTCTGATTCTGATTCGCTGCCTCTGATTCCCCACCTCTGATTCCCCATATCTGATTCCCCGCCTCTGTTTCCCCGCCTCTGATTCCCCTCCTCTGATTCCCCAACTCTAATTCCCCGCCTCTGATTCCCCAGCTCTGATTCCCCGTGTTTGATTCCCTGCCTCTGATTCCCTGCCCTGATTCCCCATCTCTGTTTCACCGCCTTTGATTCGCCACCTCTGATTCCCCATATCTGATTCCCCGCCTCTGTTTCGCCGCCTCTGATTCCCTGCCTCTGATTCCCAACCTCTGATTCCACACCTCTGATTCCCCATATCTGATTCCCCGCCTCTGTTTCCCCGCCTCTGATTCCCTGCCCTTGTTTCCCCATATCTGATTCCCTGCCTCTGATTCCCCAACTCTGATTCCCCGCCTCTGATTCCCCAGCTCTGATTCCCCGCCTCTGATTTCCCGTGTTTGATTCCCTGCCTCTGATTCCCCGCCTCTGATTCCCCATCTCTGATTCACCGCCTTTGATTCGCCACCTCTGATTCCACATATCTGATTCCCCACCTCTGTTTCCCCGCCTCTGATTCCCCGCCTCTGATTCTCCATATCTCATTCCCCGCCTCTGAATCCCCATCTCTGATTCCCGGACTCTGATTCCTCACCTCTGATTCCCGGCCTCTTATTCCCAGCATCTGATTCCCGGCCTCTGATTCCCGGCCTCTGATTCCCCGCTTCTGATTCTGATTCGCTGCCTCTGATTCCCCATCTCTGATTCCGCACATCTGATTCCCTGCCTCTGATTCCCCACTTCTGATTCCCCATATCTGATTTCCCGCCTCTGTTTCCCCGCCTCTGATTCCCCGCCTCTGTTTCCCCATATCTAATTCCCAACCTCTGATGCCCCAACTCTGATTCCCTGCCTCTGATTCCCGCATTCTATTCCCTGCCTCTGATTCCCCGCCTGTGATTCCCCATCTCTGATTCACCACCTCTGATTCCCCACCTCTGATTCCCCATATCTAATTCCCCACCTCTGTTTGCCCGCCTCTGATTCCCCGCCTCTGTTTCCCCATATCTGATTCCCCGCCTCTGAATCCCCAACTCTGATTCCCTTCCTCTGATTCGCCAGCTCTGATTCCCCGCCTTTGATTCCCCCCGTCTGATTCCCAGCCTCTGAATCCCCGTGTCTGATTTTCTGCCTCTGATTCCCCGCCTCTGATTCCCCATCTCTGATTCACAGCCTCTGATTCCCCACCTCTGATTCCCCATCTCGGATTCCGCACATCTGATTCCCTGCCTATGATTCCCCGACTCTGATCCCCACCTCTGATTCCCAAGCTCTGATTCCCCGCCTCTGATTCCCCAACTCTGATTCCCCGCCTCTGATTCCCCAGCTCTGATTCCCCGCCTCTGATTCCCCGTGTTTGATTCCCTGCCTCTGATTCCCCGCCTCTGATTCCCCATCTCTGATTCATCGCCTTTGATTGGCCACCTCTGATTCCCCATATCAGATTCCTCGCCTCTGTTTCCCCGCCTCTGATTCCCCGCCTCTGATTCCCCACCTCTGTTTCCCCATATCTGATTCCCGGCCTCTGATTCCCCGCCTCTGATTCCCCGCCTCTGATTCCCTGCCTCTGATTCCCCATCCCCGATTCCGCACATCTGATTCCCTGCCTCTGATTCCCCGCCTCTGATTCCCCGCCTCTGATTCCCTGCCTCTGATTCCCAACCTCTGATTCCCCACCTCTGATTCCCCATATCTGATTCCCCGCCTCTGTTTCCCCGCCTCTGATTCCCCTCCTCTGATTCCCCAACTCAAATTCCCCGCCTCTGATTCCCCAGCTCTGATTCCCCGTGTTTGATTCCCCGCCTCTGATTCCCTGCCTCTGATTCCCAACCTCTGATTCCAGACCTCTGATTCCCCATATCTGATTCCCCGCCTCTGTTTCCCCGCCTCTGATTCCCTGCCCCTGTTTCCCCATATCTGATTCCCTGCCTCTGATTCCCCAACTCTGATTCCCCGCCTCTGATTCCCCAGCTCTGATTCCCCGCCTCTGATTTCCCGTGTTTGATTCCCTGCCTCTGATTCCCCGCCTCTGATTCCCCATCTCTGATTCACCGCCTTTGATTCGCCACCTCTGATTCCCCATATCTGATTCCTCGCCTCTGTTTCCCCGCCTCTGATTCCCCGCATCTGATTCCCCAGCTCTGATTCCCCGCCTCTGATTTTCCGTGTTTGATTCCCTGCCTCTGATTCCCGGCCTCTGATTCCCCATCTCTGATTCACCGCCTTTGATTCGCCACCTCTGATTCCCCATATCTGATTCCCCGCCTCTGTTTCCCCGCCTCTGATTCCCCACCTCTGATTCCCCATATCTCATTCCCCGCCTCTGAATCCCCATCTCTGATTCCCGGACTCTGATTCCCCACCTCTGATTCCCGGCCTCTTATTCCCGGCATCTGATTCCGGCCTCTGATTCCCGGCCTCTGATTCCCTGCTTCTGATTCTGATTCCCTGCCTCTGATTCCCCATCTCTGATTCCGCACATCTGATTCCCTGCCTCTGATTCCCCGCCTCTGATTTCCCGCCTCTGTTTCCCAATATCTAAGTCCCCGCCTCTGATTCCCCAACTCTGATTCCCCACCTCTGATTCCCCAGCTCTGATTCCCCGCCTCTGATTCCTCGCATCTGATTCCCTGCATCTGATTCCAAGCCTCTGATTCCCTGCCTCTAATTCCCAACCTCTGATTCCCCACCTCTGATTCCGCACATCTGATTCCCTGCCTCTGATTCCCCGACTCTGATCCCCACCTCTGATTCCCCAGCTCTGATTCCCCGCCTCTGATTCCCCGTGTTTGATTCCCTGCCTCTGATTCCCCGCCTCTGATTCCCCATCTCTGATTCATCGCCTTTGATTCCCGGCCTCTTATTCCCGGCATCTGATTCCGGCCTCTGATTCCCGACCTCTGATTCCCTGCCTCTGATTCCCCAACTTTGATTCCCAGCCTCTGATTCCCCAGCTCTGATTCCCCGCCTCTGATTCCCCGTGTTTGATTCCCTGCCTCTGATTCCCCGCCTCTGATACCCCATCTCTGATTCACCGCATTTGATTCGCCACCTCTGATTCCCCATATCTGATTCCCCACCTCTGTTTCCCCGCCTCTGATTCCCCGCCTCTGATTCTCCATATCTCATTCCCCGCCTCTGACTCCCCATTTCTGATTCCCGTACTCTGATTCCCCACCTCTGATTCCCGGCCTCTTATTCCCAGCATCTGATTCCAGGCCTCTGATTCCCGGCCTCTGACTCCCCGCTTCTGATTCTGATTCCCTGCCTCTGATTCCCCGCCTCTGATTCCGCACATCTGATTCCCCGCCTCTGTTTCCCCATATCTAATTCCCCACCTCTGATGCCCCAACTCTGATTCCCCGCCTCTGATTCCCCAGCTCTGATTCCACGCCTCTGATTCTCCACATCCGATTCCCAATATCTGATTCCCCGCCTCTGTTTCCCCGCCCCTGATTCCCCGCCTCTGTTTCCCCATATCTGATTCCCCGCCTCTGATTCCCAACTATGATTCCCCGCCTCTTATTCCCCAGCTCTGATTCCCTGCCTCTGATTCCCCGCGTTCTATTCCCTGCCTCTGATTCCCCGCCTGTGATTCCCCATCTCTGATTCACCACCTCTGATTCCCCACCACTGATTCCCCATATCTAATTCCCCGCCTCTGTTTGCCCGCCTCTGATTCCCCGCCTCTGTTTCCCCATATCTGATTCCCCGCCTCTGAATCCCCAACTCTGATTCCCTGCCTCTGATTCCCCAGCTTCATTCCCCGCCTTTGATTCCCCCCGTCTGATTCCCAGCCTCTGAATCCCCGTGTCTGATAACATGCCTCTGATTCCCCGCCTCTGATTCCCCATCTCAGATTCACCGCCTCTGATTCCCCACCTCTGATTCCCCATCTCTGATTCCGCACATCCGATTCCCTGCCTCTGATTCCCCGACTCTGATTCCCCACCTCTGATTCCCCAGCTCTGATTCCCCGCCTCTGATTTCCCAACTCTGATTCCCCGCCTCTGATTCCCCAGCTCTGATTCCCCGCCTCTGTTTCCCCGTGTTTGATCCCCTGCCTCTGATTCCCCAGCTCTGATTCCCCATCTCTGATTCACCGCCTTTGATTCGCCAACTCTGATTCCCCATATCTGATTCCTCGCCACTGTTTCCCCGCCTCTGATTCCGCGCCTCTGATTCCCCATATCTCATTCCCCGCCTCTCATTCCCCATCTCTGATTCCCGGACTCTGATTCCCCACCTCTGATTCCCGACCTCATATTCCCGGCCTCTGATTCCCGGCCTCTGATTCCCTGCTTCTGATTCTGATTCCCTGCCTCTGATTCCCCATTTCTGATTCCGCACATCTAATTCCCTGCCTCTGATTCCCCACCTCTGATTCCCCATATCTGAATCCCCGCCTCTGTTTCCCCGTCTCTGATTCCCCGCCTCTGTTTCCCCATATCTAAGTCCCAGCCTCTGATTCCCCAACTTTGATTCCCCACCTCTGATTCCCCAGCTCTGATTCCCCGCCTCTGATTCCCCACCTCTGGTTCCCCATACCTGATTCCCAGCCTCTGTTTCCCCGCCTCTGATTCCCCGCTTCTGTTTCCCCATATCTGATTCCCGGCCTCTGATTCCCTGCCTCTGATTCCCCGCTTCTGATTCCCTGCCTCTGATTCCCCATCTCCGATTCCGCACATCTGATTCCCTGCCTCTCATTCCCCGCCTCTGATTCCCCGCCTCTGATTCCCTGCCTCTGATTCCCAACCTCTGATTCCCCACCTCTGATTCCCCGTGTTTGATTCCCCGCCTCTGTTTCCCCGCCTCTGATTCCCCGCCTCTGATTCCACATCTCTGATTCACCACCTCTGATTCCCCGCGTCTGATTCCCCGCCTCTGATTCCCCATCTCTGATTCCCCATCTCTGATTCCCCAATTCTGATTCCCCGCCTCTGATTCCCCAGCTCTGATTCCTCGCCTCTGATTCGCTTCCTCTGATTCCCAACCTCTGATTCCCCACCTCTGATTTCCCATATTGATTCCCTGCGTCTGATTCCCCGCCTCTGATTCCCCAACTCTGATTCCCCGCCTCTGATTCCCCAGCTCTGATTCCCCGCCTCTGATTCCCCGTGTTTGATTCCCTGCCTCTGATTCCCGGCCTCTGATTCCCCATCTCTGATTCACCTCCTCTGTTTCCCCGCCTCTGATTCCCCGCCTCTGATTCCCCATATCTCATTCCCCGCCTCTGAATCCCCATCGCTGATTCCCGGACTCTGATTCCCCACCTCTGATTCCCCGTGTTTGATTCCCTGCCTCTGATTCCCGGCCTCTGATTCCCCATCTCTGATTCACCGCCTTTGATTCGCCACCTCTGATTCCCCATATCTGATTACCCGCCTCTGTTTCCCCGCCTCTGATTCCCCGCCTCTGATTCCCCATATCTCATTCCCCGCCTCTGAATCCCCATCGCTGATTCCCGGACTCTGATTCCCCACCTCTGATTCCCGGCCTCTTATTCCCGGCATCTGATTCCGGCCTCTGATTCCCGGCCTCTGATTCCCTGCTTCTGATTCTGATTCCCTGCCTCTGATTCCCCATCTCTGATTCCGCACATCTGATTCCCTGCCTCTGATTCCCCGCCTCTGATTCCCCGCCTCTGTTTCCCAATATCTAAGTCCCCGCCTCTGATTCCCCAACTCTGATTCCCCACCTCTGATTCCCCAGCTCTGATTCCCCGCCTCTGATTCCCCGCATCTGATTCCCTGCATCTGATTCCAAGACTCTGATTCCCTGCCTCTGATTTCCAACCTCTGATTCCCCACCTCTGATTCCCCATATCTGAATCCCCGCCTCTGTTTCCCCGCCTCAGATTCCCCACCTCTGTTTCCCCATATCTGATTCCCGGCCTCTGATTCCCCGCCTCTGATTCCCCGCCTCTGATTCCCTGCCTCTGAATCCCCATCCCCGATTCCGCACATCTGATTCCCTGCCTCTGATTCCCCGCCTCTGATTCCCCGCCTCTGATTCCCTGCCTCTGATTCCCAACCTCTGATTCCCCACCTCTGATTCCCCATATCTGATTCCCCGCCTCTGTTTCCCCGCCTCTGATTCCCTTCCTCTGTTTCCCCAACTCTTATTCCCCGCCTCTGATTCCCCAGCTCTGATTCCCCGTGTTTGATTCCCCGCCTCTGATTCCCTGCCTCTGATTCCCAACCTCTGATTCCACACCTCTGATTCCCCATATCTGATTCCCCGCCTCTGTTTCCCCGCCTCTGATTCCCTGCCCCTGTTTCCCCATATCTGATTCCCTGCCTCTGATTCCCCAACTCTGATTCCCCGCCTCTGATTCCCCAGCTCTGATTCCCCGCCTCTGATTTCCAGTGTTTGATTCCCTGCCTCTGATTCCCCGCCTCTGATTCCCCATCTCTGATTCACCGCCTTTGATTCGCCACCTCTGATTCCACATATCTGATTCCCCACCTCTGTTTCCCCGCCTCTGATTCCCCGCCTCTGATTCTCCATATCTCATTCCCCGCCTCTGATTCCCCACCTCTGATTCCCGGCCTCTTATTCCCAGCATCTGATTCCCGGCCTCTGATTCCCCGCTTCTGATTCTGATTCCCTGCCTCTGATTCCCCATCTCTGATTCCGCACATCTGATTCCCTGCCTCTGATTCCCCACCTCTGATTCCCCATATCTGATTTCCCGCCTCTGTTTCACCGCCTCTGATTCCCTGCCTCTGTTTCCCCATATCTAATTCCCAACCTCTGATGCCCCAACTCTGATTCCCTGCCTCTGATTCCCCGCGTTCTATTCCCTGCCTCTGATTCCCCGCCTGTGATTCCCCATCTCTGATTCACCACCTCTGATTCCCCACCTCTGATTCCCCATATCTAATTCCCCGCCTCTGTTTGCCCGCCTCTGATTCCCCGCCTCTGTTTCCCCATATCTGATTCCCCGCCGCTGAATCCCCAACTCTGATTCCCTGCCTCTGATTCCCCAGCTCTGATTCCCCGCCTTTGATTCCCCCGTCTGATTCCCAGCCTCTGAAACCCCGTGTCTGATTTCTTGCCTCTGATTCCCCGCCTCTGATTCCCCATCTCTGATTCACAGCCTCTGATTCCCCACCTCTGATTCCCCATCTCTGATTCCGCACATCAGATTCCCTGCCTCTGATTCCCCGACTCTGATCCCCACCTCTGATTCCCCAGCTCTGATTCCCCGCCTCTGATTCTCCAACTCTGATTCCCCGCCTCTGATTCCCCAGCTCTGATTCCCCGCCTCTGATTCCCCGTGTTTGATTCCCTGCCTCTGATTCCACGCCTCTGATTCCCCATCTCTGATTCATCGCCTTTGATTCGCCACTCTGATTCCCCATATCTGATTCCTCGCCTCTGTTTCCCCGCCTCTGATTCCCCGCCTCTGATTCCCCATATCTCATTCCCCGCCTCTGATTCCCCATCTCTGATTCCCGGACTCTGATTCCCCACCTCTGATTCCCGGCCTCTTATTCCCGGCATCTGATTCCGGTCTCTGATTCCCGGCCTCTGATTCCCTGCTTCTGATTCCCCATCTCTGATTCCGCAAATCTTATTCCCTGCCTCTGATTCCCCACCTCTGATTCCCCATATCTGATTCCCCGCCTCTGTTTCCCGGCCTCTGATTCCCCGCTTCTGATTCTGATTCCCTGCCTCTGATTCCCCATCTCTGATTCCGCACATCTGATTCCCTGCCTCTGATTCCCCACCTCTGATTCCCCATATCTGATTTCCCGCCTCTGTTTCCCCGCCTCTGATTCCCCGCCTCTGTTTCACCATATCTAATTCCCAACCTCTGATGCCCCAACTCTGATTCCCTGCCTCTGATTCCCCGCGTTCTATACCCTGCCTCTGATTCCCCGCCTGTGATTCCCCATCTCTGATTCACCACCTCTGATTCCCCGCCTCTGTTTCCCCATATCTGATTCCCCGCTTCTGAATCCCCAACTCTGATTCCCTGCCTCTGATTCCCCAGCTCCGATTCCCCGCATTTGATTCCCCTGTCTGATTCCCAGCCTCTGAAACCCCGTGTCTGATTTCTTGCCTCTGATTCCCCGCCTCTGATTCCCTATCTCTGATTCACAGCCTCTGATTCCCCACCTCTGATTCCCCATCTCTGATTCCGCACATCTGATTCCCTGCCTCTGATTCCCCGACTCTGATCCCCACCTCTGATTCCGCAGCTCTGATTCCCCGCCTCTGATTCCCCAACTCTGATTCCCCGCCTCTGATTCCCCAGCTCTGATTCCCCGCCTCTGATTCCCCGTGTTTGATTCCCTGCCTCTGATTCCCCACCTTGATTCCCCATCTCTGATTCACCGCCTTTGATTCGCCACCTCTGATTCCCCATATCTGATTCCCCACCTCTGTTTCCCCGCCTCTGATTCCCCGCCTCTGATTCTCCATATCTCATTCCCCGCCTCTGAATCCCCATCTCTGATTCCCGGACTCTGATTCCTCACCTCTGATTCCCGGCCTCTTATTCCCAGCATCTGATTCCCGGCCTCTGATTCCCGGCCTCTGATTCCCCGCTTCTGATTCTGATTCGCTGCCTCTGATTCCCCACCTCTGATTCCCCATATCTGATTCCCCGCCTCTGTTTCCCCGCCTCTGATTCCCCTCCTCTGATTCCCCAACTCTAATTCCCCGCCTCTGATTCCCCAGCTCTGATTCCCCGTGTTTGATTCCCTGCCTCTGATTCCCTGCCCTGATTCCCCATCTCTGTTTCACCGCCTTTGATTCGCCACCTCTGATTCCCCATATCTGATTCCCCGCCTCTGTTTCGCCGCCTCTGATTCCCTGCCTCTGATTCCCAACCTCTGATTCCACACCTCTGATTCCCCATATCTGATTCCCCGCCTCTGTTTCCCCGCCTCTGATTCCCTGCCCTTGTTTCCCCATATCTGATTCCCTGCCTCTGATTCCCCAACTCTGATTCCCCGCCTCTGATTCCCCAGCTCTGATTCCCCGCCTCTGATTTCCCGTGTTTGATTCCCTGCCTCTGATTCCCCGCCTCTGATTCCCCATCTCTGATTCACCGCCTTTGATTCGCCACCTCTGATTCCACATATCTGATTCCCCACCTCTGTTTCCCCGCCTCTGATTCCCCGCCTCTGATTCTCCATATCTCATTCCCCGCCTCTGAATCCCCATCTCTGATTCCCGGACTCTGATTCCTCACCTCTGATTCCCGGCCTCTTATTCCCAGCATCTGATTCCCGGCCTCTGATTCCCGGCCTCTGATTCCCCGCTTCTGATTCTGATTCGCTGCCTCTGATTCCCCATCTCTGATTCCGCACATCTGATTCCCTGCCTCTGATTCCCCACTTCTGATTCCCCATATCTGATTTCCCGCCTCTGTTTCCCCGCCTCTGATTCCCCGCCTCTGTTTCCCCATATCTAATTCCCAACCTCTGATGCCCCAACTCTGATTCCCTGCCTCTGATTCCCCGCGTTCTATTCCCTGCCTCTGATTCCCCGCCTGTGATTCCCCATCTCTGATTCACCACCTCTGATTCCCCACCTCTGATTCCCCATATCTAATTCCCCACCTCTGTTTGCCCGCCTCTGATTCCCCGCCTCTGTTTCCCCATATCTGATTCCCCGCCTCTGAATCCCCAACTCTGATTCCCTTCCTCTGATTCGCCAGCTCTGATTCCCCGCCTTTGATTCCCCCCGTCTGATTCCCAGCCTCTGAATCCCCGTGTCTGATTTTCTGCCTCTGATTCCCCGCCTCTGATTCCCCATCTCTGATTCACAGCCTCTGATTCCCCACCTCTGATTCCCCATCTCGGATTCCGCACATCTGATTCCCTGCCTATGATTCCCCGACTCTGATCCCCACCTCTGATTCCCAAGCTCTGATTCCCCGCCTCTGATTCCCCAACTCTGATTCCCCGCCTCTGATTCCCCAGCTCTGATTCCCCGCCTCTGATTCCCCGTGTTTGATTCCCTGCCTCTGATTCCCCGCCTCTGATTCCCCATCTCTGATTCATCGCCTTTGATTGGCCACCTCTGATTCCCCATATCAGATTCCTCGCCACTGTTTCCCCGCCTCTGATTCCCCGCCTCTGATTCCCCAGCTCTGATTCCCCGCCTCTGATTTTCCGTGTTTGATTCCCTGCCTCTGATTCCCGGCCTCTGATTCCCCATCTCTGATTCACCGCCTTTGATTCGCCACCTCTGATTCCCCATATCTGATTCCCCGCCTCTGTTTCCCCGCCTCTGATTCCCCACCTCTGATTCCCCATATCTCATTCCCCGCCTCTGAATCCCCATCTCTGATTCCCGGACTGTGATTCCCCACCTCTGATTCCCGGCCTCTTATTCCCGGCATGTGATTCCGGCCTCTGATTCCCGGCCTCTGATTCCCTGCTTCTGATTCTGATTCCCTGCCTCTGATTCCCCATCTCTGATTCCGCACATCTGATTCCCTGCCTCTGATTCCCTGCCTCTGATTCCCCATCTCTGATTCCGCACATCTGATTCCCTGCCTCTGATTCCCCACCTCTGATTCCCCAGCTCTGATTCCCCGCCTCTGATTCCCCGCATCTGATTCCCTGCATCTGATTCCAAGCCTCTGATTCCCTGCCTCTGATTCCCAACCTCTGTTTCCCCACCTCTGATTCCGCACATCTGATTCCCTGCCTCTGATTCCCCGACTCTGATCCCCACCTCTGATTCCCCAGCTCTGATTCCCCGCCTCTGATTCCCCGTGTTTGATTCCCTGCCTCTGATTCCCCGCCTCTGATTCCCCATCTCTGATTCATCGCCTTTGATTCCCGGCCTCTTATTCCCGTCATCTGATTCCGGCCTCTGATTCCCGACCTCTGATTCCCTGCCTCTGATTCCCCAACTTTGATTCCCAGCCTCTGATTCCCCAGCTCTGATTCCCCGCCTCTGATTCCCTGTGTTTGATTCCCTGCCTCTGATTCCCTGCCTCTGATACCCCATCTCTGATTCACCGCATTTGATTCGCCACCTCTGATTCCCCATATCTGATTCTCCACCTCTGTTTCCCCGCCTCTGATTCCCCGCCTCTGATTCTCCATATCTCATTCCCCGCCTCTGACTCCCCATTTCTGATTCCCGTACTCTGATTCCCCACCTCTGATTCCCGGCCTCCTATTCCCAGCATCTGATTCCAGGCCTCTGATTCCCGGCCTCTGACTCCCCGCTTCTTAT